>NC_059326.1:190305000-191505000 GCF_018350155.1 Leopardus geoffroyi
AATACAAATATGGTACATTTGACAGTTTTTGAAACAATTTTTTTTAAACTTTTTAAAACCTAAGATTTTTTTTTCCTGCTTCTTAGACACACAAAAAAATCAAATCAAAAGGAGGCAGTAATACCAGGGAGGAAAGAATATTAAAGCTGTTTGGTATTCATAAATAAATGTTGCTGGCGAGCCAGGGAAATGAAATGTCTTTCATTTAGGTGAAGACCTCAATTTACCAGGATCAAGTCTCTTGAGGATAATAGGATTCTACCCAAGGGGTCAAATTCAGGGTTACAGATGCAGAATAGGAAGGACAGGTTATTGAAATAGCAGTCTCCTCAAATGGATGACCCAAATCTCCACAAAGGCAATGATCATGGATTTGGAATAATCTCTAGGACTTAATAGCCAGTCACCTATCTGAAAGAGCCACAGTCCCCGGACAGGACTGAAGAGTCTCTGCAGCTTAGAGATTTTTTTTTTGGTGGGTTTTGAAGGTGTGTTCCACCATGTAGTTCTATCATGTGGTGTGTGTAGCCTCTCCCTTTTGCCTTTGGCACATCTATGGTCACCAAGAAGAAAAAATTTAAAAAATCAGAATAGGAAGTCGCATCTAAGGATGAGAGGATCTGCCGGTCCACCCTGAATCACTTTCCTACCCTACAAATATTTTCTTTCATGGCTCAGAAGGAGCTCAAAGCCCAAGTTAGCGGTGGAAAGACCCTCTACAGCAGTGGTCCTCAGACTTCCTTGTGCAACAGTACAACGAAGAGCGCTTGTGGATAGTGCAGATTTCCCTTACTCTGGTTAATTGGTTTGAGGTACGGCCCAGGAATCTGCATCCAATGTGCTAATCTCAGGACATGTTGATATAGGCCTTTGGACCACATTTGATGAGCCCTTCTTTCCTCCCTGGTGGGCACAGTGTATCACACAACCTCTTGCTATGGACTGTTTTGCTCTTTCCATGGGGTTAAAATGGGCCATCTGTTAATGGTAACCATTTCCATTCATCCACCCTAAGGGAGGGGATCATTATTGTTCTATTTTTCTCACTTTTCTTTTCCTCCCTGGGTTGGGGATGAGATATTGAATGTCTCACTTTTATTTTCTTACAAGCTCAGGGTCCCAGGCTTCTTTGAGCAAGAGGTGCTCCGTAATGAGACATTCATTCCCAAAGCCTTCCATCCTAACCAGTCTCCCTATGCTCACTGGGAGATTCTGCAGACTTTTGGTTGAGTCTGAGAAATGTACATAGATATGCCCCTGTGCAATATGCCCCAGGCCTCAAAATCTAAGTTAAAGAGAACTAAGGATGTTGAGAGTAAAAGATAAAATGTCCTAGGAATCTTTCGGCTTCTAGGACAATGGAAGTCCTGATTCAGTAGAACAGAACTCCTTTTCTGGGAGTGCATCCTGGTACTAAAAGCTCATTGACAAGTGTTATTTATATTCCTCACCTCCCTGACTCCAATATGTTTTGGGCTTCTGTTGAAATAACCCCTTAATATTTTCTTTCTCGTGGGAGTGTTCCTTGATGAGAGTCTGTGCAGAGAAGTTGTCCCTAATTTGGTCACTGGCTAATGCGGTGGGCAGTGCATGACTGACTTGTTCCATGCTGCATCCCCAGCATCCACTGCCCTGTGCAGCTTGGTGCTCACAGTATTTGATTGATGAATAAAGGAACCGCCTCCTCACCAAGCTGAGACGGTCTAATGGCTTTCTGTTTGGGGCTATGGAATTCCTGGCTGTGTTAATAAATACTGTTTCTGCACAACAGGCCTGACCATCTTCCTACCATAACTTCACTAAGTAAGATACGATTATGAATGCACTTCTGAGTTCTCTCTAGGAGCACCCTGAGAGGGGAGTGGGGTTTGGGGAGTCCAGGGACAGCCAGGGCCACCACCATCTATCATGGTGTCAGTACCAGGAACCTCGTCTTCTGTTTCCCATGGCTCTCAGTGTCTGGTCCATGACTGCTGTGGGTGCTAGAATCCTTGGCACCCAGAGCAGGGGGAGATGTCACCTGGGAAAATGCGGGGAGGGAGCCAGAGGAGGAGAGGAAGTTGGTACGTGGACATACTCCTGTCAGCTCAGGCTGGTATCTCGGGGTATGGCCATGCTCTTTTCTCCGCTCTGAGACTTCACTTCTGAGGTCACGTGTGGGCACTGGGTAGGAGGTCACCATTTGGGAGGAGGTCTTGAGAAGCAACCATGGATGTGGGGTGGGGCTGTGAGATGGAGAAGGGGTGAGACTACGGCTCTTAATACAGCTGAGGGGAAAAAAGAAAAGAAAAAGCACATACTGCCCTGTTTCTTTTGATTTTTTTTTTTTTTTTCATTTACGCTATGGAGAAACCACCATGGAGATGTCATGGGAGAGCATGCACAGGCCCAGCCCTTGGGAGGTGTAGATGTGTTTGGGGAGGTTCTTGTTTGTGTCCAGGCCTATCCCATATGCTGTCCAGGAGGACCCTGTTGCAGGCTGGCCATGGCTTTCTCTCTCCTGCTTCTTCTCCTCCAGGTCGAGGGTCTGCAGGACCTTCCGCCTAGCAGGTGGTGGCCAAGGACTGGTGGATGGGTGGCTGGAAGCAACGTACGTGCTCTACGGTGGAGCTGTCCGTCTCCACGGACTTCATGTACTTGTTCAGGATGGCAAAAACCTCATTGTTCAAGATCTGGTACTTCCTAATTCTGTCTGCCATCTTCTTCAGTGGCTGCAGAAGGACAGGGACATGCAGGTTAGGGGCAGGAGGAAGGGACAGAGGGGGAAAAAAAGGAAGAGCAAGAGAAGAGTTCAGTGAGGTTGGGGTCCAGGGTCTTGATGCTTCAATGATCACATCACTCTCTTGCTTAAAGGCCTTGTATGGGTTTCCAGAACTAAGCAATCAAATCTTAACTTGGCCATAAAGCCCTTTGTGAGTTTTGAAACTTACTACAAAGCTACAGTCATCAAAATAGTATGGCACTGGAATGAAGACAGACACACAAATCAATGGAATAGACAGCCAAGAAATAAACTCCTCCATATATGGTCAAAGGATTTTTAACAAGGGTGCAAAAAAACATTCAATGGAGACAGTATAGTGTTTTCAATAAATGGTGCGGGGAAAACTGGATATTCACATGTAAAGAATGAAGCTGGATCCTTACCTTACACAACATAAAAACAAAAACCAAAAACAAACGTTGAAATGGTTTAAAGACCTAAACATAGGAGCTGAAACTATAAAACTCAGAAGAAAACATGGAAGAAAAGCTTCATGAAACTGAGTTTGGCAATGATTTCTTAAATGTGACACCAAAAGCACAAGTAATAAAAGAAAACATAGGGGTGCCTGGGTGGCTCAGTCGATTAAGCGTCCGACTTCAGCCTAGGTCATGATCTCACGGTCCGTGAGTTCGAGCCCCACGTCGGGCTCTGGGCTGACAGCTCAGAGCCTGGAGCCTGCTTCAGATTCTGTGTCTCCCTCTCTCTCTGACCCTCCCCCATTCATGCTCTGTTTCTCTCTGTCTCAAAAATAAATAAACATTAAAAAAAAATAAAAAAAAACATAAACTGAACTACATCAAAATTAAAAACTTGTTTGCATCAAAGGACACTATTAACGGAGTGAACAGGCAACCCATGGAATGGGAGAAAGTATCTGCAAGTCAATATCTGATAAGGGACTAATATTCAGAATATATAAATATATCCAGAATATATAAACATATCCAGAATATATATCCAGAACATATAAATATACATAATATCTAGAATATATAAATATAAATGTATATATATACACAACAAAAAACAATCCAATTAAAAAGTGAGCCAAAGGGGCACCTGGGTGGCTCAGTCAGTTGAGCGTCTGACTCTTGATTTTGGCTCAGGTCGTGATCCCAGGGTCATGGGATCGAGCCCCTGTGTTGGGCTCTACGCTGAGCATGGAGTCTGCTTAAGATTCTCTCTTTCTCTCTCTCTCTCTCTCTCTCTCTCTCTCTCTCTCTCCCCCTCTCTCTGCCATTCTCTCCCACTTGCATGCGTGCTCTCTCTATAAAAATAAAATACATCTTAAAAAAAAAAGTGAGCAAAGGACTTGAATAGCCATTTCTCCAAAGAAGATAAACAAATAGCTGATAAGCACATGAAAAGATTCTCAACATTACTAGTCATTAGTGAAATGGGAATCAAAACCAGAATGAGATACCCCTCCACATCCATTATGACAGCTATTACCAAAAACCCCAGAGAATAACAAGGGCTAGGAAGGATGGGGAAAAACTGGAACTTGTGCATTGCTGGTGGGAATGTAAAATGGTGCAGCCACTACTGAAAATGGTATGGCAGTTCCTCTAACATTAAAAATAGAATTAGCGGGGTGCCTGGGTGGCTCAGTTGGTCAAGGGTCCAGCTTTTGATTTTGGCTCAGGTCATGAGCTCACAGTTCGTGGGACTGAGCCCCACACTGGGCTCTGTGCTGACAGTGTGGAGCCTGATTGGGATTCTCTCTTTCCCTCTCTCTCTGCCCCCAACCCCCAGCCCATGCTCTCTCTTTCTCTCTCTCTCTCAAAATAAATAAATAAACTTAAAAAAAAAAATGGAGTTAGCATATGACCCAGCAATTCCACTTCCTAGGTATATACAAAAGAAATGAAAGCAGGAACCTGAACAAATATCTGTGCACTCGTGACCACAGCAGCATGTTCACAATAGCCAAAAAGTGGAAGCAACTCAAAGGTTCATCAGTGATGAATGGATAAACAAAACGTGGTATATGCATACACTAGAATATTATTCAGCCTTAAAAATGAAGAAAATTCTGATACAAGCTACAACGTGGTAAACCTGGAATAATCCAGTCACAAAAGGACAAACACTGTATGATTCCTCCTATGTGAGTCCCTGGCGTAGTCAGATCCTAGAGACAGAAGGTGGGAAGGTGGTTACCAGAGTCTTGGGGGAGGGGAGACTAGGGAGTTAGAGTTCAATGGGAACATGCTTCAGTTTGGGAAGCTGAAAAAGTTCTGGAGATGGAAGGTGGTGACGGCTGCGTGACAGAGTGAGTGTGCCCAATGCCACAGCACCACACACTTAAAGATGGTTAAGATGGCAACTTTGATGTTTTATGTATGTTCTACCACAATGGCAAAAAACAAACACAAATAAAACAAACACCCTTTATGAGGTAGCTCCTGCTTCCTTCTCCTTTCAGCTAGTCCTAGAGACCCACGCTTTGTTCCAGCCACACATCTTCATGTCTCTGTGCATTTGCTATGGCTGTTCCCTCTGTCTGGAACATCCTCCCCACGCTGCACCCCATTTTTTGCCTGGTTATTGGCTGCTGGTCATTCTGGACTCAGCTCAGGTGCTGTCTCCATGAGACGCCTTCTCTGGCCACCCCTCCCCGCCTGTCCCCTCAGCCCAATTTAGACAGCCCTTGTCAGTGAACCCCAGCGGCCCCACTTACTCCACGGCCGCGTTTTTCCCATCCCCGTGCCTGTACGACTTCCGTGTTCAGTGAGAGTTTGTGTGGATGAGGCACGGGTATCAGCAGTCTGACTGGCACCGGGAAGGGGTAATTCAGGTCTGGAGCCCGGCCCAGCCCTGCGGGGTGACCTGATTCATCCCAGCAGGTTATGAGCAAGTGACTCATGGCTTCCTATAAGAAGGTCCCCGGCCACTGAGCATCTTTGTACCTACCTGTGGTGTGGGGACTTGGCCTCCACAAGCGGCTCACCCTCCTTTTCAGATGAAAGCCTGCCTGTCAGGCCCGGCCCCGCCTCCCTGGCCCCAACCACGAGCTGCTTACCACATTCTTAATGACCTCATCCTTCCCGTCCTGCCTCTGTACTTTTAGCAGGTGGTAACAGAAGTCAAACAGGTCGAAGCGACGCTGCTGGCCCAGCAGGACGATGATGGAGCAGCCGGCCCAGTTCAGACCGTCACCAAAACACTGCCTGGGAGTGGGGAGAGGAAGCAGCTAGAGTGAGGGGCAGGGAAGGGCAGGGGGAGGGCTCTGGGGCCAGGAGTATAGACAGTGAGCAAGCCCGTCCCTGGGTCAATCCTCTTCATCTGTAAAGTGGGTACAAGGGAAGATGTGAGCATAGTTCACTTGTTCCAGGGACCGTGGTTACGTT
Source organism: Leopardus geoffroyi (assembly GCF_018350155.1). Taxonomy (NCBI): domain Eukaryota; kingdom Metazoa; phylum Chordata; class Mammalia; order Carnivora; family Felidae; genus Leopardus; species Leopardus geoffroyi. The sequence continues at coordinate 190,311,121 of NC_059326.1, forward strand.
ATAAATCCTCCTAACCACAAAGAGGTGTCAGCCTATTAGCCACTGATGGTAAAATCACCTTTGCGGAAAACAAATTTGCAGGGAAAAAAATTCAACCAGTCCTTGAGATTTACGTGGCTGATTAGAATTCAGATGAGAATGTGTCTGACCTCTCTGTAAAGGAGCTACAGGAATGCTTGTGAGGTGAAGGACCATCTCAAACCAGAGGACCAAGCGGCCCACGCAGGCTCAGAGGGCAGGGAAGGGGCACGGTGTGTGGACGAGCAGACACTATTGGTGTGGGGCGGGGGGGAACTGTGAGTCCTCCTGGGCTGGTGAGGCTCAGCCTGCATGCCTCCTGCACGCAGCAGCATCTTGGGCAATTTTGGAGGCCGTGGGGTCGTCTCTCTGCTGTTTTCTTGTCCTCAAGCAGCAGCTGCAGCCCGATGGGCAGGTTTCCCTGCTTCCCCATCACCGTGGCTAAAGGGAAGGCCCAGCAGCTGCTCTGAAAACAGCTTTCCTGGCCCACTCCCAGCACCACTGCCTCTAGGGTTCTCTGCCTCTCACTTGCTTGTTCTCCAGGAGGACAGGACTTGTCTTCTTCACCACTCTGTTCTTGGAGTGTATAGCTGGGTGAGGGAAGGAAGAACTGGAATCTGCTTCTGTCTTCTCTGGGGGTAGGACTGGGTTACTCTAGAAGGCTTCCTGGTTTTCAGGAGTGTAGGCCTCATGAGGCAGGACTGCATGAGCAAGTTAGGGCATGAACCTCAGCTGGGGAGGCCTTGCTCTCTTTTCTATGAATCCTGGAATTTTGTGAGGCATGAGGTGGACACTGGGCTTCTCAGTGACAAAGCCTCAGCAGGGCTCCCTCCTGCCCACGTGATCAGGGCAGCTTCCGGTCTCGGAAAAACCAGGCCCTGAGGGGTCCTTGACCCCAGGGCACATGCTCACGCACACACTCCTCTGCCTCCAACCACTTGTTGCTCTTCCTGGAATGTCCTCTCCTCCCCTCTAAGGGTTGAATCCCAGGCAATGTTCAAGGCTCAGATCTACTGTGTGATTTACATTCCAAAAACTCACTCCGCTCTCTTCTCAGGCACCTGTCACCCTTCCTGCACTTCCTGCCAAGCAACCTCATTCAATGTGCCTTATGTCTATGCATGTTGTCTCTGCTCAGCCCTGTAAACCCCATGAGGCCAGGAACCATCTACTTTTGCTCAATACTGGTGTCTGTCCAGTACCTAGCACATCTGTGTATTCAGCAAACAGCTATTGGACAATCTGTCCCTGGCCACCTTTCTGGGTGAGCTCTGGTAGCCTGGTGACTCTTGGTCGGGGGAGACACACGCGTTGGGCGGTGACCCAGCCTTCCCGGAGGGTACTTACTCGGCTGTGAACTCGTTGGTCCCCACAGGGATGCAGTAGACGAACTGCATGGCACTCCAGAGCCGGTGGAACTCTACACACTCATCGACGTGCATGACGCCATTGGTGGGCGGTGGGCCCCGCCAGATGGGGTCCTGTAGGTAGCTCCGGATGCGCGTCAGGATGACCTCAAACATGGACAGGCCGCAGCACAACCGCTCCTTGGTCAGCAGGTCGCCCTCCCGGGCGATGGCGATTTGCTGGGAACAGAAGAGTGCATAAACCTTCTAGCCTTACCTCAAACCCTGTCTTCCACCTCTCCTGGGGGATTCCCAAACCCTACAGCTGGCTGTACCTGGGATTCATTCACCCACAGCAGGGCACTAACTTTGTAAACCTTAGTGCAATAGTAGGGGGTCTTGTGGCAAGACTTACTTGTGGTAAGTAAAATCTAGGAGCCATCAAAGAGGAAGAGTCCATTAAAAAAATCCAGGTCTATCACATCATGGAATGTCATGCATCCACTGCAAAGACTGAGATGAAACTACTACCAGTTCACACTCACTGAGTGTGTGTGTAACACGTCAGGCCTGTTCTAAGCTACTTATACCTCACATCAACCCCGTGAAAGAGGGAACGATCCCATGAAACACTGACACTGTTATCCCCGTTGTACAGATGAAGAAACTGATGTTCAGAGAGGCAGCCAGTGAGCGGTAAAAGCTTGGATTTGAACCCTAGTCTAGATCTATGGCTTAAATTGTTACGTGAAAACACAGCAAGTTTCAAAAAAGGATGTATACTATAATCCTATTAAACACATCAACAACATACAATCCCACAGACAAACAAAACTATATGTGGTGTGTGTGTGTGTGTGTGTGTGTGTATAAAATAGTTTAGAAGGAAATGTCAATTGTGGGAGCAGATAGGCTTGGCAAAGCACACAGGATTTTCACTTTTTACTTTAAATACTTCTGTACAGTTGAATGTTCTACAAAAAGCATATGTTACTCTTTAAACATTTGCCACTGATTTTACAGGATTATCTCCTCTAACCAGTGTAAACTAGGTCTATTAATAATTTAAACTGGCTTCACATGTAGGTCCTGGTTACTGCATCTCTAATAATCAGCCGGCTAGACAAGCACATCAAAACACATTACTGTCTACATTATGAGTAAAAATGTCTAGGGGTAGAGATCTCAAAACCATCTGCAAATGGTAGACAGACATTAACATTTAAGGTCAAAGTAAGGTCTCCAAATCTTGGGACAAGGCTAAAGAGTACTGGTCTCTGAGATGGAGAGGTCCACATGGCACTCACGGGGTCAGCTCTCCAGAAGGAAGTCTCCCCAGAGAGCTCATTTGACAGAGTGCCTGGAAAGGGCCTACCTGACTTCTCCCTTTAAGCTATCACGCTGGAGCCCCTAGAAGGAGAGCAATCTCTAAATTAATCCACAGAAGGAAATAAATCAGGAAACACAATGCTGGAGCCCATTAGGAAAATGGGCTATGGGCTTAGTTGTCATGACAACTATAAACTGAAAGAAATCTAGCACAAAAAAACACATAAATTGGGGAAGACAAATTTGTGTTTCAAACATGAAGGAGAGGGAACCCTGATTCAGGCTGACTCATATTGATTCTATAGGCAGAGAAAGCTCCTGAGCAGAGAAGAGACCATTTAATTTGTCACAGTTGGCTAGAAGTGTCTTCAAAAGAATCCTGAAGCTGGTGTTTCATTCTGTTCTTACCAGGCAACGCTCTAGACTGGTATTTGGACCCTGAAAGGGCTCTCCACTCAGAAAGAGAGGGCCTGGTACAGGGAAGGTGCTCAGTAAATAAATAAAGGACCCATATTTGTTCTCAAGTCATGGATATTCCTCTTCATCAGTTAACACAGACAATTCTGGTTCACTAATTAATCTCCTGGGCATCTTCGTAGTCTGAATCAATCCCCAGGGCCTGACAATCGTGTTGGGGAAAAATCAGCAATGGGTTTATAAATCTGTACACAGACTTTGAACTCTGGTGACCTCCCCGCTACAACCAACCAAAGGGCCCGAGACTGAAATGGTTTAGGGGCTTTGTCCCTTTGCCTTGGAGAAGCATTTACCCTTACAGTTTCTCCTGGGAGGGAGCTGTAAAAGTAACACACAGTCACTTGGATAAATACGGAAAAACATTTTCAAAACATTATAAGAAAATAAAAATCTCCCATGAACCCCATTACCTAGAAATGTGTAACACGTCACGTCTAAGAAATGAGGTTTCCTAGAGCATGGATATATGATTTGTGTTTATGTATGTGAGTGTGTGTATGCATCTATATTTAACAGAATTTGTTTATCTTGCTTTTTTTCTCTTCAGATAGCAGCAATCTAAGAAAACTATTTCCTTCAATATTTTCAGTACTCTAATTTTTAATGGTTACATAAAATGGCCATTGATATATCATCATTTATCGAGTCTTCTACACTTTTTTTATTTTTATATTTTTTATGTTTATTTATTTTTGAGAGAGAGAAACAGAAAGAGAGAGAGAGAGAGTGAACATGAACAAGGGACGGGCAGAGAGAGGGAGACACAGAATCGGAAGCAAGCTCCAGGCTCGGAGCTGTCAGCACAGAGCCTGACACGGGGCTCGAACTCACGAACTGTGAGATCATGACCTGAGCCAAAGTCGGAACACTTAACCGACTGAGCCACCCAGGCGCCCCTTGAGTCTTCTACTCTGATTATTTTAAAGTGTTTACAAATTTTCATTATTGCAGACAATTCTTAAGCAACTGTCCTCCTATGTAATTCTTTTTAAGCTTATCTCTGATCACTTTCTTAGGATAAAATCCTAGAAGGAGGAGTAGGATGATGCATTTGAAGTGTGTACATATTTTAAAGTTTTTTTTTTTTTTTCAACGTTTATTTATTTTTGGAACAGAGAGAGACAGAGCATGAACGGGGGAGGGGCAGAGAGAGAGGGAGACACAGAATCGGAAACAGGCTCCAGGCTCTGAGCCATCAGCCCAGAGCCCGACGCGGGGCTCGAACTCACAGACGGCGAGATCGTGACCTGGCTGAAGTCGGACGCTTAACCGACTGCGCCACCCAGGCGCCCCTGAAGTGTGTACATATTTTAAAAGGCTTTTGCTACATAGCAGCACACTGGTCTGCAGACAGGCAGAAGCACTCTGTACCCTCTGTGTGAAGTCCGCACCTTTTACCCCTTTTACCCTCACTAGCACTCTGTTACCAGTAAGCAAAGTTCTTTGCCAACTTGAGAGATGAAAACTTGTACCCTAGTCTTTTAATTTCCATTTCAGTGATTACTGGTAAGGTTGAACACTTTCACTCTTTGTTGGCATTTATACTTTTCAGGGTGTGAGTTTTCCTTCATGTCCTTTTTCCTTTTTGCTTTGAAAAAAGTGCACTAATGATTGTTTGCAGCAAAGGCCCTCAATTTGTGATTTGGTGTGATGTACATATATATGAGATGTGTTTCATATACATTTCATCCAGTTCTTTTCTAGTCTAACTCAACGGGGGAGGGGGGGGATTTTTCTCTCTTCCTGCCGTTCTTTTCTGAGTTAACAAGGGAACAGAAAAAGCATCTGTGAAAATAAATGTGGAAATAAATTTCTTCATGGAACACTTTGATTATGTTTAGTGCCCTTTGGAGGAGAATGGTATCTCGATATTCTTGGTATCATCCTTTGTGTTTTTTGAAAGTCTTTTAACTTATTTTTGTTCATCACAACGATCATGAAAGACGGCTCAACTATGGCAGCCAAACACCCATTAGCCCATTTCATAGGCGGGGAAACAAAGATTGAGATATTCAATGTCTAGCAGTAGATTATGCATCAATTCAGGTGTGAAGCTGGAACAAGGACCCCTGGCTACTGTGCTTTCCATGGTAGCACCGGAGATCAAATCAGGTCACCTGACTATGTCCCAGAAATCAATGCAAACAGTATGACACCATCAAAACCTCTTGACTTTAAACATGTGGCAGGATCTCCCTTGTTGCTCACTTAGATATTATGTGAGTCCCCTGAACCCCAGCTAGCCTGGAAGGCCATATTTTGTTAACTTTTCTTCGGTCTATGGGACGACTAAGTTTTGGACTATTCCTTGAGGGCTGGGAGACAGAAAACTGGCACTTCCTCTTCAGCCTCCAGAATGTCTAGGCTTTTGTTGGTCAAATACTCAGCATTTGACAAATTGAGATTTCTAACAGTCCCAAGGAAATGGTGTTCGCCAGAACAGGGAAGGAATTTAGTCTTCTAAGTGGAAACACATGCCAAACCCTGGATGTGAGAGGCCAGATTCTTGTAGGATGACACCAACAGAGGAGCAGACACATTTCTATGTCGCCGGCTTGGGGGATTTCTCCCTAAAAGGAAATCTTTAGAGGACTCCTCTGCTCAGCCTCTGAAGGCCAACAACAAAAAAAAAAAAAAAAAAAAAAAAAGAAAAAAAAAGTGTGCATACTCCACAGGATCTGAATTCTCCCCGTGGTGACTCCAAGGACCCAGATGCCACTGAACACTGAGTCACGGTTTTCAGTAGGAGGTGGGTGGCACACAGGTGGTCTGGTGATGGCTGCTCAGGAGCCTGAGGACGGAGCAGATCGGGTCCTGCTGTGTGCTCCAAATACTTGCCCTGATTTTTGAGAGAAGAGGCTGCCTTCTGCCCCCTCGCTGAGGATGTGAGTCCTTCAGACTCATCAGCTTTGGTGGTACGAGCAGAGAGGACCCATGGAATGCAAGTCTGAGTGCACACTGGAATCCCAAACCTTTTGAACAGTTGGCAAAGGCGAACAACACACACCCACCCTGGCTTGTCTCACCAGGGCGCCCCATTGCTCTACCTGCGGAATTCCTCCCCTGGCCTCCTGAAAATGTGCAGATCGCTCAAATCAACTTGGGAGGAGACAGCACGAGATCCTCGTTGTGTCCCTCCCCTTTTCTCTTCCTGATTCCTGCCACTGTCTTGAGTTCTCTGAGGCAGGGGTACTGCCCCACTCATCCTCATGTGCAGAACAACTGGCACTGGTGCGTAAAAATTAATTTTTGTTTCAAAGATTTTATTTTTAAGTAATCTCTACACCCGAAGTGGGGCTCGAACTCACAACCCTGAGATCAAGAGTCGCATGCTCAATTGGCTGAGCCAGCCAGGCGCCCCTGCAAAAACTGATTTTAATTACAGCATTAACACATGAGCTTATTCACTTTTGAAAAGATTAGAGCATTACAGATAAAGCTGACGTGTCCTGTGATCGCTGCCCCATCTCTGTCTCTTTCATCTCTCTTCAGAGGGTGCCGCTCTTATGAACTACGAGTATGCCATCTTTCAGGAAAAGCTTCACTGATATGGTTTTGTTGTATTCATTCTTCACCTAACTGTGCTCTTATGATCGATACACATTGATGCACCTAGATCTCATTTTTCCTTTTCATTATTATATAGAAAGTATTGAGCATTCAATGAACTTTACCACATTTTATTTAGTCAACGCTCTGTTGGTTGTTTCTAGTTTTTGCTTTAACAAACAATGCTACAGTCAACATCCGTGTTCCTGTGTTTTTCCAGCAAAGATATCCAGAAGTGAATCACTGGTTCTCAGGGTGTGTATGGAGGTTGAATTCTGAGAGGCAACTTACTCCTGATACTAATAGAATTCCTGATGCTAATAGAAGCACAATAGATACTTGTCTGACTTCCTTCTTTCTGAGTGGAATAGCTGATACACGGCGTAGAAGAAAGAACTCAGGCCTGAGAAATAGCAAATCTCATTCCAGACCTGACCCTGCCACTAACAGGCTTTGTAGACATTTCTCTCTCTGTGCCTCAGTTTCCCTGCCTGTCAAATGAGGGGGTTAGACCAAAGGCTCTCCTTCTAAAGTTCCTTTTGGTTCTCAGAGTCCACGATACAAGTATGGTACCTGGGGCACCTGGGTGGTTCAGTCGGTTAGGCGTCCGATTCTTGATTTCAGCTCAGGTCATCATCTCACAATCTGTGGGTTCGACCCCCATGTCAGGCTCTGCGCTGATGGCGTGGAGCCTGCTTGGGATTCTGTCTCCCTCTCTTTCTCTGTTCCTCCTCTGCTTGCTCTCTATCTCTCTCAAAATAAATAAAAATAAATCTTAAAAAAAAAAGAAGGATCGTACCTGAGGGGTCCCCAGCCGCTCTATCAGAGGGACCAGGTGAAGAGGGGCATACTTGGCCTCCAGGCGTTTCATCCGGACCTCCAGACGCTCCCCTTCTGCAAAAGGAGCAGCAGAGCAGGAAATGAGACTCAGGGCACCCTGGGGGACCTGAGGAACGAAAAACTCCCAGAGGACCAGTGACGTATCTGTGTTCCAAAACTTGGACGGACTGTGTCAAATTGCTCTCCTTCGTTCTGGAAAGTGTGATCGGGACTCACTACAAGGAAAACGTTCTATTATCTCTGTCCAACAACAGAATTATCTGCCCTGTGTGGCGGTGAGTTCCCCATCATTCGAACAAATTAAACGAAGGCTAGACAGGAACACATTGGGGATGATCTAGAAGGACCAAGGAACAGGGCCTGGAGTGTCACTTCTAATTCTGTGATTCTATGAATATCAAATAGCTGCCCAAAGCTTTATTTATCCTTTCTGACTGCAGATCTGAGTTTATTGCGATTAAGTGGGCATGAAGTTCAAATGCAAGTTGGCTATTTAGCGGCTGTTAGTGATTTCTTACCTTTGATGTAGACTCTAGGCAAGATGTTTTGGAAGGGTGCAGCATGGAGCAAATCACAGACTTCCTCCTGAGACTGCAAACAGAGATGGAAGGAAAGAAAAGGGAAAATAAGGTTCATTTTAAACCACGAAGAATTTTCATTTCTAAAAACTTGAGCACCACAGGCAGCCAGGGTTAAATTTTGGCTCTTCTACTTACTAGCTGTGGCATCTTAGGCAAGTTTCTTAATCTCTTTGAGCCTATTTATTTACCTATAAAATGAGGACCAGAATAGTACTATTTAATGAGTTTTTGTAAGGACTGAAAGCATAACCTTATAGGATAGTCCTGGGCACATAATGAGTGTGCAATACATTGTTCATTATAATCTTATAAAGAAATTTGTTGAGGATTTCAAATGAGTGACAGAGGAATCAAACAGAGATGATGGGCCCCAGAGCCTGTGTCTGTCTGATTGGTTATGAGGCTTGCAAGCTCAAAGCAGGTGGCTTGGCCAATCTGCCCACCCACCGACACGTATGATTCTATGCAAAGGCCTGTGTCTGTTTGGTTTTCTCCACACCAGACACCAAACAGTGAGATCAGAGAAACTAGAATCTGGGACAGATCCGTTTTGATGGTGACTTATTATGCATAAACGTGAGCTTTAGAAAGGCTTAAAAAGAGGGAAGAGTCGGGGGAGGACAGGCCTGGAGGACAGGGTCTAATGAGCTTGCTGTCCCGGGACCAGTTTACAATCACTGGATCTCAGAACAGAGGATATGGCATAAGAGCACCGAGAGAAGCCACGCCCCCCACGGCTCTTCTTTAAACTGTGGGCATTTGGACTGGGTAAGACCCAGGCTTCATTCAACTCTGGCACTCTTGGATCCTGAACATCTGAGAAAATGAGGAGTATGAGTGCCCTTGGCTTTCCTTACCCAAGCATGGGTGGAATATGCCGTCTTGGAAATCTGGAAGGCTGGCTGCTCAAGAGGGGAACCCCCAAACTCCTTTCTCACTATAGGTCAGTCCTTGAAGCAAGCTAGCAGAGGAAAGACAAGTGAATCCTTCAAAAGGACACTGATCTCAGTGTCTTAGCCAAAGGGGAAAATTTTCCTCTTTCTTAATTAAGCTATTTTCTCCCATAACCAGTAGATCAAATCACCTAGTCTTGATTGCTATTTGTAAACTTAGGTCCTCGGCTTCATCGTATCAATCTAAAACTTGGCTTATTGATCATTCAGGCTACAGTTTATTAATATGGTGAATTACATTGATTTTTTCAGTGATGAACGAGCCTTGCATTCTGGGCATAAACCTCAACTGGATGTGATGCATGATCCTTTTTATGTACTGCTGGATATTATTTGCCAATATTTTATCGAGGATTCTTACACTTTTTTAATGAGGAGCACTGATTTGCTGTTTTCTTTTTTAAATGTCTTTGGTTTTGGTATTAGGATAATGCTGACCTTGTAAGATGATTTGGGATGAGTTCTCCTCTTTTCTGTATTCTGGAAGCAACTGAGCAGAATTGGTATTATTTCTTCCTGAGACGCTTGGTAGAATTCACAAGCGAAACCATCTGCATGTGGAGTTTTCTTTGTTGCAAGTTTTTTTTTTTTAATTAGAAATAAAATTTCCTTAATACATAGGACTGACTATTCAGGTTACCAATGTTTTCCTTGCGTGTGTTTTGGGGGTTTGTATGTGTCAAGGCCATGGCGGCTCCTTTCACCTCTCCCAGGCTCCCCACTTGGACGTCCAGCTCCTTGCTAAATATCACTCCTTGGATATTCCACACCTCCACATTTCTAAGGCTGACTTTCCCCTTCCTCCCCGCTTTGCTCACCGAATGTCACATTCATCTCCTCATGTGCCCAAGCCCAAAACCTGGGGCTCATTTTCCTTCTCTTCACTTCCCATGACCATTAAGTCCTCATGTCTCTCTCTCTTTTTTTAAACATTTATTTATTTTGAAAGAGAGAGAGAGGGCTAGCGAGCGCACAAGTGGGGGAGGGGCAGAGAGAGAGGGAGAGAGAGAGAATCCTAAGCAGGCTTTGCACTATCAGCACAGAGCCCGACACGGGGCTGGGTCTCACGAACTGTGAGGTCATGACCTGAGCCAAAATCAAGATTCAGACACTTAACCAACTGAGGCATGCAGGCACCCCACATCCTCATGTCTCTTGCTTCTTTCCACATTTCTTCCCGTTGGCCACCACAACACTCTGAGGTCCTTACGGGTGGGGGTGTGGTCTCTAGTTCTGTATCTTCTCCCCAGTGCCTAGGACGTAATGGTTTCTCAATAACTATTGATAAACGAATGCATATTTGTTGTCTCATATTTGTCTTAGATGAATACATAAATGTATTTATCCACATGATTTAACCTCCAAGCATGAGAATACCATTACATCCATTCACCCAACAAATATTGGTGGAGTGCCTGGTACTGTTCTAGGCTTTGCAGATAAGACATTGAACGAGTTAGACTAGATCTCTGCCCTCATGGAATTTATGTTCTAGTTGATAGAGACAGATAAAAACAAACGAATCAGAAAATTTCAGATGGTGATAAAACAAAATCGGGTAATAGGCTAGAGAGTGACTGGGAGTGGGGAAGGGTCTACTTGAGGAAGGGTGGGTGGTTAGGGAAAACCTTTTTGAGGGAGAGACATTTGAAGAGAAGATGGAATGAAGTGAGGGAGCCAGCCATACAGATATGAAGTAAGAGCATTCCAGTGCAAAGGCCCTGGGGCAGAAGGTAAGCTGGAGCCTAGTGATGCCATGCTGGGAATCACAGTACACACTGAGGCCCTAATGGTAGGGAGGGACCAGATCATGTAGGGGTTCATAGGCATGGTGTGAAGTCTGGATATTATCTTAAGTGCTATGAGGAACCAAGGAAATATTCTAAGCAGATGGTTGGTTACAATAGCTCCACTGCCAAGTTTTCCTACCTTTCTTGTTTTCTTTTCTTCCAAAAAATTCAGTGGCTCCTAGATACATCTTCTTACTAGAAAAGCTGACCATTGCATGAACCGTTAGCTTTCTATTTTATTAAATTTAGGTGGGTAAAATTGACCTTGGGTGCCACCTTAGGGGAGAGAGGAAGAGGAAGAAGGTTCTGGATCCTCTACAACAAGAGCAATGTTGCTGCTTTATAACTTGCACATAATGAACTTCCACTTCAGATTTCCTTAGGGGACAGGAGTTTTCCGTCCCCCTCTCTGCATACTCCACCCCCCCCCCCCCCCAGCCATCCACAATTGCAGTGTCAGGGGTTCTCTAGGGCAAGGGGAACCTCCTGCTGGCATGCTTCCTGTGTGTTTTCTATCTCCTCATGCAATCTGTTAATGGAGGTGAGGAAAGACAGAAGGATGTGGTTTCCTAATAGAGGTGGGAAAGCATTTGCCTGCAAAGTCCCAGAGGATGAGCTACATGGCCATTTGCATAATGAGCGGCTACATACCTCACAACACCTTTCACAAGGCATTTGTCTGGCATTCCTTAGCTGAGGCCATTGCGACGGATAAAAACGTCCAGTGTCGAGCACACAAAGGCTTGAGTCAGGGAGCCAAACCAGCCTCCACTGGGGGCGCCCATGCTAACGGTCGATCTCCTCCTTATCTAATCTCTATCTTGAAGGATCCACACTCGGCCTTCCACTCTGTCCAGGAACCCCCCAGCCCCTGGCTTCTGAAGCGCCTTGCGAGTAGCAGGTTTCTTACCCACTCGGCCTGCGCTCCTTCTGCTCCAGCCACAGCAGCGTTTGTTATTTGAATGAGCCATCTGTGCGCTCATCACTGAAGTTTTGCCTTCTCTCTGAAACGTTCCCTGCCCCTCTCTTGCCCACACTCCCTTTGCTTAGTCAACTGCCACTCTTCTTTCAGATCTCAATTCAACCATCATTCCCTCAGGGGAGACTTTCTTGACCCCCCTCAATACCTCCCCACCTCGGGCAGGTTCCCTTGTTATGTGCCCTCAAAGAATCACATCCTTTTCCTTTCAACCTCGGAGCGCAACCTGTTTTAGAATTTATACTTGCCTGATTATATGTCTGGTTAATGTCTACCTTCCCCCACTGGGATGTCATCTTCATGAAGGTAGGCACAATGTCCATTTTTAACTGTATTTTATTCCCAATAGGGAGCACAGTGAGTGTCCGATAGATAATAAATGCTCAGTAAGTATGTGCAATAAAAGTTGAATGTCTGTGGCATAAAAGGGAATTGAGACTTAGGACAGAATCTCTCCTGCTTTGGGTTTTCTTATAGGGGCCTGGATGCTTCCCCTTATTACTAAGGAAAGTATTTTCTCTTCAATTTTACTGATTACTCTGTATGAATTACATGACACATTTTTAAGAAGTACTCCATGTGATGAGATTTTCAGGTGTTCTTAATTTTCTATCCCTTTCTTTCTCCCTGTTTTTTCCCCGACTTGTATGCACTTACTGAATTTTCCATATTGTACATATATCATTTTAAAAAATTGATCTGAAACAAAACTCTGAAAGTAATTTTTTAACTTTAAAATAAAGAGCTTTGGGGGATTTGAGCTGGAATTAGAGGGAAGGAAACGAAATCCTAGCATGCCACCTGGTCTAGCAAGGAAAAACATTTGTGCAGATTTAACAATGTAACTAGTATATGACTTTGTTTTGTTTAGGCTACACTTAAGGACAAGTTGCAGAAGAAAATACAAGTGTTACAAAAATACAGCTTTGATCATATAAAAGCAAAAGTAGCTGACATGGGGTAGGAGGCAGAAGTGTTAGAAGTGCAAGTTGGGGGCGTTAATTTCCTCATCTTTCACAGAAAGGAGTCAAGATATTAAATAATGTTACGAAGAGAAGTAACATTAAGAAGTGGTGTGAGTGTATTATCTCTGATTACAAGGGAAGCAACAGAAGCAACAAGTGACATAATCAAATATTAAAGAAGAGAGAGGAGAGATGTAAATGAGCTAAAATCTCATCTTTCCAACTAGGGAGTCAGTAGGTATTGTCTAAAGGTGCCAATTAAGAAATAGAAGCTATCCTCATATAATTAAGCATTATGGAGAGAACAGTGAGAACAACTAGAAATAGAAATGATTAAAACAAGTTGCCTTGGGGACTGGGGTACAGGTGGGGCGAGGTGCAGCAGAGCCAAGAATGATGTTTTTCATCATAAGCTCATTTGTATTATTTGATTCATCATGTGCAATTAAGAATAATTTAAATGGAACAAAATGAAGAGGGTGGGTTAAATGGTCTCTAAGGGTTTCTCCCTAGAACTGAGAATCTATGCCAACATAATGGCTTTGTTCTTCAGGGAAGGAGAGTCAGTGAGCATTTGCTAAACACTAACTATGTGCCAGGTGCTCTGTACCCGTCGTCCGCTTTGCACTTCAGGATATCCTATGAGGTGGCTCTTTCGATCTCCATCCTACATGCCGGGACGTTGGGATTCTCAGGGAGGTGACATTTCCTAGCTAGGTCCACACGGCAATAAAGAAGCAGTAGGGCTGACAGGGTTCAGACCCAGGGCCAATTCACTTTGACACCATTGTTTCTCCATGGTAGTGCAGGTGGCCAAAGCCTGAGGAAGTGTGGAACATTCTCCCCCTCACGATGCATATACAGGATGGAAAAAAAAAAAAAAAAAAGTAAAATGACCAAACATAGAAACAGGAGAAGATTACTTAAAATCTCACCACGTGAGAAACTTTTTAGCTTCACTCATATCTGATAGGATCACATCATTTGTTGCTTTATTTAATGGGTTTTTAGTCATAGCTACGGACATTCTTTAAACTGAAAGAATTGTGACATATACAGGCAGCTTGAAAAATGAAGAGTCAAGAGCCAGCTTCCGGCTGAAGAAACAGGAAATTATTGAAACTTCTCTTCCTCCAACCCCAGAGGTAACCTCTATCCTGGATTTGTGTAAATAATTTCTTTGCAGGCCACTAGTTTTTAAAGATCTGCTGGTTTGATACTAAGGTAAAAAACTGGACCGACCACTCATTTGGTCAATTTACACCTATAAATTCCTTCTTTCCCCACCCTCCCAAACCTCCCTCATCCTTACCCATCCCTCAGAGCCCCATTCAAGCTTCACCTCCTAGGAGTCTTCCAAAACCCTCCAGTCTATAGGGGTTTTCTTTTTAAAAACTTATCAGAGTTCTTCTTCATTCAGGACCCCCACCAAGCTGTCTGTGGGTTGAGCTGTCTAATCTAGCCCCAGTTCAGGGCCCTCAAGTCTGTGGTCCTGATGGAGAATCCGAGCAGTGTTTCATATCCCATGCAAATACTGACTGAGAGAGTCTTCTTGGAAGGACCGATTATACTGAAGACCCACGTTTGATCAGACATGAGAGGCCAACAAGAAGCATATACAGAACATGGGCATACTATTATCTAGAGATCAAGGAAGATCTGGACACTTTCATTCTGACTCGGATATAGCCTGAGCAGAAAAGAAGTCATTCATTCAGTCATTCGACAAATAATAGGCATTGATTATACGCAAGTTTCACTGCAAGGTGCTGGAGACACAACATTGAGGCAGACCTGATGCATGGCATTTCTCAAAATGACGAGGAAAATAAGTAAATGGAAAATTGTGGGAAGCGCTGCGGGGGGGGGGGGGTGTGCATGGGGCTATGGTAATACATTAAGAGGGGCAACCAACCCAGACTTTTGGGGAAGATGACAGGGAAGGCTTTCCACAAAAGTGAATGGTAAGCTGAGACCTGAACCAGGGGTAAGTACTGCACAGGTGAGGGAGAACATCTCCTGCCAAGGCCCAAGACCAAGAGGGACCACAGCTGGTAAGGGGCTGTCAGCTGAATTAGACTGAAGCTTTCAGTGCTGGGGAAGGATCTTGTAAGCCTTGCTCAGGCATCTTAATGCCACCTTGATGGTTTCCATCAGGGAAATCTGCAGTTTCACTTTGTGGCTGCAAGAGAGAGAAGAGATTGGGGCAGTGGGGGACAAAGAGGTGTTGGGATCAAGAGAGATTAGGGCCTGGAGATGGAGAGGAGGGAGCAGACATCGGACACCTGGTGACAGATTGGGATACAGGTGCAGACAGGGAAATGACACCCACCACCTGTTCACAGGGTCCAAGGACACAGTGGGTTTGCGGGCGGCAGGGAAGCTGAGATCAGATCTGGGTAAGGTGGATTTCTGATGTCTGTGGATGTCCAAGAGAAGATGTCTAACAGGCAACTAGAGGTAAGCTATGGGGCCCCAGAATCTGGGGAGTGGATCCAAACTTAGGAATCATCAGCATGAGGATAAAAATGGACTCCAGGAGAGGGAATGACATGAATGCAAGGGTAGGCAAGGGTGGGCGTTTCTCAAGGTGACCAGACCCTTCCACACACTTCAGTTCCTCTGACTCTATGAGACCAAAGAAAGAGAAGGTGCACAGTGGCACCTGAGATCAAGGAGGCACTGATAAATTCTGGGTACTTCCTTGTCTACCAACAAACCACCTAACGGGGAAGACGGCTACTCTTCTACACTTGGTGCTGCCCCTTCCTTCTTTCCTTCCTCCCTTCTCTCCCTTCCTTCCTTTCCTTCACCGAACATCCACTGAGTGCTTGCTCTGTGATCTGACACACACCCCAAGGGCACAGGGTGAAGAGGGGTCTGGATGCTGCAGGAAACACGATGACAGGTAAGGCTGGGAAAACTAGATTTAAATGAAGTTTACGATGTAGTGGGGGAAGACAGTCCAGGACACCTGTGCTCGGGGAAAATAAAACAAAAGGCTCTGAAGACTGGGAGGAGGGAGAAACGACACAAAGTTCCTTCAGAGAACAGGCATTTGATAAGTTCTATCCCCCCAGGCTGGATAGAACTGGGGGGAACGAGACAAGACAGGAGACGGGAAACGGTGATGGCTTCGAGGTGGCTGGGGAGAATGCGCCAGTTTTTGAATTGGCAGGACAAGTGCAATTGCAGACAGAAGGGAGACAAGATGAAGATCAGTGTGAAGAGAGCAGGAAACCATTTGCTGGGGCTTGAGAGGGAGGGGTGAGCTGACAGGGCTGCAGGCAGGCTGGAGCCAGGCTCTCAGCTGGGGGACCGAGGCTGAGTCAAAGCCTCTGGGAAGCTCCGGGAAGAGGAGAGAAGGGACTCATGGTAGCTGAGGGCCTGCTTATGAAGCTCTGGTGACTTTACATTCCTCATTTCACTCAACACAAAGACTGGGGAGTGGGAATAGGTTTCCCCCACTATCTGAAGGCAGAGCGTTCCTAACGAAACCTTTCCTAAGGCCAAATGGCATAAAGCAAAGAAGCAATTACCATGAATTTATATGGAAAATGTTTTGAACATTCCCAGACCCCCAAAACAACCTCTCTTTGGCTTCGTTGGCACCTCAGGACGCATCTTTCTAAGGGGCGTGCCAAATAAGTTGAGATAAATCACAGATGAAGCACAGTCCAAAGCTCTGGCAGCTTGGTGCTGAGATGCTGAGTGTAGCTGCTGGGAAGGAGTCTGGCGGGGCCACTCATGATGGCTCTGGAGCCACTTGCTGCAAAACAAAGGGTGAATGCTATTTTTGCTTTTCACCTCTTTTCCTGAAAGCAAAATCCTCCTTGGATTTCTTGTGGTTAGTGAAAACAGGTACTGTTGTAAGGTCTTCTGGAAAAGCAAGGCAGAACGCAAACTTGGAAAAAGCAGGGGAGACTTACACTTAGCCCCAGTATTTTTGGGGTGCGGAAACTAAGGCTCAGAGGATTTTAATCACTTTCCTGGAGTCTCATAGCTATTAAGTACAGGGGAAAAACTTGAACCCAGGCTCTCTGATAGGCCCTTTCAAGGAGAATACCTGGGAGTCAAGCATTGGCCACATCCTGCCTTTGTTCCTCTGCAGAAAGATTCCTGTTTCATTCAAGGCTGTATAACTCAGCAGTGGAGCAGAATGAAAGAACAGGGCATGGCTGGTTTAGGAAGGTGGCCCAGTGGCCAGGCCGAGGTCAGCAAGAGAATTCTGAGAGATCTCTGCTCTTTCGCTTATGCTCTGTCTATATCCAGAGGAATATACAGCACCTTACAATTAAAGAGGCAGTGTGACTAAGTCTGGAGAACATTGCACAGTATAAGACCAGAAATGCATCAAAGGGAGAGGAAAAGGCCTCTAGCTTCTCAGGAGGGGCAAGTGCCTGTGGCAAGTCTCCAGATGGGAATGCTGGTTTTTAAACTGCAAGTGGCCTGTTAGAACCTACTAGGTGCCAAATCTCCTCACTGAGATTCCCTTACTCATCATTAGGTCCCGTGGACCCTGCCCGCCAGAACACATCTCTTTCCCAACCACTGGACTGCACACCCAAAGCCCTGGGTGTTGGGAGGGAGGGGCTGGCCTTGTAATGCGTATGTAAGGCCCCAGGGAATGATGTTCATTGCTAATCACTGGAATGAGAAGTCAGCAAATTCATGGAAAAAATGGAATGAAGTCTGAGTTTTAATTGGAACATAGACCCACAGTCCTCCCTGAATCATGCTGCCTTGAAACAGAAACAGCTGACTGGTTAAGGATACCCAGTTAGTGTCCAATGCCTTGCCATACTACCTTGCTATATGGACCATACATCTGACCAACAGGAAGTGGGCATTTCAGTTGCCTCCTCGATACCAAAGTAGGGCAGATTCCAGTGCCTAGAATGTCAGGACGAGTTGCCAGGGGTCTCCGACCACTTTGCTTTTATTGGGAGATAATACCATCTTGTCAGGGTCTGTGTTTATTTTTTGGGAGGAGGTTAACGATTTCCAGCAGAGATGACAAAAACCCAGGTCTGCTATAAATGGTTTCTGAAGACAGTATTTTGTCCAAGAGCATTCCATCCTAAGGGCTGCCAGGAGATTGACTGTTTATGAGGATCCTTTCCTAGCAGATATACTTCGTTGTTTAAAAATCGATGTATTATGATCATAGTTCAAAAGAAAGGAATGAAACATCTTGAGGAAGGCTATCTTTTCATGATTTGAGTGTGGGCAACACATGTGCTAGCAGTGGCACTGGGGTCACCATTCATGACTGAGGCAGTGGCTGCTTTTGGAGGCGATTTCGACAACAGATTCAGGCCCAGCAGGATCGATTATCAATGTGTGCCTTGGGTTAGAAGAGGGGCAAAGGCACTTAAGGTACAAATTTGTTATCCTTGATCTCCAAAAACCACCACCACCACCATTTTAGTTACCTTATATTAAGTGTTAGCTGACCTGCTATTTGTCATTTTCTCCTGGAAGTGCACCCAACACTTAATTCAGGCAAGGGTTGTCCCGTGAACAATGATTAATTTGGCAGATCTTCCCCTTGGCTTTACCTGGATACAACTGACCTATAACACTGTGTTGGTTTAAGGTGTACAATGTGATGGCTGGACACATTGCCCATTTGATGACTGTGAAATGATTACCAGTTAATACATCTTTCACCTCATACAATTACCACTTTTTGTGGGGAGATCATTTAAGATCTACTCTTGGTAGTTTTCAAGTGGACAACATAGCACTGTTAACTCTAGACACCAGGCTGTATGTTTCATCACAGCAGGTGGGTTTTTAAAGCTGCTACTCTAGCCCCTTTCTTTTTGTTGGTTAAGTATTTATGCTCATTTTTGAAAAAAAAAAAAAAAAAAAAAAAGAGAAAATGCAGATGCATTTTTTTTTTTAAAGGGAAGAAATTTATAATCCTACCACCCAGGGGTCATCACAGATACTCTTGTGGGGGTTTATCCTGCCTGGTTCTTCTATACATATAACATTTAAGTATATGTTTTTAAATGATGGGACATAAAATATCTACTCTTTTGTAATCTATTTTTAATCACTTAGCATACACTATCCACATCTTCCTATGTACAGAACAGAGTTTCTCTTTTAATGTTTGTCTTTGTCTTTGTTTTGGCCTGGAGGAATCTTTTGGTTTCCCCGCACCCTTTTCCGGGTGACCATCTTACTTCTCAAAATTATTTGATAAATGATTACCTACTAAAGTACTGGCTCTATCTATCTCTAAACCCATCTCGGCAGGCTTTGTATTTTACTGGGGCTTAACTTTTTTTTTTTTTTTAACATTTATTTATTTTTGAGAGACAGAGAGAGACAGAGCACAGGCAGGAGAGGGGCAGAGAGAGAGAGAGGGAGACACAGAATCCAGAGCAGGCTCCAGGCTCTGAACTGTCAGCACAGAGGGGCTCAAACTCACAAACTGTGAGATTATGACCTGAGCCGAAGCTGGATGCTTAACCAACTGAGCCACCCAGGTGCCCCTGGGGCTTTTAAACATTAGGTAACATTTCAAATCAAGAAAAGTCTCTAAGAGGAGAACTTCAGACACTGATGGGAAGAGATGCTTTTGTTTGGGTCGGGGGAAGTCCTCTTGGTGCCCCTTGACTATAAATGGGGCTATATGTCAACAAGCATTTGGGTAGAAGCCAAGGATGGTAGGATTCAGCTGTACTCTGACCTTCAAAGTCTGCTGTGTGGCTGGACTGTGCACCCAGGCAAAGAGTGTAATAAAAGATGAATGACGCTAGAGGAGTAGGCATGGCTGAATTTTCTGGGGCCTCGTGGGTCACAGCTGGGAGCTAGAACTTGAAGTACAATGAGAAGCCACCTGTCAGTTTTAAGCAGGGGAGTAGCATGATCTGATTTATAACTGTATGAAGGTCCTCTGCTGTTACATAGAAAATCAGCTGTCATTTTACCCCCCAATGCTTTACCTACCAGTAAATTTCACCTTTAACAAGAATGGATAGGCAGTGACCCTCAAAGAAGCTGGGTTTGAGACATTTCTCTTAAATTGCACACAGGGAAAAGGCATTCTTGTTTTCTTTCCTGAAGACCCTGAAGCACAGGGAAAATCTCCCCACCATGGCCCACAGGAAGAGGGCAGTCGAAAGAAGCATTCTGGGAGTTCTCTCAGGGCCACTGACAAGTCCCGTGGGGTCTTTTTCTAGTTTGGACTGGACAGCTTTCCTGGCTGCATCTGCCTTCCCATGATTCTACACTGATATTTCCTGCTTAGAAATCAAATAGATGGACAGCATGAGAGTCGTGGCTGTGTTCAGCACTAGAAGATGCCTCTATAAATTAAAAAATGAGGTCAGAAGTGGCTCCTAAGCATATGTTACCAAAAATAAATCTCACCAACTAACAGAAAGAAGTAGTTGGAAAAAACAAAACCCTCATAACTTGTCTTCCTCCTTATACACTGTGACCTTGTCTGCTTAGTGACCCTTTTTCTTCTTAACTTTCTGGATTCCATAATGAAGTTTCCTTTTCCCCTCTTCAAACTTGTGTTATGAAAAATACTGAACATATAAAATATTTGAAAGAACAATGCACATCCTTATATTCCTGACGTAGAATCACAATGACCTTTTCTTTTACTATTTCTGTTGTGACTCTATATGTTTTACTGAATCACTGAAAACAAGTTGAAGTCATTGCATTACTCAGCCTTAAATACCTCAGCATGCAACTCCTAAAACCAAGATTATCCTCCTGTGTAACCTCAGTATTGTAAGCATCTACGTTAAAAAACATTCTTGGGGCGCCTGGGTGGTTCAGTCGGTTAAGTGTCTGACTTTGGCTCAGGTTATGACCTCATAGTTCGTGGGTTCGAGTCCCATGTCAGGCTCTGTGCTGAAAGCTCAGAGCCTGTAGCCTGCTTCGGATTCTGTGTCTCCCTCCCTCTCTGCCCCTTCTCTACTCAACTGTCTCTCAAATACACATTGAAAAAAAATTTTTTAAAGCACCCACACAAAAATAAAGGATACCATACAGATTCAGGATACATATTTAAAAAACTAGGGTCGTGTGATACACACACGTCAGATCCACATACAACAGCATTAGATGCTACCTTTAGGCTCCATATCTGGATGAAAAACTACGTACCAGTTTTAGCTGATCTCCTGAAGGGAACCATCAAACCAACCTCAAAACAATATTTTCTTAACATTCGAAGTTCTGAGGTGACCAAAAGGCAGTAGCACTAACACTAGTATTTTATGTTTTTGTCTTTGTCAAGTGAGCGTGGAGAATGAGCTGGGAACTGGAGGCTGAGGACCCCCAGGAACCCCCACTCTGATGTTCTGGTGGGAGGGTGCTGGAGGGAGGGTGGTTACAGGGCCTAACCAGAGAGTGCAGCATTCTAAACATTTCCTTATATGGACACACGTAGCCCGTTAGTGAAGTGTTTCCTGCATACTGATGTTAAGCCCCAAAGATACAGGGCCTGTGGAGCAGGTTAGGCTTCCCACACCCAGCTTTGTGCAGAAAGTACGAGCGGCAGCCTTCCAGCCTCTCGTCTGGGATTCCAGTGAACAGTGGAAAGTTCAACTGTGACATATTCCAACTGCTCTTGTGCCGTGGGGCCCTCACTTCCAGGAGTTCTTTGTAAACCTGCCTAAATAAATCCGTAATCTTATCTGATTCTGCGTGTCTGGGTCTGCACGTGTGTGTGGTCCTTCCCCACCAATCTGAGCCTCACTTGAACAATGCTATATATCACCCTGTCTCACCTCAACTCTTTCCCCTGCCCCCTGAATTGTCAGGGGGAAAAATGATCATTATTCTGGACCAGAACCATGTCTGGTCAGCTGGGAAAGATCTACAGCCAAGAAACTAGCTTACAAAGTAGCTTTCCCTTCCCCTCAGGTGCACATCAACGTCTCCCAAGGCAGGCATTTCCTAAAAGGTGGGAATTGTAGAGGCAGGGAAGTGGTATTTAACAATAGTGGGTCACGGAGGGAAACTTACTTTCCTCTCAGTTCCCTAGCAGTCTTTTTGACAACTTTGTAAGAAAGTCTCTCATTTAGATCCAGCATATCTCAAACCTCTCTAACATTTGCTAAACTCCATTTTTAACACGGCTGGCCCCGGGCTCAGACGTCTGGGCAGACGGCAGCTGGGATTACATTACTTTGTTGCATTTTGATTGAATTTATTATTCTGGTTGCTTTTTTTTTTCTTTAAGTTTATTTATTTATTTTGCAAGAGAGAGATAGAGAGAGATTGAGAGAGCAAACATGTGCATGAGCGGGTGAGGAGCAGAGAGAGAGGGAGAGAATCCCAAGCTGTTAGCACGGAGCCTGATGTGGGGCTTGAACTCGCAAACTGCAAGATCACTCTCTGAGCTGAAATCAAATGTCTGACGCTTAACCAGTTGAGCCACCCAGGTGTCCCTCTGGTTGCTTTCCAATGATGGCAAGAGATAATGATTTTGTTTAATGGAAGTGATATACAGTTTCCTTTTAAAATAATTAAAACTTTTTTTAATGTTTATTTATTTTTGAAGGAGAGAGAGACAGAGCATGAGTGGGGGAGGAGCAGAGAGAGAGGGAGACACAGAATCTGAAGTAGGCTCCAGGCTCTGAGCTTTCAGCATAGAGCCCGATGCGGGACTTGAACCCCCAAACCATGAGATCCTGACCTGAGCTGAAGTCAGATGCTTAACCGGCTGCACCACCCAGGTGCCCCACTTTAAAAATAAATTTAAGTTAAAAAGTAAGTTAATTTAAATAAAAATATTTTGTAAACAATACAACCAGTGGTCTGTAGATACAGCAAGAAATGTGACAACACATCAGTGACTAGCCTCTGGAAGCACTAGTTAAGAAGACTCCTTCCAGATCAGGGGCTCTCCACCCTGGTGGCACACTGGAATCAGGTGTGGAGCTTTTGGCCTGGTATTTTAGCCAGGGCCACCTTGGGGCCGGGTGAAGTACCAGCATGGATGTTTCAGGAGTTTTCTGAGCGACTGCAATGAGCGGCTGCGGCTGGGACCACTACACCACCTCCTGGATGTCTGCAGGTGTCTGCCCTCCAATAACACCCAGGAGAGCAAACTGCATTTTGACTCCCAAACCCTCAGCATCTAGGCCTTCTGTCCACCGGGGTCTCCTCTCGGGAGAGTCATCAGTGCAGAACTGAAAAGCCAAGGCTCTGGTTTCTGGGCAATTACTAGCCCAGGCTGATGATACAAGTGCCACATGTTTCCAGGACTGAGGTGGCTTTGGATTTTAAGGTGACTGGCAGCCTCTCACTCAAATGGAATGGCATCATCTTGGAAGATTTTAGAGAATAAACAGGTATGTTTCTAATCCTCACCTAGAACTGAGCTGATATGTCCCTCCCCTCATCATATAGGACATAGGTGATAGGCCTGTATTGATGTGCTGAGGATACAAAAATGACCCTCAACCAGGAAATCTGTCCTGTCATCCCCTCCTCTCTGATTCCATTATTTTATACCCCTTTTCGCTCTGTTGTTGTGGATCTCGGCTGGTGGTCTCCAAACCTTTTGACCATAAGCTTCCATTTGTATAATTTTGAGCAAACATCTCCACTGACATGTATTTATGTGATCAACTCTGGAACACTGTGTTAATAAACAGGAGGGCTTAGTTCCTTTCTCATTTTTTGAGTAAGTAAATAGTTAAAAGCTATGCGATCATTCTGCCTACCCCCTGGAGGGCTAACACTCCTCCGCTGCAGACTGAGGGTATTGACTGTGAACAGTGTCATCAGGGAAGGGATTGTGTCCAATGATCTTGGAGTCCCACACACTGACCGCCTGGCCCATGGGGGGCTCTCAGTCAGGTCTGCAGACTCCCTGACTCTCAGCAGTCAGAACATGTTTGCTCCGTACCTCATATATTGATGAGGGTAGCAGGTTTGGTTTCCAGACTGGGATGTGTCTGAAAGGATGTAAAAATACTTAAAAACCAGAAAGCATGTAGAGGTATTACTGGGAGTCGAGGTGCCCTCTTTCCACAAAGCTTGACTCATTTTCAATCTGGAACACCACTGGGTTCTGGGTCTGGGTCGGAGGACATGCTGCTTGCAGAAGGGCCAAGGAGTGCTGCTCAGCGGTGCCTGGATGTAGGGACAGATCGTGACTCCTGAGTAGCCGGAGGGGTCGTTAGTTAGGGTGATGGCAAAAAGAACTCTGGATCAGGAACAGGTAGGGATATGGAGCCAAGGTCTAAGATGGACAGTGAAGGGCAGGCATTTGCTTTTTTACTTCTCATGTATCAGGATTGTGTACATCTGCTAAGTGTGTGAGGACCTCCTCTCCAGGGGGGGGGAAAAAAGCAAAAAGTGTTTAGTGCACTAAATTTGTACAATAATTTAGAACGTAAAGTAAAAAGTGGAAGATCGCCTGCCCCCACCACACTCCATGCGGGTCACCACTCTTCTCAGCTTGGTGAGCATGAGTTTTATAACTAAACAAAGTAAAAAAAAACAATGAAAAAATTTAATATTGATATGCTGGAACATACAAACATCTGCAAGGATATCCTTCAGAACATGAACAGTGGCTCTCTTCGTGCAGCAATGTGGTTTTTGTTTTCTTCTTTCTCCTTCTCTGGGTTTTCTGGCAATGAATTTATTTAAGTTATGCAATAAGAAAAACAAAATTAAAGAGAAAGGACTATAAAGTGGGAGCAGGAGACAGAGGGATCAGACGTGGAGCTGGAACTAAAACCCAAACCAAAGCCAACAGCATCATCTGTGAGGCTTTGTAGAGCAGTCCTCTGTCCCTGAGCGTGCTAACTGTAAGGATCCTGGGTTCTCACCCCAGCTCCTGCACTAGTTTAACCCTGGGAAAGTCATCTCCCTCTTGGGGCCTTGGCTTCCTATCTGCAAAATGTGGGATTGCACTAGATCAGTGTTTCTCAATAGGGGGAGGTTTTGTCCTCTCAAGGAATATGAGGCAGTATCTGGAGACCTTTTTGGTTGTCACAACTGGGAAGGGTGTTACTAGCATCTAGAGACAGGCTAGAGCCCAGAGGTGCCGCTCAACACCCTACAATGCATAGGACGGGCCCCTACAACAAAGGGTTATCTGGCCCCTACAACAAAGGGTAATCCCAGTGGTGCTGAGATTGTGAAACCCACCCTGCATGGCACCCAGTTCTATGAGTTTGGGCCCAAGGCCTCTTGTAAGAGGAGCAATGACTGCCCAGACTCTGACTGTGGTCCACTCTGACTATAAGGAGGAAAGAAGAAATAAACAGAGCTCAAGGCAGGGAATACTCTTAAGTCCCAGACGATGGGAGGTCCTGCCATAAAAGGCAGAGAGGCAGACAGACAGGCTGTCTTCTTCCCAGGGACCGGGCTTTCCCTCTTTCACATGAACAAACAGGGCCCTCTTCTGGTGTGTGTCAGCATAATGAACAATGGGCTGATGGCTCAAACACCATACAAAATTTGAGAAAAAACTTGGTGACTATGGAATATTTCCTTAATGACAATCTTCTGATTTCCCAGGGTAGGTGACACTAGTTACTAGTTACTAGGTAGGAGATACTAACAGAATTTCCTTTAAAAACATAACAGGACTGGGGTGCCTGGGTGGCTCAGTCAGGTGAGTGTCTGACTTCAGCTCAGGTCATGATCTCACGGTTTGTCAGTTCGAGCCCTGAATCAGGCTCTGTGCTGACAGCTCAGAGCCTGTAGTCTGCTTTGGAGTCTGTGTCTCCCTCTCTCTCTGCCCCTCCCCTGCTCGCATTCTGTCTTTCTCTGTCTCTCAAAAATAAATAAACATTAAAAAAATGAAAAAAAAAATAACAGGACTTATAAATAGATGCCTAACGAATGCCGATTCATTTCAGGGTAGACTCAACAAATATTTCAGAGCCTGCCACCACTAGACCCTTTGTGGGCACTTGATCAATGACGCATGTGGCATTGCCATTGCAGAGCAGGGAGAAGAAGGTCTTTTCAGTCACTGCTGCTGGGTAATCGGGAAGAAATGAAAATGGATTTCTACCTCCCACTAAACACACACATCAACTCCAAGTGAACAACAGACTTAATGGTCTGTTAAGCCTCAAAAGGCTAAAACTCTAAACTTTTAGAAGATAATACATCTTCATGACTGTAGAGTAGGAAAGATTTTTGAAGACAAGTCACAAAAGCACCAACCACATGGGGGAAGAAATGATAAATACACCAAGCCTTAAGAACTTCTGTTTACCAAAAGACAAGCCAAAGAAATGTATCTGCCATTTATGGATCCACAATATATCAATAATAAGTACAAATAAATATGGAAAAGAGGGCTTAATTTAAAAACAGGCAAAAATATTGAACCGCCTTTTGCAAAAGAGGCTGTCCAAATGGCTCTACCTTATGGAAAGAGGCCCAGCATCAGTGGTCAGCAGGGAGATCAAAACCATAATGAGATACCATGATGGAACGGCTTTCATTGAAAAGACAACTCCAAATGTTCCTGAGGATGTCAAGAAATTAAAACTCTGCTACACTGCTGAATGAGTGAATAAACTCTCACAACCACTTTGTAAAACAGTTTGGCGGTAGCTCCTGAAACTAAACATTGATCTACACGTTGACCTAGCTACTCTACTACTAGTAAGTTTACCTAATAAAAATGAGAACACAGATCCACCAACAGAAATGTGCAAGAACGTTCATGGTGTCTTCATTTGTTACAGCATCATGCTGTAAATAACCCAAATGCCCACTCACAGTAACATGGATGATTCACTTTGTCTATATGGTGAGAATTCTGCATATTCTGTATGTTACTCCATGTATGTTAGACCTTAATTAAAAACACCAAGCAAGCAACCTGCTCCACAGGTGTAGGGGTTTCTATACTAATATTGCACCCTGAATTTGGAGAAATATTTATAAGCACCTAACTTAAAGAGAAAAGGTATACCTTTAGACAAGTAATTAATCTTTTCAACTTATATCCCCTCTTCCTACACATTAATGATATATTAATAACCTGTTAGAAACAAAAACACAAGCCACAGAATGAAAGAAGGTATTTGCAGCATATATTTCAACATGGAACCCACAACCAGAAACTGCAAATCTATCAGAAAAAGACACAAGATAAACAAGCAAAAGACTTCCTACTTTGTATTTTTCAATATTCTTCCAGTTTTTCTGTTATTATTAACCTACAGCTATTAGGTACTATTTGTATTCTTTAAATTAATTTTTAGTTCAATAGTAATACTTGAAAATACTTTCCTTGCAAAACATTAGACCTTCCAGATAAAATTAAAGTCCCTGTTGACCCCTAATCCTTGTTTACTCCCTGATACATGGAGAAAATAGCTGAACTATCTGATATGCTTTTTTTCCCTAGATTTTTTTTTTCAATGCACTATATTTTGTGGGTTTTATTTTTTTGTTTATTTTAATTTTTTTTAAGCCAATGCAGGGCTTGAACTTACAACCCTGAAATCAAGACCTGAGCTGATGTCAAGAGGCAGAAGCTTAACTGACTGAGCCACCCAGGCACCACCCTGTTTTTTGCTTATTTTATATATATGGCATCATAATATGTGTCTTGTGCTGGGACTTGCTTTTTCTCACTCAGCATTGTGTCTTTCAACATTTTCTATGTGGGTACATACACCTTATTCTTTGTAACTCTTCAGAGTCCTCCATAAGAAGAGAAGGTCCTCTGTGGATGGCCATTAAGGGCCCTCCCTTCCACCTTCCCTCCCTTTCTTTTTTTGCTAATTGTTCTTTAATTAGAACAACTGATATGTCATTTAAATATTTATTTTATTTCAGTTCTGTAAACACAAAGGCTCCAGAAAGCTCATGCCTCATTCTAATCTCAGAAAGTACTATGTTGGCCTGGGGATTCCCCCAGTTGTCTAAGTAGAAAGCGTAGCACAGAGGTTTGTGGGGGCCCTGATTCTTGCTCTGTTGGCCTCCGCCAGGACTGGAGTCGGTGCTGGAAACCTGTGCTTTCCTTCTTTCACCTCTGCTGCTGATGTGCCATGAGACCTCAGGAGACCAGCTCCCCTCTCTGGTTCCCCACTTCCTCCCTCATGAATAGAGGGGTAGGGACATATACTGTTAAGGTCTCTCTCAGCTCTGAAGGTCTTTTATCCTGAGTATCCTCTTGTCTTCAGTGATATATGCAAGTGACCACCTTGGCACGGCTGCCTGAGAAAAATTTTCCCTGTCCTTATAGTCCCATCAATAGTCTGCTTCTTAGGGGAAACTTAATTGGTGCTCTCGGGTCACAACTCCTCATGAAAGAAGGTGCTAACAGGAGACACGTAGGCCTGAGGCTTCAGGGGCCAGCCCTCCCCCACCTCCACCCCTCCTGGTGCCCCTGGAGCCTCTCCTCATCTTCCTGAAGCCTTGAACAGAACTGTGTTTCCTACTCATCCCTGTGACTTCTGAAGGCTAAGTTGCCATGGCAACACAGGCCACTGAACCGTGTTCAAAACCTGTTACCATAAAGAGGAACACTTAGCTGTCTCAAGAGTCTATTTAAAGGGGAACAGAGAGGCAATTACTCCTTATGGAGGGAGAGCAAAACCGTGTGCGTTTCTGAGCCTCTCCGCGGGGAAGGGTCTGAGAGAACAGATAGGACACGTCCTCATTGTAGAGGTGGGGACCTCAGACGTGGAGTGAACTGGCTCGCTCTGGGTCACACGGGACTGTTAGAGGCAGGGATCACTAGGGTTCTTATTCCGAGCTTTTCATCTCACTCTACCCCTGTTACGTCTCCTCCCTAGTGCTTTCCTTTCCCTCCCCTCTCCATGTGCTTCTGCCTCCAGGACGAACCCTGAGCTGGGCAGCTGCAAACGGCTGCAGCATGTTTATGGCTGGTTCTTCTCCCAAGGCCCAAAGGGCCTTTCCCAAGAGTAAATCAGACCCTCTGCCTCACTCTCCATTTCACAACACTTCAACGAATTCCTACCCAGGACTGCCACCTGTTCCTCCCTCCTCTGCTCCTATCTTGTCCCCTGTGCCCCTCCATTCCAGCTCATTCCAGGTTTTTTTCTTTCTTACAGATATCAAGCTCTACCCTCTCTGAAATCAGCATATCCCTCCCGACCACCATCGCGCTCTATCCCGGTTTCCCTTTTATGCCCTCACAGCATGTACCACCCTCTGCCTTCACGATCTTTGGATGGTCATAATCTGCCTCTCTTAATGAAGGCTATTCACCCACAACCTAGAACTGCAGTCAGCAATAAATGGGCTCTCCATACCCCTGTGCTGTATGAGTGCACAGAGGCTGAGAGATCTTCCCAGGCTGAGATAATGCACCCTCAGAGCGACACCCCTCTCCCTTTCCTTCCACTACTCCACTGCATCCGTGGCCCCGTGGCTGGAGGGCTGTGGACCCCACACACAGAGGAGCAGGTAGCACGGAGTGTTGGCGAGAATGGGAAGGAGGCAGGCAGCCTCTGTGACCAAGCCACAAGGGCCGGTGGGGACTGCCGAATGGTCAGGCAGCTAAAAGGTGCCCTGGGTCTGTGTGGTCCTGGGAAGTGGGAGTATGGGGAGGCGAGCCTGTGCTCATCCTGCTAACTACCACCAGTTATTTAGTTCTTACTGTGTGCACTTTGCACGTTTTGTCTCCTCTCAGCCTCTAAACTACCCTGCGGGTTAGCGTGGCCGTCTCCCATCACACCAAAGGAAGAGAGCACTATGTGCTCTCCCCTCAGCCTGGACCACGATTCCTGGTTCTTCAGCAGGCCAATTCCTGACCATTCTCCTGGTCACCCCCTAAGGGAAGTCCTCCCTCTCTCCCCAAGACCACACCAGGTTCTGTTTTGTGTTCCCACAAAACCCTGCACTCCTCCCTCCGAGCATTGCTGTAATGTATGCATTACACACAGCATTTCTGTGTGAATACATGGCTCAGGGTGAGTCTCCCCGCCACTGTCCAGGACACAGGGCAGGGGCTGACGATGACTCCACCCCCCAGTGCAGTGCCCGGCCTGTGGCGGCCAAGCAGTTGTTATTTGTTTAATGAGTAGATGGAAAACTAAGCCTCGGATGAATTGCTGGGATCCTGTGGCTAGTGAAGGTGGCACTGGGACAGGAACCCAGGTCTAACTTCAGGGCCTGTGTTCCTCCCAGGGTTCAAATGGTCGGAGCTGCCTGAGAGCAGAACAGATTTGTAGCGCATACTCCGCACGGGACAACACGAGTCTATGCTGCAGGGCCTGCTGAGCAGGATACCCTGGGGGGCCTTGAGTCTCTGGCTGGGCTGGGGGTCCCTTCCAGCCTGGAGACGCTCCAATTTCTTTGGGCTCAGGACTCACCAGAGCTTGCTCTATGAGCAGGCAGAACAGGATGGCATTGCCCACCTCCCTCAGGCTCTGGAACACATCTGTTTTGAGCTCTGCATACTCAATGATGTCCTTCAGCTGGTGGTGGAAGAACTCCAGGATCCCTGGGGAATGAAGGCAGACAGTTAGTGGGAAACTGACCCTGCTCAGGCAGGATGATGGGAAGGGCCAACAGAGCAACAGCCCAGACCTGAGTGGGACGGTGAAAAACCAAACCCCTACCTCTCTACATGTGGGCCAGGGGTGATACTTCTTTCAGGGCTCAGCACTAAAGAAAACTCAGGAGGCTGGCTCAAATCTTTTTTGGAACAAAACAAACATATGCAAATACAGCATCCCTGAATCTCTCCCAGTCCCTCCAAAAAGTTGTCTGAATTCTTAATAACAGGAATTAACACTTATTTATAAGGGCTAGGTATTGTGCTAAGCACTTTATCTACAACATCTCATTTAATACAACAATACCATGAAGGGCACTATTACTTTTATTTTTAGATTATGGTCAGAGAGGGTAAGTGGCAGGCCCATAGTCACACAGCTAGTAAGTGAGGCACCTATGATTGAAAACCAGAGCTTCCGAGGGCAAGCCCTTTTCTTTCTTTCTTTTCTTTCTTTTTCTTTCTCTTTCTTTCTTTCTTTCTTTCTTTCTTTCTTTCTTTCTTCCTTCCTTCCTTCCTTCCTTCCTTCCTTCTTTCTTTCTACGTTTATTTATTTTTTGAGAGAGAGAGAGAGAGAGGAAATCTCAAGCTGACTCTACACTGTCAGAGCAGAGCCCAACGTGGGGCTCGAACTCAAGAACCATGAGATCATGACCTGAGCCGAAATTAAGAATCAGACGCTTAACCGACTGAGCCATGTAGGTGTCCCCAAGCCCTTTTCTACTCTGAATCACACACACTCAGCACCTGACAGCTTGGTTTTTAGGAAAAAACACCAGGTGCCAAACTCACAGTCTCCACCTTTCCCGATTCCCATTCCCAGATTCAGTCCCTGTGCCATTCACTATTAGGGAAGGAAAGAATGATTTCTCTGCTCAGAGGCAGACTGGCAAAACTCCTGTTTCCTGACTCACCTTAGAAATGTCACTTGTATCACCACCTGCAGCACCTGCGTCCTCCAATGGGCAAATGGAGGAAGGGATCCTGGAGGTGCTGAGTTAGAAAAGACCTTTACAAGTAGGCTGTAAATGCTCTACAGCTGCTGTCCTCCCTAGCTCCCCAGCAGTCCTGTGGAGGCAGGCCCAGTAGGCATCCTTTACCTTCACTGGGGAAGATGATGCTACTTCCCAGAGGGATTATAGATGCTTCAAGGCTATCTAGCTAATGGAGGAGGTAGGATGCTAACCCAGTGCTGGGCCAGCTTGTGAGCCTGTTAGAGAAGCAAACCCTTCCAGGTAGATGGCCAGGGCCCCTGACCACCACAGGGTGGGCCTGGATTACTCTCCTATCACTACTCCCTGCCCCTGGCTCCCCTTCACCAACCTGGGGAGCCATACTCGTGTCGGGGCAAGCGGCATATCTTAGGCATCACCTCGATCAGTGTCTTCACGTACTGGAGAATGGTTCCTTGGAGCTGACAAAAGAGGGCAAAATGAGTGAATAATCCATCACTGCTGTCTATGTGTAACTCTGGACTAAATGCTGGGCTCCGGGGGTGTACAGGGTTCTGTTGCGGCCTGTGGGTAAGTGCTATGGACTGCATGTGTCTCCCCAAAGTTCATATATTGAAACTCCATCCCCCAGTGTGATGGCGTGTGGCGTTGGGGCCTTTGGGAAGTAATGAAGTCTTGGGAGTGGAGCTTCATGATGGGATTAGTGCCCTTATAAGAGACAAGAGACAGGTGAGCTTGCTCTCTGTCATGTAGGGACACAATGAGAAGGCAGGCATCTGAACACTAGGAGGAGGGTCCTTGCTAGAACCTGCCCATGCTGGCACCCTGACCTTGGACTTCCAGCCTCCAAAACTGTGAAAAATCAACATTTGTTGTTTAAGCCACCTGGTCTGTGTTATTTTTTTATAGCAGCTGGAGCTGCCTAGGCCAGTAAGGCACTGCTCCCTGAGAGGAGGGAGTAGGTTCTCTCCTAAATGTGGGGGCACAGCCCTATTCTCTTTAATAACAAAAAATAGGCCTTTATGAGACAGAAAAGGGAGCTTTCTCATTAGTCCCTTGGGAATATACACTTCCAGGAGGGCAATTTCAAGGTATGGGCCTTTCCTGGGATTGGGGTGCTTATATGAGATCCAGATTAAGAGCTAAAATGTTATGGGCCAGGGAGCTGTAGAGACAGACACATTAGCTAATTTAAACACAGAAAATACATTGCACATTTATCCCTCCTATGTCCAAGGCAGACATCTTTAACCCATTACATTTTCCTGTTTAACTCTGGATTTAGCATCACAATCTGTAACAACTCGTGGCTCTACACAGCTGTTAGCAGAGGAGCGGTGAGCAGGTGAATCCTGCTTCCTATTTCTGGTGTGGCTACTCATTACTTTAGCTACTTCTGTCTTGTCATCTCAAAATTTCAGGAAAATCTTGTTTAAGTGTTTCAGCTTTACTTCGGCGTGTCATGGGGAAGTAAATGGAGCTTTGGATGATCACACTTGAAATCGGATACAGAATTCCCTTGAGGCTAGTGCAGTGTTGCAAGTGTTTAGCAAGAAATCCCAAGGGGAAGAAGCATGGTGATTGATTAGAAATATGTGCCGTGAGCACAGGAGGGGAAAATGGCAGCACATGTGCCATGGAGTTTTCACGCTCAAGTTCAAAAACACTGCATAGGCGGAGAGTGTGAGCAGTAGTTAGTAGGCCCTAAAGGTCAACATCAGGATTGCTGAGTTCATTTATCAAGTACAGTGAGTAAGCTCTGGGTCAGAAAGTGAGAGGGAAAGCCATGACGTCAGAAGGTACACAGAAATGTTACAGAGTGCTACGTAAGAGGAACCCAGGGATAAGGGCACAGGATTCCCCCGGGGTGATTCCTATAGACAGAGCTGAAGGCATGTACCAGGACTCATGGAGGCCCCTCCTTACCAAACTCTTGACGATCTTCAGCAGTTCCTCCATGACCACGGCGATGCCCTGGTAACCCAGGAGTCTACAGATGGTCTTGAAATGGGGGGGCCCGACGAAGTTCCTGTAGGAGCTGTAGATGTGGCTGTAAGCAATGTTGAGAGGCTGGAAAACAGAGGATGTGGCAGAGTAAGAGGCTGGGAAATAAAAGATGCTGGCATGAGTCCTGGAGAGAGATGTTTTGCTGCTGAAAGGGATGAAGACCTGACATCATCTGTGATCTCTCACTGGGGACCCCTGTGAATACATCTGCAAGAAGATGGTCACGGAGAGACCACAGGGTGGCATGAAGGCCACTAGGTGAGCAGTGGTTCCCCAGCAGAAGTGGAGAAAGGGCTTTTAGGCGAGAACCTTTTTTTACAGATGCTCCTGCCACTCACAAACCAGGAAGGACTCTGACAAACAGCCATGGGGTGGGGATACAACAGATGGTTTTGTTTTTCTAGGGATATTTCTGGTCCTAGAAACTGGCTGGAAGAACTGTGTGGAAACTCAGTAGCATCTTCCCGTTGTTTTCTACTCTTTGTTGTCTCCATTTATAATGGGGTGGGGTCTCGGGAACAGACAATCCGGGGGTGAGGACACCTGTGTTGAATGCATGGGGATCACCTACCCTTTTTGGAACCTCAGTTTCTTCATCTACAAAATTAGAGTGTTGGATTAAATCAGTGGTTTCATAACTTTTCAAGTGGCAGTCCAAACGAAAAGTGTCACGGGGGCCAGTGTGTGAAACAGACCAACACAGAGTCGCTCTGTTTGGCTGCTGGGTGGGGGGCCCAGAGTCCTGGCCACTGACCGGCTGCCTCTGCCCTCTGGACTCCAAGAGACACCTTCACTGAATTAGTGCAATGTATTTAAGATCTCTTTCTGTCTGGGAATATGTGACCAAATATATACAGGGCTTCCAATTGGTCTCACTCGGTTGGTGAGACTGCAGAGTTATTGTTGACTTTGTTCTTGAAATGCTGCGACCTGTGGTACGCCTCATGCCAGGCTTTGTGAAGCCCTCCATGTGCATTCTTGATTAACCTTCACAACAAACACAGTTCATAGCCCTGTTTCACAGATGATGGGACTGAGGTTCAAGGGGGTAAGGAGCTTGCTCAAGGTCACACGGTCCTGAGGTAACTGAGCTGTGACCCGAATCCAGATAGATCTGATTCCAAAGCCCATGTCCTTCACCTCTATATATAATCATGGACTTTGGAGGCTGAGTTCTATTAGAAACCATACCCAGTTTTTTAGAAAAGACATCACTTCAAAGCTTAGTTCTGAGTGTAGTCTCCTACCTGGAATTGTAAAAATCTAATACCCATGGAACATGCAATTATGTAAAAACCACATCTGATATTTTATTAGCGGAAGTTCAACATTAGTTAGCTAATTAGAAATTCTACATGAATTAAATAGGAACTGTAGTGATGCTTCTGGAGGGCTGCGAGATTCTCAACTCCCTTTGGAGCCACTG
Source organism: Leopardus geoffroyi (assembly GCF_018350155.1). Lineage (NCBI taxonomy): Eukaryota > Metazoa > Chordata > Mammalia > Carnivora > Felidae > Leopardus > Leopardus geoffroyi. Next base: position 190,345,834 of record NC_059326.1, read on the forward strand.
AAGGAAGATTTAATTATGTTCAGCCCAGGCTCTGCAGTAAGTATGTTCTACCATAAATGAATTCCAAACTTCACACAACAAGCATCACAATTACAGTACTCTCTAATAACAAAGATACATGAAGAACACCATTAGAGTACCCACTGATAATAAGAATTCGTGAGGAATCAGAACACCCCCGCATCCCGCAGGATGAATAATACAATAGCTCGTTCGGTAAGGTAATGCCGACATACGGTGAGGCTTGGAACGTGAGAAGGAGCAGCACTCTGTACCCAGCATGGATGTGCTGTCACAAATTCTACTGGAACCTGGGGGAGGGATCTTTTATGTAGTTACTAGAGATTTCTAAATGTTATGAGGCAGGAATGGTTTATGTAGGGAGGGAAATATAATTGATTGGAAAGCATGATGTTCACCAAAGTCAATGATCAATAAACACTGGAAGTATTCATATGAATGGTTGAGAGTTGAGTTTGAATCAGTCAACCACAGAACCAGGTTGGGCCATATACTTTTCTGTGTATGAAAGTAAAAACTATTTTAGTGACTCTGTAACAGGCCACCCTGTACAACAGGGTTGGGACAGGGTGAGGGGAGGGAGGCATTCATTCTCCTGAGTGCATCTTAGCTCTGGCCCTGTTATCAAAGTCCTATTCTGTATTCTCTTGTTTCCAGCCTAGGGATGAGGAGTATCCAGCAAACACCAAACAAACCATGGCTGACCTCTACTGAGGAGGGAGATTGATGAGAAAGGGGCAGGAGAGAATCATCTAGGTGATGGAAATGCCCTACATGCTGCTTGGGTTGCTGACTACACAGATGTATACACTTGTGAAAACTCATGAAACTATGTGTACACTTATGGTCTGTGGATGTTATGGACTGAATGGTTGTATCCCCTCAAAATTCATATGAAATCCTACCTCCTGTTGTGATGGTGGGACCTTTGGGAGGTAATTAAAGTCATGAGGGTGGAATCCTCATGAATGGGATTAATGCTCTTGTAAGAAGACAAATGAGAGAGCTTGTTTTCTTTTCTTTTCTTCCTTTCTCTCTCTTCCTCCCTTCCTCCCACCCTCTCTCTCTTCCTCTTTCTTTCTTCCTTTTCTCTCTTTCTTTCTTTCTTTCTTTCCCCCTCCATCCCTCCTCCTCTTTCTTTTCTTTTCTTTTCTTTCTTTCTTTCTTCCCTTCCCTCTCCATCCCTCCTCCTCTTTCTTTTCTCTTTCTCTTTCTTTCTTTCTTTCTTTCTTTCTTTCTTTCTTTCTTTCTTTTTCTTTCTTTCCTTCCCCCTCCATCCCTCCTCCTCTTTCTTTTTTTTCTTTCTTTCTTTCTTTCTTTCTTTCTTTCTTTCTTTCTTTCTTCCTTTCTCTCCTCCCTTCCCCCTCCATCCCTCCTCCTCTTTCTTTCTTTCTTTCTTTCTTTCTTTCTTTCTTTCTTTCCTTCTTTCTTTCCCCTTCCATCCCTCTTCCTCTTTCTTTTCTTTCTTTCTTTCTTTCCTTCCTTCCCCTTCCATCCCTCCTCCTCTTTCTTTTCTCTTTCTTTCTTTCTTTTTCTTTCCTTCTTTCTTTCTTTCTTTTTCTTTCTTTCTTTCCTTCCCCCTCCATCCCTCCTCCTCTTTCTTTTCTTTTCTTTTCTTTCTTTCTTTCTTTCTTTCTTTCTTTCTTTCTTTCTTTCTCTTTCTCTCCTCCCTTCCCCCTCCATCCCTCCTCCTCTTTCTTTTCTTTCTTTCTTTCTTTCTTTCTTTCTTTCTTTCTTTCTTTCTTTCTTTCTTTCTTTCTTTTTCTTTCTTTCCTCCCTTCCCCCTCCATCCCTCCTCCTCTTTCTTTTCCCTTCCTTCCTTCCTTCCTTCCTTCCTTCCTTCCTTCCTTCCTTCTCCATCATGTGGAACACAGTGAGGAGAAGTCTATTTGCAAACCAGCAAGTGGGTCTGTGCTAGACAACTGATCTGCCAATACCATGGTCTCAGACTTCCCAGCCTCTAGGCAATAAATAAGTGTGTACACCAACCAGTCTATGGTATTGTTGTAGCAGCCTGAACTGATTAAGACTGCATCTTAACTCAATATGGTTATAACTCAATATAAATGTAAATTTAAAAAACCCACTGGGCTGATTTACTTGCCAACATTTGTTTTCAAAGATTAAAAAACAAAACCATGATTTGAATTTTCTCCTGAAAAGGGCTGCAGCTCAAGATTGCACAGGAACAAGGGAATGATGACCTGGCTGTGCTGGGGGCATCTGACAGAGCTTACTGACTTCTAGAACCACCTTCTCATCTCCCCACCCACACCAGGCACTCAGGACCTCTCCTCTGAACTCAGTGAAGCTCACCTTCATCCCTTTTACAAATATCTCATGAAAGGAATTTCTGAGCAGCAGGGAGCTTTCAAATGGATATCCCTGATGGGTACAAAAGCAATCAACTATTTTTTTTTTTTTTTCCTGTCTGATTCTCTGACTTTTTCTTCCTGTTTTGTCTGATTCTAGAGGATGGACTTTTTGGGGTGGGGGGGTGGTGTGGTGCGGTGCCTGAGTTTAAATCCTAGGTCCACAAATTTACTAGCTAGATGATTCTGAGCAAATGACTTATACTCTCTAGGCCAAGAACTCCAATAGGGTTGTTGGAAGTTTAAATGAAGCAACATATATAAGGCGCGATGCATAGTGCTTGGCACATTGGAAGCACTCACCGTAATAACCACCATTAATATTGCTTTGTTTGAGAATCTGGTAGGTAAAGACTAAGAAAATACAACTTCTTGGCCAAATGTCCCCCAGCAGCCTTGGTTGCAGTCATGATTCTCGGAACGTGGAGAGGGGAGTGCACCCAACGGGGTGAGATTTTACACAACACACTGTATATCCCACATGAGGTCATAGCTGGGACTAGCCGACGGAACACATCAAACATGCAGATTTTGCTCAATATTTACAACACTATAAAAACAGGAGCTGTCCAGCAACAGACTGTGCTGGGTAGAGGCCCTCATGGCTCCAAGTGTCCTGGTGGAGGCTGCGAAACACAGTGTGGCTAGAAGGGAGCGCTGCCTGAGCCTGGGGTGGACAGGGGCACTCCTTCTGAGCTCCTAGCTGCAGTGCTGTCTTCCTAGGCATTCCTCCTTAGCATTCTCGACCCTCCCTCCCACCCAAGCACCAAGTGCCCTTAGCACTCATAGCAAGTACAAATAAAAACATATTCAGGGATAGAAACTGTTCAGCAGCCTCTCCAGTTCTAGGTGGAGAAGACTAATAATTCTGGAATTGTTTCTACCACACACAGGGGTGTAAAGAATTCCCCTACAAACCCACTCAGTGCACACAAGAGGCCTCTTGTTGACCTTCCCACACCAGTCGTGGATTCTGGTCTAGACCACAAATTTAGGCCTCGGTTGATGGCCCAAGCTCAGGAAGGATCAGCATGAAATGAGCAGAATTCAAGTCCTCTTAAGTGAATAAGTGAGTCAGCTCCCCTCACTCCCCCCCCACCCCCAAAATACACCACACCCATGCAGGAGGAAATACACACACGCACACACGCATGCTGCAAAGTACATGCACACACACACCCCCGGAGGGCACCCATCTGACCTGCTGGCTCAATAGGAGGCTGGGCCCTATTGAGAAAATGTGGGAATATGGGAGCCTGGCCATTTTCTGAGGTTTAGCAAAGAAAAACAGGAAGGCAACATGACCTGAGACATTGGAAACTTGCTACATACCTCTTACACAGAACCAATCCTGCTGACGCAGGTAACTACCAGGCTGCCTGGCTTAGAAACTAATTATGTATCCTATTTAGGATGCCTCACTGGTTTAAATGCATACTGCACAAAATAGCTAACTTTATGAGATCTCAAGAAGTAAACAATCCTGATTCAGAAATTAGAACCATATTTTTAATACGTGACACAGATGTGCATTTTTTTTTTCTTGAAGGCAAGACAGTATTTTAAGGAAGACAGAAAATAAGGTGAGTTTTATCTGGCAGATGCTGGGGCCCTGTAATATTATTAATATGGGCTTAATAAAAACCCTGTAAGATGTATACATAACCTAAAAGCTACCATTTTCACCATTTTTAAGTGTTGTATAAGGCGACTACCTCTCACGGACAGTAAACATGGCCAGCCACTCCAATCACTGAGGACTACTTATTTGGCAAACTGAATTTGCAAGCAATCTGCATCTCTGCTTTCTGGAATCACAATCACTGTTTTCGGAGATCCCAAGAGGAGTTAAAACCGTTTCTAATTTTCCCGTTTTAGTTACAATTTCTCTAATGTTCCTTGAGCAATCTGAATCCCATCAGTCCAGGGACACAAACATGACTTCCTAATTCAGGTGGAGAGCTCAGCTCAACTCTCTGAAATCCCCGCAGGGCAAGGAAGACTGGGGAGATAACAGCAACACCCTCCTTGTTGAGAGCCTCCTTGAGAGCCCACAGGCTAAGATGTGTTAAAGGACTGATAGAGTCCTGAGTTAAAGGTTCAAGTCCATCGGTAGGAAGGGCTGACATTTCTGTCTCTTCCTGATGTGTAGTGAGCCGCAGGCAGGCTGGGTCTCCAGTGTCTGGCTTCTTTCCTGGGCTTCTTAGCTCAGAGGTTGAAAAATCCAAGATGGTTGCTGTAGAGGCCTCCCTCAGAAATCAGTGCTCCTCCCTTTCTTGTCTCGTGAATAAAGGCAAGAGGAGAAGGCAAGAGGGAGAAGAGGAATGGAACTCTCTGGCGATACCATACCAACGCTATGTACACTTAGAGATGCTAAGATTTTTGGAAGAAACCAAAGTCATCGCTTTTTAAATAACCTATACCAATGTGATGACACCTAAGTGTGTAATGTTCCTCAGCTTATGAATAATTCCTTCATATATAAAATATACCCAGGTATGTTAGCTTTCTGTGGCGGCTATAACAAATTACCACAAATCTGGTAAAAAAGAGAAATAAATTATCTTAACAGTTCCGAAAGCCATAATCCAAAATCAGAATGATGGAGCTAAGATCAAGGTGTCGGCAGGGCCACACCGCCTCCAGAGGCTGGGGGAGGACCCATCCCTCGCCTCTTCCAGCTTTTGGTGCCTTCCGGCATTCCAAGGGTTGTGGCCTCCTCCGTTGTCTCTTGAGGTGTGGGCTCCTCCTCCGTTTGTGTGTAACCTCCCTCTGCCTCCCTCTTATAAGGACACTTGTGATAGCATTTCAGACCCATCCTGATACTCTAGGATAATCTCCCATCTCATGGTCCTTCATTTAATCACATCCACAAAGCCCGTTTTTCAAATACAATGATATTTCCAGGTGGCAGGATTAGGACCTGACATCTTTGGAGGCCATGATCAGACTCCTACACCATGTAAGGCAGGTACAATCACCCCCATTCAGCAGAGGAGAAACCTAAGGGAAGTGAAATACAAGATGATATTCTACTGCGTGTACCAATTGGCAAAATAACAAAAAATTCTTCTGGACTGGTAGGTCAATAATGTTGTGTAGCTGGGGGGCGGTGCCATGCAGCCACGAGAGCGGGGGCAGCCACGAGAGCGGGGGCAGCCATGGGAGCAGGGGCAGCCACGGGAGCGGGGGCAGCCACGGGAGCGGGGGCAGCCACAGCAAAGCCAGTAGCACTGCTGGTGGGGCCATCAGTGGGTCTGATGCAGGCTCTGCTGGGCAGGCCAGGCTGGACGCTGGCACCAAGGGATGGGCCCAGCTGAGATGTCTCAGCTGGATGTAGCAATGCACTGGGTCCTACGTCTCAAGGATATGACTTAATGGAAAAAGCATCGCAAGAGAATGATGGATTTCCTTGAGGTCAAATCATGGCTCGGACAGGGGCGTCATTCAGCTAGTGACAACCACACCAAACACAAGGTCATACCGACAATTTCTACAGACTGAAATTATTGGGAAATTATTGATATACTTTAAGGGCTGATTTGTATGACAATCTATGTCACTTGGAAGGCAGTTTTATGATAGACTCTATATAATTTACTTGACTTAGTACGTTTAAAATTTAGGCTCATATACTAATTTCAATTATTGGCCTGGCTGTTAAACATCTTTTACATTTAGTATCACCCCTCACCCTAAGTGACAGAGCTCTTGATCAGCGGTACGTGGACTCCAGATTCTAGAGCAGGGGACCTCAGAAGAGGAAAAACACTCGCTGAGTGCATCTCTCCAGATGTATTTAATGGTTTCCCTGCTTCTGTGGCTACATTCAGGTGGCTGGATGTTCTCTCTGAGGTCTTTTAATTCCTCCTCTGCTCCCATCATTCTGGAATCCACTAAACTGTGAAGTCCTGTCTCTACTGCTGAAGAGAAGCTAAGCAAAGGTAAGCATTCCTGTTGATTACTGTTGACTGAAGAATAAGGCAGGCACAAGAGTGGCGCATCAGGGAGGCTGGCCAGGAGCGCCGGCTCTAGGGATCCAGACCAGGAGACGGCTCGGCTCTGCCAAACCTCACTTTGTGTTGATGGTCAAGTTAATTAACCCCTCTGGGCCTCAGTTTCCCCCTGTGTACAATGGTGATAAGAGGCCTACTTCAAAGAGTTGTCACCTGGGTAAAGTGATAAAGCACATGTAAAATGCAACAAAATGCATTTTGTTATTTCTGAGTTGTATGGATTTGACTGTTGTCTTTGAGTCTTTCTGTATTCTTTAATTTATGTACAATGCACATACACACACACATACATATACTTAAAATAAAACTTTTTTGGAAGGAAGGAAGGAAGGAAGGAAGGAAGGAAGGAAGGGAGGGAGGAAGGATCATCTAGGGTGCAAACCTTGTCCATATCAGCCTCTGGATGAAGAAGCTACAGTCAACTCAGGCAATGGCTCTAACCCACTGACTTTTCTTCTGAATAATAATTACTGTTCCTAAGCCCGGCACTCACAGAGATGGGTTCATTACACTGCTCCAACACTGTAAGACAGGTATTCTTGATATTTGCATCAATAGAAGAGTTAACCAAGGTATAGAAAAATGAGGGAATCCGTCAAGGCCACAGAGGCAGGATTCAAACCCAGCCTTGGGATTTTAAGGTCTGTACCCTGAACAACGACCTTGTGCTGGGTGCCAGCCAGCTTTGGGACTGGGGATGCCCTCACATCACCCCTTTGTTGCCACCTTCAGGAAGGGCACAGGGACCCCCACTCTGGCTGGTTTCCTCTAGCAGTAATTTACTAATGGTGTAAACCAATCAGGGCCGTCCTGGCCTCTCTGAAGGCAGAGAAAGAGTAAGCCTTCCTGGGATGTGATCTCCTGAGGCCAGTGCCTCCAGAAGATTTATCTCAAGCACTGAGGGCTGCGTTGGCTCCTCCGGGTGCTGCTGGTGGATGTGATGGCCAAAGGGGCAGGACGCACCCAGGACTCAGGGTCGGGGGCCTGCTTTTCACTGCTGGCTCTGCCTCTAGTCAGTCGTATGGTTTGAGGATGCCCTCCCTTCCCTTGGGATCTGTGAAACAGGAAGGCTTCTAGGCCTCACTCCCATTCTCTAAGTGTCTCAACTTCTCAAATAAGAAGCTCAGCGTTAAAAATGGCATCCAGGAGCATTAAAAATAAATTCCCAGTTTCTGTGGCAAAGGCTTGAGTTCTATCTCGTCACTCCACAGGCCTCCCAAGTCTGGTATTTTTATTTCCCTCAAAATAACCTTTTCAAAAGGCACCTGCAAACTACCACGGTGGCCTTTCTGTGGAGAGGACACTTTTATGTTCTGCAGGGAGTCACCATTAGCACACATTACGGCAGAGTTTAGACAGGCCCCTGGGAAGACCTAATGCCATGGGAAAGACACAGAGCAAGTGTCTAATCAAGGGACATCCCGGGACTCCAAGGCTCACAGAGACCCTTGGCCAGGGGAGGGTCTGTGACTCACCGGGAAACTCTTCAGAACTTTTTGATTATCACTCATGTGGATCACAAGGAGACTTTCATGGGTTCACTTGGATACTCTGGCCAAGAACCAAGAAGAGAAAGAAACCCTGACTTTTAAAAGCACATAATTTGTGTAAAATAATTCAGGTCTAAATCTGCCTAAGCCGGGGCTGCTATCACAAATTTCCACAAACTTGGTAGCTTAGGATGACAGAACTTGATTCTCTTCATATATCAGATGTGCTCTGTGCTCGCCCCAATAGAGTGCTGGCAACAAATTCTTTTGAGGTTGAGGAGACCAGGAAGGGGTAGAATTGTGGAGGCAGATAGAGTTTTGTGGGAAATGGAAGTAGAGTCAGGGTTCTTCAAAGAGAAGAACTTTGGGGATCATCCAATCCAGGAATAGTAAAGGGTTTCCATTTCTGGTCTCAGCTCCAACTGATGGATTGGGAAGCAGCTTCGTGGGATGCCTGTGTTTCTGAGCCCAACTGGAAGAAGTGTTGTATTAGTTTCCTAAGGGCATTGTGACAAATGATCCCAAACGTGGTGCCTCAACACTGTAACATCCTACAGTTCTGGAGGCCAGGAACCTGAAATCAAGGTGCTGGCAGGGCCACGTGCCCGCTGAAGATTCCATCCTTGCATCTTCCAGGCCCCGGCAGTGCCTGGCACTCTCTGGTTCTGGTGACATCACTGCAACCTTGGCCTCTGTCTTCACATGGCTCCTTCCCCTTGTGCCCCTCTGTGTAAATCTCCCTCTCCTTTCTCTTATAAAGACACCAGTCATTGGATTCTGTGTTCCCCCTAAATCTAGGATGGTATCATTTCAAGATCCTCAACTAATTTAAATTTACAAAGACCCTATTTCCAAATAAGGTCACACCCTGAGGTTCTGAGTAGACTCAAATCAACTCAGTACATATGCTGTGATGGTTTAGAAAGCCTGACGTGGGTTCAGGACTGGGCAGGGGGTAGAATCCTGCTTTCTATCTGCCGTCCCCATCTAGCCCAAGGCTACAGCTTTACAGATGATGGAACTGAGGCCCAGAGAATAAAAGAGTCTTGACCAGTGTCATGTATCTGGAGACTGCCACAGGAGACAAGAATAAAGAAAGAAGATGGTAGGAGGTGGGGTGGGGGTGGGAGGGCAAGGGATAAAATTGCTGTTTAAATTGTGGGATAACTGATAATTGTATTTGACCATTGTCCAAAGAGGGTCTAGATGGGGCAAAAAATGATCGCCAGCCAATTACAGAGAAAATCTGGCAGCCTTGGAAGAATCAGTACCATTCTGAGGATCAGTTTGCAGGAGACTGTTTGCCTTTTTTTGGCCAAAGGAATGAGAGCTCCTCTCAGTGGGCAAAAGCCTTTCCAGACTGGTCCCTGAAAGCATCGTGCGTACAGATGCCTGCTGGTTGCCATGGTGAATGATGCTGATCTGAAGAAATGAATAATGTGAGCGTTGGGGGCGACAGTGGGATTACTCAGACAGTGGCGAGAGAGACATCAAGGAGAGCCCAGAGCAGAGGAGGGGAGAAGCCTCCATTCCTTCAGCTTTGGTCCACTCTGTCTCTGCCTCTGCAGGCTGCGTTCTAACCAGATCCACCGCGAGCATCAGGTAAGGGACATAAATGACTCTTCTTGGAAATGGAAATGGCTTCTCCTTTCACACTCTGCTTGGAGGACGGCCAGGCAATGGTAATATGAATAGCTAAAAATAGGGGGAATTTAGAAACAGAAGCAGAGAAAGAAAAACAAATAAGGGAGACTGATTTGGTCTCCAAAACTGAGGATGCTGCTATAGTGTCTTGCCAGAAAGCTCTTAAAAATGTCTGCTGTAGAGAATTCAGTCTGCAAAGACAGCCAGCAGCAGATGTGAGGCAAACAAGAGAGAAGAGTCATGACAAAAAAAAGCGATTCCTGATCACCCCTGATGGAAGGGTTTTACAAAGGCCATAGCCTCTGTATTATAAGTAATGAATTAAGCTCTTTTCATTGTGGTCAGAAGTGTGTTTATAGGGATGTGTGGGGTGGAGTGGATGGGGGAGCTTATGAGAAAGGAGACTGATGAAGGGAGCTCAAATAGTCTCCTTGGCAATGACCTTCCCGGGAGGGATCTGAGCACACCTGTCTTGTCCCTTTCATTGCCTGTGTTTCTGGGATGAAATTTCCAACCAAACAGAAGGGAACTATTCCCCTTCCCAAGCATTTTAGTTCACTGTCATCCTTAGAGAAGAAAAACAAGGACTGAAAAATCACTCAATGCTCTGCATCTCTCTGCCCACCTCCTCTAGGAGAGTGGGCATGAAAATAGAGGGTCGGAGGGAGGCAGGGAAGACAGAAAGCAGCTTGTGATAGAAATCAGTTTGGCTTCATAGCCAATTCAGGTTAAAATCTGGTTGCGGGTTTTTACTAGGTCATTAATATCTAAAACGAAGGCTTCTGTATTTCACGTGAGACAGAAGGGGCAGAGAAAAGGGCTGGGTAAGACCTGTACATGAACATACACAGGTTGAATGAATACAGCTGTCCCTGAATCATAGATCAGGGGGAAATTCAGTGGAGGGGAAACACTATGTCTCTAACAGACAGAATTTAAGAGAAACCCCCAAATCTTGAAGATGGTGTTCTCTTACCAAAGCCGTAAGGCTGGGAATCTGAAGGGGGCTCATTTGATTTGTGGAAAAACAGCAACCAGGTCTGCGTACCAACACCTCATTTTGCGGTAACGTCCTGTAACTAAACCCAGCAGCCTTGCATTTGGAAATCCAGCAATTACGGGGCTTTAAGTCTACTTATCAGCTGGGTGACCTCAGATTGCTCACCTATACAAAGGGGACCTAGCTCAGAGGGTGTGACATTTATTATGGCCTGTGAGCATGCAGCATGACACATACTAGATGTGACACAGCAACCACTCACTAACTGCTGGTGGTTAGTATCATCATCGATATTCACAGTACCAGAGATACTGAGCAGTAGCAATTATGCGGGTATTAGGAGCTGATTGTCTTGACCTACACAACTAATTTCCTGGGTATGTTTGCCTTTGGACAAACAAACAAAGAAATAAAACCGGAGCAGAGGCATTGGGGAGAAATCAGCTGCCAAGGAGTGATGACGCAAATCTCCTCTCTCACGGGCAACAGAGCTGGGAGGCTAAAATCGCAGTGGGCAGAATGTTCTAGATGACTGAGCTCACAGCACTTGCAGCAAAAGCAGAAGTTCCAGAAGGGATATTGTAGGTGATATAATTGTCTGACTTGGAGGTCGCAAACGTGTGGTGACTAATGTAGGGACGTTAATCGGCTGGTCTGATTTCTTTTATTGCCTCTCTTCTTATTTTAAAGGGTTGGAAACAATGTTGTACCTAAAAGATCTCAGCCAGGGCAGGATGAGGCTGGGGGGATGCGAGTGTATCTTTTTCAGGCCTGAAGGCCTCAGGCTTTGACATGAGACAGCCCTGATTTTGTTCTGTCATTTCTTAGCTATACCTTAGCTGAGTAACGTAACCTCTTGTCCTCCATTTCTTTGTAAAATAGGGACAATTATTAGTCTCCATCTTGAATGTGTAATATATGCTGGTATGATGATCATAAATACTTAAGCAAGGGGATGTCACTTTTCACTTTGATTCTGGTTCTAGAATCAGGATGAACATCGAGGTTGGGAACGTTTCTTATACAGGAGCCATCATTTCCTGGTCGTCCTCGGAGCCCTGTCTGGAGGACTATTACCATATTATGTATAGGCCCAACTGGAACAGCATCTTCTCCGGCTATCTTCGCTACAGCTTCCACCACGAGGAGAAAGTGCCTCGAACGATCAGTTCTGTGGTGCTGGAACACCTCGCCCCTTCCACTCTCTACTTCCTGTGCATCAGTTGCAAGAAGGCTGCCTTCCCTTATAGGCACTACTGCACCATGTTCCATACCCTGGATAAGAGTCCACTGGCTGCTGGGAGCTCCCTGGTGGACCCCCAAATTTCCCTTTGGGTGTTGATGGCCATTCTGCTGGCCTGCTTCACAGCCGTCTTAGCTTTTATCTGCCTCCAGTTCTGGTGTATCCGTTGCCATGAGCCTCGATGGTCTTACAGAGCCGGCCACATGGAGGAAGCCAATGGCTTGGTGAGATGGCCGGAGGAGGCCCCAGCTCTTGGTCAGAGAGAGGAAGACCTGCAGGGGCTCCCCCTGGTGGAAATGCCACGCAAGAACTCCGGAGCTGATGCAGAACCAGAAGCAGAAGCTGAAGACAACCAGGATGCAGCAGCTGACCAGGATGCCGACAATGAGGATGCCCCTGATGAGGGTGCCTTACTGGGAGGGGGTGGTGATCATCCCGCCATACTGCCTCGTTTTGGGGAGTGAGAGGTAGGGAGGAGGCCGCCTGCATCATGTAGTTTAAAGCCCTCTATACAGTAGTTCTTTTGTAAAAATGTGTCTCTAGGCTGCCCATTTGTCTCCCCTCAAATGTCAGTGCTCTTGTGGATCGCCTGGGTTGGATGGATGCCCCATGACAAAGCTTCTCAAGCTGGAAAGCATACACCCCCACGGTATGTCAAAGGAGAAATATGGCGTCTCTTAGGAGCGTCCATTTAGGGGAACCCAGTTAGGAATTTAAAATGTTATTTTAATATTAAAACAAACATGAATATACTATGGTAGAGAAAGCAAAATTTGCATGGCTTAAATAAAACACAATAATCTGAGGAAACTTTTGAGTTGATGGTGGGCTCTCTGGGTTATGCTTCCAGTCAGCTGAGGCAGATGTCCAGTGTCCATGGCTGTTGGGGGGATTATTTTGGAAAGGCTGAGGAGCCTTGCCCTAGAGTGTTTTCCAGCTTTCAGGCTATCACATAACACCTCGTACCCCACCTTCATTTTGTTTAAACCACAGATTATCTCTACTGTTATTAACAATATTTTTCTTTTGACTCACTTTTCAAACTTAAACTTATTTTAAAAGATAGACTTCTATGACTCCATAAATGAAAAGCCAGCACCCTCCTTCTATAAACAGAAGAGATATAAGAATAAACATAATGAAAACAATGTAATATTAAGTTTGACTTAGATCCTATTGCCTATTAAAGCCTCTGAGCTTAAGGTCTGCTCTCTTAGCTTTGATAAAAAGGGAGATCGGAGAGCAGAAGGTATTAAGACATACTAGCATCAACAGAAGTCTTTCTCCTTGTTATAATTACAAGGTGTGAAAGAGATTTGAAGTGGGAGGTGTTGTTCTTACTTTGTAATTCAGTGTTTTTCAATGACATGTCTGTGAGCTACCCAAAATGCTGGCTATAATGTCCCTTGATTTGAGAAAGTTGCTTTGACCAGACTGGCCATCTTGGAGAGGACACCTGCACTGTCCCAGCATCATCCCAAGAGCCTCTAAGCCCACCCACCTGTAGGCCCATGTGGTGGGAGCTCACTGGTTTGCCACACTTCCTGATCTAGGGGTCCCCGACCTTAGAGGAGTACCTTTTCTCATATATATTCAGTCAAGTTCTTCTTCTGAGTCCATCTGTGCTTACTTTTTAAAAAACGGGGTCAAAGGTGGCCATTTCTATTCCATCACGAAGAAAAATGTTGCCTTTGCTGCTGTTGGTTGACACATTTCACCCTGTCGGTGTCATTCTCCCCTTCACACCCGTAGGGTAAGAAATGGATCTCCTACACATACCACAGTGTTGTGAGACTTTGTGAACACTGCCCCCTGTCCCTACCATGGGTGTGGAAATTCAAGAAGGGAGAAATGACATCTGTTTTAATCTCTGATATATTCCCAGCATGCAGAATCTAGCCCAGTGTCTGGCCTATAGTGGGCGCTTAATAAACGTCTATTTAATGAATGGCAAAGGACTGAGGGTCTCGAACAGGGCACCATTTGGGAGGTCTAGTTAGGGTCAGGATGTGCATTGTGAACAAAGCAGTAAAGAGATGGGAGAAGACCTGTCTCTCAGCTCTAGCTCGAGCCATCTGGGATTTCCTTCAAACTCCACCTTCCCAATTGCTTCCTGTCTGCAAATCTCTTATCTTTATGGAACACAAAAAATCCCAGAATTGCAGGATGATACGGCAATGAATCAACTGAGAAACAGGAGGAGATGGGGTGAAGACAAGAAGCCCCACACACCTACTTCCCTGCTCACCTCTGTGACGTGCTCCCCAAACAATTCCTGCCCAGGATCCAGCCCCGCCGGGTCTGCGTTCACCCCCGCGCTTGCTAGTTGTGCACAAATAAAGATGAATCTGCTTGCACTTGTTTCTCACTACTGCCTCTTTATCTCTACATCTTCTTACTTTTCTGATTCAGGAAACACTCTTCTGTTTGCTTTTGCTCACTAGCCCTCTTCGAAGTAGGACACAGGCAAGACTACTCACCTTGGATCCATACAGGTAATAAGGCTGGACGTTGGCGGGTTTATCTCTTTGCGGTTCTTGAGTAAAAGGAATGGCAGTTCGAACAAAACTAGCAGAAGAAAAGAGAGGGGAAGGCGTTAACCAGGCCCAAAGAGTATTCTTCACGGGACACAGCCTCGCCAGAGCCCCTCCTGACCAGGTGCAACCACACTGTTTCTAAGGTGGTTGCCTATAAAGACACAACTCTCCTGACATGCTCCCATTCATTCCCCTAGTGTCTCCTTTCTATAGATGGGAAAACTGCAGCCCAGATTCCCAGGCTAGACTCTGGGTTTATGGCTCGCTTACAAGGACATAGGCAAGAAGTGACAATTGGCTGGGCCTGAAAACGGCCTTCTCTGGGGCTCTGATCCTTCCCTATCCACCCACTTTGGCTTCTTAAGAGCAGGGTTCCACAAACTCTGTGAAGGCCCAGATAGGAAACATTCTCAGCTTTACAAGCCAGATGGTCTCTGTCACCATTACTCAACTCTGCTGGTAGTGTGAAAGCACCCAAAAACAATTGTAGATGAATGAGCACGGCTGAGTTCCAGTAAAACTTTATGAATTTCAAATAATTTTCACTTGTCATCAAATTAGAATTCTTCTTTGGATTTTTTCCCCAACCATACAAAAATGTCAATAGTATTCTTTGCTCATGGGTTGTACAGAAACAGTTGGCAACAAGATGTGGTTTGTGGGCGATAGTCTGCAGATCTCTGCTCAAGAGGATTAAAAGTCCCAAATCTTTACAGAACTGGAAGTCTGTCTTGCTAAGTGTGTGGATTTAGGCTCATCTGTGGTTTCCTCCTAGACCCTTCTATTCATTCAACACATACTAATTTAATACTGGCTCTGAGCCAGGCCCTGAGAGTACTGAGAAGACCTGTAAACACACGCATATTTGTGTATCCTCATGGCCTTGTGTTTTCTTAAGAAAGAGAGTGTGTGTGTGTATGTGTCAGTGCGGGTGGGGCAGAAGGAGAGGGGGAGAGAGAATCCCAAGCAGGTTCCATGCCCAATGTGGAGCCAAATGTGGGGCTTCTTCTCATGACTATGAGATCATGACCTGAGCCGAAATCAAGAGTCAGACGCTTAACCGACTAAGCCACCCAGGTGCCCCTCACGTACTTGCGTTGTGCGTGAATACATCTCACCTCTTCTGTCAGGTTTTGAACCTCTGTGGAGATGAGGGATTAGGTCTATGTCCTCACCTCGGTGCCTGACCCAGGGCTGTGTGCACCTTGCAGGAGACATGCAGCACTTCGTCATGCACATGTATGCCTGTTTTGCATGAATGTGTTCATGCATGTGGATGTCCTCATAAAGGTATCATCTGATCATAAAGCACCATGCAGGATCCTATGTTGGCCTATGGAGTAGTGCACGGCCTGGTTCCTGCTTCTTCCTGGGTCCTGCACTATCTTTCAAGGCAACATTCCCCATCCCATCTGTTCCACCCTCACCAGGCTCTCTAGGTTCCTTGGAGACTTTGTCTGAAATATTCTTCTCCTGTATTTTCATCTTATTTATTCCTATTCATCCTTCACATCTCTTCTCAAGCATTATTTCCTCAGAGGAGGAAGCCTCTCTAGAGGTTCCCATCACTTCCCAGACTGCATTAGGTGGTGCTATTTTCTCTCTCATGACTGTGGGCTTCTTTTCCATCTCCAAGTTTATTGTTTCTAACAGTACATCTATTGTGTGATTGTTGGATCACCTGCATCCTCCTCTAGCCTGGAGGCTCTCAGAGGCAGGAAGGTGTCTGCTTGGTCACCATGGCATCCCCACCTCCAGCACAAGAGGGATTCCAAAAGATGCCTGTTGCAGGAAGGAACTGTTTCCCCCACCCTCAGCCCACCCCAGCCCCCTTGGCCCAGGGAGTCCCTTACCGGTTGGTGGACCCATTGTAGCAGTAGTTGGGGAGGAAGTCGAAGTTCAGCTCCCAGAAGACGTGCAGGGTGATGCGGCCATAGGGGGCAGACACGTTGTGATTGGCCTCCCGGAACATGGCGTCAAAGCTGTCCAGGGTCATGTGCTTACACAGCAGCCGGTGCGTGAGCCGGTTGATCTCCAGCAGCCACTCCAGCTCCTGCCAGAGAGAGCCCATGGCTGCTGAGGACATACACGTATCCTCTACACTTGCACCACTTTATCTTATGGATTCCTTTCAAGCGGGGGAGAGCCTCTCAGACAACCTCCCAGCTGCTGACGTGGAGACTAGGTTCCCACAGTGACATGGGACAACACGCTCTTCTTTGGAGGAGGGACTGCCAGACTGTGCTGAGGGAAGCTGCATGCCTGCTCTGGGAAGGGGACCACAGACCAGGTTCAAGTCCCCTGTCTGTACGTCCCTTGGGTGGAAAGCATGCCTGCTTGCTTTCCAGTTCCCATATCGGTGAGGGAAAAGTTCCCCTCTCAGTGTTGCAAGTCAACAAAAGGAAAGGTCTGACTGGCTGTCACCAGAGAATCTATCTCTGCCCTGCAGAAAGCAATCATGAGTTTCCACTCGCTAAGTACTTACAACTAGGTCAGACCATGTGAAGCTACTGGTCTTTTATTAAATACTGTTGAGTATTAGTAGTTTCATATGGTTCAGTTTAATATATGCCAAACAGTATCCTAAGCACTTTATGTGTGTTGACTCATTTAACGCTCAAAAAACCCTGTATGGTTACCATTATGGTTTTCTTTATGCACAGAGAAACTGAGGTTTTGAGAAGTTAAATAGCTTGACTCCAAATCCAGGAAGTGGGCTCCAAAGTCCGTATTCTTAACCACTGTATACGATAGAAATTTAAAAAAATAGCTGGGGGCAGAATGCCCCCTCCTTTGGGTTCCTCTTGTGTCTCTCAGTCACAGGGTTGGTTTCATGTTGGTGAAGGTACAGCTGAAAGCCATGAACCAAGGGCCCGTGTGATTGCTTGGAACCCTACCTTCAAGCAGAGAATGGGAGCAAAGTGGACAATATGCAGATACAACAGGTCACTGCATTTGTTGGCAAGTAAAAGGAGAGTGGGCCCCTTTGGGTTGGCTTGGTCCCTTGTGCTGCTGTCAAAAAGAATCAAAGCACAATCTTATGCAGAGAGAAGGCATCCTTTTTGATGCTCTAGGACACTCCCATATTGCTGTGGTGAAGTGCTTTTTTGAGATGCTACTGTTTCATAGAGGGGACAAGTGAGGCTCAGAGGGTGAAGTAATTTGCCCGGGGTCACACAGGGAATATAGAACATGGTTTAGTAGGTGATCCCAGGTCTTCTGACGTCAAATCACATGTTTAGGCCCCTATGACGTAGCTGCCTGGAGTAAAGAAGCAGTTTGCCAAGAAAGCCCTTTGAAAAGTAACAATGGTTAAAGTAAAGATGTTTTACAATATAAAAATTCAATGAACACTGGCAAGGGCAGTTCACCAGTGTGGCCAAGAAGTGGGACAGCCAGAGGGCCAGCCTTACTGGTTGGGATGTGGAGTTCAGGTGTTTATGGTCACAGGCTGCAGCCCCATATCAGGGAATCAATTTTATTTTCATCAGCCACAAGACCTCCCTAATGCTGGTTGGGGTTCAGAGTGTGGTCAGGTAGAGGCCCCAGACTATGCTTAGAATCTGAGAGATTTGCCTTTCTGAAACTCAGATTCTAGGGCTCTAAATTGGGGGTGTAGAACTGCATCAAAGCTTGCAAACCTAAATGGCTATAGAGGCCAGACAGCTCAGGCAAGAGAGACAGGCAGGAGCAGGGGGGCATTCCTGGGGCTGGGTCTCTGTGGCAAAACGTCTGTCCAGATAAGGGTGAAGCCGCCACTTAACTCCATACAGGTATTACCTCTTCAGAATGGGCTCAGTGATGACAGATCCCAGGGTCTTTCAAAAGAAGGGCAAAATCTGGATTTTAGTTCTGGAATGGCAACTGGAAGAATATGTTTCCAGTCACTGTGCACCGTGAAGCAAATGAAGGGAAGAAAGAGAAAATCACCTCTCTGCTTCTGTTAGGGCCTAGCCAGCTGGACTATTATTTTTGTTCCCATTCACTTAGAACGGGTAAAATAAAATAAAATAAAATAAAATAAAATAAAATAAAATAAAGGAGTAAATGCTAATGATTTTATTTCCGAGCTCACTGAGTCCCTTGGTACACTGAGGTACTGTGTTACTAGGCAGACAACTGCAAATAAAAAACCAGGGAACAATTTCTGTTCTAATGCTCTGTGATTTCAAGAGCCTCACAAATGTGTATCAGTGTTTACAAGGGAGACCAACGGAGGGAGTTCTTAGCTCTGCTGACGGGGGGGCTCCTAGAAATGTAGATCTACTTCTTCCATCATGCAACCGCACCGAGGTTTTTGTTATATAGTTCAAACTGTTTTGGCATCGGCCATGTTCTTCTGGCCTTTAAATCATAGTAGGGCACCTGCCTCTGGGATGCAGAACCCAGTGTATCAAGGCACAGAAGGTTTACAAGGCCATGTGGGTGGCTCAGGTGCCTTCTGAGAAGGTCTGAATTTTCTATAGTCAAGCTGGTTTACTGAGAGCAACGCAGAGCAGAACTGAAGAAATAAAACACATCATGGGACAACTTCTGTGAAAGAGTAGAAAGAGCTCTTTGGTGGTAACCAGAAAGACTGAGTGTCAGCCATATTGGACCGCTGACCTGCTCTGTGGCCCCAGGTAGGCGAGAAGAACAGGGGTCTCAAAGTCAGGTGCAGCAAGGCATGGAAGGTCATACACAGGAATGAAGTGTACCAGTGGGGCTCGGGGCAAGCTAAAGAGAGCACAACCCGCCTGATGGGATCGTCTAGTCATTTCTAGACAATTGTTGCCATCTGGAAAGGCTGGTGTGATGTTGCCAGAGCTTCTGCAGTTTTATTCAAATTCTTCCAAATGTTAAATGTTGGCTCAAAATTTCAAATGTGCTCTATAGCCTAAACAAAACACAGCCTGCAAGCTGCCAGCCCTCCAATTCAGCATCAGAGCTCTCCGAGAATCTATTTGCTCAGCTGTGTAGGATGAGGACAACTGGCTTGAGAAATCCCTGCCACCCTCCCAGCTTGGCATCAAGCCGCCTTCTCATCTCAGAGTGGAGTTTCTAAGGTGGAGGGAAGGGCTGAAGGGAGCACATTCCTCAGTTTGTTTCTCAGAAGAGGCAGAAGCTTCTGAGCCAAGGCCAATGAGGGCCTCCCGACCCCACAGGAGAGAGGATCCCTGGGGTCTCCTCTTCCTGGGCTTCACAGGAAGTGGCTACTCTCCTGGGGGCTGCCCTCACCTGATAAACACCAGCTTTCACTGCTTGTTTTGATTTTGTTCCCAGCTAAAAGAACATTCAGTGCCTTTCAAGGAGTGGGAAGAGGCCATGGACACCCACCAACACCCCAAAACAGATTTTCCATGAGATAGGCTCACTCATTACTGGACAACAAGAAGATACAGATAAACAACAAAGATGAAAACAAAAATCCCACCGCTTGGAGATAATCACTGCTAACATTTTGGCATAAACAAAGAATAATCTCCTCCTTCCTTCTTCCTTCCTTCCTTCCTTCCTTCCTTCCTTCCTTCCTTCCTTCCTTCCTTCCTTCCTTCCTTCCTTCCTTCCCTTTCTTTCTCTTTCTCCCTCCCTCCCTTTGCTTTCTTTTCTTTTGTTTTCTTTTCTTTCTTTCCTTCTTTCTTTCTTTCTCTTTCTTTCTTTCTTTCTTTTCTTCTTTCTTTCTTTCTTTCTTTCTTTCTTTCTTTCTTTCTTTCTTTCTTTCTTTCTTTCTTTCATAAAATCCATTTCTTAAGATAGATCTCCCAGAAGAACATATGCTATATTATAATCTCTTAAAGTAACTGACCCAGGACTTAGGTGAGCATTTAAGGGGCAAGTCCTCTTAAGAAATGCTACTGAAAATTCACTCTGAGAATGTTTCATTGTTAGCCCCAAATTTCTATGCTCCTCTCTTCTTCTTTTTTTTATAGAAGTTATAATTTATTAAGTGCAAAGTACTATGCAAAGCTCTTCCAGGCTGTAAAGAGTCATCCTTATAAAAATGCTATACTGTGAATTCTAATATTCCTCCATAATGAGATGGGGAAACAGGCTGGTAGAAGTGAAGTAACTCGCCAAGACTGCCCAGCTAGTATGTGGCAGGGCCAGGACTGGGACCCTAGCTAGGTCTTTCTGACTCTAGACCCTCATTCCTAGTCACCTAGTTTTGTTGTTGTTGTTAATGGTTTTTTTGTTTGTTTTTGTTTTTTTGTTTTTTTTACCACTTTGTCCACCTAAGAAAGCAAACTTTTTTATTTTGAAATAATTTTAGACTTTCAGGAAAGTTGTGGAAAAGCAGAGCTCCTGTGTATCCTTGACCCAATTTCCTTATGTTAACATCTTACCTAATCATAATATAATTATCAAAAGTAGGAAATAAACATTGGTCCAATTCTATTAACTAAATGACACCCCTTATTCAGATTTCATCAGATTCTTCACGAGGGTCCTTTTGTTTGTTCTAGGATTCAATTCAGAATCTCACATTGCATTTAATTGTCATATCTCCTTAGTCTTTTTCAATCACTAACATTTTCTAATCTCAGTCTTGTATGATCTGGATGCTTTTGAAAAGTATTGTCTGCTTTTTTTTTTAAATGCTATTTGATTGGAATTTATCTGATATTTTCTCATGATTAGGTTGAGAACGTGCATTTTGGCAAGAATACCACAGAAGAATACATAACGGGGAATACATGAATATCTGTTAATACTGGTGATGTTAATCTCTGATGCTTGGTTAAGATGGTATCTGCCAAGTTTCCCCAGTGTACAGTTATTATTCTTCCGTTTGGAGTTAATAAATATCTTGAAGAAGATAATGTGTGCAAGAATCCTGCTTCTTTGTTTTTTTAATTTTCAAGTAATTTTTAAAATTATAGTAAAACATATAAAACTTACCATCTTAAGCATTTTTAAAAAATGTTTATTTACTTATTTTGAGAGATAGAATGCAGGTGGAGGGGCAGAGGGAGAGACAGAATCCCAAGCAGGTTCCACACTGCCAGTGTAGAGCCTGACACAGGGCTTGAACTCATGAACCTGTGAGATTATGACCTGGGCAGAGACTAAGAGTCAGATGCCAAATGGACTGAGCCACCCAGGTGCCCCCACTTTAACGTTTTTAAGTGTATAGCTCTGTGGCATTAAGTACATTCACATTATTTTGCAACCCTCACCACCATCTGTCTCCAGAACTAATTTTCCTCAACCAAAACTCTGTACCCATTAAACACCAATTTCCTAGTTCCCAGTAATAAAAATCCCACTTTCTGTCTCTATGAATTTTACTACTCTAGGGACCTCATAATAAGAGGAATCATAAAATATTCTTCTCAAAGCTCTGCCTACTAATTTCAGCATTCTTTGCTGGATTTTGCTCACAACAATTGTCACCATGGTGCTTTGATGGTGATTTTTTATTTCTCTCATTCCTTCCACTCATCTGCTTTTGAAAGCATTAAAGTCCTCCTTTGATTCACTTCAGGACTGGTCAATCAAGTTTATTCTAATTCCTGGAGAAGAAGAGTCAGCAGAGAGTAGCTCAAATTACTGTTTAATAGAAGAAAGTAGGCCTGTCCCATGCTTGTGCATCAGGACCAACTACATAGTATGCAGGTCCCAGTGCAAAATGGAAAAGTGGGACCCTTGTTAAAAAAATTATTAAGAATTTCAAGATGGCAACAGCAGAGCATTAAAAAACCAAGCACAGAGCCCTTCTGGGACCTATACTACTGCACACCCATGATACCCTCACTGTTGTGCAACCTTCCCTAGCTCTCAGAACCACCCCCCTACTTTCTTGATTCTGTAGAAGCCCAAAGGAAAAGCAGCTGTGCCCCAGCGTTGGTCATCTCAGAGATCTCAAGGCAATCAGGAGGGTAAGGTGACTCTCATTCATTTCTTGCTCTATTCATTTGGGAAAGAGACTCACTGCTTCTCTTTAACTAGCTCAGTACTAGGTTAACAACACTTGTAGCTAGGCTTCATGTCTAAGGAATCCCAGACCAGAACTCCCATGGGCCCCCTGTCCCTTACCACGATGGAAGTCAGGTCCTCACTCTCAAAACGGCTGATGGCCTGGTCCAAGGATTTATACATGGCAGCAGAGATACGCTGAGTAATGAGTCTGTTTAAGTCAATTGATCTACCCAACAACTGCATGGAAGAGACAGAGAGAAAAGTTACTTAAGGTTCTCACAGGCACATGACCACTAAATGCAACACACTGATAGAAAATTGGATTGAAAGCATAAAGGACATTACTAGGACAAATGGGGACTCTATGCAAAAAAGAGTATTGTCAAATTTCCCGAGTATGATAATTCTATTTTGATTATGAGACAATGTCTTCATTCTTTGGAGATACATGCTGAGGTATTCATGAGTGAAGTGTCATCACTCTCTCGAATGGCTAAGAAGAGTACACATATTTAAAGGAAGTCAGAGAAAGCCTCTCTAAAGCAGTTTTGCTGAATGGTCATGTATATTTAAACATATATATATTAATGTTATATATAAATATATATTTTTATAAATTATATATACTATATATTTATATATTATATATACTTATTTCCTATTTATAGATTATGTATTTATTTACTATTTATATACTACTTACTATATATACACCGTATTTATAGTATACATATCATACACTACTCACATATTTATATACTATTTATCTGCACTTTTTATATCTGTATGTGTGTGTGTATGTGTGTGTGTGTATATACATATATATATATATATATAAAGTATATGTATATACACACACATACATATGTATATACACAAACACGTATATTCATATATTTCACTTTGGTAGGTGCCTAAGGATTATTCTTAACCATTTTATTTCTTTTACTGTATTTGTGAGAGAGAAAAAATAAGTATATAAGAGAAAGTGAAGCAAATGTGGTACAACATTAATAATCATGGATCTGCCTACAGAGTATATATATATGTTCATGGTGTTATTCTTTCAACTTTCCTGTCAATTTGAAATATAAACAGTGGAGCGAAAATGTGATTCATTCATACTGTAGGAAAAGGCTCAGGACAGGCTCTGGCATCCCATGCAATGCTGGCCTCCTACATTTAGCCCTGAGGTTCTTCCTGCGTCTGTCCTGCGTGCCCTTATGGGGATGAGTGTAGAAGCATGAGAATGAAGGGCTGATTACAGCATGGAAAACAGAACTTAGGATAATTTCCATCAGGGCACACACACGGGGATTACTGCAGATGCTATGCGAACAGCAATAAACAATTACTGAGTGCCTGCTGTGTGCACTGCACTTTACTAGGTGCCCAAGGATTATTCTTAACTTTTTAAAATTTAATTCTTAACTATTTTATTTTTTTTGATTTCCCTTTTGGGAGATTTTCTACCAACTAAGACCCCTTACAGCCATCATGTGCACATAAAAGCCCTCAGTATTTAATGTCCTGTGGCTAATTCTGACTGCATCAGTAACTAATAGCTGTAATTTCCTGAGAGGTTGAAGGAAAAGCATTGAGCTCCTGCTGTTGACAGAAGTGAAGCTCGTTCTTTTTTCTCTCATAATTCTGTTTTGCTTTGATTTCTCAGAGCAGTGAAAATGTCCAGGGTTTCCAGGGTAACCCTTTCCTCCCCACCAGGGGTACTTCTCAGCCATGGCCCTTCACCTGGGTCTACTCCACAAACACCGTGGCCCACGTACCAAGCACACAAAGGTCATGGCCTAGAGGCCGTTTCACCGCTGCTTGGCTGACAGCAGGGCTTAGGAGTTGGGTGGCTGGAGCATCTTGTATTTTGCCTGCCTGGCTCATGTTAACATTTTAAAGCAGGGAGATGTTTCTGAGCTCCTGGCAGCATTTCCTCTACATTTGCAGTCAAATGTTAACAGAAACCAACCTCACAAGACCAAACTGTGATTTCTAGCATGGGTTTGGCTGACACAATTTATTTCAAGCATGAAATAGCCTGCCTTCCCTTAGACCAGCATTTGCCCATTTCTGAGCGGCAGTCCTGATGGAAAGAAGTGAGCCACAGCTTATGACAAGAAGACTAAGACTCTGTTGGCTACTACGCCACAGAAGTGTCCTAGGGGCAGAATGAGAAGCCTAGAACTTGAACCACGCGATGCCAATGCCTCTTCGTTATTTGTACGATTCTGTGGCTGTGCTATGCCCACCACGGTCAGAAACCCACATGGGCAGTACGCAGGGTGGAGAGTGTTTAGTCCTGATCTCTGATCTCCCCACTAACTTCATAGCTACTCTCTAACCTGTCCCACCTCTGCTCCGGCTTTCTACACCATACCTGGACATGTCTCTGTTTCAGCAGCGTTTCGTAGCGGTTGGACGGCGGGTATGGAATGATGACTCCATAATTCTTACACTCGGCCCTAAAACGTTTATCCAACAGGACACTGAAGGGATAAAAGTTGAATAAGGCCAGTAAACATGATGGTGAGTGATTTCCAATCACCCAGCCACATCTGTTTCAGACCGTAGGATCTACTCATGAAGCGTTATTTTATGTATTTCAAATAAAACTATTTTCTGCTTTAGAGCAAAGTTCGGATTTCTTTTTAGCCACAAAAGCTCAACATAAAGCAGAACTTCCAGGTTAAAGACAAGCAACACAGAAGTTGAGTCACCTCCCTCTTTTATTCATTTACCAAAAAAGGAACTGAGTGCATGCTTGCCATATCCCAGGGAACATTCTTGTACTGGGGATACAAAGTTCCTGTCCTCACGGAGCTTACTTCTGGTAAAGACACTGACAACTAAATAAATAAATGGAGAAGTTAAATAATTTCATGCAAGAGAAAATACCGCATAGTATTTACTACTTCTCAGGCACACACATGCATGTACACAGGCATTTTAAATTTCATGACAACCTTATGAGTTAGATGTGCTATTATTATCTTTCACACTGAGGTACAGAAATGCAGAGTAATTGTGCTCTGAAAATAACAACACAGTATCATTTGGTAGTCGGAGGTCAAAGACAGCGTCTCTAAAGCAATTTTGCTGGATGGACACCTAAATGCTAAAAATGGAAAGATCTGGGGGAAGAGTGTTTCTGGCATTGAAAAAAAAAAAAAAAAACTGGTCTGTATGGATAAAGGGCAGGCATGCTGGAGACCAATGGGCAAAAAAGGAATTTACAAAGTTAATCTAGGGGCCAGATCACGTGGGACTACATCAGCTGCAGTAAAAAAGCTAGGTATTTTCTAGATGTCAGTGGCAGCCATTGAAAGGCTTTAGGTAGGAAAGTGACATAATTTAAATGTACACTGTCCAGCATGGAGAGCAGCCACCAGCTACAGGAGCCCACAGAGCACCTGCAATGTGGCGAGATGTGCTGGAAGTGTAAAACACACACTAGACTTTGAAGGCTTAGGAAAAAAAAAACAACGAAAACTATCTCTTTAACAATTTTTGTATCGGGGTGCCTGGGCGGTTCAGTCGGTTAAGCGTCCGACTCCGGCCACGAAAAGGTCACGAAATCTCGGTTTGTGAGTTCAAGCCTTGCATCGGGCTCTGCTGTCAGCACAGAGCCCACTTCGGATCCTCTGTCGCCCCCTGCTCCACCCCCCCATACCGTGTGCTTGCTCTCTCTCCCAAACATACATAAAAAACATTAAAAAATGTTTTTATATTGATTTCATGTTGAAATTGTGTTTTAGATACATTGGATGATAGAAAATATATTATTAAAATTAGGGGTGCCTGGGTGGCTCTGTCGGTTAAGCCTTGACTCAGGCCAAGGGCTCAGCTCAGGGGCTCAGGTCATGATCACGGTTTGTGGGTTCGAGGCCTGCATCGGGTTCTGTGCTGACAGCTCAGAGCCTGGAACCTTCTTCAGACTCTGTGTCTGCCTCTCTGCCCCTCCCCTGCTCGTGCTCTGTCTCTGTCTCTCAAAAATAAATAAACATTAAAAACACTTTTTAAATTAATTTCACCTGTTTATTTTTCCTTTTTAAAATATGGCTACTAAAAAATTTAAAATTACATGTGCGGCTCACATTTGTGGTTGCACTACATTTCTAATGGACAGCACTGATTTAGATCATTCTTTCCTTCCTGTGCTTTCTTGGACTCTCCCAACCTCTCAGTCTCCCCCCGCCACCCATATTTTTGGAAAACATTCACCTTGTAGGGAGTAAGTAGTATAGATTAAGGGAAGTATTTTATTTTATTTTATTTTATTTTATTTTATTAAATTTTTTTTTCAACGTTTATTTATTTTTGGGACAGAGAGAGACAGAGCATGAACGGGGGAGGGGCAGAGAGAGAGGGAAACACAGAATCGGAAACAGGCTCCAGGCTCTGAGCCATCAGCCCAGAGCCTGACGCGGGGCTTGAACTCACGGACCGCGAGATCGTGACCTGGCTGAAGTCGGACGCTTAACCGACTGCGCCACCCAGCGCCCCTAAGGGAAGTATTTTAGATAAGAATGTTTTATAAACTAAATATACAGAGGATCAGGGTTTGACAAGTCTGGGTTTGTGTACACAGCATATTTGAAATGAGAATTATTTTAGAGACACTGGAAGCCCTACTCACTGTTCTAACCACTTCTCATTCAACCCAGACACGTGCTAAGTGATTACTTTGTGAAAGACTATGTGTTTGGTGTGCTTTCCCAGAAAGTATTTTCCATCATTAAGAGCTGCTCCCTTCATTGGATGTGCATTCTCTGTTAATAGGAACTTGTGTGCTCTGTACATCAGCTTCTCTTTGAAATATGTCAGAGCAACTCTAGCCATCAAAAGCAAAATGACGCAAATTCCTTGCATAGAAAGAAAAATAATTTCTGTTGGTTAAGTAACTATTCTTGATATTACTGGTTTATAGACTTGGATTTCCAATAAGAAGAGAGACACCTATTTTGAGGTTTTTCTTGACCAGTTCTGTTACGGGTTCCTGCAACCCAGGAATTCACGGGCGTCTAAATCAACACACACCGCCAATCAACACCAACAAGCCTCGAACACTTGACATGTATCTTACCACAACTTCCTCACTGGTCTCCTATCTGACCTATATTTATATACCCATTACTTGCTCACCACCAATCCATTCTCCACATTTTTATGTTTTTAATAGGGCAAATTTTTAAAAGTAAAAACTGAGGTCTCTGTCATACTTTTGAAACCATCCCGTGATATTCTATTCCTCCTAGGTAAATGCCTACAAGCCCCATCACCTGAGCCCTGCCTACCTCTTCAGTTTCATCATGCAACCTGCCTCTTCTTGTGGTGTGTGAATGAGGCCTTTACATGTACTAATTCACATTAATTGTCTCAACTGCCCTATGGAGTAAGTGTGCTGTCAATATGATATTTCTGCCACAGGGACTTTGCACAAACAGTTCCTTTGCCTGCAATTTCCTCTCCCATCCTTCACTTTTAATTAATGCCTACCAATTTCAGATAAGAACTCAAATGTTACTTTCTCAGGATAGCCTTTCCAGTTCCTCACCCCAAAGACTAGTTCAGGTTTAACTGTCACAGATCCGTAAATTCCCATGAACTTTTCCTTCACAGGGAGCATGTAACCTCCCTTGTCACTGTGCTTTCATCAGTTTTTATTAATGTCTGTTACCCCCCACTAGACTGTAAGCTCCATGAGGTGCAGCACCAAATCTGCCTATTTTCCTTTCTCCGTATTTTAGCATCCAGTCCAGGCCCACAGGATCGCTCCAATTTCCTTAGGTGCTAAAGAAGAAGAGAGGTTTTTTTACAACAGGAAACTATGTCTCACAGGTGGCAGTCTAAGAAAGCTTGTTGCTCACGGCCCTGGGACTCTCCTACCTGCCAGCCATGGCTTTGTAGTAAGCAAAGATCTGGTCCGCCAGCTTGTAGACAAACTGATCAAAGCACAGGTTCACCTGGTGAAAGGGAAGCAGGAAATGTCAGTGGTGTCTGTCTGGCTTTATCATAGAAGCTTAGACGACTGAAAGGGGGTGCTTGGGTGGCAGTGCATGTTGCGGAGCAAGAGACTTTGAACAGCAACGAAAGAAGATTTTGTGATTCAGTTAAGAAGTTTGGCCCTTCCTCTCAAGGTTTTTAGCTAGGCACAGAGAAGGCAAAGTCCAAAAAGCTCTGGAAGAACTGCCCCTGCCTCTGGTCCCCTCCTTGCTGTTTGGAGGTGGCCTGCCCAGAGGCAATGCAAGACAGATCTTCATATCCCCTGCAATTACTCGTATCAGCCAACCCATTCTTTTTTCTGCTAGACTTTCTTGTCTTTTCCTTTCACTTTATTTTACCTTGCTTGACAAATGAAGAAGTTGATGGTCACTGGAAACTGAAAAATCTATTTTTTTTTTTGCAAACTTTGCTTAAAAACCTTTGGATCTTGGGGCGCCTGGGTGGCTCAGTCGGTTGGACATCCAACTTCGGCTCAGGTCATGATCTCGCAGTCCGTGAGTTCGAGCCCCACATCGGGCTCAGGGGTGACAGCTCGGAGCCTGGAGCCTACTTCAGATTCTGTGTCTCCCTCTCTCTCTGCCCCTCCCCTGCTCATGCTCTGTCTCTATCTGTCTCAAAAATAAATAAATGTTAAAAAAAAAAGTTAAAAAAAAAAACCTTTGGCTCTTAATGAATATGGGGTCATCTTGCCATTTCAGTGTCTTGTCACATAGGTGGCAGACTGTGAGCTCAGGTGAGGCGTTCATGTCAGACATGGGATCAAAACCAAACCCTCCAGTGATGGCCAGAAACAGCCACAGGTGGGACTTTACTGAGCTGGGGCTGCGGTGGGGGCAGAGCGCCATGTGACTTCAAAGGGAACAGAGTGTATTTACGTGACTTCTCATCCATTCTTCTCTCCCCAAATTCTCAGCTCCTTACAGTTAATTCTTTATCCGAAGAGCTTTCAGGTTTTATCTTACACCCCAGATGCTATTCTGAACATAAACCACAGAGTTGGGTGCAGCTCTGTCCTCATTTGCAGGTAACCAAGGCCTCTGCCCCAGACTCTGCACTTCAAAGGTCTCCAGGGGATGTTCCAACGGTTGAAGAACCTGCAGGGTCAAGGTGTCCCCCACTCATACCCTATGCTCCCCTTCTAGAACCAGCCTTGAGTATCTTTGCTCCCAAAGCCCAAGCCCCTTTCAGGCCTGTTTGGTGTTTTCCCTGGTATCATCCCTGAGGGTGGACCGCACCTCGGGTGTGTGCACCCCTAGGGCCGTGGGTTAGCCAAGAGAGCCGCAGTTTGAGGGCAGCGATGGCAGACAAAGCTTGGATATCTGTACACATGCACATAAGGCCCTGTATAGGGCAGAACAGAGCTTGGGGATGGGAACAGAAAGGTGGCAGGCTACAAGCTGGGGTCTCAATTTGCACTTTGGCCCTAGGCCCTCAAATGTTACCCAGGGCCTGGCTGTGTGCTTTTTTCTACATTTATTTTAAAAATCTCTGGGGCGCCTGGGTGGCTCAGTCAGTTAAGCATCCGACTCTTGATTTCTGCTCAGGTCATGGGATTGAACCCTGCGTCCGCCTCTGTGCTGACGGTGTAGAGCCTGCTTTGGATTCTCTCTCTCCCTCTCTCTCTCTGCCCCTCCTCTGCTCGTGAGTGCATGCTCTCTAAATAAATAAATAAATAAATAAATAAATAAATAAATAAATAAATATTAAAAAAAAATCTCACTTGGCCACATGACACTCTAGGTTTGTTCTGTTTTCAACCTGTCGGAGAACACAAGTATATAAGATCTGTCAGAAGATGGAGTTGTCAAAGCCAAGGTACAACCAGTTAACTTGTCTCCAGGAATCTTTCTTCCCAAGTTCGTACTCAGGAGAACAGACCTGTGTTGGGGTCCATTAAGGTTTTCAACTCCCATAGACATCGGAGGGTTGAGAAAGCAAGAAGCATCTCTACTAGATTTTCTCTGAAATACGTAAACTTTCAAACTAAGTTAGTGGTGATGCTAATCCTAAAACAGTCATGTCCTTCCTTTATAAAGAAGAATGTCTTATGTTTCTATGACATTTTTCCCTAGTTGGCCCATTCTGTGTTTATATAGCCCCATGCAGTTAAGCACAGCACAGACTATCATTCCCATTTCCAGAAGGCAAAACTACATTTCAGTAACCATCACTGCCATTGCCCTCAGGCTCCTGGTCCTTGCACGGGGCAGGACTGTACCTCCTCGCTCCTCTTTGAAAAGGACGTGCAGTCATGTGACTTGCTTTGACCAATGACATGTGTCACTTCCTGGTGGAAGCTTTGAGTAACAGTAACACTTCCTCCTGGCATGGCAATTAGTGAATGTTCCAGGTGGGTCCCAGCTCGAAGACCACATGGAGCATAGCCCCCAATCAATCCATAATGGAGAAATAAACCTTTGGTTTCAAGGTACTAAGAATTTGTGATTATTTGTTACTGGCGCATAACCTAGCTTATCCTGACCAGTACAGAAATAAAGCTATTGAATGACTCTCTAATAAACAGCTTTAATGGTTGAGAGGATGGTTACTTCAGTCCTACTAGTACTAGAAAGTGACTCTGTAAGCTGTGTGACCTTGATGTAATAACTGACCACTGTAAGTCTAAGATTTATTATTTGTAAAATAGATAGTAGCACACACTTCTTTAAATTGCTACAAAGTTTATTTGATAAGTCTCTCTCTACAGTGCTTATCCCTGCCCTTGGCAAAAGGCAGATATATAATAATTGATAGGTGGTATTGCTGCTGTTATTATTATTAGCCAAATAACCCAACCAGACCAGACCCAACAGAAAATTGATTTTACCCATGCATTACTATCATCTGCCATCCCTTAATATATTTGAAAAAGAAAGACCATCATCCTGGTCTGGGTCCTTTTCGATGGTCATGATGTTTGTAAAGATCAATCTCCATACGGTGAATGAGATTATAATAGTGTTGCATAGTGACAGACAGTAGCTACGCTTGTGGTAAACATAACATAACATGTCGAGTTTTAGAATCACTGTGTTGTACACCTGAAACTAATGTCACATTGGGTACATTGGGTGTCAACTGTCCTGCAATTAAAAAAAAAAAGTCACGGGGCGCCTGGGTGGCTCAGTCGGTTGAGCGGCCGACCTCGGCTCAGGTCACGATCTCGCGGTATGTGAGTTTGAGCCCCGCGTCGGGCTCTGTGCTGACTGCTCAGATCCTGGAGCCTGTTTCAGATTCTGTGTCTCCCTCTCTCTGACCCTCCCCCCGCTCATGCTCTATCTCTCTCTGTCTCAAAAAAAATAAATAAATGTTAAAAAAAAAAATTAAAAAAAAAAAAGTCATAAAAAGAGATCACTCTCCAGAACAAGTCATTGATCCCCTACTGCTATGGTCTGAAAGCATATGCTCCTGCCAAATCTTATGTTGTGACCCTAACCCCCAAAGGTGATGGTATTAGGAATCACCTCACTTTGGGAGGTGATTAGGTCATGAGGGTGGAGCCCTCAGAAATGGGATTAGTGCTCTTATAAAAGAGACCCCAGAGAGCTCGCTCACCCTTTCCACTAGTAAGGATACCACGAGAAGTCTGTGACCCAGGAGGGCGCCCCCACTCGGTGGTACTGGACCCCTGATCTGGACTTCCTGCCTCCACAACAGTGAGAAATACATGTCTGTTGTTGATAAGCCACTCAGTCTGTGGTATTTTGGTACAGAAGCCTGAACAGATGAAGACAGCCCACTTTGTGCCAACAGCTCCAGATTTAAAAAGTCCAGACGCTTGGAATAAGATTATAGGAACGAAAGGGGAAGCACGTCACTTGCCTCAGCTTCAATCTCATCATACAGGAACTGCTTTTTAAACTTGGTCAGAGCATAGTAGGCGCTGTCATTGTACAGGTCCAAAGGGTAGAGGACGTACCTGAGGGAGAAGAACAGAGGCCAGCAGCTTACTAATCTCTCTCAAGGCAGTCTGACTGATGCGGTTTGGGACATATGAAGGGCTGGGTGAAAAGACGAACAGGCTCTGGGTTAGAAGAGAGCCTTCCAGCATTCTGATGTTTCCAGCCTGCTTTAGGGATGACTTACTTTACAGTCTTCCCACAGAAATCAAAACACCATGAGGTTAATAAATCCAAGGTCTGAAAAAATTAGTCTGGGACCAAAAGAAATCAGATGGTAGTTAAGGATATTAGCTTCCTGATCCCCAGAGATGACTACCTTCCAAGCATGGCTGTTCTGAGACTGACAAAGCACAGGAAGGACAGCTGGGCTGGTAGAACCCTGAACCTATCTGCAAGGCTGAGTGAAATCTGGTGTCACATGATCCTTGGCATAAGCATTCTCCCTGGCGGGGCACACTGCCTAATCTGGAAAGTTGTGGAAAGACCATAGCTCACTAGCAAAACTGCCATCTGAACCCGGGGAACCTCCTTGCTGACCCAATCCTGCCTCTTACTCCATCATGGAAGGTTCTTTGGTTTCCAGGATATGGTCTGTTAGAATCCAGGGCATGGACATCTCAATTGGAAACTGGATTCGCCGGCCCATGGTTAACTCCAGGAAGAATTCTCGGAACCAGAGCTGAGACAGATCACAACACTGCTGCAGGGCTTCTGAAAGCATAGCAGAAAGAGTCATGGGTTCTACACAGGAAGCACCAGAAGATCTTTCTTCTTGCCGTTTTTATTAACTTAGTTCTTATTGCTTTCATTGCTATTCTTGCCACTGTACTAGTATGCAGCAGGTACTCATAAAACATGACTTGGTCTGTAGATCCTGCTCTCTTACACTTGAAAGCCAGTCTAACATCTATTTAGAAAGCACCATTTGTTAAGCTTCTCAGTAGCAGCCCTTGGGGGGAAGAGAGCAGCAATGTTTTAGAGCTTTAGATGCCTCCCCAGTTTCCATCATCCCCCTGCAAAGCCATCCTGAAAAGCCACGATCCGAGTGTGAAAAGCATGCTTGCTATACAAACACGGTGTCAAGCCAGGTCCCCAGGTGCCTACTTTTAACTGCTCCTTGCATCCTTATACATGGTAATTCTAACTTCCATATACTGAGAAGCCTTGAAGGCTCCTAGGCTGTGCTCTAATGGAGAAGCTTGGACTGTTGGTTAAGATCACTCTTCTCAGCACCAACAGATGCATTACCACTCCCACATCCCTGGATGCTGCTCTCCTTCCACCCTGCCCTGTCCCACCTGCATAGGCATCCTGCTGACAGGAGAACAGGGTTGTGGGACACAGGGTTGTGGTACAGCCTGAAAGCTGCCTTTGTTAGGAGCAACAAGATAGTCAAGTGCCTGGCCACGTCTGCAGGTATGTTGGCAGTTTTAATTCCTTCTTCTAAGAACTTCATGACAAATATACTGCAAATGTCTACCAGACAAATTTAGCTGAGTCAGAATAGCTGGACTGGCCTGGCCTTTCCAAGCCCACCAGAAAAGTTTGTATTTTCTTCTTCAGTGGCAAAATGTGTCCCTTTTGGTCAATGATCACGTTTCTTTGCGACTTTTGGTCTGAAGGCCTTAGTTGGTCTGGGACCTGGGACCCCCATCCTCTCCCCACTGCGACTCACCACTGATGTTGAGCAGGTGCGTGAAGAAGAAGGATTGTTTATGGAAGTCCTCTATGGCGAGGACGATGGGTCCATCAAGGCTGCTTCTCAGGGTCTTCTTGGAGCCACTTTTGTCTGCAATGAGTGATTCAAGCATGGTCCGCACCATGTACAGCTTGAAAGAGAAAGAAAGATGAGAAGGTCAAGGGCCGGCTCTCCACCCTGGGGTAAAGGTTTCTTTGTGCTGTATTTATATTTTTCTTTTTTTTTTTTTCCTGCAGATGTCTGCTCTTAAAAAGCACTGTCTTAAGGAAGCACCAGTTTAGGGTTGGAAAAGTGAATTTGGAACATATAAACCTGCAAGAGGGAGACTGCCCAGCCCGGGAGGAAGTCCTGCCTGGGGTCTGCAGCATCCCTGGGTAGGTAGACCCGGTAATACCAAGTCATTCAAGGCCCAGGTTTTTGCCTGTTCGGCTCGGCCAAGGGCATGGGCATCAGAGGAGAACTTCAGTTCACGTCACTCTGGAGTCACTCTCTGCTTTACTGGTTGGCTATGGTGGTGCCATGGGTGGAGCCGTGGACTCGGGTCTAAGGCCAGGCACTGCTACTGTCTTGCTGTGTGACCTTGGGCAGCGAAGTCCCGCTCTGGGCCTCAGTTTTCTTATCTGCTAACACGAAGGGGTTGCACCAGACGCTTTCTCAAATCAGTCCCTTTCAGCTCTAACATTTTGAGGAACTGCGAAACAGAATATGATCAGAACAAGCCTCCCACCCAACCACCTCAAGCTTCTGACCCTTAGCACTCTGAATCCATGACTGAGCGATGGCGCCCTCTGGTGGTGACAGCTGCATTGCACAGCCTACCAAAATCCTGGGAGGAAAGCGGGTGAAGATTGGTACTTACACAGGAGGTCTACTAGACAATCAACTCCCGCTTACAGAGGGCCTTAAGTGCAAAGGGTGCAAGTGCTAATCTAGATCTTTCCACATCATATGCCTTTGAATGTTAGGGCTGGAAGGGGCCTTGAGGAGCCAGGCTAGTCCATTCCTGCTGCCTCCTGGAGAAGTATACCCCAACCAACCCAGCCAGGCGGTGTAATACCAGGGATCGGCAGCCTCTTCGGCCCTGTGTGCCACCAGTGGGGTGAAACAAAGCCCGCGGGGACCACTGGCAGGCCTAAGACATAGATAGGAGAAAGGAGGAGGGGGTGGGAGGGCAGGAGAGACAGGGAAGAGGGAGAGAGAGAAGAGAGAGAGAGAGAGAGAGAAAAGCAAGAGGTATTGTATACGGTGGGAAAGCCGCCGCGACTGCTATAGGGGCCACTTGCCGACCACCTCTCAGAAGCTCCAACCTCCCTCTGCCACCATGTCTGTGCTGGCTGCCTCTGGATCTCCTCTAGGACCGTACCCACCATGCCCCTGGCATTGGGCCGGGCACGCAGCCTCGGAGAGGAGGGGCACACGCCCCTGCCGCAGCACTTCCCTTGGTGGTGCAAGAGCTCCCCGTGGTGGCCAGTTTACTGGACAGTCCACCCTCTGCAACCCCATCGCTGGGCAGGCCTGATCATCCCTAAGAACCGAGAAGCACTATTCTAATGATGGCCTTTGGAGTCATCAAGGAAAGGATTCATCAAGTACCATCCATGTGGAACTGACTGATCTACATCAAATTCTATTTGAAAATCCATTTCATTGATAAAAGAGGGGGAACTCTTCCCACCTGCTTCTATTTATCTCATCAGATCAGTCAGCAGCCCAGCTCTGCTAGATGCCCCTGTCTCCTGTGCTCTGAAGGCCCTAACAGAGCCCCGGGGCGGGAGTCAGGAGACCTGGGTTCTCATCCCACCTCCGCCTGTGACTCATCTTGTGACTTAGACAAGTCACTTCCCCTCTCCGGACCTCAGTTTCCCCATCTGTAAAATAGGGAGGGCACTGGGACTAGCTTGTCTCTAAGGGCTCTTCCAGCTCTGACTTCGGGAGTCTACTGAAAATGCATCTATGCCGCCTCGTATGATTTGGTGGTGCTGGGGGTTAACTCCTGGTCACACTCCCCTCTCAGACCACCTACATAAGTATTCCTCCTCTCTGTCCCTCCCTCCCTGCTTGTGTGGCCCTCTTCCTCCTTTCCAGTTTCTCTTTGGCCTTGTCCGGGTCTCCCTCACTCATGTCCTGGGACTTATGGAAACACCCATGAGGTGTGTCCTAGGCTGGAAAGGTCTGTGGTCCTTGACATTACATAGAAGTATTTGTAGAAGCTTCCCTGGGATTTCCACAACCAGCAAGATTAGTGCAAACTGGCCCATGGGCTGTGAAGCCAAGGAAGTTACAGTGACATGGCTGAGAACCCGTCTTGGCCCATCCTTCGTCCCCGGCCCCTGCCCAGACACAGACACACACACATAGAAGGGGAGGCGGTGGGCCTCACATGGCTCATCTCAGATGATTCAGATTCAGGGTTTCAGAGCTGAGAGAGGCTGAAAGGTCATGTGAAGTGGGAGTTCCTGCAAGACCCCTGAAAGTTCAATGGACCCTTACGCTTTTTTCCAATTCCTCAAAAAGCCTACCAGGAATTGCTTATCCTTAAGTAAGTGGCAAGGATTTGACCAAGATGCCCAGATTCTTTACTTTTTTTTTTTTTTTTTAACAACTGTATGACTACTTTGGATAAATCCCAGGTGACCTCTTGTTCAGAAGCTTTGGTTAACAACTGAATATCTTTGATTACTAGACTCTCTCTAAGGGGTCAAGGGCTTTTGATACTAGTGCATTTGAGGGGATAATACTTGTCAGTAACATGATCTCATTCAAAATTTTCATTTAATAGAGAAGATAATTAGAGTACAGACAGGTCAAGGTGCTTGCCTAAGATCACACAGCAAGTCAGAGGCAGAACTTATAAATTCCCAAGCTAGGATGTCACTTCAGGGGAAGGGGCCAGGGTTCACTACAGAGGGACAGGATAGATGCATATAGATTCTACTTTAAACTCCTCCTACACTTTGGAACCTAAACTTCACAGGGCTAGGAGATAGCCAGTCCTGGTATTACCTCCATTTGCCAGATTAGACAACTGAGGCACAAGGAGACTGTGTAACATGCCCGAGGTCACACAGGTATCTGGGACTAGAATCCAGGTCTCCTGAATCTTAAGCTGGTAGTCCTCCCTCCTATATTAAAACAAGATGGCAGAATAAGACTAGAACAGCTGCTGGACCCTGCCCCTCCTGCCTGAGGACCACCCAGCCCCACCACCCCACAGTCCAGCCAGGATGACCTACCATGGCCTGGCTGGCCTCTGAGTCAAGAGAGCTGGCCTGTGCCCAGAGCCACTTACCTGTGTGCTGGAGGGCCCCACAGCACGCCGGGGCACCTTGATGTCAAATCCACCTTTGGGGTCCTTCTCCCCTCTCAAGCACGGGTCATTAGGCGGCTCTCGGCCCCCTTCCCAGTCACAGATGGTTTTTCGAATTGCCTGGAGGACACTGGGAAGGAAGAACCAATATTCAGAGTAGGTTTTACTGGTGGGAGGAAGACCTACAAGCCTGTTTCTAGAGTCTGAGACAGCCCAGGAGCACTTGTCTTAGAATTCCTGTATCTAACCACCCCAGGGTGAAGGGCTGGCTTCTCAGGCTTGAGCTACAGTCCAGAAGTCTGCACTTTAACAAGCACCCAGGTGACTCTGAGGGCCACTGCCTAATTTTTTTTTTTCTCATTACAGGGGCGTTTCACTAGTCCAGTTACATCTCTGCATGTTCAAAAGTTTAATGATAGCTTATATTTGTTGCATACTTACTCCACGCTGCTGTGTGCTTAGGTCTACACACTGATTATTTCACTCTATCAACAGTCAATGAAGTAAGTTATCGTCCACATTTTACAAACGAGGAAAATTGAGGTTCAGAGAAAGTAGGTTATTTGACTGAGTGCACACAGCTAATGGTGGATATGGGCTACAAACCCAGAGACTGAGGCTTCATTTCAAACGTCCAACTCCTAAGAAGGCCTCCTAGAATTTGCTGGAACTTGCTAGTAAGCTCTGTGTGTGTTCAGAGGCTGCTCTGGAAGCTGACTGAGACAGGAACATGCTCTGTCATCTACACCTAGCACCCCCTGATTAGATGTGCTCTTGAAAAGGACCATCTGAAGACCCACCTGATAAGGACATTCTTCTTCTTCCGCACCGCCTGCCTCAGGGGCTCACGCAGTGTCACCTGGGCAAAGTCTTGCAGGGCCGCGTAGATGGTGTTCCTGATGGCCTGGTTGAAGACGCTCTCCATCCTGCCCATGAGTACCTGCAGGCCTTTGATCATGGCAATCACCTGGCCAGGCACAGATCAAGATCAGGCTCACTGTGCTTCAGCTCACTTATCTGTCCAGTACCCTTCACCACATTGCAGGGAGGGTCCGGAAGCAAGGGGCTAGTGCTACTCAAAGTGCCCGTTCACAACTAGGTCAGAAACGTGTGCTGCATGGGAAATCAGTGCTCTGCTTTCTTCATCAACAAAGTCCTGCTACACAGCAAAGATGTCAGCTAAATGGAACGGTGTGCTTCATGATGTAGCTGATTTTCATTCTGGCACCAGGTCCTTATCTTCCTGCTGACTGGTGACAGATGGCAGCTTATTCACAGACCACATTTTGTGGACCACTCTGACTTCTAGAGGCCCCTCTACATACCATGCACCCACAGACTGTATCAAGTAGAACTCTTCTGACCATAAAATTTTCTATAGAATTTTTACCATCTTTGCTTTCGAAAGCTTGGCCGGTTGCTGTGGAGTCCATAGGACTTCCTCCAGGACACAATATCTCTGTAGAAGTCTCAGGTGAGGGAAAGCCTCTGCCCTTCTGTTTACCTCCTCCCTAGACCTTTAACTCACTTATCTATCTGCAGGGGTGGGGGCGGGTTTTGCGATGAGTGTATGCTGACCTGCCTTGGAGATCTCTTCTGAGATCTGTCTGCCTGGGTTCCTGTCTTGTCCTGGCAATAACCATTCCCTCCCCATCCCGAGGAAGAGATGCATGTATTTCTACAGTTGCTCTGTCTGTTTCCCAGTGGGTAAGTTAAATGGCACGGAGGAGGAACAAGAAGTCTCGGGTGGCATTGGTTGGAAGTCACATCCCTAGTCCAGCTTCCCCAGCAACAAACCAGATCTTTTGGCCCCTATCAGCCACAAGCGCTAATACCTAGATTGAGGGGAGGGGAGGGGATAGCACATGCCAAATCAGCCTCTTACCAACCACTGCACTTATCACACCCGTGATGAGTCTAACACTCATGATGTGTTAGACCTCCTCCCTCTGCACCAGGCTGTAAGTGCTGCAGGAACAGGGCCCAGCAGTGCTGTCCACACCCTGTGCCCACTGCCTGGGCCTGAGGTGGGCTGTCAGAAAAGTTTTGTTGAAAAGGAGTGAATAAAGTAATGAATGAGCTAAGAAGCTAAGATCTTTTTCCTTCCTCTAAACCTCAAAGGAATAAAT
This sequence comes from Leopardus geoffroyi, assembly GCF_018350155.1. Classification (NCBI taxonomy): domain Eukaryota; kingdom Metazoa; phylum Chordata; class Mammalia; order Carnivora; family Felidae; genus Leopardus; species Leopardus geoffroyi. Next base: position 190,385,105 of record NC_059326.1, read on the forward strand.
AGAACATCTGAGGTTAGGGGAAATGGTGAGAACAAAGTTTAGGAGGTGAGGATTTTCATTAGAATCAATACGTATGACGGTTTTGCTGGAAAGAAGCTTTGGTGTAGAGAAACAATGGGACCGAAGCCTTAAAGGAACATGATGCCATAAAAAAATCTGGGCTCTCGGCTAGAGATGTAATTAGGATTAAAATAGTGAGGCAAAAGAAGTGATAGAGAGTGAAGATATTTCAGAATAATTCCAAACACAGACAAGTGTGCAGATCTTTTAGACTTAAGAGAAAATATTTGCAACTTCGGGCTAGGCAGAGATTTCTTAGCTAGAACACAAAAATCACAAACCATAACATAATTGATAAGTTATACTTTATCAAAATGTAAAAAGAGGTGCTCTTCAAAAGGTATCCCTAAAACAGTGAAAAGGCAAAGTCCCCGATGAGAAAAAATATTTACAACATATATAAGACTAGGGACTTGTAGTCCCAAACATATAAAGAATTCCCACAATTCAAGAAGACAGAAACCCAGTTTAAAAAATTTCAGAAGACAACATTTCACAAAGGAGGATATAAGAATGGCCAATAAACACGTGAAAAGATGCTCGTTATCATCAGTCTTCAGGGAAATACAAACTAAAACCTCAATGAGATTTCACTAACCAGCCATTAGAATGACTAAAATAAACCAAATTGACAACATCAAGGACTGTGAGGGTGTGGAGTAACAGAACTCTCACGTACTGCTGGTGGCGATATGGAATGGCACTTCCACTTTGGAAAACCGTGTGGCAATTCCTTAAAACGTTAAGCATAAACCTACAATACGGCCATTCCAAGAGAAATAAAAACATGTATCTACACACCTTATGCTCAAATCTTTTTTTTTTTTTTTTAAGTTTATTCAGTTTTGAGAGAGAGAGACAGAGCATGAGCAGGGGAGGGGCAGAGAGGGAGAGGGAGACACGGAATCCGAAGCAGGCTCCAGGCTCTGAGCTGTCAGCACAGAGCCCGACGTGGGGCTCGAACTCACGGACCGCGAGATCATGACCTGAGTCGAAGTCGGACGCTCAACCGACTGAGTTACCCAGGTGCCCCTATATTCAAATCTTTAAAGCAACTTTTTTCATATTGGCCAAAAGGCTGGAAATGGCCCAACGTTTATCAACAGTTGAATGGACAAACAAATCATAGTATATCCACACAATGGAATAACACTCAACAATAAAAAGGAACAAACTACTACTGATATACAACACGATGTGGATAGAACTCAAAATTATGATGCTGAGTAACAGACCCAAACACAAAAAATTACAAACTATGAAAAATGATAGAAAATACCAATCTGTGGTGACAAAAGAAAAGTGACCGGGCACAAGGATGGCGGGAGGATAGACTGCAAATGGCACCAAGTCTTTAAGGGGAGAATTTGTGTGTCGTGCTTGTGCAGGGGCCATGCTAACCTTCTCTGTACTGTTCTAATTCTAGTACGGGTGTTGTCGAAGCCAGGACAGAAATGCTCTGTATCTTATCTTTGTGGTTCAGAGGTGTGTATACAACTGTCAAAAGTCTTTGAGTTATATACTTTAAATAGATCCAGTTTACTGCATATAAATTATGCCTCAATAAAGATGATAAAAAGGGCTATACTGTCCTCATGAAGGTACTGTATACTCTGACACAAGAACAGGGACATTTATAAAAGGAACGTTCAGAGAACAAGATGGAGCTTTCGGACATTAAAAATGTAACAGGCATGATAAAAAATACACAGTACAAAGCTGATCTTAAGGAAATAGTCCACAAAGCAGAACAAAAATAGATGATGTACAGTAAGAAAGAAAAGATAAAATCAGACACTAAATCCTAGGGGTCCAGCATCTGCCATTTCATCGTATCTCAGTTTCTTCCTATAGTTCTTTGATCACTCATCAGTCTGGGCATTTTTCTTATCTCTTTTGGCCACTTGTCCCTGTCTCTTCTGTTGGCTTCCTTTAGCCCATTTTTCTAGTGGAGTGAATGCCTTCCTTTGGATCGTTAGGAACAGAAAAAGTTCCTTCTTTTCTCATTTATTTTGTTTTATTTTATTTTATTTTATTTTATTTTATTTTATTTTATTTTATTTTTTATTTGAGAGAGAGAGAGAGAAAGCATGAGCAGGGGAAAGGGGCAAAGGGAGAGACAGAGAGAGAATCTCTCAAGCAGGCTCCAGTCTCACCATAGAGCTTGACGTGGGGCTCAATCTTATGACCCTGAGATCATGACCTGAGCCAAAATCAAGAGTCAAATGCTCAACCGACTGAGCCACCCAAGTTCCCGGAGAATGAGTTTCTAATCATTTTTGAATGGTAGCTTATGCCAGAGACGGATTCGGGCAGGAGGAGGGGGTCAGGGAAGCAAATGCACACAAGGAGGCTGCCATGGCTACCAGGGTCAACACCAAGCAGCAGCCTTGCAGGGGGTGGGGGGGGGGGTGCCGAGGGCGGGATGCGTGCGGAGTCAGCACCCACCTCGACAAAGGCAAACTTCTCCTCGCTGGTGTAGTTGTAGCGTGTGGCTCTCTCGTACTCCTCCGCTGTGCCTGGGCAGTCCTTGTTGCAGAACTTGTCTGTGGGGTGAACCAGCTTCCAAGAGTACTGGTGGGGAGAGGAAAAACCCAAACATCCATCAGCAGGTGAATGGAAAAGTCAGACGTGGTGTAAGCATGCAGAGGGGAATGTAATTCAGTCATGAGAGGAATGAAGTTCTGACTCATGCTATAACATGAGTCGTGGTTCTTGAAGATGTGAAGTAAGAGAAGCCAGACACAAATAACCACAGAGTATACGATTCTACTTATGGGAAACATCCAGAATAGCGAAATCTACAGAGACAGAAGACAGATTGCTTGGGGCTGTGTGGATAAGGAATGGGGGAGGGGATTGCACAGGGTTTCTTTTGGAACTGATAAAAATGTTCTGAAAATGACTGTGGCTGCACAGTTCTGTGAATATACTAAAAACCAATGAATTTTACATTTTAAATGAGTGAACTGTATTGTATGCAAATTCCATTTCAGTAAGGCTGTTAAAAAAAAAAAAAAGAGTGCTCAGGGAGAGGCAGAGGCAGCCAGGAGTCCATGTGAACAGAGGTCAGTCTGCAGGGGACAGGGGAGGGCAAGCCGTCTGCCCTCAGGGACACCTACCACCTCCATGACATGGGCGCTCCACTTGGATAAAAGCTGCAGGCCCCGCAAGGCCAGGTCGAAGAGCTCACGGTATTCCTCGTCTGACTTCTGGCTGTCCAGCCCGGAGCCTGTCACCACCTGGGGAACACGGACCGTCACCCTCACCATGTATGTGCTGGCACTTTTATACATGATTTCACTGATTCCCCCAAGAATAACACAAGGGAGGTGCTAATATTATATCCCCTTCATTTTCAGACAAGTTCTTTGTTGAAGGCCATGTGGCTTGTAAATGGTTGAGGCTTTAACCTCAGGTTGTGTGATGCCAGAGTCACCACATAGCAACTCGGGGACACGTACCTGCAAGGAGATCTTAACCATATATATGAAGCAACAACTTTGCATGAAGCAACATTACCCTGAACCCATGAGAATTTCTCTTTCTATCCTATTTCACACAAAAATGCTAATCATAAACCACTAAATTAATTTCACAACTCATTAGACATGACTCGCCAATTGAAAAGCACTGAAGACAAACATCTATTTGAGTGTGACATATTCCATAATGACACATGGATGTATGCCCATGTATATGCATAGATATACGTGGATACAGGTATCTATGTTCATATACGTATATACATAGTCAGTCCTCATTATTTGTGGATTCTGTACTTGTGTTTGCCTACTCACTAAAATTTATCTGTAATCTCCAAGTCAATACTTGCAGCACCTTTAACGGTCATTTGCAGATATGTGCCCAGTGGTGAAAAATCAGAAAGTCATGTTCCCAGCTGAGGTCAAAAATGGCCACTCTCTGCCTTCTTATTTCAGTAATCATACCATATACAAGTGTCCTTCTCATGGTTTATTTAATGCCATGTTTTCCACATTTTTGCATTTCTGCTGATGATTTCACTATTAAAAATGCCTCCAAATTTAATGCTAATGTTCTGCCTAGTGATTCTAACTGTGTAAGAAGGCTATGATGTGCTTTATGGAAAAAACACATGTTTTAGATAAGTTTTGTTGGGACATGAGTTATAGTGCTGTTGGATATGAGTTATTGTTAATGAATCAACAATATATATTAATTACATAAGGTGTCTTTAAATAGACACATACCGAAAACAAAGTTATACACTTTGATCAGTCTATGAAAATGAGGTGACCAGAGTTTCACAGGAAATTAACTCTGTACTTTGTCTAGGAGCAATGCTTCATTCAGTATTTTGCTGATCCAGTGTTTTGTGCCCACTTTACAGAATATACCTACTGTGAATGACGACAATTGTCGGTATATACACATGTATAAAACATAGCTTAAAAAATAACTTGAAGCCAGATTCACTCTTAGATCACACCAAAACTTGACAAGGATGAAGGAGGCCCCAGGACTGAAATTATTCCCAGAGCTTAAGTTCAGATGATTGGCACATATGGTTAAGAAAGCCAAAGATTTGGGCTTGACCTTGGTCCATGTCTTCCCGGAGCCCTCAGAAGAATATGGGCCAGCTGTCTAATGATCACATTGTGTGCACTTGTCTGGCTGCCCTCATTTCAAATATGTTGTCCTCTGATCAAAGACATTTTCAGGGTTTGGGTTTGGAAAGCATGTGCACTTTGGCCGCCAACCACATGATGGAACCAGTGAGCAAATGTGGGATAGTGCAGTGTCATCCAGGTTCAAATCAGAAGACCTGTGTTTCTCAAACCAACATATAAATCTATTATAAGGGTATATATAGGAAGAGTCCAGGAGAATATATAAACTTGGTTATGGTTGGTAGAATTTTACGTGATGGATTTTTCCTCTTTTACATATCTGCATTTTTTCTGAGGTATGTGCATTGACTGTATTTCCATATTTAAAAAAAAAAGAAAAGAAAATTTAACACCAGTGAACATGTAATTGGTGGGATTATAAGAGATTTTTATACTCTTCTTCTGTCCTTAATTGCATTTTCTGGTGTTACAATGATAATTTATTATTGTGTAGTTTAAAAATATTTAGATAGAGCTTTGAGCATGAGTGTTCTCTTGCCATCCAGGGGGAGATGGTTTGGATCATGTGCAGATGAACCATTACTGGGCCACTGTTATCTGCTGGGCATGATGTGTTTTCCATGCAATATACTGTTTAATCCTCTCAACGAACCTTCCCAGATACTACAACCCCCATTTTACAGATGAGGAAACTGAGGCATAGAGATTGTGCATAACTTGCTAAGGTCAGTAGCAGAACCAGAATCAAGTCCAGTTCTACCTGGCTCTAAACTCCATGTTCTTGGCCACTGTGCCCTTTTGCCTCCGAAATGTATCCCCTCACCCCTGCTCTCCATCATCCCTGTGATCGCTCCCTTCCTGGCTGGTCCTTACTCCTTCACACCCTGAGCCCCCACAGGCCTCCATCCCAGCAGCCAGAGTGAGCTCACCTCACTGTTGCTGTAGCGAGCGAGTTCGGAGATGAAGCGGATGTGGTCATCCCGGATCTGAACCATCTGCTCGCAGATGTTGTACTGGGGGCTGATGCTGCTCTGGGTACATGTCCACCTGGGCAGAAAATCACAGGGTTGGAGCAGGTTCTGGCCTTAGGTGCCTCAGTGGGACAGGCTCCTTCCACTGACTGGTTACACCTGGTGTTCAGCCAAATGTGTCTGGCCTCCCTCGGTGGACCCAAGAGGCCTCCCAGCCACCAGTAAGAGAGCCTGCCACAGGCTGAGTGGAATAGTCTTCTTCCTCCTCTAAGACCCAATCACAGGCTTTTCCAGATACCTGGTGTCCACGGTACTTACCAGTTATATGAGTGAGGAGCCTCTCTAGGGTTACATAGAACTGGAAACCGAGCAAAGAAAAGGCAAGGTGGGGGGTGTCCCCAAACCTGCCTACTGACTGTCAGCACTGACATCTTGGGGTTGAAGCTGTGTGGAAGGGCCACTGGGGGTGGGCCTGGGGAAACCTAAAGGGACTGCCTTCTTTTTCGGCAGTGACCTGGCAACACGGAAGGACTCCACGAAAGGGACAACATGATCACTCTGAGAGGGGTATTGCTGGCATGCTCTGCCCCTCCCCCTCACTCCCCCCTCTCTCTCTCTCCCCCCCTCTTCTCGTTCTCCTTGCCTCTCTTCTTCCTCCTCAACTCTTTGGAAAGATACCATTGGGAAAACCATCCTAAAATGGAGAGGAAACCAATGAATGGAAGTCTTCACTCTCCTTCTCCAAGAGAAAAAAGACAGCCCCCTCCACCCTGTTCTGTCATCTGGTGCTGGGTGACCCAGGAGACAGACTAAGCACAGGCACCAAACGAGGCAGGTAAACATTTTGGGGAAAATGTAATATCTCAAAAGGATCTCTGAAGTGGCCCTGATAAGAATGCTTGGACTGGTGACAGATTTCCCCACATTTACACTTCGACACGACTCATATTTTGGGTTATTTGTACAGGGATGGGGACACGACCTCTCAAACCTCCGACCCCCCACTGTGGCCACGTCACCACTCCCAGCCAACTTCAGGTGGTCGAGAATCCATGTAGGAAACATGAGGAAATGAGTGCAGCCTTCTCAATTCCATGATTTTCCTAGAAAACCTCCTCACATACTAGCAGCCAGCAGGTTATGAAGAGACTAACCGGCTTCCTTGACGAGACTCCTTCACAGTGGCTCAAGGCTGGTGGGGTTCAGGGATACTCCATTTATATATTTTTCAGACACAAGCCCTCACTTTTGACTAAAGGACAGTCAGCTCCTCTCTGCATGAATGGTCATATTCATTCAGCTTTGGGAAAGATGCAGACAGAAGAAACCTTCCTAACAGCCCCAGAGTGGCCAAGGCTGTAGCTGGATGTCCCCCACCTTCCAGGAGTCATTGACACCCCAGATCCCAGCACAGGTCACCTAGAATGGTGTTTTTTTTTTTTTTTAATTTTTTTTTTTTCAACGTTTATTTATTTTTGGGACAGAGAGAGACAGAGTATGAACGGGGGAGGGGCAGAGAGAGAGGGAGACACAGAATCGGAAACAGGCTCCAGGCTCTGAGCCATCAGCCCAGAGCCTGACGCGGGGCTCGAACTCACGGACCGCGAGATCGTGACCTGGCTGAAGTCGGACGCTTAACCGACTGCGCCACCCAGGCGCCCCAAGAATGGTGGTTTATAAAACAATCTAAGGTGAGGCTGTCAACCCATTTCGGAGGGGAACTATCCAAACCATATACTCAATGACATACTTACTGCATGGACTCAAATCTGAGGAGAGAACCAAGGTGATGAAAAAGACCACCATCCTGCTCCACCCGACCACTGAGGGCCAGCCAGTACCCCCTTCTCAAGGGAAGGAAGGCTCCTGCTTTCCCACTCTGAGAGGCACGGGTCACGGCTGGGACAGAGAAGGGGCGTGGCTGTGCTCTGAGCACTTTTGAACCCTGGCAGCAAAGGTCAGATACAAAAGGGCTCAGAGCACCCTCCGCTGTTCCCTTCCGGCCGGCCGGGTGCCAGTGTTCCGATGGAATCCACCTGCCCAGGGCTCTGGGGAGGGGGGAGGGGCTGAAGTGGCCCCTCGGCCCCCTGCCCGGGCTGGGCGTCCTCGCGGGAGCCAAGAGACATTATGGCAGGCACTCACTTGGACTTGTTCTCTTCATAGTGAGCACTGGTCTTAATGTATCTGGCCAGCTCTATCTGCATGTCGCCGAAAAGGGGCACCACCTGCAGCTGCTGCAAAGGAAGCAAACACAAGGCGTGAGATGCTGAGGGCAGAGCCGGGCGGCCGCCCTCCACAGGGGAAAGCAGGCTTCCGTGCACCTCTGGGCTGACCCCTAGTTTCTGCTTCTGATAATGCTACTGTGTAACCTCAGAACCAGAAAGAGTCCCAGACAGCGTTCAAGTCCTCCCCTGCCTCCAACCAACCTGTGTTCCAGCAAGTGTGCCCAGAGAGGCAAAGTGATTTGTCCAAGGTCACACAGCAAGAAGAATGGACGAAGGATGAGGACCAGAAGGCCTGCCTCCCAGGGCAGGGTTCGTTCTGCTCTAATTTCTCTGGGTTAGTGGTTAGTGGATTCTTGCTGCTGTAAACTCTGGGCCAGGAGTGGATACCTGGATGCCGCTGGCTAGGTGTGGCCTTCCTGAGAAACTCTACAATGTGAAGCAACTGAAACCATAACACCGAACACTAAAGGGCAGACAAGTCCTAACTGAAGACCAAGACAAATGGAGAGGAGGCTGGTATTTACTGTTAGCTTCTATGCAGTCAAGCACTCCAAGACCAGAAGATCTTTAGGACAGTGGTAGATACGTGTCACGCTGCATTTGTCAAAACACACAGAATGTACAACCCCATGAGTGATTCCTAATGTAAACTAAGGACTTTGGTGATAATGATGTGTCAGGGTACGTTCACTGACTGTCAAAGTATGTATCTTTGGTGGGGATTGTGATACTGGGGGAGGCTGTACATGGCGGGGGTCAGGGGGTAAACAGGAAAGCTCTGCACTTTCTGTTCAATCTTGCTGTGAGCCCAAAGTGCTCCAAAACCTAGTCCATTAAACAAAACAACAACAACAACAACAAAACAGTATCTCAATCCACACAAATACTTTGTGAGGTCAGTACTATTACCATTCCCAGGTCACAGACAACAAAACTGAGGTTTAGACAGCTGAAGTGATTTTCACACAAAGTCAAACCAACTTGAAAGCAAGGAGCCAAGATTGTAATCCAGGGCTGTGACTCACCTATGTAATTCCCACCAAATCCCAAGGGGAACCCTAGAAAGTAGATACCCTTGGCATTCATATTTTCCAGGCTGATGAACTCCATTTCAGAAAGGCTTAGTGACTTTCTCAGAATCATCCAGCTATCAGGTGGCAGGGCCAGACTAAAACCCAGGCCTGACTATGGCAAAGCTGTATGCCTCAACCCCACCCCTATCTCATTCACGCTGACTCAGGGCAGAGGTGGGTTCTGCATGGTCTCCGTGATGAGCCCTGTCTTTGTTTGGTGCAGCTCCAGAGCAAAGTGAAAGTTCCAGCCTTGAAAAGAAGCAAAGCCACAGGATGCCTATTGGTGGTTTACTTCCCCCTTAACTTAGAAGAGTCAGTGGGATCCAGGCTAGTGTCTCCCATGCCACACTTTTGAGGGGTTCTGCTTTTAATGTAAACCAGGATTTTCCATATCTGACCCCTGAGGCTCCACTGCACACCTGAAGTGCCCAATGCTAGAATGAACCTCAACACTGTGGAATTCAATCCCAAAGCAGGAAATCCCTTCATGAAAACCCCAAAGGCTTAATTTAACCCCAAGGTTTTATTTAAAAAAAAAAAATTGGGGTCAGAAGATCAAACCCTGGAGGCATTGCAAAGGTCTGAGTGTATAATGGCCGATGATGAGGCACTATGCCCAGAGGCAGGGGCAAGCTGAGGGAGCCCCCTGGGGCCAGAAGAGGCTGTGATTTTGCAAATGTGGATCAATTTAAAATCCAGTCTTTAATCCTCCTGCCTCTGTGAGCTCTAATATATACAGAAAATGAAAGCAGGCACTATCTTCTGGGATACACCTCTTTGTAGAGATAGCAAGGGATTTCAGGAAAGAGAAAAAGCCACATGCAGAAAGAACTGTAAGGCCCCCCAGGCGAACCCCAGCCAAATCCTGAGACTGGGAGCATGTCTGACTTTAACTGGCCAGGCTTCCATAGTGAGTGCCTTCTCCGGGGCAGCTGGAGGCCTGATCACTCTATCCTCCTCCTCCTCTTGGAGTCTGTAGAGCTTGTGTCTCAATCAACAAGCCCCACTGCTTGCTGGCGATTTCATTCTTTTCCCCAGAAAGACCACCCTTCAGTCCAGCCCCAGCCTTAGGTTCTGACCTTAAAGAACTTATCAATTTTGCTGAGGTTGATTCTCTTCTTGGCATCCAGTTTGTAAATGTTACTGACATTTCCATCCATCAGGTAGAGACCAAAACCCATTACCTAGAGTGAGAAGGGGCAGAGCACAGAAGCCCATCACAACCATTGGAAAAGTTAAAAAAAATAAAAAAAGGAGGCGTGCACATATGTACATTATGTAGTGACACGTTCTATCTCAAAACCCACGTGTCTTCACATAAAGAAAGGAGACATAAATCTAATTTCAACCCCAGATTTTATTTCTACGAAGAAATTCAGATTGCCCTTTAGTATCTCATTACAGTGGCCACTTGTTGAGTCCTTACCGTGGGCCAGAGTCTGTGCATAGGGCTTCACCAGGTATTCTCCTTAATTCTGACAACAATCATGAATCAAGTTTACACAACAACCTTATTCTACAGATGAGGCGTTGGAGACACAGAGAGGTTAGCCAGCTTGCTGAGGTCACATAGCTAATAAGTTGCAGAGACAGGGTCTGAACCCAGATCTGACAACATTTACACATTCAGATCCTTCCTGAAGGAAAGAGCTGAGCCAGTCTGTTCCTGCATCCCTGGGGTCTGGCACATCACAGGTACTTGTGAATACCTCCTCAGTGTTGAATGAACATTCAGTTATTCACTTCTCTCCTCAAAGAAGCTAAAACAACGCACAGATTGCCAGGGAGCCACTGGCGACTTCCCTGCCTGACAGTGCTCTATGAGCAGGTTGGCAGGTTGACTCTGGATATGCCTGTCCATCTAATAGCTCTCGAACGCTGACATGTTCTGCTCCTTTTGTCAAATGCACAGCGAGGCTGAAGGGGGCCTGAATGAAGAGGCTGAAAGCAGCTTCCATGGGGAAGTCACATCTGACACGTAAGGGACTGGACTGGAGGACCATTAAGGTCGCATCCCCCTTAGTCCTATCCTGTCCCCATGCTCTGCAGGGTGTGTGCCAGACTTTTCCCTGTCAGGGGAGTGGCACCCCTGGTGGCATCTGAGTTCACTACCACAAACTGCAGAGCTGGGAAAAAGGCAGAGAGCTGAGGGCAAGAAGGCTGGGAAGCAGAGGTGTGGAGGAACTAAAAGTGATTAAAAGTCAGTCAGTGATGGGGGTGTCTGGGTGGCTCAGTTGGTTAAGTGGCTCTTATTTTCAGCTCGGGTCAGGATCTCACAATCTATGAGTTCGAGCCCCTCATCGGGCTCTGTGCTGATAGCATGGAGCCTGCTTGGGATTCTCTCTCCCTCTCTCTCCCCCAAAATAAATAAATAAAATAAACATTGAAAAAAAAAAAAGCCAACGAGAGAAAACAAGGGCTTGAGAATCTGATGGCAGCATCTAGGAGGGCTTTTCGGGGGAGGAGGGAGACTGGGATTTAGTGCCCCAGGGTGTGGCAGCAGCTATTTGGGGAAGAGCTATGGGGGTGAGAGGCCACTAGGCTCTGGGTGAGTTGCTGGACCTCTGATTATGCAGAGGAAGCTGGAGTGAACAAGTCACTGAGCCATACTGTCCTGCAAACCTCATTGAGGTGCTATGGGGATGGAGAGAAGGGAACCCCCACAGGGCTGGCATTAGAATAGCGAGGGTGGCCTGGAGGAGAGGAGGAAAAAAATAAAGCCAGCAGGAGAACAATGAAGGGGAGACTCTGGGGAAGACAGAGTCAAAAGGACCGTGCAGCGTGTATAAGAACATGGGGAAGGTGGCTCATCTCAGTGCTATCTCTGCCGAGAGAGATCAGGAACAACCCAAGCAGCCAGAGGTGGACTGATGGCTAAAGAAATGCAAGCACATCCAGAGCACATTATTTAGCGGCTGCGCAATATTCCAGACACATTTAATGAAATGGGACGCAAATTATACGCGCACATAACTTATGCATATTGCAGATGTTGGAAACATGTCGAGCATAGAAAAAATTAGAAGGAAATACATCAAAACGCTAAAAGTAGTACCTCTGGATGGAAAGACTGTGAGAGATTAACATTTTTTGTGCTTTTCTATACATTCCAGATTTTCTACAATAGATAGTACTTGATAAATTAAAAACAAAACTTGCAAACTGACGGAACAAATGTGATCATTTTGGCGAAACACAGCAAAAGCTTGAAGATTTTGCTTTCCTTTTGAGTAGGCAATTTCTCCTCCAGGACGTCTGACTTGGTAAGAGTACGTACACAAAAGCTGTGCTGTAAGAGTGTTCCGTGCCGTTTAGCAAACAAATATCTAACGACAGGGGATTTGTTTAATAACAATGTCCACCTATCATGGGACACGCAACAGCCATTAAAAGTTACATTGCAGAAATATCCATAACCACATCTAGAAAGATGTATGTGACATATTAAAGGAAATAAGGCAGGTTACAAAAAATTATGTGCAGTAAGATCTGTATCAGCATTTAATTAAGAAAAAAGAATAAATGTTTTTTAAAAAATGATTTTAGGGGCGCCTGGGTGGCGCAGTCGGTTAAGCGTCCGACTTCAGCCAGGTCACGATCTCGCGGTCCGTGAGTTCGAGCCCCGCGTCAGGCTCTGGGCTGATGGCTCAGAGCCTGGAGCCTGTTTCCGATTCTGTGTCTCCCTCTCTCTCTGCCCCTCCCCCGTTCATGCTCTGTCTCTCTCTGTCCCAAAAATAAATAAACGTTGAAAAAAAAAATGATTTTAAGTAAGAAGGAAGTTAAGGGGCAAGCCCTGGCCCTGGGGGTGGGGGTGGGGTGACCGCAGCTGTACCTTGAGGAGCATGTGCTTCTCACTGGGGGTCAGATACATCTTGTTCTCGTAGTAATCCACGCAGATGTTGACAATGTCTGCCAGCAGCTCCTCGTAGCCTGGGATCACTTCCAGTTGCTGATGGAGACACTGAACAGCAGCGCCCCCTCTGGTTAGCCCCTCTCCTGCTTCCTCCCACCCACACCGCCCCCCTGACCATCCCAGGTGGACGGAGCCTGCATCTTCTGCAAATCCCCCCTTATGTCCCCCATCATGCGCCCCGCCCGTGACAGGTCAGAGCTCCCATGTGAATCTCCCACGGCAAGGAACTTGCCCCTGCCCTGGGTCCTCCATTGTATTTCCTGGCAGTTGTGACAGTTAGAAAGTACTTTCTTGAGCTGAGCTGAAAAGCAGTTCAGCTTTCCAGCAACAGGCCTGTGGTGATCCAGGCTTAGTTTTGAGGGTGTGGACTTAGTCACGGCATCTCAGACGATGACAGAAAGACCCAGCCCAGGGGAGGAGAGGGGGACCAGCAGGTGTGCCCCTCCCGGCAGGACACAGCAGTACAAAAGCATTTCCCACAAGAGAAAAGTCTGAGGTCTTTGTCTCAGGCTCTTTCTCTCCAAAGACGCAACCTGGCCCCCCCTGTGGGGATGCCGTGGACAGCACTGCTGGTGCCCCTCCCAGACAACCTGGGGCTGAGACGTGGGGTTGAGTCTCGGGAAAGAAACATGGAGCCTCAACCCTGACAGACTTGTGCAGTCAACTGGGAGCAGGAAGGGCCCAGTGAAGCCAGTAGCATCCCTGAGACAGATGTGAGCCTGAAAATGCTTCCAAGATGGACGGCCCCTCTCAGCCAGGGTCCTGCTCACACTGTTGCTGGTGCCCGTTTAGGCTGACCTGACAGGTGAGCAAGACGGGTTACATTAAGTCGGGCAGAGCTCGAGAGTCGCAGCCGAGGGGAGTGCCTGGCAAAGTGGTGGCAGTAAGGAGAGCTGCAGCAGCTCATGCTCTTACCATTTGTCACACTCTGTCTACTAAGGGCGTTTAATACGGGGTCTCATTTATGGCTCACAACAGTCCTAGGAGATGGAGTCTCATATTCTCAAAGAACAGCCCCGTCTTACAGATGAGGAAACTGAAGCTTAGACCTTGCTCAAGGTCTCACAATGGGTCGGTGGAGGGTCCAGGACTAGAAAACAAAGCCGTCAAACTCTAGAACCCATGCTCTCAATCCTCACTCACGTGGGGGCAGAACACAGGCGAGAGGGCTTTCAGAGAACAAAATGTGCAGAGGGTAAGAGGGTCATCTGTGGCTGGGAGACGAGACGTTAAGTCTGCTAATTCATGAATAGGAAGTGGAGATGTTAGATCTGGACTGAGTTGCCCTGCTCATGGTCCACCCACACTTCAGGCCCCTGCCTGTGTCCTGGGACACCAGGCCAAGATGAACAAGGAATTTGCTACCACCTGGGTGATCCTGTTGTGGTTGGCCAGGAACATGGAAAGGTTCTGCGACTCCTGGATGGACTGGGGGTCTGCCATCTTCCTCAGGAACTGTGCCGCCCTGTACACGGTGTTGCAGAGAAAGATGCTCAAGTGTAACCAGCTGAAGCCGGGCCTCACGGGCTCTTGCTCCTACCTAACCCAGAATTTCACTGCCCCCTGAGGTGAAGGAGCTCTGAATATCACAGGGGACTCTAACATCAAAGGAGAGTGTGTTCTGGGGTCATTTCGTCTGGGGCCATGTACACCCTTGTGATAAAGGTACCTCAAATTAAGAGGCAAGATTACACTGAACGTCAAAGTCAGCAAGTTTAAGGGCAACTGGCATCCTATCAACCAGCCCGAGGTGGCAAGGCAGGGTGAAACGAGCATCCTCGCGCCGTGCGGTGACCTGCTGTGAAGCTGCACAGCGGTCGTGGAGAAGAACCCCAGGCAGGGTGCACTGAGTGGTTTTGAGTGGATTATGTTATTTATAGAAAACCTCCAAGTTTCTAAAGCAAAGCACTGCATGGAACACAGAAGTCTGTTTCACCTAACAGGATTACAGGGGAAGGGATGATGGGTACGGGGAATACACACAGGACTCGAAGGGGGAACACCATGGCACCCTGGACTTTTCCAGCCTGACCTGGTGTCAGTGTGGCCTGTGTTATGGCAGCCTGGGAGGGCACGGACAGGACACCTGCCTTGCTCACGACCCTAGCTGATCTACAGAGCATGTCACTTGTGACCAAAACTGGGGAGAACGGGGGTGGGGGTGTGGGAGACATTATACTATGAATTGTCTACGAATCTTTGTGAAAGCTGCCATTTCTGAGCCAGGCTGGAGATGGGGCTCTGCCTGCGGGCATCCCTAGGTTTCATACTTTGCTCAGGAGGATAAAATCACGAGAAGCAGGTCTGTTGTCTGCATTCTCCAGTTTCTCCGGGGCCCTGGGAGGAGGTGACTCGAGGAGGAGGGACTCTCTTCATCAGTGACACAGAAAATCCTTCCCAAGCAGTGTCCAGACACTGCAGGGCTCATCTGAACCTCCACAACATACAGGAAAGATACCTGTTGCTTCGGGGCGGCTGGATCCTAATTTCTGGAGAGTGACAACCTCTCACCCACCCTGTCCTTCTTTCTTGCAGGCTGACACTGGCCCCCGACTGACTCTGAGGACAAGCCCCTGAGCTGCAGCCCCCACTCCCACCAGTAAATGATGGAGGGGCGCACGCACTATCCAAACTGGGGCAATGACCATCCTCCATGGGACTTTTGCAAACATATATGAAAGAGGCTCCCCTTCTTTCCTTTGAAACTGGGGCAGCTACGCTGGTCAGAGGGAAGCTTACAGCTGCTGCTGGCCACCACCGGGCACAGGCCTGCCTGAGCAAGAAGCTGCTATCAAGGAAGTCGAGCCCAAGAGAGAGGTAGAGGGCATCAGACCAACATCATCTGAGTATCCAGATCCAGATCCAGTGGAACTTTTCAGTTCTGGGAGCCAATCCAGTTCCTTCTTTTACACAAGCAGTTTGAACTGGCTGTCTGAATCTTGCAGGAAACGACTGATGTGACCATTTTCTGATTATTTTCCTGGTCCCACACTGCATGGGACCACAGAAACTGCTACTGCTCCACAGGTAGGGGATAATGAGGATTTGATGCCATCTTGAGACAGAACGCTGACAAAGAGCCAGTTCTCCAAGGACTCAGCTCTGCATCCTAGTCCCCAAACTGCAAAAACCGATAGAGGCCCAACCCTGCCGTGTTGGAGAATGGCCAGTTTGGTTCTGGAGAAGGAGCCTAGCAGAAGGGCTCTATCCTCTGCCTCCCCTAGGCTGGCTACCCAGGCAGAGGGGAGGGGGGGAGGGTGCCCTGACCTCTTGTAGGCAGAGTGGTCGTTCTTGACGCTGCACTTCATATTCTTCAGTTCATCCAAGACGGCGAACATGTTGATGAATTTGCCCAGGGTCAGGAGGTAGGCCTCGGAGACAAAGTCCTTCCTCCTCTCGGCATGGCAAAGGCGCTTCACCTCACTGCAGAACCGCTCGATGGCCTTACGCTGCAGGCAGAGGGGCAGCAGGTGAGGACGGGCAGCCCAGGGGGGTTGGCTCACTGTGCTCTCTGTGCGGAGCAGGACCAAGGCTTGTTCCCCGGGGGCTCTAGTCAGTGCCTGGACATGTAGAGGGAGTCATATCTGCTGGGAGGTCTTTCTCAGGGGAGTCCCTAAATCCAGAGCTCGTTTCTAGAGAGCAGCCTGGAACCTGCGGCCAAGTGAGTCAAACCAATCAATTCATTCACCATGCCCTCTCTGAGAAGCATGATGTCTTACTCAGTTTTGTATCTAGCACCTAGGACAGTGTCAGGCACCAGATGGTAGAAGGTTAGGGACCAAGAGTGAGACAGACATTCAGAGAGAGATGCTAAGGCATCCAATTGAACATCTACTATGTGCCAGGAACCATTCTGGGTGCTGGAGTAAAGTAGGGAACAAAACAGAAAAAAAAACTTTCTACCCTAAGGGGCTTATATGCTAGGGAAGGCAGAGAACAAAACAAATACTCCATATTAGAATGTGATACACATTATGGAGAAAAATAAAGGGGAAAAGGGAGGGCAGAGAGAGTTGTACACTTTAGTAGGAAAGATCAGAGAAGAAATAACCAAGATGTGACTTTTAGAAAAAAGTTTGAAAGAAGAAAAGGAGAAGGACAGGGATAACTGACAGAAGTGCATTCTGGACGGCCAGTGCAAAGGCCCTGAGGCAGGTGTGTGCCTGGCATGTTTGAAGGATGAGAAAGCCAGTGGTTGAAGTGGAGTGAGCAGAAGGAAGAAACTGGAGATGGAGAGGGACCAGGGCCACTGGCTCTTGCAGGCCTTTGTGAGGGGTAGGATTTCCACATTGAAGGAGTCAAGGAGAAGTGGGAGGGTTCTGAAACAGGATAACATGGTATGAATTGTATTTTAAAACGGTAGCTGTTGCAGTGAGAATACACTGTAGGGGGCAAAGGTAGAAGCAGGGAGAATCATTATAGAGAAACAGAGAAATGAAAATATGCCCTCTCAAAAATGTATGCATGGATATTTATAGCAGCATTGTTTGTAACAGCCCCAAAGTGGATACAACCTAAATGTCTATAACTAACAATACATAAATAAAATGTGGTAGATCCATACAGAACAGTATTTGATCATACATTTTGGTATGTGCTACAAGATGGATGGATCTTGAAAACAGCGTGCAAAGTGAAAGAAGTCTGTCACAAAGGGTCACATATTGTATGATTCCATTTGTATGCGATGTCCAGAACAGGCAAATCCATAGGGACACAAGATAGATTAGTGGTTACCTAGAGCTGGAGGTGGGGGGGACGCGGAGGGTGTAAGAGGTGGTGGTGAAACGGTTATGGGATTTCTTTTTGAAGTGAGAATGTTCTCAGGTTGATTGTGGTGGTGGATACACAACTCTGAATATACTAATAAAAGTTGTTGAATTGTCCAATTTAAGTGGATAAATTGTATGGTAGGTAAATTGTGCCTAAAAAAATCTGTTACCAAAAAAGGCAGCTGATCAATAACAAAAAACGGCTAACGCGGCAATTCGGGGAGAGACACAGAGAGAGGGGGAGGTGGAGGAAGGAGAGGAGGGGGAGGAGAGGGAAGGGGGGAAATTCCTGTGAGCTTCACTCCACAGATTTGGTACACGCTACCCGCCAATCATTCCTTTCCTCCAAAGTCCAGACCAAGCCACACTTGCTCCTTCCAGGGTCTAGGTCCAATAAAACTTTTGGTCATGATGGGAATGTTCCATATCTGCACTGTCCAACACAGGAGTCACTCACACGCTACTGAGCATGGAATGGCTGGTGCAATGGGGGAATGGAATTTTAAATTTTATTTAGTTTTAATGTAGACAGTCCATATGGCTAATGGCTCCTGTGTTGAACAGCATAGTTCTAAATTACTGCAGATCCTCCCTTCTCTAAATATCTCATCAGAAGACCTTAGTTAAGACCCTTAACCCTTAGTTAAGCACTTCATCAGTCTCTGGGTAGTTTTTTTCTCTCTTGGACCTGCCTTCTCAAAGAGATTAGGCTCCTAGGGGCAGGTCCAGGATGCCAGTAACAGCAGCTACCATTTGATAAACTGGCTCTGTAACCAGAGATCTACTTGGCTCTTTACAAACAGACCTCATTTATCCTCACCGCAAACCTGAGATTCGGCATGATTTCCAAGGCGAGAGAACTGAAGGTGCCAGATGTTAAGTAACTCACAGGCACATAAGGACAGGAGAGTAGAACCTTGGGTTTCTCCGCCTGGGAAGCCGGCCCTTCTGGCCTGGACAGCATGCACCTGTACCTTCCCCAGACATTCCCGTCTCCCATCCTGGCCTGGGCAGAGCTGGGCGCAGGGCAGACATGCGGCCAGTGCTTGCAAGTCTATTTGCGAAGCTCAGCTCTACAGCAGAGCATGTGTATGCATGGAGTGTGTGGCGGGACTCCCGCCCCGGGGTACAGACTGGTCTTGAAGCGTTCATCCTGCATTCCTGACACAACCATGATAATCAACCTGCCTGCAGGATTTTCCCTTTGCCATTTCTGTTTAAGCAGCTTGCCCTCTTACCTTCCATTCGTGGAGGCCCTTGGCTCTCTTTTCTCTTTTCTTCCTTAAATGATAGTTCTTCCTGGCTTCCCAGCTGGTCTCCCTGCTGTCACTCTTCTCTCCCCTCCACCCCCACCCACCTCCCATCCATTTTCCACACAGCAGCCAGAATGCTGCTGTAAAACCTCAAATCAGAACATGTCACAAGACACCCCCAGTGGCTTCCATGGTGCTCGAGTAAAATCCACATATTCTTTTTATGTCCTACTTCGTGGCCCACAGTGCCCTGTAAGGGCCTGTCTACCTCCCCCCATCACCTTTGTCACCCATCCCTTCTCAATCTGCAGTTTCCCTGGTTTCATTCTATTTGTTAAACATGCTGTGCTCCTACAGGCCCCAGGACCTTTACCTTTGCTGTTCCTTCCACATGAAACCCTCTCCCTCCAATCATCACCCGCCAGCTTCTTTCTCATGATACACATGTTCAAACGCCACTCCTGACAGCCCATCCCTAAAGCTGCACTATGTCACAGACACCCTGCACCCCAGAGTTATTATGTTTCAGTTTTATTTACTCACAGCACTTACTACACCCTGAAAAGGACTGAATATTATTTACTGTCAGTCTCTCCTTCTACCTGAAACACACTCATGTGCTCACTAGGATGTAAATCACAGGGAGAGAGGGAGGCTTGTCTGCCAAGGGGCACGTCAGGGGTGCTCCAGAAGTATTTGCTCAAGGAATGAATACCATGGCTCAAAAATCCAGACCCCAGCATCTGGCAGAGTGAGGCCCTCTCAGGTCCCCTGATTCAGACCCACCCTTACCCCTCACCTGAAAGTACATGAACTTCATGAGCTTGGTGACCTCTGGCTCCAGCACCTCCACTGTCTTCTCATAGATCTCAACCCGGTTGGGCTGCTCATTGCATTTCACCTGTGGGGAGAGAGGAGCTCACACATCCTGCCTTACCAAGGCAGCTCTGGTTCACGTCTGTTGTCTTATTATCAGGGCCCGTCTGCACTCTCATAGGCATCTCGTTTAGGATGATAAATGCGGTGGTCACCCTAGTGAGCAGAGGCCGGGGTAGCCCTGACTGTCGGGTATGGCTTGGAGGAACAGAACTACCTGCCAGACACTGGCTGCAGGCAAGAAACCAGCTGGTTCTGAGAACGGAACCCTCCTTCCCTTCAATCTGTTCAGTGCCCTGGCCTCGAGCTGTACACATGCCTACATCGATCTGCACGGTCTCCTTCCTTCAGTCTTTCCCCACTCCTACCCCAGTGGGGCCCCACCAGGTTCTAAGCAGAGAAAAATGTTCCAGCCACTGTTCCAGATGCACCCGGGGTGAGGCCCCCTGGCCAAACTTGGCTCCACCAAGAAACCCCTTTTCTTTGCCCAGTGGTTTTCAACACATCAGTATCACATGGCAGATGTTTTCACAGCATGCATACCCGAGACTGCTAACTGGTCAACTGAAACAACAGTGAGCAAAAGATAAGCGCAAGGACATTCTTCACATTGTTGCTTAGAAATTCTTAAAATGGTAGCAATAAGTTAAATATCTACCAGTCAATGATTAAATGGATAAAATATGATGCATTCATACAGTATCATTATAAAGCTGCTAGAAGGAATGAGATAGATCTACGGGAACTGACATGGAAAGATTACTACCATAAACTGATGGGTGAAAAAACTTGCAGGACACGAAGTGTAATTCAATCCCATTTTTTGTCAAACAAAACACAGAACAAAACTGCATGTGTGTTTGTGTGTCCATATATAATACAGGCATAGGGAATCTAAGAGTTCAAAGCAAACTGTTAATAAGCAGTTAACTCTGGGGGCTACGATTAAGGGGAAGAGAGAGGAATAGTTTCTGTTTACTTTACACACCTGTGGTTTGTTAACCTTGTTATAATAATGGGGCCCATGAATTATAGGATGATGGTAATTATAGTAAATGTAACATCTGTATGAGTCAACATGAAAAAGTAATAAAGAATTAGGTGGAAAAAGCAAGTGGCAGGACAATACAAATACAAAACACACTTTTATAAATGATAATTTCCAAAATAATATTCATAGGGACATTTATGATATTCGAGGGAAAAGATCCATGCAGCAAGGTATGCATGATGACTATGCTTTGGTGGGAGGTGGGTCCAGGCAGTGGGGGTCAGGAGGTGGGGACATCTTGCTTTTTACTTTATCTTTTTCTGCAATGGTCTGGGTGTCATACAGGTAGCACATACTGCTTTTTAAGTAATGGACAATTTTTTAGGTTTATTTATTTATTTTGAGAGAGACAGAATGAGAAGAGGAGAGGCAGAGAAAGAGGGAGAGAGAGAATCCCGTGCTACGCTGTCAGCACGGAGCCTGGCGTGGGGCTCCATCCCGTGAGAGTGAGGTCATGACCTGGGCCAAAGTCGGACGCTTAACCGACTGAGCCACCCAGGTGCCCTGAACTGATATTTTTTAAGTTGTCTTCAGTCTTGTGGGAAGCGCTCCAGATGTCGTGAGCAAACACCTTTGGGTAAGAGGCCCTGCTTCCTTTCCTGCCATCTGGAGAGGCTCTGCTGTCTGGGAGGGGGTGAGGTGGAGGGCCGGGAGGACACTCGGCGAGGACGGTCTCACCTGGGGGATGGCCCGGGAACAGCTGCGCCAGGTATACAGCATGACTGCATACTCATGTCCTTCCTCCAGCATTTCATTCTGAAAAGCAAAACACACTCGGCAGGGAGAAACCACATGGACTGGAGCCAGCAGGCTCCTTCACGGCGCCCCAGATCCTCATGACTCACAGTGGTCTGGGGACCAGCAGCATCCACACAGCACGACCTGGGAAGCTTAGTAGAAATGCAGAGAGTCTTGGATCCCCGGCTGGGCCTATGGAATCCGAATCTGCATTTCAACCAAACTCCCAGGTGACTCCTACTCCCAAGGTGCGCAACTGAGCTTGAGAAGCCCTGGCCTAAATTATCCTCCTCAGACATCCAAGGGCTCTAGCAGCAGGCCAGGATGGCCACCTGAGAAAGAAGAAGGCAGGTCTGTTTGTGCCAACAGCAAAAGTTGTATCAGGCATACTGTTAGCCAGAAAACAAGCAAGTAGCAAAACAGTGTGGACGGCAGATAGGTTCAAAAACCAAACAAAGAGCAATAATTATGAAAGTATGTTGTTGTGTACTGACAAATATTTGGGTGCAATACGCCCCAAGCCGGGAATAGCAAGCTGTCTGTGGGGCTGGATCAACGGGGGCTTTCACTTTTCGTATTACAGAGTACTCTTTGCCCTTTTATAAGAACGCTTGCTACTATTTCAGAAGCGAGAAAATGAGTAAGATAAACTTTTAAAAATAATGTACGGCAGATGGCAAAACCAATAACAGCATGGAAAACGAATCTGAAAAATACAGCGATGACTCACCTCACCTAGCAAGTGCTAAGAGTCCTAAACTCAGGGTCCAAATATCTGGGCTCAAATCTCAGCTTCCTCACTTGTTAGCCCTTCCCTTTGATCTTCAAGAAATCACTTAACCTAAAATTCTCCATTTAGTATCTGTTTAATGACAATGACAAAAATGACCTCTGAGAATTTTATGAGAATTCAGTGGAACTCTCTCTCTCTCTCTCTCTCTCTCGGTGATCTGTAAAGGGAGGTGAGAGTATTACTAGGAAAAAGTCTGGCAGTTTCTCAAAGAGTTAAATACAGAGTTACAATATGACTGCAATTCTATTCCTAGGTACACACAGTCAAGACAAATGAAAACATAGGTCTACACAGAAACTTTTAATTTTTTTACAGTTTATTTATTGTGTGTGTGTGTGTGTGTGTGTGTGTGTGAGAGAGAGAGAGAGAGAGAGAGAGAGAGAGAGAGAGAGAGAACATGCCAACAGGGGAGGAGTGCAGAGAGAGAGGGAGAGAGAGAATCCCAAGTAGGCTCCTCACTATCAGCAAAAACCTTGACGTGGGGCTAGGTCCCACGACCATGAGATCATGACCTGAGCAGAAATCAAGAGTCAGACACTCAACCAACTGAGCCACCCAGGCGCTCCCATATCTACACAGAAACTTGCACACTTGTTCGTGGCAGCACTGTCCTAACCATCAAGAAGGGGCAACAGCCCAAATGTCCATTCACCGATGCCTGGATAAATAAAACGTGGAAATGTGGTACAGCCACACAAGGGAACAGTGTTTGTCTATAAACAGGAGTGAAGAGCCTATCCGTGCCACAGCACGGATCAACTCTGAAAACATCATGCCGGCCATAGAAGGCCACATGTGTCATGACCCGTTTAGATGAAATGCTCAGAACAGACAAATCCGTAGCAAGAGAAAGTAGAGTGGTGTTTGCCAGGGGCTGGGGAGAGACAGGAATTGGGAGAGACTGCTAATGGGCCTGGGGTTTCTTTTAGTGCTGCAGAAATTAAATGGTGGTGACAGTTATATGACATTGTGAATTTTACACTATATGACGTTCACAAAAGAAATAAAAAAGTATTACTAGACCAGCTCTCTTGTAAATGTTCACACTGATATGAAAATGAACCTTTACTGATTTTTTTATTCCATGTATCGCATCTATTTCATAACATCTCCCTAGCGCAAGATCAGATTTAATTTGGAGTTTATTACTTACTGTAGTTTTGTTTTCAACAGCAAATGTCACTGACGAGTCATACTTCCAATTCTTAATTTGGAGAACTTTAAAAATCAATAACACGTTGTCCTTGAGACCAAAGAAAACCAAGATCAAGCCTGCGGGTCTGCTACTGCTCTTGCTTCAGAACAGATGTCAAAAAAGGGAAATGACAGTAACATAGGGAACATGTATTTACTTATTAGAACCAAATTGCCCACCAGCAGGGTGAGGATTCCAACTTTCACTCACTGAGTGCTTTACTGAGCACCCGCAGGTCCCAGGCTCTGTGCTATGTGCTGGGAACAGGGCAGCAAACAAGGCTCCCTATGAATAGTTCAGGTGACCATCAACCAGACTTGTATGCCTGGAGTACAGAGGTCAGGATGCCCTCTGTAGAAAGAGGCCTAAGTGGGGCCTCAGGAGACTTAAGTTCTGGTCCTGGCTCTGCTTGGGCTCACCTTTTGCCTTGAAAATGGCACCGATCTCTCATTTACAGGTAAAGGGTTGGCCTAAATCACGTGGCTGCAATTAGTCACCTGGAGAAGTTTGAAATCCTGATTCCCAGGTCATGCCCCACCAGAACTACATCATTATTCCCAGGGTAGGGGCCCAGGCACTGGTATTTTTTTTTTTTTAATGCTCTCGAGGCAATTCCAGTGTGTAGCCCAGAAAAGGAAATTTGGATACAGAAAGAGATAGCATGCATGTGCACACAAAGAGAAACCCTAACCCAGGAAATCTCTGAACATTTTTGTCTCTGTGCCTTTGCTCATGCTGGTTCCATAACCTAGTGTGCCCTCCCTATCTCATCTCTCACAGAGAAACCTCTAACTATGTGGGACAGCAGAGTTGCATGGAAGGAGATCAGACTGGGAATCCTAAGTCTTGAATTCCAGTTTCAATCCTGTGATTTACTAGTTGCGGGACCATGAGCTTGTTAACTTCCCTAGGTCTGTTTTTTTCATCTCAAAAGTGAATATAAATGCTCCCTTTGCAAGTCATAGACTGTTATAAGGCTCCAGTGATACTATGTATGAGAATATCTCACACATTTTAAATCACGTGTATGGTTAACATATGTGTGTGTGCACTTTGTGTGTGTGTGTGTGTGTGTGCATAGAGTATACAAGGCCTACTCAAAAGCCCCTTCCTTCATCAAGCTTTCTCTGACCCTCTCAAGGACCCTTCAAAAACAGAGAGGTTGGAACTTCTACCGTATCATTTACCTTTAACTTTGTGCATTTCTATTTGTCTACACAGACTAATCTAGAGCACAGGTTTTGTAGACAGACAGACCTGCATTTGGCAATGTCACTTGTTAGTGGCAGGACCTTGAGTAAGTTACTTAACTTTTCTGAATTTTAGCTTTTCCTGTTTGTAAAATGGATATTGTAATAAAACTTGTCTCACAGAGTGGGGTGAGAACTAATTCAAACAGTGCATTTAAAATATCTGCACAGAGAAGACATGAACAGACATTTCTCCAAAGAAGACATACAGATGGCCAACAGACACATGAAAAGATGCTCAACCTCACGGATCATCAAGGAAATGCAAATTAAAACCACAATGAGATATCACCTCACACCTGTCAGAATGGCTAAAATCAAAAACACAAGAAACAACAAGTGTTGGTGAAGATGTGAAGAAAAAGGAACCCTCATGGACTGTTGGTGGCAATGCAAACTGGTGCAGACACTGTGGAAGACAAAATCAAAAAAAGAAATACTATATGATCCAGTAATCACACTGCTGGGTATTTTCCCAAAGAATATGAGGACAATAATTCCAAAGGATATATACACCTCTATAAATTTATTGCAGCATTATTTACAATAGCCAAAATATGGAAGCAACTTAAGTGTCCATTGATAGATGAATGGATAAAAATATGGCATGTGTACACACATACACACAAATACACAATGACAAGGAATATTATTCAGCCATAAAAAACAAAAAGGGGCACCTGGGTGGCTCAGTCGGTTGAGCATCCCACTCTTGATTTTGGCTCAGGTCATGATTCCAGGGTCATGGGATTGAGCCCCGTGTCAGGCTCCATGCTCAGTTTCAGATTCTCTCTCTTTCCCCCCCGCTCTGTCCCTCCCCCAACTCATGCTCGCTCTCACTCCCTCTCTCTCTAAAAACAAAATAAATCTTTAAAAAAAAAAAAAAGAACAAAATCTTGCCATTTGTAATCTTGCCATGGATGGATCTAGGGAGAATACTACTAAGTAAAATAAGTCAGAGAAAGACAAATACCGTATGATTTCATTTATTTGTGGAATTTAAGAAATAAAACAAATGAACAAAGGAAAAAAAAAGAGAGAAGCCAAAAAAGAGACTCGTAACTATAGAGAGCAAACTGATAGCAGAGAGGAGATGCTCGGGAGGGTGGATGAAATAGGAGAAGGAGATTAAAAGCACACGTATGAAGAATGCTGGGTAATATGCGGAACTGCTGAATCACCACATTGTACACCTGAAACTAATATAACACCGTATGTTATCTACACTGGAATTTAAAAAATGTAAATAAAATATCTGCACAGAAAGTGTTCAATAAATGGTGAACTTGTCTATTTCCCACTTGCCTCATTGAGAGTCAAGACTGGCCCCTCTCTGACCTTGCATATCCCCTCATTTAGCACAGTCTCTGCAGGTACCAGGCGCACAATATTTGTTGCACGAATGGGGCTGGGTATGGTCAGGCAAGACTTTTAGCATATAACTGATACAGTGAGAGAGGTCCACTGAGCTGCATGAGGATTCTGGAATTCTTCAAATTCTGGTGCTGTGTTAGAATAAAATCAATGAAAGCCCAAGAGGGAAGTGAGTGATCCCTCACAGATGGGTCACATACGGACCCATCAGACCATTGATGCCGCTTGTGAATGATTTAGGCCACCACCTTCCTTGAGTCAATAATATGTTATTCTACAGACACCATCTCTCTCTCTCTCTCTCTCTCTCTCTCTCTCTCTCTCTCTCTCACTCCCTCTCCCTCTCTTGAGAAACCTTTTGCTTTGGTCAAGAGACAAACTGCCACACAGCCAGTAATCTATAAAGTATAAGGTAAGGCAAGATCTAATGATATGCTAATTCAAAAAGCTACAGAAGTTCAGGGATGGAGTGGGATCAAATTGGGCCCTCCTGTGAGTAGAATTTGCAAGGTTAGAAGACAGGGGAACATCGTGCCCCAGGCACTGGGAGTGGGTGGGGAAGCACAGGGAAACAGGCTTCTGGAGAAGGGTCTGACTGAGGCAGGTAGCTCTCGGAATAGCTGAGCACTTGCCCCTCCTGTGCTGGCAGGGTCACAGCGACTTACCATGCTGGAATGGACCGTAGCCTGCTCAATGTACCTTGCAATTCCTGTGACAAATGCATTCCTGTCCTCAAAGTTTGTGTCAAAGTTAGCCTGTAGGAATTAGAGGAAGAAACATTTGTTGGTTGGAAAACAAGTCCAAGGCGGCTGGGTGTCCAGGGAACCCCACCGCCAAAAAATGCCACCAGACTCTGTGGAAACCTATCTCTACATCATGCTTTGATCTTCCCCTGAGAAAATCCAACTCTGACTCACACTGGGCAGGAGCTGGCTAAACAGGGCCCGGAACTGCTTCTTCCCTACAACCAGATTCACCCAGCTGAGGCTTGGAAGCAAATGCTTAAACTACATAATCCTAAAGAGCTGTGAAAAGTTAAGATGCGCATTGTTTTCATCCAGCAGTTGCCAAAATACTTACCGGAGGCTGCAAGGATACGTACGTATGTACAAGGATAATAACTGCAACATTTTTTTTTCTGATAGAAAAAACTGGAAACCATCCCAACATCCATTAACAGCAAAAGGCTAAATCAATAATAGTATATCTGTACGATGCACTCATAAGTACTATGTGGTGGTTAAAAACAAAATGATAGCATTGTAGTACTGTTATGGAAAAGTATCCATCATAGATTTCAAGTTCAAAAAGCCAAACCACAGAGCAATTATCTACAGTATGGTTCCCTTTTGGTTAAAAACATCTAGATCTATACATAATATGTACTTATAAGTATAGTAAAAAGGGCTGTGTGTGTGTATAGTCATAGAGGGAAATTTTTATTTGTTATACTTTTCTGTATTGCTTGTAATAAAAAGACATGCACATAATTAAAAATTTAACCTGGGTTAGAAGACGTGAACGAGCCAAGTTTGTAACTTGAACCTTTAGGAATGTGCTTGATAAAATCTAACTACTGAATGAAATTACAAATATATTATGCATTCATATTTAGTCTCATTTAGCAGCCTCAGAGCTTAGAAAAGGTCAAACACAGCTAAAAATTTTATATTAACTTGTTCTTTCCTAATGTGGCATACTCGCCCAGCATGCCCAGACAAGGGGCTATTTGCAAGGCTCACTCTGGCTCCCCTGATGCCCTTCCAGTCACACCCTGGGGGGTTACGGTTTTGAACAATCTGATATAGTTTATCTCAAGCTCCCCTCTCTCAGGCAAAAGCAAACAATGGTGAGCGACTTCCCTGAGCCATTAGCTGCTGTGGGGAGCTGAAGAGCTCTTCTCACATACATAAAGGAAAAGTAATTACCCAGGCAGGCTCTAGAGGTTTCTAAATTGTAATATTTAATTCATGAGATCAGAGCTGCCAAAACCTTGGTTGATGCTGCAGCAAGAACAGCCGGGAAGGTATTTGGGGTCAGAGCAGATCAACAAGCCTTCCCTGGGGAGGATAGATAGTCCTGGCATTCGTTTACTAGCTAATCTATTCCTCATACTCAGCTCCACCAGGGCACAAGGGACTCCATCAGCTCAGGACCTTTCACCTTCCAGATGCAGACCTCCCCCTTCCCTATGCCTTCAGGGCACACCCACCGAGGGGATCCGGAGTTCAGAACTCCCCGGTGCTCTGGGAGACTGACCTGGTACATGATGGAGGAAGGTGGCGGCTCGATGCATGGCTGCTGGTCGGGGAGGGGCAGCTCTTCCAGCAGGTCCACGTTGGACAGGGCATCTTCCAGGGTGACGTGGGTGGTCATGGCTGCAGTTTGTGTATTCTGCACTGAAGGAAAGGGAGAGAAGATAGGGTGGAGAATGTCAGGAATGTCAGGGGTGCAGGGGTGTAAGGGGTGTTGGAGGTGAGAACAGTCTCACCCGGTTCAGCCTCCTTCCAAAGAACAAAGGGGGTTTATTTACATGCATTGAGACCACTTCCACTTGCTACCTCTTCACAAGGTGCCTGCAACCCGTGCCTGATATTTGAGGATCTCTTTACAGTTTACAGGGTACTTTTTTATTTCTATTGTCTGGACTAAGCCTCACCACAACCCTCTGCGGTCAACATGGCAGGTGGTAAGGCAGCCACGTGACTGATGAAGAAACAAAACTCAGAGCAACTATATGTAGCACCCACACAACCACGCTAAGGGCAAAGGGCCTCACATAGTGCCTGATGCTAGACGTGGGCCTCGGCCAGCCCCCAGCTCTGGTCTTTGGGAGGATATGTATCCGTTTCACTCCTAAATAACCACACAGCACAAATACCCATGAGGGAAACAGCCATGATTATCAACCTGAATCCAGGGCCTAGGTTTTACAAGCTCATTAAGCTGGGACTACAAGAATTCAGACTCCAGCAAATTTAACCTTACTTGCAAACACAAAGAGCCATGGTCTTCCTTGGCCTGGGGATGTTTTGTGAGGCACACCAAACAAAAAGCCCTAAACGGACATTTCCGTGTCTTGGGCCCTGGCAGAGCTCACTGGCTTTGATGAGAGCTTCACAAGGCAGTGCAGCTGATGGGGATCTGAACAACGCAGTTACCCAACTCGAGCTAACTACTATTTTAAGAACTCAGCACCCAGCAAACAGAATACTCATTTTTTAAAAGCACACGTAAAACACTGATAAAAAAAAGATCATGACTTAGGCTATAAAATAGGTTCTCATGAGTTTCCCCAAACATGATGTCTTAGACGTCACATTCACTAAGTAGAGTGCAATACAATTAGAAATCGATAACGCAAACCATAGCCAAAAAACCTCCCATACCTATGATATTTTATAAAAACATACTTCCAGGCTACTCATACCTAAAAAGGAATTCAAACAGAACCATACAACATTTAGACTTGAGCATAAATAAATGCCTTAAATGCATTTAGTAGAAAATAAAACACTGAAACTAAAAGAACCTAATTTTCACTCCAAAATCTAAAGAAAGAATAAAAATCAACCCAAAGAAATAAGAATGCCAGGACCACTCGTTACAAAAGCAGAAATAAAAGAAGCAAAGTACAGAGCAAACCAAAACCAAGTAGACCATATGAATAAAAGTCTAAAGACTGAGTTTACTAAGAAGATTCATATTAATAATGAGCTGACCCTTTAGCACACTTGAAAGGGAAAACAAAGAGAAAAGCCTACTGTGTTGATAGGCTTGCAGCCCTCCCTTTCCCTCCCCAGTCCCAGGCAAGTGTGAGTGGGGCTTAGGGGCTGGAAGTTCATTAGGAAATGAACTGTCCGAGACCAGGGCGGAAAGGACCACCCACATGACAGGGGGGGCGGTCCAGGGGCTGTGAGAGGCTGACCAGCTGCAGAGTGTAACCAAGGGCATGCTGCCCCACACTGGCGTCTCCTTCAGGCCCACAGCTGGGGGAGCAGGTCAGGGCTGAGCAGCTACACAAGCTTCCATTTCACTGAGTTTTCTAACACACCGCCCTGCCGTGCAGGCTGGCAACAGCGAAGGCCACATCCAGTGAGGGTACAAGGAGCTCAGATGTGACTTCCCCTCTGTCCTCTGGAGGCACTTGGCCTCATGAGGTTGGTTTCGGGTCCTCTCCATACTTACGCTTCTTCCTATTCTCTCCCCTGAATTCTAAGTGTGGCATTCACAGCAAACCATTTGCCAATCCACATGCAAAAAATTGTCTTCTTTCTTACATTAGTATTTTTTTGTTTTTTGTTTATTTCTTTTGAGAGAGAGAGCATGTGTGCCCATGAGAGCACGAGCAGGGGAGACGCAGGGAGAGAAGGAGAGAGAGAGAAATTCCAAGCAGACTATAGAGTCCAGCATGGGGCTCAAGCTCACGAACCATGAGATCAAGGCCTGAGCTGAAATCTAGAGTCAGACGCTTAACCGACTAAGCCACCCAGGTGCCCCTCTTACATTAGTATTAAGTTCATTTTACAGGAGGGATTAATAACTTTATAGAGCATAATGATCTACAAGTTCCAAAGCCCTAATAATTCTCTTTACTCAAATAATAATAATAATAATAATAATAATAATAATAATAATAATATTTCTTTAGCCCTTACTCTCTGCCAAGCACTCCACTATTTGAATCTTGCATCAACCCTATAAAAGTAGGTGCTATGATTATTCCCATTTTACAGAAGAGTCAAAAGAGGCTCAGAATTTAAGTAATTTCGCAAGGTCAAGTGCTGGTGAGTGTGGAGCTGGGGTTGGAACCCAGGTTTCTCCAGCTCCAGATTTTGTGCTGCCTTCCAAGCGCTCAGACTTAACATTGCAAGGCTACTCATCCTGATGAAGATCGATCTCACACCAGCCTCTGTGCTCGATCTTTTCAAACACTATGCCTCAATGGTTCTGGGTTCTGCTTGTGCCAAAGAACCGAAGGAAGAGTTTCTTAATAATAAAATGCCTGGGCTCCATCCCTAGGACCTGAAAGATGGTCTTAAAAAAAAATAGCCCTATCTTATAGTAAGAGAAGTCCAGACTACATGGAGATACCGTATCTCACTGATAGATTTGGCAAAACCCCGTAAGTTTGACGACATATACCTGTTGACATGTACTTCTGTGGAGAACCAGGTCCTCTCAAACATTGTTGGTAAGGATATAAACGTAAAATGGCACAAGGAAGGAAATCTGGCAATATCTAACAAACTTATATGAGCATTTTATTCTTTGACCAGCAATCCCACTTCTAGGAAACTATCCCAAAGACACTTTGATAAAAGCACAAAAAGACATATGCACAAGGCTATTCATTGCAAAACTGCCTGTAATAGCAAAAGACTGGAAAATGAAAATGTCCCTCAACAGAAGACTGTCTGAACAGACTATGATACAGTCACACAGTGAGGTACAAGGCAACAGTAAAAGGAATGAGGAATCTATCTTACCCACAACTGTGGGGTCATCTCCAGGATATGGTGTATACAGTATACTGTCATTTATATAAGAAATCAGTGATGCATATACACACACAAATATTAAACAAACAAACAATGGAAGGATAAACCATCTGATTTTTTTTTTAATTTTTTTTTCAACGTTTATTTATTTTTGGGACAGAGAGAGACAGAGCATGAACGGGGGAGGGGCAGAGAGAGAGGGAGACACACAATCGGAAACAGGCTCCAGGCTCTGAGCCATCAGCCCAGAGCCCGACGCGGGGCTCGAACTCACGGACCGCGAGATAGTGACCTGGCTGAAGTCGGACGCCCAACCGACTGCGCCACCCAGGCGCTCCAAACCATCTGATTTTAAAAAGTGGCTACCTATGGGGAAGAGCGATAAGCAGGAACATGGTTAAGGGGTTGGGGATAGAGGCTAGAATTCTTTGAATATACCTTGTTTTGTAGATTTGACTGTGAAACCATATATTTTATATAATTTAAAATAAAATTTAAATTTAAAAAGCAACTGCCACCCCCCACCAAAGTAAAATAAAACAAATAAAGGTATATTTATATTAGTTGTTGGCATAACTACACAGAAAGGACCTATTCCAAGTGATTTTAAAAATTCAGAAATTTGAGCCTACATTTCTGGTAGGAGATACTCTAAAAACAATGAAGCATTGTAAAAAATATCTTGAGCTTTTTTCCTCTAATTATACTGGTGTGCTGTTGCAGTGAGAATGTCCGAATGCAGTGTGAGGTAAAATAAATTAGTAATTATGGAATGCTCTATCATCCCTGGTGGTGTTGAGAACTGGCATTCTTGATGTGAGAGAAAGAGATATAAGACCACGTAAACCAAATAGTCCTGAATATGAATTCGAGGTTATCAATAAGAAGTCATCACGTGTTTTAACTTTAAATAGACATACATATGTCTGTCTGTCTGTATGTGTATGTGTGTTTATTTCCTAGTTCTGTGCCCCAAAAAGACAAAGACACAATGACCAACCCATGAGCAATGAGCAACTTGAGTGCCAGGCTGTGGTCTGCAAATACCATTTCCTGCTAAAAACATCAATGCTCCTTGGAGAAACAGCTCAGTCCAGGTCTGGGACAGGAAATGTGTAAGAAAGGCTTAGAACAAGTTGTCCCAGCAGAAAGCAAGGAAACAGCTCTCTATCTATGACTATGTCTGAGGGACCCAGGAGCCAACCTGAGGCAGCTTCTGCTGGCCGAGGATGGGACACTGTGCATCAGTTAGCATAACTCAATGCACCTGAAGCAGTGTCAAATATGTCTAAATCCATGAGATCCTAAAGATACCTAATAACATTTTGGTTTTTATTACTTTGTTATTGTTGGAAGATGCCAGTGAACCAAACTTTGTGTTGAAAGTAGGTAAATAAAAGGAAAAAGGCAAGTATTTAATGTGCTTTTCCTATACAAACCGACCACTGGATAACCAAATTGCAGCCCCTAAAATGGAGAGAGGCACTGATTGATCATCAACTGCTAACATCACTAAATTAAAAGACAATGAGACATTAGGTGCCTCCTGATGGAACACCATACCATCATCTTATGAAAAACGCTGGACCCAAAGCGAAATGCTGGAGTCTAATCAAGCCTTTGACACTCATTCACAAGAAATGTATAGGACAGAAAAACATCTTAGAATATCACTACATTGATATATCACCACAGTGATATAAATAGTAAGATACAATCTATGGGAAACTCTGCAGGACAAATGACTCAGTGTCTTCAGCAAATAAATTCCATGGGGGGAAAAAGACACGGAAGGGAAGCTATAGCCCATTATCAGACTATCGCAATGTGTCTGTCACCTTATTTGGATCCTCTTTCAAACAATCCACCATAAGAAAACCATTTCTGAGGGAATTAGAAAATTTACTAGTAACTGGGCATCTGATAACATTAAGGAAATAGTGTTATTATTTTTGAGATATAACATCAAGGTTGTATTTGAAAAGAGTTATCGCCTGGAAATGCCTACTAAAATACGGATAAAATGATACAGGGGTTTCTTCCAAATAATACTAGAGGAGGAGGATGTGAGTAACAACAGAAGAAACAAAACTGGCTGTGAGTGAATAATTGTTAATGCTATGTGATGCTTACACAGGGATTTATTATATTTTTCTATCCAATTTTACAGAAGTTTGAAACTTTTCACGGGAACCTCAGGCTCAGTGCATATACACTACCAGCTCTCATCCTTCGTCTCTACTTTCACCTTCCCTGACTCCTACTTGCCATGGTCTTTCCCTTCGTCTTTCTCATGCAACCTGCATTTCTTCTGGACTTTTCACAGGCTTGACAATTGCTCACCTACCAGAATAATCCCTAAGGCTTTCCCTTTAACACAGTAAGATGCCTGCACTTCCCTTGAAGAGAATCAGCAAATGACCAGCCTACAAGCCAGTGAATTAGGAGTCTTTATTTCAGTTAATGCAACCTTTCTTTTCTCCTTCTAAATGAAACTTCTCTACTGGATTCCTGGGTTTGTTTGCAGATCATTCACTGCCCAAGAGAGGAGGAAATCAGACATTTTCTTTTAAATGTTTATTATTATTTTTTTTTTAATTTTTTTTTTTCAACGTTTATTTATTTTTGGGACAGAGAGAGACAGAGCATGAACGGGGGAGGGGCAGAGAGAGAGGGAGACACAGAATCGGAAACAGGCTCCAGGCTCTGAGCCATCAGCCCAGAGCCTGACGCGGGGCTCGAACTCACGGACCGCGAGATCATGACCTGGCTGAAGTCGGAAGCTTAACCGACTGCGCCACCCAGGCGCCCCAAATGTTTATTATTTTTGAGAGAAAGAGAGCGAGCACGAGTCTGGGAGGGACAGAGAGAGAGGGAGACAGAATCTGAAGGAGGTTTCAGGCTCTGAGCTGTCAGCACACACCCGATGTGGGGCTTGAACCCATGAACCGTGAGATCATGACCTGACCTGAAGTTGGACGCTCAACCCACTGAACCAGCCAGGCACCCCAGAAATCAGACATTTTTAACTCAACCGCTATAAGTCACTGCCAACTCCATCCACATCAGTCAGAAAGAAAAAAACATTCTGAGCCTGGGTGGCTCAGTCGGTGGAACACCCAACTTCAGCTCAGGTCATGATCCCACAGTTTGTGAGTTTGAGCCCCATGTCGGGGTCTGTGCTGACAGCCAGGAGCTTAAGCTTGCTTCAGATTCTGTGTCTCCCTCTCTCTCTCTCTCTCATCCCCTCCCCGGCTCATGCCCTGACTCTTTCTCTCAAAAATAAATAAACATTTAAAAAAAAAAAAGAAAGAGGAAACATTCTGGAAATTTTAACGTGTATACGTGAAAATAAGTACTTGTTTTCTGGCTCAAGTGTCCTGCCTATTATGCAATCTTCCAAATGAGAATAATTCTTCATAGTCAGTCAATGAACATGTGACTCTTTTGCTTCTTTGGAAGAGAAATTAATAAAAATACTTAAAAATTAACTGCGTTCTGGGAGCATCACTTACCACACACAGCTACCACCTCCCAGGGTGGGGTATTCATGGCAGATTTAAACTCAGCATCTTTCTAACAAGCTCAAACACAGTGGCCTGGTTTCACCGAGAAGTAAGAACACTGGTCTCACGGGCCATCTGCTTCTGAGAAGGGCTTTAGGGGCACCAGGGCTGGGATGACCGATGGACGCTGGGCAGGAGGGGTGGGCCCCACGAAGGCCGGGTGGGTGCCAGGAGAACCTGGCTTTGGGAATGAATGCAGGTTCTGACTAACCACACCCTAAACCCTGCTACTCTGTAAGCGAAAGAGTTGCACTGTCATTTTCTATTTGACTTTCTGGAAGGGAAAGGAAAACATAGGAAGATATTTTTACTGAAGTGGAATACCAGGCTAAGTATAGCAGTTGCGCTTGAGCTGCGGGTTCAAATCCATCATCTGCCATTTACTAGCTATATGACCATAAGCATATTACTTAACCTCTCGAGCCTCAGTTTCCTTACCTGTAAAAGGGTGATACTTAACAACAGTCCCTGCCCTCAGTGACTTACTCTGAGGGTTATATAACATTACAGGATGTGGAATGCTGCCCAAAGCAGGCACAGAGTAAATGTCAGCGGGTGGGTGGCCTCTTTTTAAACAGAGTGAATGGATGGATCAAATCTTGCAACAATTCTGTAAGAAAAGAGGGCATTATTATTATCTCCACTCCCAACATCGCAACTCTATAGGTCTTTCATACTGATTTCCTCAGTCACAACTACCCTGCAGTTTCGAGAGGACAGGTGTTGCTTTTGCTGTTTTTCTAAGGAGGGCCCGGTGTTACTGAGAAGTGAAAACGGTCTTTCAAGGTCATGTGGTCAGCTGGTGGCTGAGCTAGAGCAGAAAGGGGATATCTTGACTCCCAGTTCTGTGCCCTTTCTTCTAGACCACACCTACTTTTGTGCCTTTATAAAAGGCATACCAAGGACTTTCCTTTGACTGCAGTTTGGCTGCTTTGTCTCTGCTCAAGAAGAACAAGATTCTGCCAACCCAGAAAGATTAGGGAACTGTCACCTTTGGGTCTCATAAATATCAAAAGGCCAGGAAATATTTTCCCTGAAAATCTATCCAGTTAGAAAGCAAACAACACAGGGGCGCCTGCGTGGCTCAGTCGGTTGAGTTTCCGACTTCAGCTCAGGTCATGATCTCGCGGTCTGTGAGTTCCAGCCCCACATCGGGCTCTGCACTGACAGCTCAGAGCCTGGAGCCTGCTCTGGATTCTGTGTCTCCCTCTCTCTCTGCCCTTCTCCTGCTAGCACTCTCTCTCTCTCTCAAAAATAAATAAACATTAAAAAATTTTTTAAAAAAAGAAAGCAAACAATACATAATTTCAAAAAATTATAAATATATGTATATTTATATTTACAGATATTGTATAAGTAAATATGTAAATAAATATAAAAATATAAAAGGGAGGCTTAGACTGTCCCCCTTAAAAAATATATTCTTGAGCAGCATTTCATGGAGCAAGGAAAAATTCAAAGAAGGAATCTGGGAGTGTAGCCTGCTCTTCCATCATGAGTGTATGCTAAGTGTGTTGGGGACTGTGTGGGGCACCCAAGTTTGCTGTGACAGGATGTGGCTCCACAGGTCAGTATTTCCCCTGCTGCTGAGACCCTTTCACAGGCCAGAGTCAGCTTCTTCACAGGTGTGGGGGCCAAGCAGGGACACAGCCACCTGTGCACACTTTACAGGATTTCCATAGATGGCACCAAAATGGACTGTGTGGCTTACCCTGAACAGGCTGGAAGGAAAGAGTTTTATAAGAACACTGCACTCATCCAGTGGTCAAACCTTGTGGCTCCAACCCCCGTCACAGCACTTTTAGTGTATTGCCTGTGGATAAAATAAAGCCATGGGCAAGGCCACAATGCTGAGAGCAAGAAGCCTCACAGTGGTAGAGGGAAGGGAGAGGCAGAGCTATGCAGGATGGGGAGGGACCACACAGGTGTGGGAATCTGGGCCACGTACAGAAGCAAAACTCTCTCTCTATATTTTTTAAATTTTTTTAAATGTTTATTTATTTTTGACAGAGACAGAGACAGAAGGCAAGTGGGTTAGGGGCAGAGAGAGAGAGAGAGAGAGAGAGGGAGGGAGACACAGAATCCAAAGCAGGTTCCAGGCTCTGAGCTGTCAGCACAGAGCCCGACGCGGGGCTGGAACTCACGAGCTGTGAGATCATGACCTGAGCTGAAGTTGGTCACTGAACCGACTGAGTCACCCAGGCGTCCCAGAACTCTATATATTTCAATAGCCTATAGAAGCATCATCAATATCACAGTACACAGAAGTCACCAAATTCCTCATACACTGCCAGAATGATCCTAGTGCTGGAGGAGACTGAAAGGAATGGTTACCTCCTTAAGAGGCCTTTCTGACTCTCCTACCCCCTATCGGAATTCACTTTCTCCTTTGGCCCTCATTAAACCCAGCGTGTCCCTACTTTCAGGGCATCCATAATGCTTTATTACACATTTTATCACATTTTCTCTCCTTGCCCTAAATGAAAAATTCCCCGAGGGCAGGAGCTGTGTCTAACTCACATCCAGCTTCCCAGTACAGTATGAAGCACACCCTTGCAGCTACATAAAGATTTATTCAATGAGTAGATTGGCCATTGAGCCCAAAACATCAAGAATTACATTGCTATGTTCAAGATACCAGGATTTTAAAATTGGGGAGCAGAAAAATATAAATAGGAAAAAAACCCGTGTTTATATTTTAGAAAGAACTCCATTTTGATGGTTCAAATATTTAACATTTGAGCACTTAAAGTGAAAAGCTTCAATATTTTGTAAACACTTATCTATGAAATTAACTCTCTTCCTTCTATCACCATACGACCTTGATTTCA
Source organism: Leopardus geoffroyi (assembly GCF_018350155.1). Lineage (NCBI taxonomy): Eukaryota > Metazoa > Chordata > Mammalia > Carnivora > Felidae > Leopardus > Leopardus geoffroyi. Next base: position 190,423,160 of record NC_059326.1, read on the forward strand.
CTCACCCTTCAAGGTCTCTCCCTCTACCACATGATTGTTCCTTCCTTCCCTGGAACTCCCAGGACTTCTTAAGCGTTGGTGAGGTGGTGAAATCCGAACCCTCATACGTTGCTGGTAGGAATGTAAACCAGTGCAGCACTTGGGAAACAGTGTGGCAGTTCCTCAAATTTTAAAACCTAGAGTAGCCATGTGACCCAACAATTCCACTCCTAGGTACATCAGCAGTACCTCCCTTGTGATGCTTTCTGCCTGAAAAGGGTCACGAGTACAGATACTTCCTCTTCCCATGTCAGGGCAACTGTTACTAATTGATAATGTCTTTATTTCTCAGAGTTCACAGGCAGCCTCAGAATCCTTCTCACGAAATACAGAACTCCAGGGGGCCAGTAGCAAACAATCTGTGCTCGCCCATGAGAGAAAACATATATGCCCTCCCTAGGGTGGAATGATGCATGCATGTGTAAGCTTCATGAGGTTAGAGACCATTTCTCACCCATCTCTGAAAACCTCAGAGACCTTAGCAGAGTGCTGAAGACAGATTAAGCACTGAGGAATTATGGGATGAGAGAATGCATGAGCATACCCGAATCCCCTGACAACATTGGCAAAATGACATGACCTGAATTGGCCATGTCTTCATTTCTAGTTTTCCCATTCCTTCTCCTTCGCTACTGATAACACAGATAATTTAAATGGAATATGCAGTCATGCCCTATATAAGCCTGTACAATTATTTACTTAATATTTTTTTAAAGACTTTTCACTTTTACTCTATATATTAGAAGGAAGCTCATATTACAACCACTAATAGAGAACCAGTATCACTTGCCATAAACAGAGGGAAACTAAAAACAATGAAAACAACGGATGTCATCTGGAAATCATCTTATGTCCAGCACCGATACGTTCGTGAGAGGTGGTTTATCATGTGACAGTGGGATGGTGAACTGGTTAGAATCCTGTCTGCCACTATTGGCTGTGTGATCTTGGGAAGATGACAGCACATTTCTGAGCCTCATCTTCTTCACCTCTGATATGAGGAATAATAACAGTTCCTACCTCATAGATTTTGAAAAACAAAAGCCCAATAATCCATGTAAACAGCTTGGTAAGGTAGAGAGTGCTCAATAAAAGTTTCCCAACAAAACCAAATCCAGCAACATAGAAAAAAGATTATGTATCATGACAAAGTGAGACTTATCCCAGGAATGGAAGACTGGTTTAACACCAACATCCCCAAATCAATTAATGTGGGGCACCTGGGTGGCTCCGTCAGTTAAATGTCGGACTTCGGCTCAGGTCATGATCTCGCGGACCGTGGGTTCCAGCCCTCCATTGGGCTGTGTGCTGACAGCTCAAAACCTGGAACCTGCTTCAGATTCTGTGTCTCTCTCTCTGCCCCTCCCCCGCTCACGCTCTGTGTGTGTGTCTCTCTCTCTCAAAAATAAACAAACATTTAAAAGATAAATTAATGTGATAAGCCATATCATGGAATAAAGGACAAGTCCCAAAGGATCACCTCAGTACATGCAGAAAAAGTATTTGACAAAAATCTCATACTCTTTCACAACAAAAACATTCAACAGACTAGGAACAGAAGGTAACTTCCTCAATGAGATAACGGACAGCTACCAAAAAATCCCATGGCTAATATCAGACTTAATGGTAAAAGACTGAATACTTTCCCCCCGAAAATTAGGAAGAAGACAAGGATGTCTACTCTCTCCGTTTCTATTCGACATTGTACTAGAGGTCCTAGCCAGGGTAATTTGGCAAATTCTACATACAAAATCCACTAAAAAACGATTACAATGAATAAACATGTTCAGCAAGGTTGCGAGATACAGGATCAACACACAAACATCAATTATATCTCTATACATTAGCAATGCACAATCAAAAAAATGAAATAAAAAATAATTCTATTTACAACAGCATCAAAAATAATATAATATTTAGGAATAACTTTAGCAAAATAGAGGTGTAAAATGTATACTCTGAAAACTGTAAAACATTGTCACAAAAATTAAAGACCCAAATAAATGGAAAGCTCTCCCATCTTCACAGATTGAAAGACTTAATATTGTTAAGATGGCAATCTTCCCTGAATTGATACAGATCTAATGTAATCCCGATCAAAATCCCAGCTGGTGTCTGGGAAGAAACTGACAAGCTGATTCTAAAATTCATACAGAAATTCAAAACATCCCTAAAAAAGAACAAAACCAGGGACACACATCTCCCAATTTCAAAACTTACTACAAAGCTACAGTAATAATTAAAACAGTATGGTAGTGGTATCAAGATATGGAACAGAATTGAAAATCTAAAAATAAACTCACATTTATGGTCAATTGATTTAAAAAAAATTTTTTTAACGTTTATTCATTTTTGAGACAGAGAGAGACACAGCATGAACAGGGGAGGGGCAGAGAGAGAGGGAGACACAGAATCTGAGACGGGCTCCAGGCTCTGGGCCATCAGCACAGAGCCCGACGCAGGGCTCGGACTCATGGACCGCGAGATCATGACCTGAGCCGAAGTTGGACGCTCAACCGACTGAGCCACCCATGCGCCCCTAATTTTTCTGCTTTTTAAAAAATTTCTCATGTTTATTTATTTTTGAGAGAGAGACAGAGACAGAGACAGAGACACAGTGCAAGCAGGGGAGGGGCAGAGAGAGAGGGAGACACAGAATCTGAGACGGGCTCCAGGCTCTGAGCTGTCAGCACAGAGCCCGACGCAGGGCTCGAACTCACGGACCGTGAGATCATGACCTGAGCCGAAGTTGGACGCTTAACCGACTGAGCCACCCAGGCGCCCCGGTCAATTGATTTTTGATAAGGGTACCAAGACAATTCAAGGGGGAAAGGATACGCTTTTCAACAAATCGTGCTGGACAACTGGGTATCCACATGCAAAAGAATGAAGGTAGACTTCGACCTCATACCACACAACAAATTAACTCAAAATGGACCAAAGACCTAAATGCAACAGCTACAACAATAAAACTCTTAGAAGAAAACACAAGAGTAAATCTTTGTGACTTTGGAATACATAATAACATCAAAAGGACAAGCAGTGAAAGAAAAAATAGATAAACATATATTTGATTTTATTAGCTATTAATAGACACTATCAAAATTAAATGTAAAACTTTTGTTACTTCAAAAAACAGCATCAAGAAAGCGAAAGACAACCCACAGGATGGGAGAGACTATCTGGAAGTCATATACCTGTTATATGTGTAGAGGATATAAAGAACTCTTAAAATTCAATAATAGAAAAGCAACCCAAATGGGCAAAGGATAGACTCCAAAGAAGATATACAAATGGACAAAAAGCACATATAAATTTATTAATATCTTTAGCCATTGAGGAAATTCAAATCATAATCACAGTGAATTATCACTTCACATCCACTGGAATAGCTACAACCAAGAAGACAGATAATAACAAATATTGCTGAGGATGTGAAATTGGAACCCCCCTATTTTGCTGCTAGGAATATAAAATAGTGCAGTAACTTTGGGAAATAGTCTGGCAGTCCCTACAAGTTATAAATATAGAGTTACCATAAGATTAAGCAATCCCATGCCTAGGTATAATCCTGAGAATTGAAAACATACATCCACACAAAAACCTGTATATGAATGTTCACTGCACCATTATTTGTAGCAGCCCCAAAGTGGAAAAAACTCAGATGTCCATCAACCGATGAGTGGATAAATAAAATATGGTATATCCACACTATGGAATATTATTCAGCTGCAAAAAGGAATGGGGTCTAAAGGCATGGGCTACAACATGGATGGACTTTGAAAATCTGCTAAGTGAAAGAATCATAATACGCTTTTTAAGGAAATGTCCAGGGTAGGCAAATCAAGAGAGACACTAAGTAATTAGCGGTTGCCTGGGCTTAGGGTGGAGACTGGAGGAAGTAGGTGGTGCTGCTGATGGCCATGAGGTCTCTTCTTTCCGGGGTGATGAAAATGTTATAAAATTGATCAGGATGATGGTTGCATAACTCTGTGAATATACTAAAAATTACTGAACTGTATGTTTCACATGGGTGAACTGCAGAACATGTGAATAATTCAAGCCGTTACAAAAAAAGTGTTAGTATTTGCATGAGTGCTTGGGGAAACATTGGCTGTAACATAAGCAGGAGTGGTACAAAGAGAGAGGGAGGCGGGGTAGGAGCTTGGGGAGTCTGGGAACTATGGTGCGCCTGACAAGCAGAGTCTGTGTTGAATAGAAATCACCAGAAGAGGTGGGAGAGAAACAGAAAGCAATGGACACACCCACAGTACCCCACGGAGCAGCCCCTAGACTGCAGGATGAGCTGGACCACCCAAACCAGCACCTGCTCCCAAGCCTTCCACCCCAACCCTGTTTCTGTTACACTGCCAGATATCTGTCAGGTCCGGGCTGCCACACCCCGGAGGAGAGACTGCTCAGACAGGAACCACCTCTGAGCTGGGGGGATGGGCTTTGAGGTTTAGAATGAGAACAAGCCAGGTTTGTAGTTCTCCTCCCTGAGGACACTGAGGCTGAGAGACGAGATGGACCTATACAAGGTCACTTGGCTAGTTAGGGACAGAGCTGGGGCTAACTCTGTAACTTCCTGGGCAGACAAGAGGATCTAATACAGTAACAGATACGATAGAGCTGTTAAAAAAAAAAAAAAAATTAAAAAGGAGGAATATTAAATAGGAAGGAAGGAAGGGAGAAAATTCTAATTTTGCAATAAAACAAAAAAGCCATATAAGAAAGGAGATAAATGAAAGGACATTACTTAGCTCTCTTGTGATTTACACACATCTCACATTTACAGATTTTAATAGCATAGATGTTTTTGAGGCACCTGGGTGTTTCAGCTGGTTAAGTTTCTGACTCTTGATTTCAGTACAGGGTTTGTGAGATCAAGCCCTGGGTTGGGTTCTGTGCTGACAGGGGATCCTGCTTGAGATTCTCTCTCTGCCCCTTCTCCGCTTGTGCTCTCTCAAAATAAATAAGTAAACATTTAAAAATAATGATGTAGATGCTTTAAACATGACTTACGTTAGGGGAGCCTGGGTGGCTCAGCTGGTTGAGTGTCCAACTTTTGATTTTGGCTCAGGTCATGATCCCAGGGTTGTGGGATCAAGCCCTGCATAGGGCTTTGCGCTGAGTGTGGAGCCTGCTTAAGATTCTCTCTCTCTCTCTCTCTCTCTCTCTCTCTCTCTTTCTCTCTCTCTGTTCCTCCCCACCCCCTGCTTGCTTGCTCTCCTTCTCTCTAAAACATTAAACTTAAAAAAAAATTTAAACATAGGTTAAAGCAGAGCTGTCACTATATTGGGAGATGGGGGCAGGGGAGGGAGGTGGATGGTGCAAGAAAGTGAAATCTTCATCCATCACAGCAGGAAGTAAATAGATAATGCATAGAACAGATAAATCAAGAAACAGCAGTGTAAGCATATCATTTAGAGATCTGGAGGCAAGTGCTGGAAGAAACAGTCAGTTAGAGGTGACAGCTTCTATGGGGAGGTGGGCACTGGATGGTTGTTTTCATTACGAGTCTTTCAATACTATTTGATCTTTTTTAAAGCATGTACTGCTTTGATCGAAATTTTTAACCTTACTTTAAGAAACAAGCCAGGGGCACCTGGGTGGCTCAGTCAGTTAAGCATCTGACTTTGCCTCAGGTCATGATCTCACAGTTCGTGGGTTGGAGCCCCGTGTTGGGCTCTGTGCTGACAGCTCGGAGCCTGGAGCCTGCAGCAGATTCTGTGTCTCCTTTTCTCTCTGTCCCTCCCCTGCTCACACATTCTCTCTCTCCCTCTCTCAAAAATAAATAAACATTAAAAAAATTATTTAAAAAAAAAAAAACAACCCAAGGCCTCCTTCCTAGGATTTCCGACATCTGACCCATCCCCAGCACCGTCCTCAGGCAGTCTTCCCTACCCAAGTCCCTCACTGTGGGTCTTCTGGGATGAGAGGCCCCAGACCAGCAGCTTCTCTCCACACAAGGGATGTGAGGTCAGAGCACAGAAGTCCATGACCTGGGCCTCCGGAGAAGGCCTACCCTCCTCTTTGTTTACAGCAAAGAAAAAGATCCTGGCAGGGTTAGAAACCTGGCCACGGTGCCCGCCTGCCGTTTTACTCAGCTGCTTCCTGTGTTGTCAGGGTTGAGGGGACCTTTCCGTTGATAACCCAACCAGGCAGATCCCATCCTCTTGTGGGGGGTGGGGGAGTCCTGCCACCAAGGGCGACTTCCGGATTTGTTCCCACTGCAGCCTGTGACAAGTCACCATGTGAGGGGCACCAATGTGACCTATATCCGGGGACAGGAGCCAGCTCTCAGAAGCACCTGCTAAAACTGAGAAAGAGAAGCCAGCCACACCGCATCTGCTGTGGAAACAAAGAGCGAGACTTCAGGTTCGGCCACCAGATCAGAGCACGCAGACCATCAATGTGACGTTACAACTCGAATGTGGCTGGGTCTGAAGAGTCACTTAGGCCCTGGAGTCACATTTCCACTCACTCTAAAAAGGCCATTTCCCAGTCTATAAAATATGGAGGCTGGCCAGGCAGTGGTTCTCAACCATGATGTCACGTGGTTGTGAAGGTTCTTGTGGGCAACTTTTACCAGTAATGGCGTAAGTAGTGAGGTTTGCATACAAGGTATTTTTATTATGTGTTTGGGAAGGTTCCAAGCGCTCCCATGCTATCACTGCTTGCCTATACATCTTCTCCCCTGAGAGGGAGAAAACAGGGGTAGAGTGGGGAGGGGACTGGCTGTGGGTGTGGTGTGTTGAGCACGTCAATATTGTCCATAATATGTACTAAAAAAAAAAAAAGAGCAAAACCAAAAACAAGCAGTTAAGAATCACTGGACTCTCTCAGGGCCCTTCCAACTTGAAAGAAAACGACACTGACAGCAGATGGACATGCCGTGCAAAGGGCTTCCTTGAAGACCACCGTTCCTAAACAAGCAAACCCACTCTGGCCAAGATGTATGGGGTGCCATTACCCTGCCCATGGACATTCTTGCCTTTGCTCCAACTCTCTGCACTTCCCAGCAGACTGTCCTCTTCTCTTCTCGAATCCCACCCACCCTTGACCACTGGCAAGGCCCAAGTCAAGATAGGCCTCCTCCACGAAGGTGTGACCAGCCAAACTCCACCAAACCTTCATTTCTCTCGATTCTGACAGTGCTCACAGTCTAAGAGTCCACAGTTTCCTTCTGCATTATAAATTGCTTCATATTTCACTAATTCTTTGGATCACCAGAAATGACAGGAATAATCATCTTTTTTTAGCTTGATCCGTAGCCCTAGCACAGATGTGGGCACATGCTAGGCATTATTTACCTAATTAGCACTTCATGAACAACTTGTTGAAGGCACAAGCCAATGGCCCAAATGCACGTCATCTGGTAAAAAAATTTTTTTTTCATTTAAAACATTCTGATCCAAGGCACCATATAAGTCAGCCTTATTACCATAAGAATTTGAGGAGACTTTTAAAGAAAATCCTGTCACAGCTTCCACCTCAACTCGTAAGAGGCAGGTCTTTATTTCTCTTTCCCACAAAGGTGTAACATACTTGGAGGTTGATGGCTCACCCCTAGTTCTGATTTCTCTTCTCACCATTCATACCTTGTCAAAAGCAGTCTTAAGGCATCACAATATAAAATCACAAACTGAATACCTTTCTCAGGTATCCCTTCCCTTAACACTGAGTTATGGAGGGCCAGCCCTGCAGATTCTTTGGTCTCAGCTGGGCCATCAGTAAAGTCAGACAATCCTCTCTTTCATCCCCCAGTTGATTTCTTATTCCACCCACAGAGGCAGCTGTTCCAAACCTCCGGAAGTCTCCTGACTTTCCTAACCAGTCCACCACCTTTACTTTCTGCAGAGGACCTCGTCTCCTGCCTTATTTAGAAGACAGAGACCATACAATATGGACATACTAAACATCCCTCTGTCCCACGAAGTGATTCAAGTCGGAGAACCACTGCTTCAAGATGACCTAACGATGATGAAAACACACAATCAAAAGGCCTATTGATGAAGTCATCACTGGGTCCTTCTTGGGTATCTCTCCAGAAGGTCATGTTTACTTTCCTCTCTCCTTGCACTAATTTCTGAGTTGCTGCATGTCTATTAAAATGCCATTCAGCCAGAATGGTCCCTGCAAGGAATTCTGCCTGAACCCAAGCTCTGCCTTCTCAAAACAATTTCCTTCAAGAATTTGCACTCAAATGGTTTCCTCCTCTGCTGCCAGGGCCCAAGAAGTATGGCTTGAATGGTCATCTTTTGAGGCACATCGCACACAACCCTTGGCATAACGGCCATGGCTAGGAAGCCAATATCCAAACCCAGCATCCTGGGAGGCGTCCCACACCCACTGACTGAAATCTGAAGTGTCTTTGTACAGACAAGGCCATCCAGGGGCCTTGACAGAATCTGTGAATCACAAAGTGCCTTTCAGTTTCCCTTTGGCTCAATGTTACAGAGAGGCCACAGATTTGTCTTCTTAAATTGACACACAATATATAATTAATAAATTGTTCCTTTAGGAATGAAGGGCAGCCGTCCAAAAGAGCCACACATTCAGAAACCTCATTCTCTTTTCTGTTTCCATGGCCTTTTCTTCTAAGACTGGGATGTACAGACATTATCTCATCTGCAGGTTCCTGTGGCAACAGGTAGGTAACGAGCTGGGCAAGCTGCTTTCCTTTGCCCAATTGTTAAAGTTGGAGAGGTGGTGGTGAATTTAAAGGCACACAGCAAGTCAAGGATAAATCCTGTGTCCTAAGACCACTGCACTGCTCTGTCTGCCCAGGAAGTGAAGCATGCCCTTAACATTTTTGGTTGATTGCAAAATGCTAAATGCACACAGAGGGAAAGTTCCTTCCTGGCCTCTGTTTGTGTGTTGAAATGTGAGAATTACCTCCAGGTTTCTGCTCAGTGTACTCCCTCCCCTTTCTGCCTACTCGTTATACCTACCTTCAGTGAGCTACTCAAGAGCACTTCTTACCTGAAGCCTTACTGATGCCCTGTCTTAACACGGGCTACCTTTTGCAGGTAAACCTGGGGCTAGGTTTCTTGGTCACAGAGCCAACTCTCCTGGGAAGAGCAAAATCCAGGAAGGTTCTGAGGGTAGCCATGGGTTGACTACACACATGAGCTACATTCTTAATGATTATGTAATTAATACATTAAAACAATAAATACATAGATATAATAGCACTTAACTATGTGTGCCAGCCACTGTACTTGGCACTTTCATGCATCCCTCACTTAATAAGAGCATCCCATGAAGAACCAGCTCCTTCCCCACCAACGCTGGCCCCCCAGTCACTGCCCGGCAGCATGCCCCACCGTCCTCCCCCACTTCTGCTACCACAGCAGGGTCCATCCTTTAGACCCTAGACATGGTTTTGCTCCCCCAAATGACAAGACCAAAGGCCTTTTACAAAGACTCCAATGAGGTGACTGATGTCTGGTTTCGTCAACTACAAGTGAATAATAATTAATACTTGCCACTAAAGAAATAGACTCATTGTTATGGTGGCCACACGGAGGCTACAAAAGCCCATTTTGTGAAGCTCTTGGTAGAACCCTGGGGCCAACAGCGGCCAAAAGAAACCTCTTTGAGAGTGTAGGCCAATCCTCAAATGTGGGGACTGGAGCCCTGTACTGTTTTCCAGGAGTGTCGTTTCTAATGCTAATTAGCTTGTTGCCTATTCATCACCTAATTCAGCTTGCTGGTCAATGACAGCAGCGGAGGCCCACTGAACGCCCAACAGGGAACAATTTATCAGAGGGGACAGGTAGTGTTCTCCTGGGGCCCTCTTCCAGATTTTAAATTCATGTTTACTTCCTTCTCTGGGCCAGCCTCTGATTTGATTTGAGAAAAACTCACCAACCCTACTGGATTGGATACCCCATTCTTGGCCTAATGCCTAAAGCAAGTTTTTCCTTCAGCAGGGACTGAACAAGGCAGGCTTGGGTGGCTACAGAACTGGTCAGAACTGGCCAGGAAATATAATAAAGAAGCTTAGTGAGCAGAGAGCTAATGCCCCCAGTCAGAGGCTCAGCATACAAAAACAGGCAGAAGCACTGGCTTTGTAAGCAACAACACGCTCTTCTTGTGGCCTACTAACTGCCCGGGCAGATGGCATCCAGGGGCAATGAGTAACTCTCTGTAGGAAAGTTTCACCTCCCCCAAGTGGATACTGAGTGCTCAACAAATACCTTCCAGTGACAGTAACCAACCCCTGACCAGTTACACACACACACACACACACACACACACACACACACACACAATTCCATTATTTCTGCTCTTGAAGCAAACAGAGCTGACAACTGTAGACACTGTCATTTCAGTGAGCTGTTCCCCAAAACTGCTACCTAGTTCCCTGTTCTCACTTCCAGCTCAGTGCCTGAAATGCCACCTTTAGTGATATCAAATATGTTGACTTAAAGATTTGTTTTCCATTAAAATGCCTTTCGGCCCATTTCCTTTCCAGTCAAATGACTTCTAAAGGACCTGCTCTGCACTGAATGGGAAATTCTTTTGTATTTAGCTCTTAAGGATAAACATGTTCACTGGCTCCTATCTTGAAAATAATTTTTGACATAGGAGAATGGGGGAAGCACAGAGCACTGCACGGAGGTGGAGGTGGGAGGCCTCAGGGAGAGTCACAGAGGAGGTGCCTAACTGTGCAGAAAACCACCTTCAAGGCCTTCGCAATCCTGCCCAGGGATATGGACCTAGAATTTTGCCTCCCAATATCTGTGATCTCCAAGGTTACCAGCACTGCTTCCAACAGGGCCTGTGTCCAAGAATAAGTAAGGTGAGACCCACTGCCCTAAAGGGGACACAGGTTCCAGGTAGAAAACAAGAGTATGAGAGCCAGCACTCTCCTGAGTTGCCCCTCATGCCCCAGTCTCCTCGCCCATGCCAGGAAGGCACCTGAGAGCTAGCAGGAAAAGATCCTTGCTACCTTCTTGTCCTGGCTGGAAGAGAAGCCCATGGTCCATCAGCCCACAATGCTCCATCGCCGTGCTGGAGAAACTAGGCAACCAGAGGTCAAAGTCAGATTCCCTGAGCTGGGGATGGCCTGGGCAGTCCCAGCGTCCTTTCCTGCCAGGTTCTCCTTAGTACAGAGAACCACACTCCTGTCCGATCACGTTTCCTGCCCCCACCCCCACCCCTAAACAGAGAGCAACCCCTTCTCTTCCTTTTCACCCATCCATCGAGGGGGAGGGTGTCCTGAAAAGCAGAAACCACAACAGACAGGTAGGCACTCTTCCCAATTCTTCGGAGCTCAAGAAAATCCAACCTCCTCCCCAGGAGTCAGCCCACTCATCCCCCTTCCCCCCTGTCCTCCCCCGCTGCCTGGCAGCCAGGAGGGAGAGTGATGCTAGTGTAGGCCAGAAGGCTTCAAAGCGGGTCAGACTTGCCTCCTCCCTCGTTAAAACCCCCACCTTCAAACACTGGCGCTTCGCCCCTCGCCCCACCCATCTCACGTTCACTGCAGGGCGTCGGGTGCCCCAGGCGGCTGCCAGGCGGGCCCACGCGGCTCTCGCTTGCCCCGGAGGAGGTGATGATGGCCGAGGCGGCAGAGGCGGCTGCCGGCGCTCTGCAATACCTGGGCTCGGGGATGTCGCCGCTGCAGGTGTCTCCGGTTCTCGGGGTTAGCGCCGCTCCTTCACCCGCCCGCGGCTCCGGCCCAGGCCGCGCACCTGCTGCTGCCGCCGCCGCGCCCGAGCTGCGTTGTGTGCCGGCGCTTTCCCGCAGGGGGGTCCGCGCAACGAGGCCCAGGGTGGGCCGGAGGGGGAAGGGGGCCGCGCGGGGCCTGGAACCCGGCGTGCAGGGGCTTCGGAGGCCCCCAGGCCGCGCTAGCCGGGGCGCCGGGCCGAGCGCCCCCCTCGGGCAGGGAGAAGGGGCGCCGGCGCCTCGCGCATCCTCACGGCCGTATCGACGTCCCCCCGCAGCATCCCGGTCCCCACGCCGGCCCCAAGGCCTGCGAACGCTGCTTACCTGGGTCTGCGGCAGGTTCGTGGGAGCGGCCCAAGGCTACCGCGGGGCCCCGCGCCGGGGCGCAGGATGCTCTGCCCCGCTTAGCTCCGCTGGAGGGCCGCCGCGCTCGGCCCCGCCCTCGGCCCCGCCCCCGCGCCCGTCGCGGCTCCTCCCCCGCCCGGGGTGCCAGCCCCTTCGCCGCCGCCGCTGTCACACAAAGAGCAGGAAATGGCTGCGGCGAGGGGCGCTTGGTGTGCCCCTCAACGCGGCGGGCGCATCCCAGACCTGCACCCCGGCGCCGGCCCCAGGACAGCCAGCCGCCCTGCCCTCAGGATGGAGAAGGAAGGGAGGACTTGCCCCCAGATCCCGCGTGCCGGAGAGCCACACCTGCAGCAGTGGGAGGACGGAAGCTTTGGGCTCCATTGCGATCTCATCGATCTCACGTTATTTCCAAGTGCTCATTTATCTACCTAATATTTATTGAGCACCTATTTTGTTCCGAGCCTCGTGCCAGGAGCTGAGTACGCACTGCTGTACTACCCTTTTGGAGCTTGTTATCTACCTGGATAGATAGGGCATAAATTAACCTAGCTAACGTCCAGTTACAGCTAGAAGAAGTTCTGTGAAGGAAAGAAACAGGGCGAAGTGATGGAAGATAAACCAGGGGTTTGGGGAGAGGGAACTTCCACCAGTTGAGTCTGGTCACCAGGGCTTCTCTGCTCAGGAGTATCTTCTCAGTCGCTTGGAGCCAATCCCTGAAGCTGCCATCTCTTAAGCAGGGACCTGCCTCAACTTCATTGAGGAAGAATTGCCTAATGGACAAAAAGGAAAATACATGGTGACAGGAAGTCACCTGGCTTTGCCAGGAAGGACCTGAGAGGACAGGCACCTTTCTCTTCAAGGCTTATCTGCCATTTAGGGCTGCCCAAAGAAACGGTCCTCACCCGAGCAGCAGTCTGGTGGGGCTTCAGATCCAACCTTGAGACCCCCTACTCAAGTCACTCCAACACTCTGTTCTTGAGAAGCCACCATATCTATAACGTGAGGGATAATAATTGCCCTTCCTACCTCACAAGGTAAACACTTGAAAGCATTTGAAACATTTTAAAATGTAAGGGATAAAGTACTGTTACAAGGGAAGCTTTCTCAAAAGTTTGTCTATGTATACTTAATTACTCAGCTATTCCTATTAGGGGCTATTTATAGAGGAGCCACAGAGTCTCTGGCAAAGAACTTGGGAGTCTACACCCTCACTGATCTCACACCATTTCTTATTTCCCAAGCACTCAGAATTCATGATCCTTTATGGTTTGATGTTACATCACTCATTCGAATTTAAATTGCTATTTCAGAAAGGATGACTTATACATATGTACACACATACATTTCTGTCCCTGTGAGAAAGCTTGTGGAGGTGTTTGTGGAGGATGGCTTTAAACACCAAAGTTTCTTTCTTTCTTTCTTTCTTCCTTTCTTCTCTTTCTTTCTTTCTTTCTTTCTTTCTTTCTTTCTTTCTTTCTTTCTTTCTCTTTGTTTCTTTGTTTCTTTGTTTGTTTCTTTCTTTCTTTCTCTCTCGTTCTTTCTTTCTTTCTTTCTTTCTTCCCTTCTTTTTTCTGTAATTTTTCATTTTCCACTGTGATTCTTAGGATTTTGAGCGTCAGTGATTACAAATACTTAACAAGAGAAATTGGGGGCACCTGGGTGGCTCAGTTGGTTAAGTGGCTGACTTTGGCTCAGGGCATGATCTCGTGGTTGGGGAGTTCGAGCCCCGCATCAGACTCTGTGCTGACAGCTCAGAGCCTGGAGCCTGCTTCAGATTCTGTCTCCCTCTTTTTCTGCCTCTCCCTTGCTCGTTCCCTCTCTCTCTCTCTCTCGCTCTCTCTCTCTATCTCTCTCTCAAAAATAAATAAACATTTAAAAAAAAGAATTAAAAAAACAACAAGAGAAATTGAATTTTCACTCTAAAGGGCATGTTTTGTTGGTTGTCGTAGATTTCTGGAAGATGTATTTCTCCCTGTTGTTCCTTCCTTGTCTTTTCACCTTCTAAGATCAAGTTGTTTAAAAGAAACAAAAAGACTATTAGATATATATTTGGTTGGATCCTAGGCAAAAATAATTCCCTGACCCCCTGAATTTCATTCGCTTATAAGGAGAAGCAATAAGGTCTTGTTGAAAGCATTGCGTTGGCAATCCAGAGGCTTGTCTTTTGGTCCCAGCTTTGCAAGCAAATGATCCTAGACAAGTCACTGCACTTGTTTCCCCCTCCAGACGGTGAGGTAAGGTGGATTCATTCCAAGAGCCTTCTACATGCAGAAAATCACATGAGTTAAAACAAAGGACATGCCCCTGCCATGCTTACAGCACCTCACTAGCTTCTCATTGTCCTCAGCATGGAGCCTAAACTCCTTAGCAAGGCCCACAAAGGGTGTTCCATCTGGCGTCTGCCTCTCCAGTCTCCTCTGCTGTGAGCAAGCTCTCTTTGGTTGTAGCCAAAAGCAATCTTTTAGTTTCCCTAATCTGCTGTATTCTCGCTTGAGTTTGGCCTTTGTGCAAGCTGGGCTTTTTGCTTAGAATGATCTACCCTCCTTTCCCTCCCGCTTCCGCACTTTCCCCTAGTTTGCTGCCTAACTTCTGTGCATCCCTCTGGTGTCCACTTACCTGTCTGTTTCTTCTAGCTCCCTCCGTGTCTGGGTTAGGCTAGGGTTAGTCATCTATGCTCCCAGAGCCCCCTGGGCTTCCTCTATCACACCCCTCGTTGTGCTGTGTTGTGATTGCTGACGTCGTTGCCTGCATAGCATTATTAGAGCATAAAATCTAAGAGAAGGGATGTGTCTTTCTTGCCTCTCATCACATTCTCAGAGATTCGTCCTTCATAGGAGTTCAATAAAAATGCGTTGAATGAATAATCAAAAGTGAACTCATAGCTCATATGTTGCCAGTGACATGCGTAGCCTTCTGTCTACTACCTTCAGATATGCCTCACGTTCAATCCCTGGCTGCACCATCAGCCATGAGTGGGTTGAAGCTATCAGATGAGAATTGCATTGCCACCTGCAAGCTGGAGCCCACACAATGTGGTTCCATGTGTGGCAACCTTGCCTTGTTTTTAGAAAAGTCTCAGGTCACTTAGGACATCTAGGTGTCCATTTAAAATTGCTTCACAGAAACCAATAGTGGGGTATTTGGAATGGGCATAAGAATTGGTTCTGGAGACAGAAAACAGAAATACTATTTTATGTAGGAAAGGAATATGAGGTGGAGAGAAACTGTGAATAATACAAAAAAAAAAAAAAAAGCCTTTAACTGCCATGGGACTGCTACACAGAGTAGGCTCACCCACTTGTTGCTTGTAGTTAACATTTGAGTAGTTAGCAGGAAAAGAAAAACTTAATGGTCAATTACGCAATTTACGTTGTCCATTAGATAAAACCTGAGCACTTGCTCAAAATTGCCTCATTTTACAGATGAAAGAACTGGGGCCCAGAAAGGGGAAGGGTTGCCCAAGGTCAGCTGGACCCAGACTCAGGTCTTTCCACAGGACACTGGGTTGCCTATTTCCTTCTTTGAATCTGGAATAGTTTGTTAAAATAGATGTTTTATGCTTATTTTTTAATATTTTTTAAATTTAAATCCAAGTTAGTTAACATATAATGTAATAATTATTTCAGGAGTAGAATTTAGTGATCTATCACTTACATATAATACCCAGTGCTCATCCCAACAAGTGTCCTCCTTAATGCCCATCGCCCATCTAGCCTGTCCCCCCACCCAACACCCCTCCAGCAACCCTCAGTTTGTTCTCTATATTTCAGAATCTCTTATGGTTTGCTTCCCTCTCTGTTATCTTATATTTTAAAGATATGTTTTAAACTAACATTTGTTAAATGTTTATTTGGGGCCAGCCTCTGTGCTAAGTACTATATATGGATGGGCTAATTTCATCCTCATGAAATCCTAAGAAGTAGCCCTGTTACTTTATAAATGAAATATTGAGGACTGTTTTGTTGCTGAAAGATTGTGACTCCATCTTGGTCCATTTGGAAACACATGTCCCCTCATCACGCTGTCTTTCTCTTACTTTGCTCACTTCTCACAACTTCTATGGAACTGGTTCCCTTGAAGGTCAGATCTTTCACACATAACTTCATAGCAAAGAACATTTCATCTTTACTTACACAAATTCTGTTTATAATAATTTTAGATAAGAGCTGATAAGGAGGGGCTGAGCATATTCTGAACAGGATTTGAAATGCAGCAGTATAGCCAAAGGCACAATGGGCTCAGTGCTGCTGTGTTCTCAGAAGTTAGCATAGGTGGCCCTATAATCAGCCCCACAGAATGGTTGGGAACATGGAATTTGGGGACAGACAGGTCTGGCTTCAGGCCCCCATTCTGTCACTCACTAATTGTGTGACCGTGAATGGCTTTTCTAATTTACTAAGCCTTGTTCTCATCTGTAAAATTGAAACAATCGTCATTGTACCTATCCCTTGGGTTCTTAGAAGATTAAATGAAATAATAAATGTAACATGCTAAGCATAGTCATCATGAGTGGTCAAGAATGGAAGCTTATATTGTTATTATTATGATTATTAATGTGGTTTGAATTTTGGTGTGATCTCTAGGAAGAATGTAGGACTTGGAATAAGATCTGTGTTCTAACCTCACCTTTGTTAAGTAAGTCTACAACTTCAGGCATGCTCTCTGGGTATCACTTTCCTTTTCTGTCTGGTAAGACCCTTGTACTCCTGCTTCGATCCCAAAGCTGCTGAGAGAGCAAACATTATCTTAGATGGGAAACTGCTGTGAAATATACAAAAGAGAAACACAAATGAATGTTTGCATAGTTTGTCTCAGCTTACAGACACTTGTCCTCAAAATCAATCTGAGAAAATGGAAAGGGGCCAGAAACGTCTTCATAGCTGTAGATGCATGTAGATAGTATGGGTAGAGGTGATCCTGGGTGGTGAGAAACTCACAGTCCACTCAACCTTTTCAACTGATTCTCCTGTGACCGTGGCTAGCACCTACTAACCTTGTCCTCAAGGTTCCCAGTCCTAATTTAAAAGTAATGCAAGGGAATAAGGTGGAATAAGATACATTTTTTTTTGTTTTATTCGGGCTTTTCTTCCTGAAATGTTCTTCCAGATCCTCTCCCTTAGGAGCTCCTATTTACCCTAAAAGACAGCTCAAATATCACCTCCTCTGTGAAGCCCTCCTTGATCCCTGAGAGGTTTTCACTGTATTGTGACCACTGCTCCATTGGTTAGCCCACAACAACCCTTTGCAATCAGAGTTGATTCTCATTATTTGGTACTTACGTTTCATAAAGTTGCCGTGGGCACCGAATGAATGAATACTGAACCGTGGCTCCTAGGGGAATGATGGGGTTAGGTTCTTGTGAGCTTCTGGTCACAATATTTTCGTCAACTGATCTATACATAACCTCATGTTATGCATGTTTGTTAGAAAGCACCTTATTTAATATACTTTGTGGATTCATTAACGTTAAAGTCACAGTCAACAGCATTAAAACTCATGACTGAATGAAACTTATCCAACACACGTATTTTCTTTGAAAGGGATGTCACAGCCTTCTTGCTCTTAGGAACACTACAAACATTTCAGCTCTTTGCTCGAGGGCCATTTTAACCAGCAAAATGACCAACAAAAAGTACACAAGTGCAAACATGGCACTAAGCCTTGAAAAGGATACTTGTTTACTGTGTGAGAGCTGAAACGAGAAGGCAGAGCACTACCTTGTTTGACCTGGGCTGGGAATATGCACAGAGGGCAACTCACATTTTTCACTCCTCTGGCATGGGCATGCCATGGATGGCTATGGAAGGACTGGTTTGGGAGTTACAGATAAATTTCAGTGAGTAGGCAAATTTGCAAGTATAGAATCTGCGAGTAATAAACATCAACTGTGTTTGTTTACGTGTTGGACTTTTTAGTAGCCGAAGGGCTTCTTATAGAAAGGCTGGTGTCCATACTAGATATCTTCTCCTTCTCCAAATCCACTCCACTCTTTGCACCCTGCTCTTTCCCTTGGGGACTTACCTCTATGGATGGCCCTGCTACAGTTTCCTCATCCTCTGGCTTTCAGTTGGGTTTGGCCAACAAGTAACCCCAGCAGTGGATGGGGTAAGGGAGGAGAGTAGGGCCATTGTATTTATTCCCCTGCTTTCTCCTTGTGATGTTGCCTCGGGCTTCCTTACTAAAGGTCCTCTCCTCTCAAGGTGACCTTCTCCAGGTGACTCTCTGCTGTCACATTCAAATGACTACTCTCCCTCCTGTCTCTTCAGGCCTTAAGGTGATAACTGCTCCTTGGCTGTTATTTTCCTCTGTACTACTCTGTGGTTCTCCTAAACCTGACCCACACTGTTCTACATAATCCTTCTGTAAATAAGTCCTCCTTGAATTATCTTAATTTGAGTGTGAAGTGTTTGGTCTCTAACCGATAAGATATCATATTCATCTTATACACCTGACACAGTGCCAAGCAATGTCAGGTGAATGGGAACTATTACTTATAAAGTAAGTAAATGATCTCTAAAACTCCTTCTAATAGTCACTGTGTGATTCTGTGATCCCATAAGCCTACTACACGTCATGACTTGAAGAGAATCTCACAGTCATTGAAGACACACACACAAATACACACAGCCCATCTTGCTGAATGGGTTACGTTCCTGCCTCTTCCTCAAGGCAGTGGACTTTTGTGTTGGGAGATTCCAGGGAGAATAGGGTCTACAGGATAAATACGCTGAGAAGCAGAGCTGTTCATCCAGTCACTTTAGGAGTTTGCTATCTGGGTCATTTCCCGGTGGGAGTCAAGCCCAAAGGTGAGTCCCACAAAGGTCTGAGTAGAAGTTGCAGGCTTTTTCACTTGTGCCCAGTGGTCCTCTGGTGTGTGAACTGGCTCCTGCAGTGGACATGGGCATTTGGTCAACAGGGGAGGTCAACACACCAAAAACATAAGCCAGCCTGTTTTTCGCTGGGACTTTAAGAGGCAGGGGAATAGCTAAGCTATTCATTGCTGTCCAACTGTGACTGAAGAACTCCGAATTATAATTTCTCCATGTCACCCACACAGCAGATGACAGCGAATGGGTATGAACAATAATCTGGTTCTTGGAACACGGCGAAATTCATCTTCATATTGGCTTCTCTTCTATCGGCTTTACCTCTCTCAAATACACTCACTGTGTTGCTGCCAGAATATATTTTTAAACAGAAATTTGACCTTCTCTCTTTGCACACTGACATCTTTTCTATCTATAGGTAGAGTTCCAACATTTCTTGTCTTTTCAAATATGGTCCTTATCTAGATTTACAGATTCAGTTTCAATTTGCCTCCCCCCTTAATCATCCTCACCCTTGCCAACACCTCGTGGCCATCCCCACAACTTCCACTCCAGCAAGGATAAGCTGATAATAGCTTCCTCATACATTCTATTTCCTTTATCGTTCTACCTGTTAACTATCTCTCTTACTTCTGCCCACTTGCTTGCTAGAAAAAAACATAATTCATCTTCCAAACTGAGTCGGACATTACATCCTCTATGACGGTATGTCTCAAACTTTAATGTGCTTAGGAGCACCTGTGGATTTTGTGAAAATGCAGATTCTCGTTCAGTGAGTTTCGGGGTGAAGCCAGAGAATTCACACTTGTCACCAGTTGGTCTTGCTGCTATTGCTGGTCTAGGGACCACACTTTGAGTAGCAAGGTTCCAGGAAGTTTTCCTGATGTCACCCTTCCCCTGATAGATTCCATAACTTTTTTCTCCTCTCCTCTCCTCTTAGACCATATTTCTGTTGTTGCTCTAATAGCTGGATGATTTTACTTGTTTATATGTCTGCCTTCTTAACTGTACCTGAAGTTTCTGAAAACCAAAGACTGCCTTTTTCATCTTTGTTTCTATAGCTCTCGGTAGAGTATATGATAGGAACACAAGAAGCCTTTGATATTTATATCAAATGTTGAATGATATATAGTCTTTACTTGCTTGTGGAACATACAGCCATGTAATCATTTTTATTTGAAGAAAATTTTTGTTGTTTGACATTTGGGCAAATGGAACCCAGGCCATATATACTGTATTTATTAAAACATATAGCTTTATTTGCTAGACCCAACCTTCAACTATGTGTACTTTATAAATGGTTAGAGATATTTGTAACATTTTTATCATGGATACTAGCAGGGACTGTACCCTAATAA
Organism: Leopardus geoffroyi; assembly: GCF_018350155.1. Lineage (NCBI taxonomy): Eukaryota > Metazoa > Chordata > Mammalia > Carnivora > Felidae > Leopardus > Leopardus geoffroyi. The sequence continues at coordinate 190,443,408 of NC_059326.1, forward strand.
ATATTCGATACATCTAAATATAAATAGTCTCAAAAGGTACAAAATGCAAAATTTATAAAATGCGTCTAGAACCAAAACCTTGTATAAGGGAATTTTCTGTGAACACATGGTACAATTTTCAACATGTGAGAGGGGAAAAGAGAAACAGACAGGAAGCCCCTTTTGCAGGATAGGACACTGGGGAGTGAACTATTGACATATGTTCAGTTAAGGCCCCAGCAAATCTGAGCGTGAACAAGATAATACCATGCAAGGGGTAATTTTTGAAACCAGACCACAGAAATCAGTCAATTTTGATGTTTTCCTTCTAGGCTGGATATTCCAGAAATCATCTCTAATTAAGGGTTCCGCAAGAGAATGTACAAAAGGCCAAAAAGTAAACAGAGATGATTTTGAATATGTTGAGTAAGGTCATCTTCTGAATGATAGAGTTTTATCTTGAGGCAACCAGTTTCACAATAATTATAGTTGAGGGGCGCCTGGGTGGCTCAGTCGGTTGAGTGTCCGACTTTGGCTCAGGTCACGATCTCACAGTCCATGAGTTCGAGCCCCATATCGGGCTCTGTGCTGACAGCTCAGAGCCTGAAGCCTGCTTCAGATTCTGCGTCTCCTTCTCTTTCTGCCCCTTCCCCGCTCACACTGTCTCTCTCTCAAAAATAAACATAAAGAAATTTAAAAAAAAACCCAATAGTTACAGTTAAAAGCTATGCATCTGCATCTCTAGCTGGTCAAAATATCACACAGAAGAGTGAATGACTACACTACCCAATAATCTCTCTACAAGTTTCATCTGAATGCTGTAGGAAAACGAACTCTCTCTTACATCAGTGAACACAAAATGTCCAAGAAGAGTGCAGCTGACTCAAAGTTGAGATGATGATTAAAGGAAGCATTTATACACCCGCAGGAGCATCTTTCAAAGCTGTTTTGAAGCTCATTTATAAATGGCTTCCTGCAACATGACTCTGGAGGGGTGGGTGAATCAAAGGGTTAATTAATTGAGCAACTCCAAAGTCATTAATTCTAACAAAGGTGAAGCTACAGATGAGGAAAAAGAAGATCCTATTCCAACTTGGAGGTTTACATGGCCAACCATAGTGGTCTACGTGGGAGAAATATCATTCTGTGTTGACTTCTTTAATGGCTTTCTAGGTCTTTCCCCCAGCTATATTTATCTCCTTCTCTGCAACCCCTTTCATCATCAGTAGGAGACAGTGCTGAATAGAAATAAAGAAACTGCACTGGTGTCAGACAGATGTAGCCTCTACACTTCTTAGCTCTGTCACTTTGGGGAGGTGTCTTGGCTTTTTAAAGCCTCAGGTCGATTATCTGTAAAATGGGAATAAGAATAGTTTCTCATGGGGTTGGTGTGAACTCAGGATGAAATGAAATTCTGCAGATAAGGCTTGTAGCTCAGTACATGCTCACCGTGCAGATTTCAGTGCTCAATCAACAGCAGGCTGCCTTGTGCGCCTTGAAAGCACCCTACTCAGTGCCTGTTTCTATCCAGATGGTTTGAGCAAGAATAGACCCCTCGTTCCTCTCAGAGACTTTCAGGAGGCGGGAAGCCTCAACCTTGAAGTTGCAAACCTCTAGGGCCTAAACAAACTTGGATTTCTCTGCAAGACCACACTGCCCGACACAATGCTGCCCTCTGCTGATGAGGGTGGAACAGTGCAGAGGGGACTAATCCTAGAGGCCAGAAAAATTGGTGGTGGAGTCCTCAGTGGGAGTCAGGGTTCAGAAGAAACATCTTCTCCCAAGATGCCTGCAGAAGCATTCTGTGCGGAAGGGAAGGCACAGTGACCTGCCCAGCTTGGTACTAAAGGTGGGTGTTGGAGTACTAACAGCCCAAGGCCTTTCTCTGTACCATTTGGTTCTCCATCATTTGATGCCCTCTTTCTGTCCAGACGCCAGCCCCAGCCATGAGATAGAAATCGTTCACCCCAGTCCATCGTGTCCCTTCAAGGAGGAAAGTGGCACTGTGCTGGATGAGTAGCATGCATTAAGCTGCTTCTAGATTATCCGGCCTCAGATGTGAGCATTAGTTCCATCATCCTCTACGGCAGGAAGCTGCGGCTGACGACATCACGGCGGCTGAGTTTACACCTCCTGACCTTAATTAGTTCGCCGGTTCTCCTTGAAAAAGAGTCACACTCCTCATTTCTCTTGCCCCGTATCCTGGGATTCTGTGTTGTCAGGTCAAGTAAAAATCCCTTGACCATAAGCTTTAGATCTCATAAACCCTTGACCATAAACTTTATATTTCATGTTTGAAATAATAAAAATAATAATCCACAGTCCTACCCCATCTCTCCTTTTCTCTAAGAAGTGCAAGAAACGTTGCCTGAAAGCTGTCAGATTGAGGTTCGTGCACCACACACAAGAGGCTGGAAGGAGGGTAGAGACATCGCGGCTGCTCTGGCTTCACTCCCAGTTCAGCGGCTGAGCCTCCTGCCTGCGGCTGGGTGCCAGCCCCTGCCAGGGTGCTGCCTCCGTGGCAGCTCAGGGACCGGCGCCACAGGCCGGCTGCCTCTGGGGAGTCCTCGGCTGGTGGCAGCTTTTAATGCTCTATGAATGGAGAATCTGCTTCCCCCATTCAGGATCTGCAGCCCGTGGCCTGGCGCTGAGTCTCTGCTAAAGTCCTGATTCTGCAATTTCAGCCAGTTGACTCAAGAGTCTGCAGAAAGGTGGCCGGTCTTCTGGTTTCTAGAAGGGGAAAAAAAGAACTCTGAGTTCCTCGTACTTGTGTGTCATAGTTAATTCCAAAGCAAACCGGAACTCAAATGTGAATTTGAAAATGTGCTGCTGATTTTCAAATGTGTTTCCGTATTTATTTTATTTGAAGCTATCGTGTCTCAGTTGTTAACAGCAGGTATTCAGGAATCATACTACCTGCTTTTGAATCTAAACTGTTCCTTTCATTAGCTGTGTGACATTGAGCAAGTTACTTAACTTGTTTGAACTTCAGTTTTGTTGTCCGTAAAATGGGGATAATAATAGTATCTATCTCTTAAGACTGTTGTGAGAATTAAATAAAATCATGTATGAAAAATGCACCATTGGGGAACCTGGGTGTCTTAGTCAGTTAAGCGTCCAACTTCCACTCTCATGATCTCACAGCTTGTGAGTTCGAGCCCCGCATTGGGCTCTGTGCTGACAGCTCAGAGCCTGGAGCCTGCTTCACATTCTGTGTCTCCCTCTCTCTCTGCTCCTCCCCTGCTCACGCTCTGTCTCTCAAAAATTAATAAACATTAAAAATTTTTTAAAAATGGGCAAAAGATGTCAACAGACATCTCATTAAAGAAGAGATACAGATGGCAAAGAAGCATGTGAAAAGATGCTCAACATCGTATATCATCAGGAAACTGCAAACCAAAACAATGATATACCACTATATAGCTATTAGAATGGTTAAAATAAAAAACACCTGATAATATTAAATCCTGGTGAGGATATGGAACAAAAGGAATTCTCATTGCTGGAGGGATTGCACAATGGTACAACCACTTTGGAAGAGAGTCTGGCAGTTTCTTACAAAGCTAAATGTAGTGGTATCATATGATCCAGTGATTATACTGCTAGATAGTTACCCAATGGAGCTGAAAATTTATGTTCATACAAAAACCTTCACACAGATATTTATAGTAGCTTTATTCACAATTGCCCAAACTGCAAGCAATCAAGATATCCTTCAGTAGGTGAATGGATAGCCAAACTGTGGTACATCCATCCGATGGAATATTATTCAGTGACAAAAGGAAGTGAGCTATCAAGCCAAGAAAAGACATGGAATAATCAACAAATGCGTATTGCTAAGTGAATGAAACCAGTCTGAAAAGGCTACACATTATATGACTTCAACTATATGACATTCTGGGAAAGGTGAAACTTGGTCAGTAAAATCAATAGTTGCCAGGGGTTTGGACAGAAGAAAGGAATGGATAAATAGATGAAAGCCCACTGGATTTGAAGGCAGTGAAACTATTCTGTATGATACTATAATGGTAGATATATAATATTGTATATTTGTCAAAACTCCTAGAACTATACAGTACAAAGAATGAATCTTAATGCAAACCATGATCTTTAATGTATAAGTAGTGGCTGATTAATCGTAACAAATGTACCACACTAACGCAAAATGTTACTAATGGGGGGGGAGGTGTATGGAAACTCTCTGTACTATTTGCTCATTTTTTCCTGTAAATCGAAAACTTCTAAACAATAAAGTCTATTAGCTTAAAAATCAATAAAAGAGTCAAAAAAAGAAAAAAGTGCTAAGTAAATTTCAGCTATCATAATTATTACAGCATTTAATTCTCGTGAAGTTGGACTGGATTTGTTTTGCTCCTTTCTTTATGTCTTCATTGTTTGTTTCTGAATACAAAGCCTCTGTGAGCTTACAGATCAAGCATTATTTAATTCTCTTATGAGTAAGAAAAAGGAGGTTCAGAGAATTGCCCAAGATTAATGACTAAGGAGTGGCAAAGCTAGGACAAAGTCTAAGTACCCTATACTTTCTTAATTCCACCTTATTATTCTTCAACAATCTGAATTTGTGTTAGTTCTCTGTTCAGCAGCTTTCAATTGTCATTGAACTTTAAAATTTTCTAACTCATCCAAAGGACATCTAAGACTCATGCTGACGTGGTTTAAGATATAGCCTGCAACCCAAGCATGGGATAACTGAGGCATCTGGGAGGGTGCAGAGTAATTGGTTTTTCAGCCTAAATTGTTGAACAAATAAAATGAACTTGAATTAAGTCACTTTATTTTATTTTATTTTATTTTATTTTACATGTTTTATTTATTTTTGAGAGAGGGAGAGAGAGAGAGAGCACAAGTGGGGGAGGGGCAGAGAGAGGGGGGCAGAGGACCTGAAGTGGGGTCTGTGCTGACAGCAACGAGCCCACGTGGGGCTTGAACTCATGAACCACGAGATCATAACCTGAGTTGAAGTCGGACACTCAACCAACTGAGTCACCCAGGGGCCCCCTAATTAAGTCATTTTAATATTTGCACAGCACATGTGAACTTCTGCTCACCAATTTACAAGCTAACTTCATGTGTACTTGATGGTTTTATGATGTTATGGATGTCTTTTCTCAGAAAATTGGCATATTGGCACAGGTTTGACCCCGTCTTCCTCTCTAACAGTGTTTTGGCTTGTGAAATTATACTGCAGATCAAATAATATTTCAGGTCACTGTCAGCTCTTTGAGGGATGGGCAACCTCTTTAGTTAGTAGACACTCCAACCCACTTTCTTGCTACTCTACTTCAGCCTTACCTGCTTCTTATCCTCTAAGAGGCTCCCTTTCTCTAGAGAATGTGACAGACCCTAACGTTGTCGATGATGAGGCAGGGGGAAACCGCTTCCTTTACTGACCTCTTTCCAGCAATGATTCATGATCTGGTAGATATTTGAGGAGGCCAGCCGGGGCTTGTATAAGCGAAATCCAGTAGAGATATCTTCCACCACCTCTGAGTTGCTTCGGTTTTCATACGGGATTTTGCCTTCACTGAAGACTTCCCACATCAGCACACCTACAAGAAACGGGGAGTGCAGCACAGCTACAGTTCACAAACAGCAACCAAATGTACATCTAGAAATTGCAATTTCCTTGACATTAAGGTTCAAGTCCCTACCTTCAGGAAGTACAATAGCAAGCCACCTGAGCTGTATTTCTAAAGAACGGAGATTTCCGGGTCTTTCTAGTGATGAAGAAATTTCAAGCTTAGCCCTTTGTTATAGCTAACTCAAATGTTACTACTAAAAGTTGCAGGGGATGCAAACTGAAATGTTACACATCATGTAAATGAATGGAGTGGGTGAGATGTGCTGGAATGGGGACTAGGACAGACTGTAGAGAACTGAGGGTCAAATTCTGTCTTCAGATGACGGTTGTGATTTAGCTCCAGCCAACATAGGGCACATGGGGATGAGGGCTCAGTATTGCAGCATTTTCTGTGTTTTTAAAAAGAAGTCATAAATTGAGAGTTTTAAAATAAATTTTTTTTTTTTAATTTTTTTTTTCAACGTTTATTTATTTTTGGAACAGAGAGAGACAGAGCATGAACGGGGGAGGGGCAGAGAGAGAGGGAGACACAGAATCGGAAACAGGCTCCAGGCTCTGAGCCATCAGCCCAGAGCCCGACGCGGGGCTCGAACTCACAGACGGCGAGATCGTGACCTGGCTGAAGTCGGACGCCCAACCGACTGCGCCACCCAGGCGCCCCTAAAATAAAATTTTTTAACATCTTATTTATTTTTGAGACAGGGAGAGACAGAGCATGAACAGGGGAGGGTCAGAGAGAGGGAGACACAGAATCTGGAACAGGCTCCAGGCTCTGAACTGTCAGCACAGAGCCCGACGCAGGGCTCGAACTCACGGACCGCGAGATCGTGACCTGAGCTGAAGTCGGCCGCTTAACCGACTGACCCACCCAGGCACCTGAGAGTTTTAAAATAGAAATACAATTTGATTTTTTAAAATACTGTGAGGGTGCCTAGTTGCTTAGACGGTTAGGCATCCAACTCTTGATTTAGGCTCAGGTCATGATCTCACAGTTTGTGGGATCGAGCCCCACATCAGGGCGTGCACTGACAGCATGTAGCCTTCTTGGGATTCTCTGTCTCTCCCTCTCTGTCTCTGCTCCTCCCCTGCTCATGCTCTCTCTTTCTCTCGCAAAATAAACACCAAGAAAAAAAAGAGTAAAATACTGTGTAGACAGAACAAAAAATATCTCCAAGTTGTCCATTTTTGACCTCTGATTTAAACCCTTTCCTCTTCTGTTTTCAGAAGAAATGTCCCACCCAGTTTTATTATGTACCAATATATTCATGGGATGTCAGAATGGGAAGAGAGCTTGCAAATAACCACTTTCCTTGGTTTTCAGAGCATATTTCAGAGATTCTTAGGGCAGAGTTTTCCCAAGTATGATTCCCAAGACGTCTGAATAAAAATCACCTCAGAAGTTTGTTCAAATGGCAGATCCTGGGCCCCCAGCCCAGACCTCTGGATCAGGATTTCTAAGGGGTCTAAAGAGGCATCTCAGGAGTTCTGGAAATTTGGAACCTGACTGTGAATAAGACTGTGTAGCTCCTTAAGATACCAGAATTTCTAGTGAGATTTCTTTGGAAAATCGAGGCCTGCTGCTGGAAGCTCATTTGAAAACAATTGCTTTCATGCCAACCTTGCAATGCATTGATTGGAAACTGAGGAAGGCCCAAAGAGCTTACTTGACTTGCTTAAAATAGCACGGCTAATTAGGGCAAAAGCATTAAAATGCGTAACAAATCTCAATGGTCTTGAGGCAGGCATCAAGTTCTCAGTCCACCCAGGTTTCTGTCTCTCAGGCTTGCCGCTCCTGTGATCTACCCTCTCCACCCTGCTTCTATCAAGCAGGCTCGGTTTTGGATACTAAGGGGGCACATCTCAGGCAGGCATGGACCGAAGCGCAACCTTCTAATTATAAGATGCAACAGAAAATTCACAACTGACAACCTATGGCAGAAAAGGCCTCATGCAGAGTTGGCTGGTGGATGTGACAAAGCAGCCATGGCTACAAACGTGTGGCTCGGTGCGGCGTGACCAGCTGCATCCCTCATAGTGGCTACACATCGGCCATACCTTTCCCCATTGTAGAGATACTTGGGGAAAAAAGAATCTTCTGCGATGGCTCTGGTGCAGTTTTATTTCTTCCAAGTTCGTTCTATAACTTAAATTTGAATAACAAAGTCTTAGCTAGGCTGTTGAACAGGGAAGCTGTTTTAAGGAACAGTTCAGAAGAACCAAAAATTAACAAACCACTTGATTGTTGGAACTGGGAAAAATGCTGGGAAGACTTCAAAACTAGTTCTCTTAAGAGATTTAATTAGTCAGTTTCTCCCTGGTACTCTAGGTCAATACACTTGGCAAACATTCCCTTCATGCACAATGGCAAAATCAAACTCCAACTCATTTCTTTCCAAACTATAACCCTTATAATCCAAATCAAAGAGATTGTCCGGTATGTTTTTGCGTATAGGTTAGTAGTTTGTGTATAGTTTGTGTACAGTTGTGCATAGTTTAGTACACACAAACTATGGCTTAGGATAATATGACAAAACCAGCAAGAATATTTAGTACTTTCTGCCATACCGACATCATTCATTCTGGCCTTTCATTCATGCCCATTTACACTTATCAGGAATTCTGATCCCTTATCGTGGACTGCCAAGTTCGTTGTCTACTCTTCTCTCAGTAAGACAGCACCTCTCTTTCCTTTGGACACACCACATTTCTATAATTGCTGTTTTTTGTAAAGCAATGAAGATCCCTGGATCTCCAAATGGAGATGGTTCTCTCTCATCATTCAGATCTGTGCTCAAGGGTCATTTCCTTGGAGACGCCTTCCCAGACTATGGTATTTAAACTCACCCTCTTGCCTGGGTGGCTCAGGAGGGTGAGCATCCGACTTTGGCTCGGCTCATAATCTCACAGTTCATGGGTTTGAGCCCCATGTTGGGCTTTGTGCTGACAGCGCAGAGCCTGCTTGGGATTCTGTCTTCCTCTCTCTCTGCCCCTCTCCTGCTTGTGCTTTCTCTCTCAAAAATAAGTAAACATTAAAAAAAAGTTTAAAACAGACCCTCCATCCTAGTCAGTTTCTATCCCATTACTGTTTTGTTTTATTCATAGCATTTATTACTATGTGACTTTGTCTTACATACATAACTATTAGCTTGTTTACATGACTGTTATCTGTCTCTCTCTAAAATTTACCTCCAAGAGAATAGGAGTCTTTCGTATACAGGCACCACTGCATTGTGAGTACCTAGATTAGCCCCGGCTTATAGTAGATGTTCAATAAATTGTTGTTGAATAAATGAGTAAAATATTTATTGAGGGTTAAGTGTGAAAATATAATTTTGAACAAAATATGGTCCTGGTCTTCAAGGAACTCATATTCCAGTCTCCTCACTCCTCCAGCTTTTGATCTCACAGAAGCTGTCACCGGAACTCACATTTCCGTTCTCATTTCACCCCCCATTTCAAAGATCTCTAAGACCAAATGCAACAATGAGGCTCCTTCATACTTTTCAGAGCTGTTATCACACACAGACGGTCAGTGGGATGCCCTCATCACCCAGAGTCCTGGGCAAGTACAGTTGCCTGGATCTGACAAGTAAAACATCTGGCTGGCAGTCCTGGATCCTGTGGGTGTGGGGACAGAGGGACACTCACCAAATGACCACACATCTGACTTGCTGCTATAGCGACTGAAGGAGAAGACTTCCGGGGATGCCCACTTCACTGGGAACTTGGTGCCTGTGGAACTGGTGTACTGATCATCAAGGACGAACCTGGGTAGAGAGTGGAGAAAGAATGTCTGAATGTTCTGGGGGCCTGGGTCTCGTTCCTGAGACTTTGCTGGCACCACGTCCCCGTATTACCTTGTCATCCCAAAGTCGGACACCTTGATGACTTGGTTTTCTCCCACTAAACAATTTCTGGCAGCCTGGAATGGAGACAGGCAAACAAAAGAGAAAGGAAAACGGTTGGTGGATAAGCAGTATACAAGGGCACTCAGGAGCTTTACAGACGCTAATTAAGCTTCCCTAGCACCTTACAGGAGTTAGCTAAAAAGTTAAATGTGTAAGATCCCTTATCAGGATGAGTAAGTTTGGTCTTTTAGTTTTATTCCTGGGATATTAATTAGAAGAGAAACCCATGGTGGTGTTTAACCAACGATATGTGTTGGTTTTATTATGTGTTCTTTTTTTTTTTTTTTTTTAACATTTTTTTTTTCAACGTTTATTTATTTTTGGGACAGAGAGAGACAGAGCATGAACGGGGGAGGGGCAGAGAGAGAGGGAGACACAGAATCGGAAACAGGCTCCAGGCTCTGAGCCATCAGCCCAGAGCCTGATGCGGGGCTCGAACTCACGGACCGCGAGATCGTGACCTGGCTGAAGTCGGACGCTTAACTGACTGCGCCACCCAGGCGCCCCTTATTATGTGTTCTAATGCAATCTGATGCAATAGGAAATGTTAACATTAGGGACGGTAATGAAGAAACTGTCACCCATTTGACTAAAATAAGAATGTTTTGAGGTTGCTAATCCTCTTTAAACTATTCCTCAATAAGGAGAGTCCCTAGTCTCTAATTAGTATCACAGAATTTTGCACTTAGTGATGAAAGACTCCATTCTCTTTACAAATTTTATTTTATTATTTTTTCTTTTTTTCAAATTTTAAACGTGCCTACAAATCCCAAGGGGGATATGTTAAAATGAATATTTCTGAGCTCCAACCCCCAGAGATTCTGAGGATGGTTTTAGCATCACCCCAATGTGATTGTGGTAGATCCTTGGATAATAGTTTGAGAATTTTACCAAGAGGAAACTGAGGCACAGAGAGGTTATGAAGGAGAGGCTATATGTTTCATTCTGGAAGAATGTAAACTCAGACTCAGAGGGTACAAGTTAGAAGCAGGGCTGGGATGAGAGCCCAGATCTGAGTCCTACTAGGGCATCCCCAAGTGGGTAGAAATTGAGAGGGGAAGGAAGATGGTCTGTGACTTGTTATTTATCAATTTATTCCCAGTCTGGGTAGCTGTACGTTTCAGGGGGACACACCCCTTCATCCTGAACCTATAGTTGTTTGCCCCGCATCCTCTTACCAGGTCTCTGTGGATGACACATGCCTCTTCCAGGTAGGCCATGCCCTCACACACGTCCAGGCACATGCCCAGCAGGGTTTCTGCAGCAAAGAGTCCTCGCTGGTTGCGCAGGTAATCCGACAGGCAGCCGTGCTCCATGAACTCAAACACCAGGCAGATGGGGGCCTGCTCTAGGCATACCCCATACAGCTGCACCAGTTTGGGGTGAGAGAGTTTCCTGGAGGAAAAAGGCAAGGGGTGAGATGGTCTAAAGTCAGTCTCCCCCAAACACACTCCGTCCCCTAAACAAAAATGACCTGAAGGATGGTGAGCAGTCAAATGGTGTGTGTGAGGACAAATGGTGGTCAGTGTGGCTGGCACATCATGGACCAGTGGAGAGATGGGTAGGAGATGAGACTGGGCAGTGGACAGAGGAAGACCATGACAGGCTATATAGACCATGGTGAAGAGTTTGATTTTAGTCTCCATGCCATTGGAAACCATTGCTAGATTTGAGCAGCAAAATGGCATAACATGGCGGCAAAATGGTATTTAAAGAACACAACACAGAACGTCATCCCGAAGACATCTTTGTGTACTCTTGTTTTGGCCACTCACATCATGACTTCAGCCTCCTCTATGAAGTCCTCTTCCGACATAGCCCCTTCTTGAATGGTTTTGATGGCCACCTTGTCCTTGTTGAGCCAGTAGCCAAGATGCACCAACCCAAACTGCCCACTGCCAATTTCCTGTACAAAAGTGAGCTCTGAGGGATCAATCACCCATTTCCCTAGAAGAGAGAAAGAGAGTTTTCCAGGGTTGGCAAGGAGTAGATATGAGGTATAGGGCTACAAGGAGACTAATAGCCCTAGATAGAATGTTATCTTCTTGATAATATAACCTAAAGATGGCAAATAGTATAAGCTTTAGACTTAGAACTTAGATCTTAAAGTTATTTCCACCTCGCTAATAATAACATAGGATATGCATTTAAAACCACGGAAAATGTTTGTGGGGAGAGATTACATGGAAAGAGGAAGGAAAATGGCATTAATCAAGATCTCAAAGAAAGTAAACGAAAGGGTTCTTGCAACGCCTCAACTATTTTTTTCTACCTGATTGAAAATGTTTTATTGTTGGGGCACCTGAGTGGCTCAGTTGGTTAAGCGTCCGACTTCGCCTCAGGTCATGATCTCATCCTAAGTTGATCTCATCCAAAGTTGGCCGCTCAACTGACTGAGCCACCCAGGCACCCCAAATGGTCATTTTTAAGTCTGGGGAAGAATTACGTACATGGAAAGCCCATTCAGAATTTGCCCCAGACCTTTAGGGATGTGATATGACAGTCCTGAACGCACTGCTCACCATATCTCAGTCCTGCTGTGACTGGGGCTTTCTGCCTCCAGGAACAAACTGGATACCGGAGTCGAGTGACCAGACCTGGGTTGATTAAAAAGTGAAAGGTGGCAGTTAGAGCTTTACTATAGCAACTGTTCAAATTAAACCACCAGGAAAAAAAAATAACCCAATGCAAAAGTTATTTTTATTCTGGAAAACAAATCCCAACACCCAATCACTGATATCACACTCCCTCCAACAAGAGTCATAAAAACAGATGGGCAGGTGGTGAAATCCCATGAGTCTAACAACAGAATTTGCTAGTGGAAAACATGCAATATGATCAAATATTCGGCATTCTTTTCTATTTGTAGATTTAGTTATTATTTATGGTCAGTTTGCCTGAGATGAAGAAACCTGGCTGGGAATTTGTCATTTTTTTTCCCAAGTTCCCTAGTGAGTGACTCCCCCCTCCCCCCCACTGCCCCTGCCCTGGCCTTGTCCTTTAGAACTTACCTCCTCCATTGTGTTGGTGGTAATTGATGAGGAGAGGGATGGAATCAAACACATACTTTTCAGCCACATAATATCGCTTGGGGTTATCATTAGTTTCCTTGATGTGATAATGCTTGATACAGGGGTTGTTCTCACTTAAACAAAAGAAGCATAAATGCAGTGATTATTAAGAAGCAATGTTTAGACACAAAAATGTCTACTGGTATCAGCTTCGTATGAGCTTTGTTTTTTACCTTCTCAGAAGGATGGCAGATATTAATTCTTACTGGACTTTGCTTATTGCCAAACTGCTTTGTTGTTACTTATTTTTTAATTACAATAGAATTTGAGACCTGGATTGGCTCTTAGATATTTTTTTTACAGAGGAGGAAACAGAGGTATGGAGCAGGACAGACAGCATGAGGGTCTTGCAGTCAGCCGGCTGGAACATGGCCACTTGAGCTCCATTGTCTCAGAGAGGCACCATCAGCTGTCTGAGCCTCGGTTTCTTCGATGGAAAGGAGCATAGTAATACCTGCCTTCAGAGCTGATTAGGATCAGAAACAGTCTGTAGGGTTCAGACACATGGTAAGGACTCAGTAAATGGTAGGTAGCTTTGTTAGCAGAGCCAGAACTAAATACGTATCTTCTCGCTTCTGGCTGAAAGTATCTTCTTTGTTAGCTGTGGGTTAAATGATAAACACATCAAATGCAGAGTCAAGTATTTTATTTCTTTAGAGCTCTGCATGCAGGGATGCTAATTTAGGAGAGACAGTGGCGTCTGGACCCAGCTCTGTCACTCTCCAGGAAAATGACTTCAGCGATGTCCTTAATCTCCCTGGTCTTGATTTTCTCAGAGGGATCAGCAAAAGCACACTGTTTCGAGCCACCCCTCTAGCTCTTGCCCTGTCTGACGGTGCTGTGTGTGGCCTATTGCTCACCCACCTCAGGACTATCTCTCCCCACTTTAGTGAGCTGAGTTAGCACCGTACCTTACAACGGCTTTAGTGAAAACAGACACGGTGTAAGTTCCTGGAGTCCTGGAATCTCGTACCATGAAGGCTCCTTCTTTGGCCTGGAATGGTTAGAAAATACAGAAGGTTAGTGATCCCAGGAAACCCGGCTCCTGCGTCCAGCTCTACTTTCTTGTCTGTGAAAGGAGAAAATACTATAGGCCAGCTTTGCACAGAGCAGAATTTCAGCAATAATGGCTAGTATTTCACCTGCTCAAGCAACAGGTATTTCTTAAGGTCCTACCATGGATCAGAGACTTCTGGTGATGACATAAGCAGTGCATGAAGACAGATAAATGCAAGGCTGCCCTTTTGGAGCTCACCATGTACCAGCCTCATACCAGATATTGTCCAACCCTCACCACAACACTGCAGTCTAGATGTCACATCCTCAATTTACTGATGAGGACACTGAGTGCCACAGAGCTTCCGTGACTTTCCCACCATCTGCAACTAGTACGCGGTGGACCTGGGATTTGAACCTTGCACGTGGCATGTGAGCAAAGGCCATGCTCATTCTGCTGCTCCAGGGTACCTCTGCGCAACAAATGTTAGAAACCACTTCTCCATTCCCCTCCAAGGGCACAAAGCTTTCTGACCTGGAAGCTTTGCCAGTTTCTTCATGGGAACGTATTTATCAGGCCCTTTCTAGAGTGCTGATTTTGCTGCAGGGCAAAAGGAGAAAAAAACATGAAGTTCCTGTTGCATGAGGGAAGTGGAGAGAAGGAAAAGCCCCAAGACTGTGCTCTTCACTCCCTTTGACAGTTTTGCCGGTGCTAATGAATCAAGCACAAGCAAATGGATATGCCAATTTATTCGTTCCTGGTGGAAACGTTACAATCTGAACTCTGTTTAGAGTACATCACGTCTAATGCTGTGTTCCTGCCCAGCTGTAAATGCGTGCTGGTAATATTTGCAAAAGCTACTACTATGAGTTACTTAACTTCAACATAGAGAGGGCCACAAGTGAAGGCCAGAGAAACACATGAGCCTCATGTGTGAGCCACATAGACTGGTAGCATATGGAGCACAGTATGTACGATTTAGAACGATGCAAGCCCCTCCATCCCCAAAGTGGATTGTCTACACACCGTGAAAGCAATACACACAGATGGCCATGCTAACTGTTTGAACCCTAGAATCTCAGCATTATGGGATGTTTAGCAGCATCCCTGGCTTCTATCAACTGGATGTCAGACACTGCCAAGTTGTCCCTGGGGGACAAAATCACCCCGGTTGAGAACTACTGATCTGGCCTCATTCCCTATGAGTATACTCCTATGTCCCAAACTTTGTTGATTATCACAATCACCTGAAGAATCTGAAGCACAGAACAAGACAAAACAAAACAACAAACACCTAACCGTGCTTCACCCCATGCATATGACCTTTGAATCACCAGGACTGGCAACCTGGTTCGTGAACTTTTTAGAAGCTTGCCTTGTGATTCTTAAAAAAAAAAAAAAAAAAAAAAAAAAAAAAAAAAAAAAAAAAAAGTTTGTTTATTTTGAAGGAGGGTGGGAAGGGCGGAGAGAGGGAGTGAGAGAATCCCAGGCAGGCTCCACACTGTCAGCACCAAGCCTGATGCAGGGATCGATCCCATGAACCAGGAGATCATGACTTGAGCTAAAATCAAGAGTCGGACATTTACATGACTGAGCCACCCAAAGGCCCCTGCTGTGCAATTCTTACCGACTTGCAGGTTTGGGCTCCACTGACTTAGCTGAACATGTAGCTCCTATTTGTAATATCCTGATGAGTAGTCTCTATCTTTAAACAGTAGTAAAACTGAGTGTGGAGCCTGCTTAAGATTCTCTCTCTTTCCCTCAGCCTCTCTCTCCTGCTCTCTCTCTCTCTCTCTCTCAAATAAAAAATAAGATAAAATAAATAAAAGAGCTTTTATAAATAAATAAATAAATAAATAAAAATAGCTTTTGAGGCACAATTTACATACCATGACATTCTCCCGTTTCAAGTGTACAATCCAATGATATTTAGTAAATTTACAGGGTTGTGTCACCATCACTACAATCCAATTTTAGAACATTTTCATTACTCTCAAAATATACTTCTATTTGCACCCTGGCCACACTAATATGCTTTCTGTTTCCATAGATTTGCCTGCTCTAGGCCTTTCATGTAAATGAAATAATATAATATGTGGTCTTTTGTGCCTGGCTCCTTACAGGTAGCATATTGTTTTCCAAGATTTATCCAAGTTGTAGCATGTATCAGTCCTCCATTCCTTTTTATGGCTGAATAATATCCCATCGTACGGATATATCACATTTTGTTTACCTGTTCATCAATGGATGGACATTTGGGCTGTGTCCACCTTACGGCTACTGTGAATGGTGCACCCGTGTCTGGCTTCTTTTGATCAATATCACGTTTGTGATATTCGTCCACGCATTACATGTATCATAGCTTATCTTCAGAGATTTCCCCCTTTATCAAATAATGAAGCTTTTGCTCTTGCCTCATTAGAATGGGATGGGTTAAACTCAAGGCAGGAAGGAACAAAACTTCAGCAGAGGAAGATTTTATCTGCGTATCTTACTCTAAAAGGGGAAGAAACAGACCAAAAAACCCCCAGACGTTTATCAAATGTCTGTGAAGAGGGGAACGTGAACATCTCTCCTATTTAATTAGTACTGTTTTGCTGTTGTTCTTATTCTCCCAAAGAAGCCATTATTTTTTTAAAACAAAACAAAACCGTAATCAGAGTGGGGCCCAGCTGTGAACAAGAGTAATCCACAGATGTGAGAAAAAGGGGAGGTAATGTTTGCAGGCAGCTCGGCTAAGCAGGGGAGGTTCAGAGCTCTTCCCCCATCATACTTGCTCTAGGTGGCATTCAGTGAGGGCGACAGGAAACTCTCATCTGGGGCTGAGGCAGTCTAGAGTTCTGAGGAAAATGAGGCATCCAGCATGTGCCTTACCACTTACTTCCTGCAAAAGGCTCAGAGGAAGTCACAACCACTGAGAACACTGTAAAGGGTCTTTGTTCATATCACCATCATGCAAAGGGGGCACTGACTTGTACAGTTTAGCCAGAAGAGGGGCCCTTGTTCCCTTGGGGCATTTTTAAGGTTTCAGTTTACCTTTTACTAATTTTCAAAGAGGCAACAATAGGGGAAAAAGCCATGGAGATGGTGAAATATATGGATGGGAATTATGGGATGGGAGAATAGAACTTAGCTCATATATTCTCTTGTTAACTGGGTGTGTGTGTGTGTGTGTGCATGTATATGTGTGAAGACGCACCCCTCCTCTAGTCCAGAACTATGCCGCTGATTCACACTCTGAATGTGGCCTCAGTTTACTCTTTTGTAACACAGATGTTCTTCAAAGGGAATTCTTACTCTACCAGTCTATAATTCTGTGAATTCCAGCTGTTTCCTGTTTAAATGTATGAGCTCCGGTTTCCTCATCTGTAAGATTCCCTTTGTAAGGTTGTGGGGAGAATTAAAGTGTATAGAGCCGTTCCTGGAATATACCAGAACAATGACTATTAGGGCTATCATTAGCCATTGTTGTCATATGCTATGGTATTCTATCTGTTGGAGGTATTAATTCCTCCAACACACGTGTGCGATGCTGTAAGCCATGAAATCCCTGCTTGCGAGGAATTTACTCTCTAACTAAATGGGTTAAGACAGAAGATAAACTGCTGAGGCCCAAGAGAGAGTGAGAACAGTGCCACTGGAGAAGTAATGACATTGCACCAGAAAGGTTCAAAGGACAGACGATCACGTTCCACGGCCAGGGAGATGGAAAGCATGAGAAGCTTCTTAGAGAAGGTGTTATCTGATGAATGGATAGGACTGTGTAGGAAATGCTTTTCTGTAGTTCCTAAACTTGGGTAACTTCCAGAATCACCTGGGTGCCACCTCTAGAGGTTCTGGTTGGTGAGGCCTGGAGTTTGGACTCTGTATTTCTATAAAGAACCCCCAGTGATGCTCTTGATCAGCCAGTTTCTCTTTAAGCATAGTTGTTAATTTAAAAACATTTTTTAAGCATTTAATGTATTTATTCATTCAACACATATTTGTTGAGTAACTACTTTGTCATAAATACAGTTTGGGTTTCTAGGTGCAGCGGGAACAAGATAAAGCCTTTCTATTCTAGTGGAGAACTGTGGATGGGGCAGTACATTAGGAGCTCTAGTTGATAAAAATCTATCAATCCATCTCTTAAGGGTCCTACACTTGTTAGATAACAGAGATACTAAACACACCCACGAAACAATTCTGCTATTGTTTCAAGCAGCCGACAATACAGGGACCCGCTGATGTTTGCCCTTATATTACCTAAGAAGGCAAAGAGGATTTGGTAAAGTAGTTCAGAATATTAGCACGCAGGAATGTTTCAACTGCCCCAGAAAGCAAAATGTATTTAAGTGTCTCCAAGGAACTGCTGTCGAACAGGAAACCTCTTCAGCTTGTCATTAAATGCGGGCTGTTTCAAGGACTCCATGGGTAACACTTCATTAACCAATGTGTGATTGAAAATAACAAAACTGCACTTGTTTAAACTCCATATAATTCAGGTTTTTAATTAATTTTGCAATCCTTTCAATTAGTTCTTATCGGTCAGGTTTTGCTATGTTATCCAGTAACATAGCTTGGCTGAAGTAGGAGCTGAGCCCGCTGCATACGCATCATAAGTTCGGCTAGAAAACAATACGGATTCCCAGGAACTGACTCTGGAGATTCTGATTCTGTAGGTCTGGGTGGGGGCCTGGGATTCTGGATTTTTAAGTTTCCCAGTGGTTCTAATGCGTGGTCTACTGGGGACCACAGGAAATCATAAAGTGCAGAGTTGATGTGGAACCAAGGAGAAAGCAGGGTCCAGTAATGACTCAGATCGATTCCTCTTTCCCCCCATGAGATCTGACTCTTCAGAGTTGTCTCTGAACTCTGAGGCCACTGCCAGCCTGCCTCATGCTCATAGTTTATCTTGGATTGTCCTCTGACTCTTCAGTTTGCCTTCTTTTTCAGTACAGCCTAAAGCTTGTTGAGGTCAAAGATCCTATCTCAAACACCCCTAAGTGCTTAGTCCTGTGCTCAGCAAAATGGTAAGGTACTTGAGTTTATAGCCAGATATCCTAATAAAGGAAATGGTGCACACACGCTGAAGCTGAGAGGGCTGCTAACGGAGACAGATGACATAGTGCAGGCTGTCTGTTGTGTCCCTCACTGGTAAGCACACAGAGTCTTTTGAGAAATCCGTAAACAACTGAACTTGCTCTCTTTGATGAGAGCAAGCTGCCCAAGGGCAGAACATCTCACCTTGTCCTCTTTGCTAGCAGCTTGCTAATCGGCAACTTACCCGAAGAAGATGAAGTTCACTGCTCCCCAGTATGACGATGGGTTTTTCCTTCTCCCCTCCCCTTTTCCTCTTACAGAAATTCTATTTTTGCCTTTGATGGAATGAATCAATCTGTCACCAGTTTCCCCTTCTACAAAAGTAAATTGCATGCCAATAATAAGCTGCATGCCTTTAAATTAATCTTTAGCAATATTTATTAACCCTCCACCTTCCCATCACAGACTTTCATTCCCTTCCTGGCACCTTCCCAGGTCTCCTTCTCTAAGTCTCATCACTAACTGGGCAAATAGTGGCTACCAGTTTGGGTAACCAGCTGTCCCAGTTTGTCCAGGACTGAGGGGAGGCTGGGATTTCTGGGCACAGGACTCTCAGTTTTAAAACTGGGATAGTCCCAGGACCAACCAGGATGAGTTGGTCACCCCACCTTCATCCCATGCAGGAGAGATTTGCAGTTTAATTTAAATTTCTTACAGATAGGAAAACCTTCAAACACAAACTAGAAAATAAGGTGCAATGGCAGGGATAGGGTTGACATTTTGGCACAGGGAAACTAATGCTTCCAACAACACATACCTACAGTTTGCTGGTCTCATCGGTAAGACTAGTGTTGGGCACGGGTCATTAATGTCTGAATATTAGACTCGTCTGGAGAGATTTTTCTCTGAATTATTAATGCTTAGATCCTACCAACTAGATATTCTGATTTAATCCATCTGGTGTGGGGCTTGGGCATTGGTATTTAAAAAAAATGTTTCCCATGTGATTCTAATGTGCAGACAGGCCCGAGAACCACTGCTTTAGGCATATATGTTGGTAAATTAATTGATTGCTCTGTGGAAGACTTTTTTCTCAATACTTCCATACATTTGGTTTCTCTGAAAGAGCTATAAATGTGCAGTTTTAAGTGCTACTCAAAGTGTGGTCTGCAGTTGGGTGCCAGTTGGCAGATTTTTGCTGGCCCACCACCAGACAGAAAGGGAAATTGAGAGAAAGCGGTTAGACATTTTTTACAGCACTCAGACTAATTTTGTGTCTAATAAATCAAAGACTAATAAAAAATTAAACTTGCAGGTTTTGTGTCCTTGCTTCTTTATTTTTTTCTAGTAGTTCATTTTTATTTATTTTACACAATATAAGCCTGTGACAAATTGGAAATTGAAAAACAACCGCAAAAAGTGATCCATCAACACGGGTATTTGAGAGGCACTGGCACAGAGTAACAAATGGCCTCCTGGTCCAGGAAGAGAGGGTTCACCTTGAGTGCCAATCAACTGATGGCAGCTGCCTAGAGCACTGTGTTGACAAGGATCTCAAAGCCATGGACTGTGATCAACAGCGTCACATAAGATCAGGAGCAAAGGGTGACAGTATGAATCCTGGCTAACTCATTGCTGATTTAGTCCAACTCTCGTCTTGTACTCATTGAGAAACTAAGACCCAGGAGGAAGAAACATCCCCAAAGCCACAGACTGTGTTGGTGACAGAACAGCGATTAGGACATTTGCTTTTCCCACCACACCATGCTTTCTCTCTTCTCATCTCTTGCTCCCTTGATTCTGACATCCTTGGGCAAGATCAGTCCTGCTATCCACACTGCATGGCTCTTAAGAACTGATGCATAAAAATAAATTAAAACAAGTGATGTGTTTCTCCTGGGCTACAGCCCAACCAAGTAGCATGTAAGTCACTGCCACCCCTGACCTAGCCAGAGAAGCAGGCAAGGAAAACTAGCCCCATGGCTCCCCATCACAGACAGAAAGGCCACTATATTTGTCATGACAGTTGCATGTCAATACCAAGACATGAGACCCTCCATGGGGTTCTTATCCTGTTGTATGCTAGTTTCTATAAATCCCCAGAATATTTTCACTGAACATGAAAATCACTGTTAATCTAATATATCAACTTACTACATTGGCATAAACCATAGTATGGCTGAAAAAAAAAAAAGCACAATTCATTTTATTTTAAGTCAAAGGCAGGTCAAGGAGACTTACTGTGTCCAAAAGAAGTTTTTCAGCTTTGTCTCGGCTGATGCTCTTATTGTACCACCTGAAAGCAGGAAAAAGTCATATGTCAATGACACTTAACTTTTAAAAAATTATTTACTTGTAAAAGATAATTAATTCTAGAAAATGATTTGGTCATTTTCTATTTGTACCACTGCATTCAAACTTAAAAACAAAGGTATGCACCATATCAGGGTAATAAAATGTTTAACTGGAAGGGAACAAATGAATTAGAATTGGTAAAATAGAGATAATTTTTGAAGCTGGGTTTTGGATATAATGGAGGTCCATTATATTATTCTATTTTTATGCATGTTGGAAATTTTCCATAAGAAAGTTTTATAAAAACTTTATCTCCTCTATTTCATAAGTTAGTGGATGGTTATAAGTAGGATGATGCTAGGACAACTATAACAATTGAGTACAAATTTGAAAGTTTAGCCTTGTAAAATAATTGTAATATTTTCCTCTTTTAGATCTATTTTCAAAATCTTCTGCAAAGTAATTACTTTTATAATTTTGGAGTCTGGTGAAAAAAACTTAAAAGTGGTAAAAAGAATATGAACGATTTTTAGGGATGAAGTTTTTGAATTTTGCTGTTAATACTTGAGCCACATCCTGGCCTCTCTGGCCATTTATGAGATAAGAGGAAATAGAATGGTCATCAGTTAACAATCAATTTTGAATAGTATAAATTTCAGAGGAGAGAACTTTTAGATGGGAAGGAACACCACTCACCAAACTTGTTGTCTACTAGAAAGTAGCCACAGGGGCACCTGAGTGGCTCAGTTGGTGATTTCAGCTCAGGTCATGATCTCACCATTTGTGAGATCTAAACCTACATTGGACTTTGCGCCGATAGCATGGAGCCTGCTTGGGATTTTCTCTCTCCCTCTCTCTCCCCTCCTCCTCTGCTCTCTCTCTCTCTCAAAATAAATAAATAAACATTTAAAAAATTTAAAACATAAAAAGTAGTCAGAATATGGGAATTAGTGGACCCATCTGAGCCTTTTTTTTTAAATACAGTGAGAGAGAGCACATGTGTGCACATGTGCATGTGAGCAAACGGGGGAGGGGCAGAGGAAGAGGGAGAGAGAGAATCTCGAGCAGGGTCCGTGCCCAGCATGGATGTGGGGCTTGATGTGGGGCTTGACACAAGGTTCCATCTCATGACTGTGAGATCATGACCTAAGCTGAAATGAAAAGTGGGATGCTTAACCCACTGAGACACCCAGGCTCCCCTACCTGAGCTTTTGAGTATCATATGGTATTTTATACATCAGCTGATTTTATACATCAGCTCTTGTAACTTAACTAGTTGAGGGATGGCAAATAGGCTTCATCTCTTGTGCAAGCTCTGATCAGCTCATCACAGCTGCCTAAAGATGTGCACCTGAGCTCAGTAGGTAAGTGTGTCACTATCTAAAAGGGATGTCAACCCTGAGTTCAGGCACCGGGAGGGAAGGGCAGCAAGAGTGCCTCCTTCATCTGTCTGACCCTTCATTTTAAGGAAAAGGGATCTGAGATCCAGCCTGGTGAGGAAACTTGCCCAAGGTCATGCCCTCAAGTCAGGGCAGGAAACCTGAAGCCAATCAATGGATTTCACAGCCCATGATTATGTTCCCAGATGTTACATTTTTGAGTTCTTACACAGATATCCCCTGAAAGTAGACAATATTAAGTGCAAGGATAAAAAACTATCATACTGGGTGTTTTATTTTTATTTATTTTTATTTTTTTGAGATCATTTGAACTTTTTTGTTCAGGAAGACAGAATATTTATTTATTTATTTATTTATTTATTTGTTTTCTAATATGAAATTTATTGTCAAATTGGTTTCCATACAACACCCTCATACAGGGTATTTTAAATATACACAGATATATACTTCTAAATGACTGGATGTTTGGGAGTCATTTTATTCCCTAGCTGCAATTCCATAATCTGAAAATGCAAACTGATAGTATATAGAATAAATAGGTCTCACAGACTGTTTTGTTTGTATAGTATAGGGTTTGTTTTTTTTTTTTTTTTAATGACTTAAAATACCTTCAGGAGGAGGAATACACCTTTTTATTTCCCCTGGGTTCCACCATTCCCTATTGCTTTATACTCTGTTGGAATTTTGAGTTTGCCCCCTCTATCATAAAGGATGAGATTCTGATTAAAAGCAAAAAACAAACAAAACTTTCCAGCCCAGTGATCATTTGAAATGAATACCTATTTTGTCCTAAAGGCATTGACTATAAAAAAATTGAAAGAATTTTATTTAGGCATATTTCATATACGCTTCATTGCAGCTCAAGTGTTCTTGGAACTGATGACTCTTCTGTTGGCTGAGAGAGGGGCTACTAACACATACTTGATCAAAATCAGTCTCAGGTTGAGAGACTCTTCAGAAAATGACCACTCTTCATTGCAGAGTCTATTAGAATTTCAGCAACACATAACTTGACCACATATGAACTAATAAGAGCCCAAATGTGTTAATAGAAGTCTTCATTAGCTAATGTTCTTCAATCCTGGTATCATACATTTAGTGAGGACTTCAACATTTTTTTTTATTTTTACATGATTTCAAATGTATAGAAAAGCTATAAAAATACTATAAAAGAACTCCCTATACACTTGACCCAGATGAACTAATATTGACATTTTCCATATTTGCTTTACCATTCCCTCTGAATAGATATATATTTTTTCTGAGCCACTTGAGAATAAACTTTACAAAGACTTCAGTATGTATTTATTTCTAAGATGTGGAATATATGCGTATATGAACATAGTACAATTGCCTAAATCAGGAAATTTAACATTGGCACACTACTGTTACCTTATTTCAGACTCTATTCGAATCTCACTGGATGTTCCAATGATACATTTTGTCTCTATCATTTTTTTTTTTTAATTACTCAAGATCCAATCCAGGATTACTAGTGCATTAGTCAGCACTCATCTCCTTAGGCTCCTTCAATATGAACCAATTTCTCAGCCTTTTGTGTCTTTTATGATATTAACATTTTTTAAGAGCACAGGCCAGTTATTTTGTAGAATATCTTGCAATTTGGAGTTGTCTCTTATTTCTTCGTGATGAAATTCAAATTAGGCATGTTTGGGTGGGAATGTCACAGAAGTGATGTTGTGTTCTTCTTAGTACATCACATCAGGAGACCCGGGATGTCTGTTTGCCCTGTTGTTGATGTGAACTTTGATCACTTGGTTAAAATGAGGGCCTACCAGCTATTCCCACTTTATTGCTGATGAGTGATTTGTGAGAACATACTTTGAAACTATGTAAGTATCAAACTTTCGCCTCCCTAGTTGTGATATTCATTGATGATTCTTGCCTGAATTAGTTGATACTTTGAGTTACAAATGGTGATTTTTAAACGTGATCTTACCTTGAACATTCATTAGCTGGCATTCTATTTATTTATTTGTTTATTTATTTACCTATCAAGCTATCTGTTATTGATTCTTATTTTATCGATGGATTATAATCTATTACTGTCATTATTTATTTTGATACTCAAATTGTCTCAGATTTGTGCAGAAGGAACAATTTTAAGCTGACTTCTGTGCCCACTTGACACATCCACACGATGAAAATATTTGGTGGGGGGGCAATAATTCTTTACTTTTGGGTGCAAGGTGTTCCAAGTTCATCCTGTTCTTTCCCTGCATCAACTCTGAATCCCCAGCCATTTTTCCAAGAACTCCATTTTAGTGGGCAGTGTTAGTTAGAAAGGAAGATCTGTGAACACAATGTTGCTGTGGTGCTGTTGCTTCTGGGCCTTTCAGCAGCTGAGCAAGGGAATATACATACGTGGTATCCACTACAATTGGGTTTTATTAAATGTCAAGTAGTTCTGTTAAAATTATATCCATATGAACCCTTCTATAAACAACGGCTTGAAATAAACAATACAAGCTAAGCAGATATTTAATACCCATTTGTCTGTTATTTTGGTATTGGAAGTATTGTCTTAGAGCATGTTTTAAGTAAGTTTGTATTTGATCCAGTCTTCATAGTATTTTTTTTCTCCTTAAGTAAGACCAAGATTCCTGGAAGAATCTTTTCCTTTCACCACAATCTTCATAGGTATCTTAGAATCATCTCTTTGATAAAAGGGGAGGTGAGTGCACATATCTTCCCCTTCTCCTATTTAGAGTGTTCCTCTACTGTGTATTTAGGGATCAAAGTACAACAAGGAAAAAAATCCTGGTACTTTTACAATCAACTAGTAATTTACTCCTAATCTAAGGAGGACTTTAGTACCATGTTTTTAGAAAACAAATGAAATATCTTACTCATAGGTTTCCAGGCTATTTGGAGACTTTTCCACCAGATAACTGCTTGGTACATATCCTTCATGCCTGTTAAGAGGGAAATTAGTGTTTAGACCATTATAGGACTAATCTTCACTTCTCCATTTTATAGGTTATTCAATCCACTAAAAGTCTTTTAAGGTAGGGGATTCTTGCATTATTTGACATTCATAAGGCAATTTAAAGTTTTAGAATAAAAGAATGGCTAAAAAAACCAACAATTTGCTATCTGTCAAAGGCAATAAATTTCACCATTAAAATATGAATCATAATAAAATTTTTTTATGTTTATTTTTGAAGGAGAGAGAGAGAGCATGAGCAGGAGAGAGGCAGAGAGAGAGAGGGAGACACAGAATACGAAGCAAGCTCCAGGCTCTGAGCTGCCAGCACAGAGACTGATGTGGGACTCGAACTCACAAACCTCAAAATCATGACCTAAGCCAAAGGCAGATGCTTCATGGACTGAGCCACACAGGCTCCCCTGAACAATAGTAAATAAAAAGTGGCTATTTTACTTAAAAAGATGTTTGTTGTTCTCCTCATTGTGAAATTTCCTCTGATGGAAAAAGGTCTCTATTTTCTCTAAGGAAACATTTTTTTTGGGGGGGGGGTGTGATAGTCAGTATTTTTTCCACTTTAGTGCTTCAATTATGTATAGTCAGGAAACCAAAATAATTAAAATATAAAAAATCATTTTCCAACCACAGGTCCCAAAAGATACTGCCACTCAGCATCATAAGCTTTTAATTCAAGGACTCCCTAATGTTTTTTTTTTGTTAATTCAACTCCTTCAGACACAAATGGTAAAACACGAGAAAAAAGAATAAAGTCACGCTGGATTTGGAGGTGGGACTTTCTTTTGAGCAGGAATACATATTTGTGCATAAACAAAGACACGGTGGATAAAGAGACCAATCGGCACCTCAAAATACTTTACATTTGTGCATAACTTTGTATTTTTCAAAATAATTTCACATATATTATTGCATTTAATGCTACAAGGTGAAAACAATGTTTCTTCCACTCTCTGGGCCTCTGGCTCCCTAAGTGTGCAATGAGGGACCTAGGTTGCACATAAAATTCCTCTAGAGTCTGACAGTCTATAAAAAGATGCCTAAGAGTTTCTTGCTCTTTACTTCATAAAATATTTTAATTTTTGTATAACAAAGGCATTTTTCAATTTAGTGATTATGTTTACTGGGGAATGTGTAATCTATTTCACAGAATCGTTTTGGGGAGTGAAGATATCAAGAACAGGGATGTCAAATATGGGATGATTATCTCATATCTTGTGCCCATGGCTGACACTGCTAGTCAATCGTGGCATGCTTCCTTCGGAGAATTGAACATCCAGCTTCAGAATCATCCTTAATGTGGTGCTCAAGGCAGTCTGGGCCAATTGATGGAAGTCAAGTCATTCTAAAACTTGCTATTTCTCTTCTATCTATCTTTTCAAATCCCTCTTAATTATGTCTGGTTTTGCCACACCATATGTTTACAATTATATGAATAGGTCAAATACCATTTTTGCTTTGAAATAGAATAACTGTGTTCTAATATGCCAGCCACATAATATTATGTGCTAATAGTATCCCAAATGGTAATTCTCTTCACTTGGATGTGGATGTAGAATTTGCAAAGCACCTTTCGCGTTTATCATCTCATTGATTTCCTCAGCAGTGTGAGATAGACAGAGCTGACATTATCGTCTGCATTTTACACAGAAGGAAATGGATCCACAGAGGTTAAGCGCCTTTTCCAAAGACATACAGCAAGACCGGCTGATACTGAAGTCCAAGTCTTCTGTCTCCCGATCTTGTGTACTTTCCACTATACTGCACTATTACAAAGTACACTGGGGAAATTCCCAAAACACCAGTTAGACTCTAGGGTGTCCTCTTTGATGGCCTTTGAAGTGCAGAGCCGAGCATTTCCAAAGGCCACTGAGCAAAGGGTAAGCTGTCATTTGGGGAAATGCAACCTAGGAGAAGAAATTTCCTGGCACATCAGGTGTGCTAAATAAATGCCAGTTGATTGAGGGAGTGAATTTCTGAGTAAATTCCTCTAGTGTCTGTAGAAACGGACTGTCTTAAACCTGTTTCTGATATGAGCCTCTTTATAATAGGCAAAGAGAAGGTATTGTGGCCGGGCCTCACTGGCCTACATAAGTCAGCTAGAGAGGGAGGTTCCACATGAGGTGTTTTGGGGTCTCTTTCCAGCTAGCAAGCAACACTGTCTCCCAGGGCACATCGCAGTTCTTGAGCTAACTATATTTGACACCCCTTCCTCACTCCCCCTGCAGTGGCATCAAAGAGGATACTTAAAGAGAAGGCGCTTTGACAAAGAAAGTTTTGGTGCATGTAAACAGTAAAGCCTTAACCCTAAAGATATTTGTGTGCCTCTTTTTGAACTCATCAGATTAGCTTTTTTTTTTTTTTTTTTCTTTTTTAAGGTTAGTGATACCCAGTGTTGACACTCCCACACCTTATTGGTGGGTAGTGGCAATGTAAGTTTGGCGACCTTTCTGAGGGAATTATCTATCAAAATTGAGACCTACTCTGACTCAACAGTTCCAGAATTAGAAATATGAAATACATATTTTTTCAAAAGAAAAATATATTTTCAAAAAATACGTATATTTGCATTTTTTTTTCAAAATATTGCCCAGAAACATGAGTATGAGCAATACGAGTTCTTCACTGAGGACTTGTTTAAGATAACAAAGATGGGCACCTGGGTGGCTCAGTCGGTTGAGCATCCAACTCTTGGTTTTGGCTCAGGTCATGATCTCACAGTGGTGGGATCGAGTCCCACATCAGGCTCCGTGCTGTCAGCATGGAGCCTGCTCCTGATTCTCTCTCTTTCTCTCTCTCTCTCTCTCTCTCCCTCTCTCTTTCTTTGTTTCTCTCTCTCTCTCTCAAAAATAAATAAACTTAAAAAAATATAACAAAGAAAACAAATACCCGGAAACTAGATGTCCCACCATTTCAGATTATTCAAGTACTTACCATATAAGCATACCTTCCAAAACCATGCGATTATTTTAAAAATAAGGTAGATTTCTATCTGCTGAAATGAAACGATCTCCAAGATATATTACTGAAGGTTAAAAGCAAGGTGAAGAGCAGAATAAATCACCTTAGTGCAAATGAAAAAAGGATGCATCTGTGTATGTATAACTTTTTTGTCTGGGATATACAAGGAACTGTTGATAGTGTTACTTTTGGAATTGACATGGGGACAAATGGAGGGGTGGCTTAGTTTTCATCTATATTTCTCTCTACTTTTATTTAAAAAAAATAAAACATCAATCTAGGCCATCCAAATGTTGCAGTGATGGAGTGTTTTCTTTTTCTTTTTCTATATTTTTTTCAGTAATAACCTCATACTTTAAAAATATATAAACCCCTGATATTAATATGCAAGGATGTTCATTGCAGGGTAGTTAATATTTGCAAAATATTGGAAACAATCTGAGTGCCTAACAAGGGAATTTGCTAAATTATGGTACACTTTTGTATTGGATTTGTGCAATCATTGAAATCATATTCAGGAGAATATTCCAGGGCTTGGGTAAATACCTCTGACATATTAAAAGGAAAACCTAAAGCCTTCATAAAGCAGCATGGATCTGATGCCTTAAAACTAAGCACTAGTATCTAAGTCATGTACATCTCAGAGCATTCTGAAGGTTAAAACAGCAATTTTGTTGTATTTCAGATCAGAGAAGGGCTCATAAGTTTTTTTTTTCCCTTCAAAATTCTCATAGTGGGCATTTGGTCTTTGCACAACTTAACTTTCTCCATGGATCATTTAGATGGCTAGTTGAGACAGTTAGTGTAGCTAACTCTTTAGTATCTTCTTCCTGATGCCTTTTAATATAACCACCAATCTGTACCATCTCTACATGCCGTTTCTTTTCACCGAAAATAGACACTTCACAATGGGATGTACCTTCAGTCTCATCTGAACACTCAAGAACAATAGTGCTTCCATGTGGAACAAGCTGCCAATCTCCTACTCTGTGGATGTCAGTGAAAAAAACCTGGGGAATTTTTAGATGGGCTTGGGGGCTGGGGGTGCTTAATAAGGGAGCATAGCAAGTGACTGTCTCTGGCGCTTCTGAGAAGTAGAAAAACGTCTCTCAACCACTTCTTCCTTCCTCTTCCTTCTACCTCTGCTTTCCTCTCCTAACTCAGTGCAGCGGGCCTGCTGACAGAAGCAGGACAAATTGTCCCAGTGTTTTCTGTATCCCCACCTCACCCCAAGCACTGGGACAACAACCACAAAGATGCCTTACCCATTCCTGTCCTGCACTCTCCACCAGTGAATCTCGGAACTGTCCAGCAGGTAGTATTCCTCATTGCGTTGTAACGTAAGTTCCTGTGGGTCGTTCGTTTGGTAGTCATACAAGGCAATGACAAGGGTTTCTTCAGGTTCCTGGAGTGATCGCTGAAGGTAGGAGAAAACAAAATTGAGTGATGACATAGAAAGGAGGTCAATTGTGGAACCAGGTCAATAAGTCCTGAAATGGTAACTTGCTCCTGGATCAAGGCCAGGTCAACACATGAATTCCTATAATCCACTGGGTATTCGCTGAAACCACCTGGCTTCTCTAGTTGGCTTTCTTTTATGAGTTAGGGTTATGGTGCTGAATGTGACACAAAGACACTCAGTACCTGGAATTCATTGCCCTCTCATTCTGTGTGGTAAATTCTGACCACAGTGAATTCCAAGCAGTCACATGCTTTTCACACAAGCCTGCTGGTTGCACGTTGCAGACTCTTTGCTGGAAGCATCATATTCTTGGTGAAAGTGATGCAGTGAACACTAGGTTATTCAGTCCATGCCTTTCTGATTTGATTTGTGGGTTTGTCCAGGTCCAGAGGATCATAGACTATCAGAGCTGAAATGCCTCTGAGAGATCACTCAGTCCATTCTTTTGTTAAGAATGCAGAAACTGAAGCCCAAATGAAGAAATGGATATGGCCAAGCTTACCACATGAATTAGTCTTAAGGCTCTCTCTACTATAGCACATGGGCTCCCTTCTTCCATTTAGGGGCTCTCTTGCCTAAGTCTCTACTTCTCAGTACCTTTTTAAAGACAACATAGTGAAGATGTGAAGAAGAGTCTATAAAGCAAACAGTTGTGAGAGTTCAGGATGGGCACACTTGCTACAGGTTGGCAGGTCTTGGGAGACAGTAAATATGGAAGAAATTGAGGTTACTGGCTAGGATGAGATTTGGTGTTGGGAAGCCAAAGTTTCTATTTTCACATTGAAACCTTTGATGGTATAAAAATCCTGGAGATTTAGAAAGAAAAGCTTGTCATGGTGATGTGGTATGTCACCCCAGCTGAGCCCAGATTAGGATTTGAAGTCTCAATATCTGTGGAGCTCACGAGGTGGTGTATTGGAGTACTGAAGATAAGAATAATTGGGACTGAGGCTTTCACCTGAAGAGCTAATGGAGGAAGGAGTTAAATTGAAGGGCACCTGAAGATAAAGGAGGGATATGACATGGTATTCATCCCATTATAGGACCAACTGATTGATCAATCGCTATGAAAAGAAAGGTCAGAGCAGGGTTCAAAAACCATAGTGGTACGTTTCTATAGGAGGCATCTTGGACAGCTTTGGGGGTGGTTTGAATGTCACAAAGGTTTAGGAGTGCTGCTAACATTTAGTGGCAGAGGGCCAAGAATGCAAAAATCTCTGCAGTATCCCATATACTGTAAAACTTTTGAATGTCCCGTTAGACATTCATATGGTAAGAAACCTGCTTATAATAATAATGGACAATAGTACTCTGAGCCTAGATCCTACCTCCACCCTATAGGTGGGACTATGGGCGAAATCATCTGCAAACCAGAGCTGGCTTCCCTAGAGTGGGCTTGGTATCACCTAAGTCTTGTAAATCAGTAGATTAGAGGAGTGTTTCTCCCACTTCAGTGTGCCACAGAATCACCCGGAGGTTTCTTAAATTACAGGTGGCTGGGCCCCTCTCCCAGAGTTATAAATATAGTAGGTGTGGGGTGGGGCCTGAGAATCTACAGTGCATTTCTAATAAGCTCCCAGGTGAGGCTGATTCTGCTGGTCCAGGAACCACACTTTGAGAACCACCATGTGAGTTAAAGCCCACCATCTCAGAAGCTCTGCTGCCTAATAACTTACCTACTAAGTTGCTGAATGGCCTTGGAAAAGCCTCAAAACATCCCTTGGGACTTGATGTCCCAAGGTTTAAAATGAGAATAAAACTATAACCCTCTGAAGTGGCTAGAATGGAGAGTGAGGGAAGGAGGCCTTCTCTGTATATATAAGTACACGCACACACACACATAAAGATATAGATATAGATATATATCTTTGAAATAGATAGTAAAAGTATGGAAGTACTTAGAAAAATATAAAGTATTATCAAAATTAAGGTATGGAGTAAACACATCATTTTTCATAGATAGCTGTTATTGTACCCCAAAGTGGTCAGGTGGGGGGATGCACAGTTTGGTACAATAAATTTTTGTTGAGTGAATAAAGTGAACTCAGGATTTAGTAACTGAGTGGTCCTTTTGCATAAACTGACCCATGAGACAGGTCCAAGAAACCCAGGGTGTTCATTTCGGCTGAATTACTACAACCTGCTGTATTTGCCCAGGATATGGGAAATCTGGGGGTGGGGGGAAATGCAAAGGGGACATGGCATTCAGGCAGTTGCAGCACTGGGCGCCCATCATGCCCAGAGCTTGAATCCTCACTCACCCTGTTGTCTTCAGGAGTAGGAGGAAGAGGCTTCTTTGAAGCTGAAATGAGAAAAACAGAAAAAGAAAATGAGTATGAAACTGAATGTGCCCAACCGGAGGTGAAAAGTCAGGGGGCTTTTCAGAGAAAAGCAGCCCTTAGGAGAACAACAGAAGAAAAGAGCCAAGAAAGAAGGAGATGATAAGACGCAGAGAAATGAAAACCGGCCTTATAGAGCCAGTTTTTTTTTTTTAATCTCTTTTGGCCTCTTGGTTCCCCATTTCATTTTCTAGAAGATTCCAGAAACTTCTAGAAGTTCATATTTAGTATTCCCAGGAAAAGCCTAATCCAAAGGTTGCTACAGAGGCATTAGGCTTGTGTCCTTCTCTGTGGGCCAGGAGACCTCCACAAAGGCACCTACCACCTGCTCAACCCCGGAGTGGGAATTGGTGACTCAGGGTAACAGTGAGTCACTGGCTTCTTGAGGCAGCCGTGGGCTTGGGGAGAGGGTGGGTGAGGTGAGGGGTCATTGAGTTATTTTTTGGGAGGGCTGGAATCTACTTTTAGTTACATTAACACTTCTGAGCATGTGTTCTTGCTGCCTTCTCCAAACAACACACACTCAGCACCTCTCTCTCTCTCTCTGTTTGTGTCTCCATGTCTCTGTCGCTTTACCTCTCCTCTATACCTTCTTTTCTCCTTTGTCCTATCTTCTTTATCTCTCTTTTCTTCTTGCCTTCCTTTCATCTCTTCCTCTCTGTCCTTCAGTATTTTTCCTTTGAGGCACTGAAAAGGTCAGGCCTAGAATCAATAGACCAAGGTCGAATATCTGGGAGTATGTGTGGCATGGGAGGCAGCACATAGGCTTGTGCTCAGTTCAAGGATTATTTCATAATTAGAGATAAGACAGGAATAGGTTCCATAAGTAGGTGGTGACATCCTCATCTCTGCATGAGATTGACTCATTGCATGAAGTTGATCCCTGCCTGAGTTGGACAGTAACTGTCAGGATTGCGAGCAGAGGAGACCCACACAGTGACATGGGAACCCACCCCTGTGCTAACACTTTAAGCACGGGCAGGGTGGGGTATTGACTTGGCTTTGTGATTAACTGAGAAGAAGAAAACAAGCGTAACAGGAAGCATGGTTCCTATTCAACGCTCAACTCAGGGCACCAAGAGACTGATGTTCTAACCCTAGCTCCACTGGGAAGGAGTTGTGTGGCCTTGGTCTCCTTCCAGCCCTGAACATTCTGCAAGGGTATCTCTTCCTCCAGCCTTGCTCTCCCCTTCTTTCCTCTTCCTCTGTGTGAAGTTGGTACGTAGTGACATCAGGGCCAGTTCTGGTTGCAGAAATGAATGGGGTATAGCAGCGTCCATTTTTTACCCAACCACCTCTGCTGTTTTCTAGACATACACATACATGCTGCTATATTTCAGCTTCATATTCTTCTGTCCACAAATAAAAAAGACTAGTAGGTGCAATTGCCATTTATTGAGAGATAAGAAAGTGCCAGCAAATGTGCTAAGAGCTTTCCACGACCCCATTGTTGCAACACAAACGCAGGACCACTAGCAGAGTGACTGTATGGCAGTTAGGCCTGAGTTCATGTGGGAGGAGTTCAGCATGACCAGCTCTCTCCAACTGTCATCTTGGTGCATCAGTCAGATGTTCCTCACACCTCAATCATATGTCTACCACTCAGTGGAGGGGAGTGCTGTGTACCCTGAAGAGGGACAGCTGCAAAATGCACGGTGAAGATGGAAAAATGGAAACACAGATTCAAAGAATTTCAGAATTGACAAGGGACTTAGAGATTATTTCATCTTAGGAGCCCTAAAGCTTCCCCTAACATTTGAGAGATGAGGACATTAGGGCCCTTGGGGGCTGAGTGACTGATCCAACAGCCCACAGCAAAGTGCTGGCAGGAATCTGGAGACCAGATCTCTGGCTCTGGAAATGGCTTTCACTCACTGGGGAAAGCCCATGCCATCTTGTTATTGTGATGGATTCCACCCATATAAACCCTTCTGTTTCTTTTTTATGAAATACTCTTTATGAGTACAGACCATGGGGTAATGCTGAAGATCACTGACTTCTAAAACTAGGTATATATTGTTCCTTGGGGCCATGGGATTGGTAACTTTAAACTTTCTCTCCCAAGGTGGAGGGTGAGAGGTGGTGGTTTTTAAAGTGGTACTAAGAGGGGCTGTCACTCAGGAAGCCACGGAAAACCCAGCCATGGGTTACATTTAGCACATCCGCCTTGGGTTGTCAATCCGAGGTAGTAGGTTTTAGTGCAAAAAAGAAACTGACAGATGAGAAAAGGTGGCTAGGGTAAGAGAGGTTGAGAAGAGGGGGGAATGGAAGCAAAACAATTCACACAATCCATCATTCCTATTCAACAACGCATTTACAGAGCACTTCTCCCTGTGTGACCTTGAGCATTCCAAACTGCTCAAGGCGTTCTGTTTCTGTGACCTCACACATCTACCCCAGATGACTGTGAGGAATGCGAGCACATCATGTGTAAAAGTGCATGCAAGTGAAGTTGCACTTCATTGAAAGGTCAGGTCCCAGAGCCATCACAGAAGAGAAAACCGAGTTACACACCGATCGTGAGTTCCAGAGCCTTGGACCTCTAAGGACCAGAAATAATATCTTTTGTTTTCATTTTGTATTTAGCCCGTGGCCTCCTTTTCTCTGAGGTTATGGAGATAAACGGCATATTTGAAGGGGACGCAGTGAAAAGCCACAGAGTACAATAGACAGCTTTTGATTTTACTTTCTTCCCCTCCAAGTGTATAAAGTTGAGCTGGTATAATTAAACATGTCTGTGATGTGGTGCTACTGTAACAAATAAATAATATTCTATACGTTTGAGGCTTTCTCTACAACTTGAGATTTAAGTAGACCACGCCATTCACATTTTCTAACTTGCGGGTTATATAGTAGTGCTTCCCAAACTTACTTTGCACACAAATCTCCAGGGTATCTTGTTAAAACACAAATTTTGATCTGGCACCTGGGATGGGGCCAGAGAATTTACATTTCTAACTAGCTTCCAGATGATGTTGACACTACTGGTCCAAGGACCACACTTTTAGTAGCAAGGAGCTATAAAGACATAAAGGTTTGAAGTGGAAACAGATCAACAGACTAGTGTTAGAGGCGGATGATTTCCCTCCAACAGTTCTGAAGATGCAGAATTTTGTATTCAATCCTCGACACCCGTGATGATGGGAAGCTAAGAGCTTTTACTTCCTCCTACTAGAGAGGTCGGTCATTTTACAAGAAGAAAGGGAATTCCCAGTCTCTTACCATTCTTGGTTGGATCGTACTGGGCACAGCCCACTGCGAGCTTCTCCAGCTGAGCACAGCACCTCCACCTCCCATCCATCCAGAAGTTAGGATGATACATGGGTACCAAACTGTTATTGTTCCTTGTTTCTGAAAGAGATTGGCACCGGCAGAAGAGTTATTTCAGGTTATTCTATCAAGGACAACCAACTTCTCAACTCCTTGAGATTGGACCCTGCTGTGTGAGCCTGAGTGAATAGTACCTGGAATAGTCAGAAAAATAGCCTTTTGCCCAAGCATGTACATTTATGGAAGAGTATGTGTTGGATGTGGTCATCATCAGGTCTGGGTTCTTGTCTGACCTTGGGTTAATTGTGTGTCCCTAGATTGGGCAACACCCTCATCGGAGCCTCATCTTCCCCACGGTGCAATGAGATTCTTAGACTGGATCAGTGGGCCCCACAGAAGTGCCCAAGGGGCAATGGGAAGACTGAGCAGGAGGGATTCCTGCCCCTTCATCTCTCCCCCCTTCAACCACAGGAATTTTGCTTTTATCCCTTCTAGATTTGTGGCTTTAAAGTTAGATTTTGGCAAGATTAAAAAAAAAAAAAAAAAGAGGTTCTCCTGCTGAAAGAAAAAAGAAATATAAAAAGTGGAGAACTCAATAGACCATCTCAAATGCTCCTTCCAGCTTTAATATCCTGTGAGTAAACCCCTACGCAGAGGGAGAATGGCCAATGAACATAGTTGGGGTCCTTTTGATAACTTTTTACTCGGTGTTTATTCTGAGCCTCATGACTTGAGAATATTCTCCAGCTTACCCAGCGCTTGTCTGTTCATATCCTATTTGAGACAACAACCTTGGAAGAAGATAAGAATTGTATTTTTATTCTCATTTTCAGATAGAGGCATCACGGCTCTCAAGATTCCAAATGGCTTGCTTATTCTTAGTCCTAATAGCTACTTAGAGACAGATTAATATCTGAACCCACTTCTCCTGCAAACCCAGGGCTTCAGGCTAAGTAACAGGACTACTGATTGAGTTCTTTCTTTGCGTTTCATTCTAAGTGTCTGCCGTGTCTTAACTCATTTATTTCTCACAATAACCCTGTGTCTGATTATTACAAGTCAGAATTTGTAGATGTAGAAATGAAGACACTGGAAGGTCAGGGAACTTGCCCAAGGTCACATACTAATAATTGGCAGAGCTGGGATTTTCACCTTAGCAGACTGGCTGCACATGTCACGTATACCCAAACGCTGTGCTGGTTCTAATTATGCTGTCAGCAAGGTGAGCCTTAAGAAATACCATTCCTGATGATCTGAAAGCTTTTAAAGTTAGCTAACATTTATGGGGTGCCAACAATGGGCCAGGCTAGTTCCGAGGGCTTTACTCACAGCAGTTCTGGAGGCAGGTACTATTATTATCATTCCCTCCTCCTTTCCTTTTTTATAGATGGGGAAACTGAAGCACAGAGCAGCTGAGGCAGTTGCCTACGCACACATGGCTAGTAAGTGGCAGAGCCAGGATTCAAACTCAGGTCATCTAACTCAAGGGCCCATCCTCTTATTATTCCCACTAGACCAGGAGTTGGCAAACTTTTTCTTAAAGGGCCAGATGGTCAATATTTTAGGTTTTGTTCAGCAGCAGGCAAAATCGATATATTATGGAGGTACTTCTATAATCCCTTAAAATATGACCATTTAAAAATACAAAAACCATCCTTAGCTTGGAGCTTTATAGAAACAGGTGGTAGACTGGATTTGTTCGACCCTGCATGGTACTGATTGTTGCCTCTTGGGCCCAGGGTGAAAAGTTGGGATCCAACACCAACACCAAAAGTGAGAAATATTTGACTGTCAGCTGTCCTTGATCTTACTACGGAGTCCAAGCCTGCTAGAGGATCAAGGGATCTCAGGGACTGATTTGCATAGGGGAGTTATTACCTTCTTTAAGGGCCAGAACCCAGCGCTGCCGGCTCTCACGGTCTGGAGCAAACACATACAGGAGGTAATTGTCATGCACAACCTGGAGGTACACAGAGTCCAAGATGAGCAGTGTGCCCAGAGAGCAGGATGATTGATAGCAGGCCCATCTAGCTTACTGGGTCAAGAGTGGGCCCTCAGGTGTTTGTCATCATAAAGGCAAACATCTGGGCAATTAGGGGACTGGTGTCCTTTTTATCCAAATATTTGAATTCACACAGGGTGAATCTCCACAGCTCAGACTACTTGTCTGAGATTCCATGTTGCCGGTAAGCAATTGCTAAATTAAAATAGCTGGAGAAAAAGCTCTCCATGTGACAGCATATTTATTTCTCATACTAATTTTTTTAAAAAAATGTTTATTTATTTATTTTTGAGAAAGAGAGAGAATACAAGAAGGGGACAGGGAGAGACAGAGAACGAGAAGGAGACATAGAGTCTGAAGCAGGCCCCAGGCTCCAAGCTGTCAGCTCAGAGCCCAACACAGGACTGGAAACCACAAACTGTGAGATCATGATCTGAGCCGATGTCAGACGCTTAACCGACTCAGCCACCCGGGAGCCCCTCTCATATTAATTTTTAAGTGATTAACAAAATCTTTCTGTCATATGAAAGGGTAAGATATTAGGTGAAAAAAATTACAATTGAGACTTTAAAAGCTTCTTATTTTGAAATAATATAAGACACCCAAGAAGTTCCAAAAATAGTACAGGATCCCTGTGTTCTTTTCACCCACCTCTCCCTAATGATTATAGAACCATAGCACAGTTTCCAAACCAGGAAGTTGACATTGGTCCAAAATGATTAACTAAACTGTAGATCTTCTTTGAAATTCACCAGCTTTTTCTCATGAACTCATTTTTATTTTATTATTTTTTTTTTCAACGTTTATTTATTTTTGGGACAGAGAGAGACAGCGCATGAACGGGGGAGGGGCAGAGAGAGAGGGAGACACAGAATCGGAAACAGGCTCCAGGCTCTGATCCATCAGCCCAGAGCCTGACGCGGGGCTCGAACTCCCGGACCGCGAGATCGTGACCTGGCTGAAGTCGGACGCTTAACCGACTGCGCCACCCAGGCGCCCCCATGAACTCATTTTTAATTGGAACTTTAATGATGGGAAAATACATGTTATTCACTTTAATTACTAAATATTTCAATTCACAGAGGTCAACTTTCTAGTAGGAAAAGAATCCTTTTCTATATCACATTAAAAATGCGATATTTATCCCTCAAATTGGCAAAGAGGAACCGTACCCTAGAATGTACAAAGAGATATCCACTCCTTCAGAGTCACAGATGCCAAGAGTGATGCCAAAATTTGGACAATGTCATGACCTAAAGACCAGAGATAACCTTTACCAACTCTGTCCAGTAGAACTTCTTGCAATGATGAAAACATTCTATAATCTGTGCTATCCAGCACATAGCTATTGAACATGTGAAATGTTCATCCGTTCAGTGGGCTTAGTGTGACTCAGGAACTGAATTTTCAATATTGGTTAATTTAATTTACATCTAAATATTAAACATACACCTGTAGCTAGTGGCTACTGTATTGGACAATACAACTCCAGACAGTTCTCAGATTGTAAAATCTGAGTCTTTTTGTCCCAGAACCTCCAAACAATTATACTCGAGTACTGCAATCTGTTGCCCCAAATCATAAGTAAATGGCACTTAAGAGTATTAGGCTTGGGGCCTTTGACAGTTTTTTTCTTTGCTCTAGGGGCAGAGAATTGGGACTTCTGCTGAGGCAGGGAAGACATGAGAGAAAGAGAAATGAAGAATTACACCTTTTCAAAATTTTGTGATTTGAGGAATGAGTGAATCAATAATTGAAGGAACACAGTAGCTTTCTTCTGGCTTAGTCTAAGACCTAACTATAGATCAGAGTCATCCCTGGTCTACCTTCTATTACAATGACTGAGACTTTCAACCATCACGCGAGGAATGGGAAACTAGCAATCTCAGGCATAGTGGACTTACCTGAAATGGATATTTATAGTGGCATGGGATACTAATGTCACTTTTCACAATCTCAACACATTTGATTCGGGAGAGTTCAATGGAGCCCTTCAATGTGCGCTTTTTCTGTGGGGGAAAAAAGCACATTCCATTTAAAGAAGAGAGAAGACCATATTTTTGTCCAGGTTGGTTGTAGAAATCCACTACTCTATAGATAAGATCCGTTAGCTTTGTAAACTAATCCCCCATGTATCCAGAAGTTACTTCTTGGCCCTTAGTGCCTAAGAGAGACACTCTGAGCCAACTCCTGGGAGAAACTGCCCTGTTAATTGTCTCTAATGGGGTCACTGATTTTAACTCATTGAGCAAAGGCACCTTATATCTCAGTGACCTTGTGACAAACAGCGGCATTTGTAGAACCTGTAGCTGGGGTGGGTAGTGCAGTATAGGAAACCAACTATACATGTACCTGTTTTCTCTGTTTTGTGCCTTATTAGCACAGTAGTTGAATTCAGGCATGTCCTGCATGGTGATGTATACTTTCAGTGGCACCTTTCTTTTCTACGTATGGATTCTCCAGGTCCCTTTTATTTATTCACAATCCCACAATGACACTTCTGTAGGACATTTCTGACTCTGCTCTATAACTACCTCTTCTTCACAGCCCCATCATCAGGTCCCATGTCTCATTTCCTTGGAAGTGTGCTAGATTTCTTTCCTTGGTAATTAATTTACATTATGGTCATGCGACAGTCATGACTTATAATGATGCTATAAACATGTTACTCAATTCTAAGGGTCCTTGTACTTGGAAAGTGGATTCCAGGGGATGTTACCCAATGGGACAGATTCTATTGTGAACTATCAGGCTCCAAGGAAGGCTAGTTAGGGAAAAGTTTTTGTGGAGCAGAAGCTTTTCTCAAGTGCCTGGAATTAGGCTTCCATTGAGAATAGAATTTAATTCAGATATGGAACTGTTGCAAAATACTTTGTTATACCTTATCTTTTAGAAAAAGGTAAAAAATGGTCGTGAATTGGGCAAAAGTTGGAAAGGGCTAGGTTCAAAGTTAAGTTCTGTTTTCTTCTTTATTTTCTGTCTGGATGATCTATCCATTGATGTAAGTCAGATGCTAAGGTCCCCAACTATTATTGTATTACTGTCAATTTCTCTCTTTATGTCTATTAACAACTGCTTTATGTATTTAGGTGCTCCAGTGTTGAATACATAGATATTTACAATTGTTATATTCACTCATTGTTGGTTCCTTTATCATTGTGTAATGTCCTGCTTTGTCTCTTGTTACCATTTTTGTTTTAAAGTCTTATTTTGACTAATGTAAGTATTGCTACCCCGGAATTTTGTGTACGTGCATGTCCATTTGCATAGAATATCTTTTTTCATTCCTTCACCTTCAGTCTTTATGTGTCTTTGGTTTTGAAGTGAGTGTTGTAGGCAGCATACAGATGAGTTTTATTTTTTTATCCATTCTGTCCCCCTATGTCTTGATTGGAGCATTTAGACAATTTATATTTAAGTTATTATTGATAGGTATGTACTTATTGCCATTTTGTTACTTGTTTTCTAGTTGTTTTTATAGTCCTTCTCTGCAAAGTTGGCTCAGCCTCTAACTAGCAATGTGACCTTGGACAACACATCTCACCTTCCTGTACTTCAATTTTTACATCCACTAAGTGAGGATAGTAATGCCTACCTTGTAAAGATTATTTGGGGAATAAAATGAGTGTATGTAAACAAATTGTTTGGCTTATAATAGATGCCCTCGATAAAGGGTACTCTCCCAACTAAAGAGGTTAAGGAAATCCTAACTATGGTAAGAGAGTCATGACATCGTAAAATTCTCCAGAAGAGAGCTCAGTCTGTACTTCCTAATTTTTGATACCCAGCCTGTTTGCTGGCCTTTGCTTTAGCAGCTAAGGCACAGAAGTGAGATTAAAAAAAAAGTCAAGAGGTGAAAAGTATCCTCTGTCAAATACAAGGAGGCTTTGTGGTGCTTCTTTTTAAATTTTCTTTCTAAAAAATACTTAATTCTTCAAGTATAAAACTTATCTGTGTAAAATAGTATGGAAGTATGTTAAGAAAGTATTTATAGTCTCATATTATTCCACTCTTCTCCACAACCTTGAGGTACCCAAGTTTAACCATTTGGAATGCATTTGTCTTTCCCACACACGTTTATAGGATATATACAAACAAAAACAAGCATCTGATTCACATAGTGGTCTACAGCTTGCTTTTGTAACCCAAGGATGTATTAAAAGGTCAGTTTTCCCTTAAAAACCTCTGAAAACATGTGTCCTTTGGGCTCAAAATATCTTCTCATTTAGAGTCTTCCACAGCTACAAATACATGCCTTGGTCCTGCCCATAATCATAGTTGTTGGCGATGGTTAATCTGTTTTTCAAAAACAGAAGAGCACAAGGGAGTTACCTTTTCAACAACCTTCTGTTGCTATGGGTAAACAGGGAGGCTGAGTTTTGAGGTTATCTTGTTTTTTGACCTTTATTGCATTGTTTCCTTAGTAGTATATATAATGAAATGCAACAAAAAGCTCATGGCAGTAATATGACAACTCTGTTTGCAGACGTGTTTGTCCTTGGAACCCACTAAATCCTGTGCTCCCTGAGAGAGAAACCAGGACATCTATCACCGAATCTTTAAGGCATAGCGACAACTACAACAGATGCTCGGTCAGAAAGATATGAACAAAGGGCACCACTTTGAAACACAATTTAAACAATCTCAGTCAGGTATAAGGCTAATGCATTTATCTACTCAGGAAATATTTACTGGGGAGCCAGCTACAAACTAGGTGCTGTTCTGAGAGCAGGAAATAGATGAACTTGGTAGACTATGTAAAGGAGCTCCCAGTCTTGTTGAGAAAGCAGGCAATGAAACAAATGCTATAAAGAGAATGAAATAGGTTGAGGTGACCAACTTGTGGACAGGGGAGGCCTGTCTGGAGAGAGGACATTTGAGAAAAGATCAAACAGTTGAAAAAGGATCCAGACATGAAGTCTGGTGGGGAGGGTGGTGGTAAGTACCCTATGTAAAGTTCACAACAAGAGCAAAAGTCCCAGGGTAGCAAAGTTTTGGATATGTAATGGTTGTTACTAGCCTGGGATCATCATAACCAGGGTATAAAGTGGAGGTAAGTATTAACCAGAGTTGTGAGTAGGGATAAAAGTTCTGTGTGCGAGTTCTAAAGTAGTGTTGCCTAATAATAGCAGAATGTGAACCATACGTGTAACTTAAAGTTTTCTAGTAGCACGTCAAAAGAAAGCAAAAAAAGAAACAATGAAATTAATTTTAAGAACATATTTTGTTTGCCTCATTATATCTAAAATATTCGTTCAATGTGTAATCAACATAAAAAAAATTAATGAGCTACATTACTTTTTTGCTAAGTCCTTGAAATCGTGTATTATACAACACATCTCAATTTGGACTCGCCACATTTCAAGTGCTCAGTGGCCACACATGGCTCTGGCCCCATTATCGGACAGTGCAGCTTCAAGATACCCAAGAAAGTGTTCTCCTCTAACCTTACATTATATCCTTTGATCTCTTAATATTCATTGACTTTAAACAAGGATTTTAAGAGGCATTGTGTTTTAACAGCCTGTCAGGTAAGCTGACCGTCAGGTTTGTTCTTTAGTAGGAATGGATTTCACATTTCACCATCAAAACTCACTCTTCATCCTAAATGGCTGCCCTGAGGTCAGTTGTCCTCAAATCTCTCAAGATCGGATATGTGAAAAACAAGAGACCGGCTGTGCATCCCCCCCCAGCTGGGTCCTGGGGAGTAGCTGGTCCGTGAGCTAAACACAGTCTCATCTCTGAGAAATGGTGATTGCCTGTAATCATCCCAAACAACTGTGCTATTTCTGAAAAAATTCCAGGGTAACCCTTCCAAGGAAACCACATAAGAGCCATCAGGGAAAGAAAGACACCAAGTAAAACCTGCCCTCATTCTTGTCATTCCATCTATATCACTTG
The DNA here is from genome assembly GCF_018350155.1 of Leopardus geoffroyi. Classification (NCBI taxonomy): domain Eukaryota; kingdom Metazoa; phylum Chordata; class Mammalia; order Carnivora; family Felidae; genus Leopardus; species Leopardus geoffroyi. The sequence continues at coordinate 190,486,579 of NC_059326.1, forward strand.
GGGTGAAAGTCGCAGGACCTCACTTGGCTTGGTCTTTTTTCTCGGCCATGTTCAAAGCTACAGTGTCCTCATATTCCAAAGCTTCTCCCTGGACACCTGACGTGTGTCAAACACAATCCAACAAGATGCTGGTGCCCACATATTTACACAAAGGCAAGCTTGTGCCAGCAGCTTTTATATCCCCTTTCTTTTTATGTTAATATATTGTATAAAATAGAATTTTAGATTGTGAGTTTCAAAGAGAGAGGCAGGGAACAAAACCAAAAGAAAGGACAATTAACATTTTTGAGCACTTCTTATACCTCGGGCACTCAACGGGCCAGAGCCAATTTAATCCCACGATCCTGCAAAGTATCACTGCCCCACCTTGCATGTGAGGAAATTGAGGTTCAGAGAGGCCAAGTCTCTTACTAAGCAGGAGGGCAGGATACAAGCCCAAGCCTAGGACCCCAGAGCCTGAGTGCTTAACTAATATGTTTCATGGCTCTTGCTCTTCCCCCAACTTCCCACAGGAGATTTTCATTCTCCGAACTCCCCACAGGGAACAATCAATTGCACGATCGATGCGCCAAGCTGTGACCCAGCAGACATTTGTCTGTGCCCTATTTGGTTGTGCAATGCTTATGCTGGATTTGAGAGGGAGAGCACATTCTCTGCTTCCTCAGAATAATTCCCTCCACTTCACTCCTATGAGAGTGGCTCCTTGGCTGTTTGGCTAGTCCAGCAGGTACGACAGTGAGACTTGATGTGTCTGATACCTAAGAAAGGTATCTGAAAAACAGCAGAACTTCAGCTTTCTGCTTTGGAGAGGCAGAATGGGCGACAACTGGAACTTTCAGGTCCGGTAGACCTGCATCTGCCTGACCAGCTGTGCAATCTGAGGCAAGTATCTCAACTTCTCAATTGCCTTGTTGTTTTTAAAGTGAGAATAATAATCGTCCCTGAATCATTGGGCTAACTTAGAGGACTTATAAAAAAGCCACATAAACCTACTAGCAAAATAAACTTCATTCACATAACAAGCCAATCACTCAAGTTAAGTTACCCGCTTTCCTTTCCTTTGCTTCCCCCCAAAACAAGACCTTGTTCTCTTGTGTCCACATTTTGGGAGTGATTTTCTTTTGGGCAAATATGTAACCAGGAGCCACCATCTGGGAAGGGCAACATTAATTTTTAACTGGCGATACTGGTGATTTTGACATTTTGGAGTCATTTAATTTGCAAATTATCTGTAAAATCAAATTATTTGCAAAATGAAAAGGGGCCTGTTTCCTGGTCTCCCGACCGTGTTGCATTTCCTCTTCCAGGGCTTTTGCTTTCTGCTTTTCTTCAAACTCGCCTGTCAAAACCTTCCTCAAATGGTCATTCTCCAAAGGTTTAACTCACTGATAGATTAAAGGTTGGCTTGTTTCAGAGGAGTTTGGATTAGGACAGATATTAGAAACTGAGGCCAGGAAGGAGCTTTGATAATTGAATTTTGGGCATTAGGGGAGAGAATATTTTTCAAAGGGGGGAGTGAGACATCTAAGACTTTCCAGGATCACACTGTAAAAGCAGCCACATACTGCCTTTATCAGAGTTTCTTTATGATTAGAAAGTCTTACTGGTGATGATTTGAATAAGGCATTTCAAATATTTTGCTCAATACCTCTTCCAGAGTGTAGTATATTGTACAAATGTGAAATGGCGCAATGACAACATTGAAATTAAAATTGATGTCATGTGAGATGAAACTTAAGTCACTGATTTGAGGGTTATTCCCCTGTGCCTCCCCCACAGCAGAATGCCAGTTCTAAACTTGACTGGAGGGGTCTTCCTGAGTTTTAGTTTCATCCTCTCTGCAACACATGCTCAAGGTAGCCCCTGAATTTGCTCCCAGTTTCCCAGCTCAGCTTTCTTTTATGACAAAGGGTACATTTGTCTCTGCAGGGGAGAAGAGCAGAGATTCAGAACTCACAAACGCCACGGTTTGAAATCTCTGCGGTGACAAATAACATAGGGCAAACTTGGGTTAGTTCTTTGGGCTTAGTTCTTTTAGTTCTTAAGGTGTAATGAGATTGTTGACAGCTGCCTCTCAGGGTTGCTGTGACCTGAGCTGTGGAAAGGCACCCAGCACGTTGCCTAATACCCAATAAAGATGTGATCATTAGTATCTCAATGGAAAACACCAGTTTCTTCTAAAACACCAGTGAAATTTGTGATTCGCTGTTGCTGGCTCCTCTCCCCTCCCCACCTCCATCCCAACCTGTCTTCATCTGGACCTACCTCCATGAATCTTTGCAATTCTGGGAGAATCTGAAATTAAGGGAGCATATTTTGAGGCTCCTGGGCTGACTTAAAGTTAGGAAACTCTGATCCATCCCACACCAGCCTTCTTTCCTTTCCTCTTTTCTGTAACACCTTTTAGTCATAGCTAAACCAGAGTCAACTGGCTTTCCTCACCTCAGCTTTTCACAGTGTGGTTTTTAATGAGGCTGGTTGTGCTGTGGGGAAAACTCTCTAGCCACCCTTAAAGTCGTCCATCTTGTTCGTAGTATCACCCTGACTCTCCAAGAGAAAAAAAAAAGTGAGGCTTTTACCCTAAAAGGGAAGAAAAAGCAAGAAGAGAGACGAAAGAAAGAAAGAAAAAGAAAGAAAGAAAGAAAGAAAGAAAGAAAGAAAGAAAGAAAGAAAGAAAGAAAATGGACTATACTGTTGTACAGTTTCCAGAGGGAAATTTGGGACCCTTCTTAAAAGTATGAGTGGACTGGGGCGCCTGGGTGGCGCAGTCGGTTAAGCGTCCGACTTCAGCCAGGTCACGATCTCGCGGTCCGTGAGCTCGAGCCCCGCGTCAGGCTCTGGGCTGATGGCTCAGAGCCTGGAGCCTGTTTCCGATTCTGTGTCTCCCTCTCTCTCTGCCCCTCCCCCGTTCATGCTCTGTCTCTCTCTGTCCCAAAAATAAAATAAACGTTGAAAAAAAAAATTAAAAAAAAAAAAAAAAAAAAAGTATGAGTGGACTTTCTCAGAAGAAACTGTTAAGAGCAAATACTTGTGGGAACAGTTCTGGTGTTTGGAAGTAGGAAGAGAGTTTTCTTTCAACCTCATATCTTTCTATACTCTTTCACTTTTGTACCACGAACTTGTATTTATTATATTTAAAAACAATTAAAATATAAACAAACGCGTTTTCCTTATAGGATTTATCCTACAGGAACATTTGTTCAAAATATATCAAGATGTAGGGAGAAGGATTTCATAACGGCCTTATTTATTTCAATAAAAAAACCCTAGAGAACCTTAAATATTCATCCATAGACAAATGGTTAAATTAGTTATGGTTCATCCATCCTGTAGCCGTTAACAAAGAGGTCTACATGGAGGAACAAAAATGTATACATTAACTGAAAAAAGCAGGTGTAGAGCAAAAGACGGAGCCTCACCGCATTTTTGGAAAGAGAAATAATAAAATACATAATAGTAAATGCAAAACTCAAATAATACAAGGAGGAACCCTGCTAAAACTGGCTCTCCCTCGTGGGTGGCACTATAGCCGACTTTGACAGGGTAAGTGTGATGTTTCGGTAATTTTTGAAGTTGTTGCAGGGAGCATGTAAATTTACTAAGCAGAAAAGTGAAAATAATATTTTAAAGCAGTCAGAAATTTAAAAACACCACCCTGTACTACAGCTTTGCAGATTTCTGTGGGAGAGGGCTGAGGGGTACACGTTGCATGCTGGGTGTGCAAAATGATGCATCTTTTTGCCCTTGTAGCCTCCTGACCCCATTAGCAGTCAGTGGCAGCCAGGCAGCCCCTGTTACCTGCTCTTCTTTCTTCTTTATCCACGGAGGTTCAAGTTCACGACGGGTCCTCTCATCTTCTTGGGTGGTAACCATTTTGTTCATAGATTCCATAGGCTTTTATGTGGGTATATTTATTTTAGAAGTAAAGCAATACTTCAGGAATAATTTCTAGGCCTCGTTTATGTTAGATAAAGATATAGTGGTCCTAGCCTTTCAAAAGCATTTTGTTTAAATTTGTTTCCAAAAGTGAGCAGAGAAAAGGACTTATATAGAAACCAAGAGCAAGAAGCGGGTGCTGAAGTAAATCCTCAAGGTTGCCTGCACATTTTGTCTCTGTTCTGTGAATGCTTTTTCAAAACCCCCCTTCTTTCCAGAATAGGCCATTTGAGATTTTTAATGAATTTGAAACTGTATATTTTTTTATATGCCTTTCAAACATTGGAGAGTCAGTAGCCAAAGCATATAAATTAGCAACCTCACTACATTTCAGAGAATAACCCTAGCACAGAGGTGATGATCAACGAATATTTGTTAATTGGTTGATTGAAGGAACAGGAGGTTAGACTAAGTGTGCAGCAGAAAGTGTTGTGTGTGAACCCTATGACAAAACTCTTGATAGGATCGATTTGAATAAGATTTCCAGAATGATTGGCAGGTGGATACAAATCTCTTGACAATGAAAAGATAGGTCAAAACCAGTCTGCACAAAGGGCTGAGCTAATAAAGAGCTCCTACAAATTATTAAGGAAAATATTAACAACATTATAATAAATGGGAAAAGGAATATAAGTTGTTCTTAAATATAGTAAAAAAAGGCTCAAACTTACTATGAAAACAGAAATGCAAATAATTGATACCGAGATACCATTTTTTAAACCTGTCAGACTTGCAAAGATCAAAACGTATGGTAATGGTGTTGGTGAGGTTTTGATAAAGCAAGCATCTCACATGTGACCTTGGGGAATGTTCATTGGCACAACCTCTACAGAGAATAATTTGGTCATGTTCAATACGATAACAGATGCAAATATCCTTTGACATAGCAATTCTACTTCTGGAAATGTTATCTATAGACCAAGGTTTCCCAATCTTGGCACTATTAACAACAGAGGCTGGATAATCGTTTGTTGTGAGTTTGTCCTGTGCCTTGTAGAAGGCCTAGCAGCATGCTGGACTCTACCCAAAAATGTCAGTAGCACTCCCCTCCCTAGTTATGAAAATGAAAAAATTTCCAGGCATTGCCAAAGATGGGCAAAATCACCTGTTACAGACATACAGAAAGTGACATAAAGATGAGGTTATTCATTCCTCATCATTTGCAATGACAAAAAAAAAAAAAATTGGAAACAGACTGAATGTCCATCATTAAGGTAACTTTTTATCCATTCAGTGAAATACTATGCATCCACAAAAAAGAATGAAGAAGCTCTTTGCATATAGGTGTGGTTTGATCTTCAAGACGTATTGCTAACCAACCAAAAGAAAGGCTAAGAAGTATGTCACATAGAGTATGCTACTATTGCATAAAAAGGACAAGAAGAATACTGATTTGTGTTTACATATGTATGCATAAAGTATCATTGGAAGAACTGATAGGAAATTGATTATATTGGTTGCTTTCGGGCACTGAAGCGCTGTGGCTTAGGATAAAGGTGGGAGTTGGCCATTTCATAACATTTTGTAACTGTTTTTTAAAAAATGTATGTGAATGTATTATCTAATCATGAATTTTTTTAAAAGTTAGTCTATATTTTGCAGAAGATGACCTGAAAAAGTGGCTACTAATAAAGAGACCTGAAGTCCAATGGGCACAAAGGCAAGGGGGCAAGAGTTCATTCCACCAGCAGTTCTGTTTTGTGCATTAATATTAATTTGCAACACAGATGAAAGCAAAGTGAACAGCAGTAACCTAATGTCATTGAGATTTATAAAGAATTAGAATAACTTTCTCTGGAGTTCAGAGAAATTTGGAGGTCAGACAGCTTGTGGTTGCAGGTTCACTTGCCCCTGAGTCACAGGTTTCTAGGTAGAGCAGGGGGTCTGAGAGGATCTCTTTTGCCTGTCTCTTCTATGTTCACCTTTCCAAGTGCTCTGGTCTTTGTGGATGCACCTGTGCCTCTAAAAGACAAGGGGGATTATTACATTTCACTCTCTGAGTAGACTAAGTGTCTACTATTGTAAAGCAAAGAATCATGAATGGTGATTCATGTTGCTATTCCGTGGATTCTGTGTTTCCAATCTTCCATTTGCAACACACCCGCGCACTCTCCACCATTGTGTAGTTCCACCAACTGGTACCATGAACTTAATGTTATTATTTAAATGGGTTGATTTTTCACCTCAACAAATTTACTCTAAAGGGAAGTTTTAAATCACCACCATATGTTTAAAAATACTTTTTTTCTGAAGTAAATTATAATAAACATACATATATAAGTATTAAATTAAAAAATGTCAGAACCAGATCTGTCCATGTACCATCTAGAGTGCACCTAGTGGTACCCCACTTTGGGAAACACTTAATTGGGTCACTATACATGAAATTGGCCATAACATGGACTGCGAAAGTGGCTACATTTGGTATTAGTGCCCTCGATCTCACTTTCTGGGCCCTTGGTCCTGGCTTATAGCCCTGTTTGGTGGTCTTTTTCCTGTATTATCACTCTGGGTATAGCATTCCCAGGATGTTATTCTCAGAAAGTGCCCAATGAGGGGTACTTATGAATGGCTAGTCCAGTAAACTAAACAGAGCTGAGGTTCATACAGCATCTTTCCTTGGCAAAGGTCACCCCAGGAGCAGAGCCTCAGGTTTATAAGGTCAAGAACTCATTTTTGTCAGCTCACAGAGTCCGGTGGACAGGAACACACCCTGCAAAATCACAAGTGACTGGCGAATTCGCAACCTTGCAGTGAGAAACAGACTGGCCAAGATGCTTGTATCACTTTTGCAGAGAATTCTTGGAGATACTACTAGGGCAACCAAAATGATATCAGAAAAGCATATGTTAGTGGGATCAAAGTATAGGGAATTACCAAAGCCCAAGGCAAGATGCTGTTTTTAACACTTACTACCACTACTGTGACCCTGGGAAAATTTCTGGACTTCTCCATGTCTCAATTGCTTCCTCTCTAAAACAGAATATTACTTTTAGCTTCTGCAGAGAACTGTGAGGGTTACGTGAGAAAATTCATAGGAATGCGTTCAGTCTTCTTGCAGTGATGCTAGTTATTGTTGTCAATGATATTGTTGTGCTGTCATTCAGGTAAACTTGGGGGGCCCTGCTCCAGACCTCTATTATACAGTGTTGTTCATTGAAACTCACCAATGAACCCTTGGCCCAACTCTCTCTTCTCAGCCACCTTGGCTGCTAAGACTCCTCAAACCCAAACAAGCTTAGATCTGAAAATACATTTAATCTAACTTTTAATGTTTGTCACAGATGTGTGGCCTAGGAAAAGATACTTAGCTACTCTAAGCCTCTCCTTTCTCATCAACAAAATGGGGATCTTTTGCAAAGTAGGAAGCTTTTTGGCACTTGTTAAATCCTGCTACATGTGTGGTGGGTTCATGTACATATATATGACTGACTTTATATCAAATCATTTGATCCATGTATAGTATAAAATATTATGTATCTTCCCCCTTTCTCACCGTAATATTCAAAGTCTATAAAAATAGTGCACTTGAAAAATCACGACAACAATGGGATTCTTTGGTTTTCCTAAGTTCCTTCTTAGAAACACAGTCTTCCCTAATGGTTCTGGTAACTTCTGGTGGCTGCGTGCATTGCTTCAGTCTCTGTAAGATGATGTAGCAGCAAATGATAGAGGTCATAAAATAACCTTATTTTATGACAAATGCAGTATTCTATCCTAAGGACCTGATTTTTAAAAGGAGACAGGTTTATGTTAGGTATATTAGCATTTTTCAGTGTTCTGACTAAAACACGTTCATACCCAGAAACAACCTGAATGTCAAAGAATAGATGACAAAGAATTGATGACAAGTTCATCAATTTTTTCAAGTATGTAGAACAGATAAGTATCTCTCTGAAGTGAACTAATTCAATCATGAAAGAAATCATATGTATGAAAAAATGATTACTTTGGGACCATGTAGATAAGTAGAATGTATCTATAAAAGAACAAATGAAAAAAGTAGAATATAAAATTGTCATGCATTATGATTAGAACTACATGAAATTTGTGTCTACGTAAGAGCACAGGTCATTCTCACAGAGACTGTAAATTGATGCCTTTAGACAAAAGAGTTACAGAGAACACTTCTGCATAACTATTTCATTAATTTTTTAAAATAGTGTGAGTATATGAACATTTGCTGCTCTGTCTCTTGTGATTAGTCAAAGTGGGTTCAACCTGATTCTCATCGGTTTTTGGTCTTTGCTGCTAATGGCTGCCTGAGCTCCAGGTTGGCCCTGAGCACCTTTCCCCCAAGACATGCAGGAGGAGGAGTCCAGACAAAGTATCCCCAGAAGAGGGAGGTTATAGGATGTCAGCAAGAACCCCTCTCTTGAACTCAGTACGTTCACTTCTCTGTTCCGTACACAGGCCAAGCCTTTTCCTACTTCACAATCTTCACACTGGCCGTGCCCTCTGCCTGAAATGCTTTTCCTCATTTCTTCAGGTCACTAGATCTTTCTCATCCTTCAGGCCCTAGGCTGGCTATAAATTCCTTCTCTGGCTACCCTTCTTCCCAACTCAGCGCCAGCTCCTGCTTAGTCTTTCCACAGAACCTACCACCGTCTGTATCTGCCCCATATATTTATGTACTTGTGGTTGTCTGCCTTCTCTACTAGCTAAGCTTGTGAGGGCAGACACCTTTCCTCTGTTATTTATCACCATATTCCTGGCATGTAGCCTGAAGCATGGCACATAGTAGATGTCAAGACATGCTTGCTGAACAAATGAAAGAAACTTTACGTACCAAAAAAGAAACATTTCCTTGATACAGTGTTAGGTTTAAAATAATGGGATGCTGCTGAGAGTGGCTTCTCTAATGTTGTTTCTTTGATTATCAAACACAACTATATCTAGCACCACAGTATTAGTCGAAAGGTGTGCTCTGTGATTTGGTTCTCCATACTGCCACTGCCTTGAGACTACTATGTATGTGTATATTTTCTACTTACTGTTACTATTTTTTTTAATTAGAATTTCTGTTATGGCAAAATAATAATGTTGATGATGATAATAATAATAAAACTTTAGCACAAGTATATGTAGTTGGGGGGGAAAGTCCTATATTTCAATTTTTATAACAAGTAGGTGTAATTTCTATGACTTTGTAAATATTAAAATAGGAAAATGTAGCAAAGAGCTTGCTTATGAATACCTTAACATTAATGGGAGTTATATGACAAACGAGACTTTAGATCAGGTTCTTATTTAATTAAAATTCTGACAAATTTACTGAAATTTCAAGGAACTGAGCAGACATCGAATCTAAAAAGGGAATTTTAGATACATGGAAAGCCATTTCAGAGCTTCTGTTTCTGTCCCTGGATCACTTTAAGTGAAGCCCCATAGTATCATGAAGTCAAACCCAGACGGACCTCTGGATGAAAATTGGGTCCTGGAAGATTTATTTTCTTCAGTAGGCCTAATAACTTATGAAGTGGAATAACTTATTACTAGTTGGGTAAGAAAATGGAGAGATAAGGATTTACCTATTTGACCTATGAAAACTTGAGAAGAGCTTTAAAACAGTTTTCTGTGGGGCCCATTTCTGAGTTTGTTATGAAGGTGTCTTGTTTTACATGGACCTCATAGTTCAAGAAACCGAGCTCTTGTGTTTTACAGTTAAACCTTTCTCCCAGACTGAGTCAAAAACCGAGCCCTTACATTTATAGTGTTGTTCCGTGGCCTATTTTTACTGAAATGCTGGTTGATGGATGCACCAGCCCCTGAGCAGTAGGAATCAAATTTAATTTTAATGTGGGAGTATTTGCCTCCAAAATAGAAACTCTCCATCCACTAGCTTTCTCCATAAAACATCAACATCACATCATAAAGGCAAAAATCAGTTCACAAAGAAAATCCATTAAGGTAGACATTGAAACCGCATGTTTTTGGCCTTGAGTGGCCTGAATTGCAAAATACTTTGCCTTGGATCCTTACTTCTCTTTGCCTAGCTAGACAAGGCCCACATTTTTAGCTCCCAGATGCACTTTGGAATTCAATTTGAGTTTTGTGATCTTTGTTCATTTATTGGGTATTTATCGACCACGTACTATGCACCCTGCACTGTTCTAGGTATTGGTGATGCAGTGATGAGCAAGGTCCTCCTGCTCTCATCCCAGGGGCTGCACAGACAGAAAACAAACAGGGAAGCACATCAGTAAACCCAATAGGTACATGCAGATACTGATATATTGAAGTATCTGTGTGCTAAAGAAATGAAAAGAAAGGAGAAGAAAAGGAAAGAAACGGGATCCTGGGAAAATATTTAAAGAGATGGAAACAATAAAGAATCAGTCCTGCAAACACCTGAGGTGTTCCTGGCAGTGGGAACAGCTAATGCAAAGACCCTGCATTTGCAGGCTCTGAGAGCAAGCACCCCCTAAGTGTATCGCTCAGTTGCCTCCCCCTAGTCCTGGCCTGTCCAAAGTCCCTAGAGTGAGCATGAGCTTGGAGTGCTCAAGGTTCAGGAAGAAGGCAGATGTGGTAGAAGCCTGGTGAGTAACGGGAATGTGGTGTGAAATGAAATAGGAAATGCAGATAAGGACCCCCGGATGAAGAGTCTTGTAGGCCATAGCTGAGAATTTCCTTAAATACTCTAAACAGCCATGGAAGGCTTAAAAGTAGAGAGTAAGATCTGATTTATCATTTATTGTAAGATCATTTTAAAAGTTCATTCTAGGTGTTGCATGGATAATAAACTGTATGGAGCCTTGAGTGTCAGTGAAAACCCAGCCAGAAGGCAACAGGATCACGTAGGAATGAGGTGGAAAGAGACTGTGGCTGATGCAAGTCTCAAGCAAAAAAGCTCAGGTAGCTTTAAGAGTATTATTGACAAAGAATTTAACTGTAGAAGAGAAGCAGGGAAAGAAGGAAGAAAAAAGAGAACAGAGTAGCGGGGTGGGGGTGGAGGGCTGGCCCACCTGCTGGTTCCTGCATGTGCCTCTCTGACCCACCTCTTAAAATTCCCACCTCCCGAATCCTCCTCTTCCTCTTTTAAGGCTGGGACATGAATTTCTAACTCCGGGGAGTCTCATTTGCTGACTCTTACACCCAGAACTCTTTCTTTTGAAGTCCTATATAACTTGCTTTGTTCTCTACTCTTGGAATTGAGCCTTGTTCTATCAGGAGTTCATTTGTGAAACTCTAACCTCTCCAAAGGTATGTCTATCCCTCATGTCCTTGCTCTTTCCCTCCTTGTCTTCCTTCCACAAATAATGCATGAGTGAGTAGTATGTGCCAGGCGCTGTTATAAACACTGATGATGCCATCTTTACCAAATTGGGTGCTGGCTCTCATAAAGCTTATAATCTAATGGAGGGTGGGCTGGGGGAGTGACATTAGCACAGCAATCACTTTAATAAGTGGGTAATTACGAGTCTGGGATGTGCTCCAAAGAGAGGGTAGGCATTGCTAAGGCAGAGCATAACAGGAGTAGATGGCCTAGTCTGGAGAAATCAAGGAAGGCTTCCCGGGGCAAGCGACATCCAAAATGAGGGACTTAAAGTCACAGCAAATCTTATGTAGCTGGATCCCAGAGAGATGGGAGAAAAAGGGACACGAACTGAGAGGGAAGACGGCATGTGACAGACTCTGGTGTCCGCTCTAGATCTAAGGGGAAAACCTCTGCAGGGACATGTCAGGATCGTCAGGAAGCGAGCACAGTCACCATGTGTCACGCTGGCTGCTGTGTGGGGAATAGGTTGGGGGGTGACTGGGGCAGAGTGGGTGCAGGGAGACCATTAGGAGGTGGTAGCAGTCCCAGGTGAGAGCTGCTGGTGGCTTTCCCGAGGAAAGTGACCATAGAAAATGGGGAGAAGTAGACAGCAGTATTAGTTCCTATTATTATTAGAATAATGGTAACCTCCCTCTCATTAAAAGGAAGCAAGATCAAGAAGGAATGTTTAATCATTTTTACAAAAAAAAATTTTTTTTAATGTTTCTTTATTATTGAGAGACAGAGAGACGCAGAGCATGAGCAGGGGAGGGGCCGAGAGATGGAGAGACGCAGAATCTGAAGCAGGCCCCTGGTTCCGAGCTGTCAGCGCAGAGCCTGACGCGGGGCTCGAACTCACAAACCCAAGATCATGATCTGAGCCGAAGTCAGATGCTTCACTGACTGAGCCACCCAAGTGCCCCAGGAATGTTTAATCGTTACAAAAACTGTAGAGTCACACAGCCTTAGGCAACTTACACAAAGCTACATAGCTTTTAAGTGAGGAGCTGGTCTTTGACCCAGATGTGTCTGACACCAGACGCTGTGTTTTTGATTGCTGTGCAAGGAAAAGCGAGGAAAGGGGGACCATCTCCTGACCTGTCATCTTTAATTCAAGAAGGATGCATGCTCCAAGAGATGTTTCTGCTGCTAGATTCGACTGCAGGCTAACGGGGAGAGCCCATGTGAAGTGGAGACCCATAACCAGACCCTGAGTAGAATGGTGGTCTTGACTGTCCCACATACAGGTAATGGCTCCCACACTATGGTGAAAAGAACACGCTTGATCCCTAAGGTGCAGAGACATTAAAACCGGGAAACCTTTCCAGTTCTCCTGAGGGTCCTTCAGAAGATCATTAGTACCGAGCTTGTGACATGCCTTCCTTATGAAATACTCAACATCGCCTGGAGGCATTGGGGCCCTCACTTTACAAATAGCAAACAGAGGCTTAAAAAGGTTTAAAGACCTTGCCTGAGACCCCACATCCAGAAAGTGATAAAGCCAGAAGTTGAATCCAGCTCTACCTAGCTATACTGGCCTCACCAATCAGTGATGCTTGTGTCCGTCTGTGCTGTCCCTTCCATGCCATGCTCACTTGAACTACCCAAGGCCCTCCCTCCATTTCTCTTTTTCCCCTGGAAATAATCTAATTTCAGTCATGTGCAAACTAAGCATGTGGCTTGGTTGGTGACTCCCTCTCCGGAGACTATTTGTATTCAAAGCTGTCATTGGTATGTTGGAGTTGGCTTGCTGTGGGCCATGAGGGCTGATTGCTAAATCTGGAGGAATTTTGTGAGCCAGTAGACATCACACCAGTAGTTTGAAATTGGCCGTGATGGGAGTATTTACACCAGAGAAATCAGCAAACACTATGGATTAGAGCTGCCTGAGGCTCTCCACTGCCACTACCACTGTAGGCTAGTTCAACATTTATCAGCACACCGGGGCCCTAATCTCATTGTCCTCTGTTAATGAATGCCAGGCATCAGGGACCACTTTGCAACGAATTTGGCAGGCACAGGGTGGTGTCTGAAAGCATGCCTGCCAGCGACCCACCACCTGCCAACGTTATGCTTCTTTCTGGGCCACTGCTCCGCCAGGCTGAGGCGCTTCCCGGCTCCCCTGAAAACACTCACACGTTTCAACACTAGACACCAGAGAGAAATCGGTGTCAAAATAACAGGCTCAATCAGGATGGATATTTAGACATGGATACTTAAAATTAGAAAATGGCTATTTTAAAGTTAGAAAAAAAAACATACTTAATTTGCAAAATTATGGAAGGTTTTTCTGAGTAGGTAGAAGGATTACTTTCTGTATGATGTCATAAGTCCACGGTATTTTAAGACAGGGCAAGAAACATAATTTTCCAAATGAGAAAAGAGAAAAAGAAGCTGTGACCTCGAGAGGGGCAATGGTTGCCTCAGCATCACACGTTTCGTAATGCATGAATGTATGTCTCTCTCCACAGGCTTGTATTTAGTCACAGAAGAGAAGGAATCCAGGAACCTGATGTTAGCTTGACTTTGAACGTTTTCCTTCATTTGAAAATGAATATGTTATGCCACCCTGCTAGCTCCTTCCGAGACGTGATGATGATACAAAAAAAGGCTAATTTTTACTAGGCGTTTACTAGGTGACAGAACTTATGCTAAGTACTTTACGTATTAAGTTGAACTATTTGAAATCGCCACTGTCTGGCCTGTCTTGATCCACTGAGTGGTAATTTCAAATAGTTCAGTCTAAATACATTCTCTCTGTTAGTCTTTACCACATTCTCATGACATGGGTACTGTTAACATACCCGCTTTACAGATGGTAAGACTGAGGCTTTAATTTTTTTAATATTTATTTATTTATTTTTGAAAAACAGTGAGAGAGAGAAAGAGAAAGAGAGAGAGAGAGAGAGAGAGAGAATCCTAAGCAGGCTCCACTCACCAACTGTGAGATCAACGACCTGAGTCAAAATCAAGAGTCAAACTCTTAACTGACTGACCCAACCAGGTGCCTGGAGGCTTTAAAATTTTTTTTAAAAAGGTTTCTTCCCACAAGTATAATGCTCTTGTTATTTATAGGTGATACATAGTGCATGCTTGTGTGCAAGTTGTTTACGTAAGTATTTCTCTATGCCTTCTGATTGATTATTGATTGATATCAGTAAGATATCAATGCTGAAGAAGAGCATGTCTGAATCTCTAAGAAGTGATAGTATTTCGCCTGCAACACCCATAGGCTCCATACCCAGGCCTCCTTCAGGGCTCCATTTCATGGAACACTTCAAAGCCTGGCTCTCAAAAAGTCCCAAACTCATGCTTATCCTACTAAGTCAGATCCTAACAAGGCATGGGGATGACTTTGTCCCTAACCATAAAGCACCTAATGTTATTTCCCCTTCAGTAAAATATAGGTGAAAACCCTGCCTTACCTCCCTAATGATAGAAAAACTAATACAATGATTTAGTACAATGTCACATACCTGCTTTGAAAATGTACTGCGAAGGGCTCAACAGGGGCTCAAATTTTTCAAGAAAGGAGGTAGTACTTCCAGACATTTCATTTTGTAAAGGAAGAATCTGACACAAAAGGTAGAGATGCTTACCCAGGCTCCATCACCTAGAGAGAAGTAGAGTCTGGTCTCCTTTCTCCTCATGCAGTGTTTTTTGTACCCAACTATATTGTTACGATTATTCATGTTGATGTTATTATCACTGCTGTTGTAGAAAGAATATAAGACTATCTCTAGATATACAAAAAGACTGACCTAGATAAGCAACTGTAATCATCTGGGTAAGAACCACTGGTTTGTATTGCATAACACCATGGTAACCCTGGTAAATTTTCCAAGGGGTATAGAGGTTTACTTTTGGGCCTTGCAAGTTTTAGATAATTAGGTGCCTAGGGAATATTATTTCAAGATATTAAGTGAATAATGACCATTGGGACATATAGAAGTAAATTCATAAAAATGTTGACACTGAACTATCACTTAAAGTATCAGTTTCCTCCATTATAAATTAAGATAACTGGGCTAGATCATCCCTTAGGTCCCATTGAATGCTAATATGTTATTCATCTAAGCTCCATAAAATCTAGTGTATTTCTGATGAAGTTCAAATTCTATCCAATCATAGCTTTTGCCACATAAATTATTATAATTTTAAAATTAAACTTGCAAGAAAAAAACCATTAATAAATATTAAACTTACTCTTTTGCAGATTTTAGAACTCAAATCACCTAATATAACAACCCCACCTGTGGACTTTTCTCCACATTCTCTTCTGATTACTCTTATTGTACTTTTTAGGCGGTCGTAACCAGCATGTCTGTGTCCCCTTATTTTATTCTAGGTATATCTTCATGATTCAGCCTAGTCTAAATAAAAAATACTGTTTAGAAAAAGAAGATACAAGTGTTCACATACCCCATGACGGTTCTCAAAGTACGCCAGGCTGGTTTTGGTTAAAACAAAGAAGCGGACTTTAAAGTTGGAGGGAGAAGTTCTTCTCTTTTGTTGCGATTTCTTGATGAGCTGTTCTTCTAGGAGGATAAAGTTGTTCATGATCCAGTTCTTGAGAAGTGATGCACCTTGGGCATCACCCTGTAGCACAGCCAAAGGACACAGCTTCAGGGCAAGGAATGCACTGGGGAGGCAGTTGACTTTCAGAGAGCTGTTAAAAGGCCTCTTGCCTCGATGTTATCTTTCTATCAGTGTTCAGTCAACAATGTGGAGCTTCTCCTCTGATGTCACAGGCCATAACCACATCCTTTCGAAATTCACAAAACTAAGAGGCATATGTAAAAACTACACATACCCTTTGCTGTATGGTTTGGAAGTGATATTTGAAGATTCTGAGAGTCAAAATGTTAGGAAGCATTAGAGTTTAATCTTTATAGTTCCTGGTTTAGACGATCTAACAAGCCATGTTGCACATGGGGTAGACACATGGGTTCTGGAGCCAATGGGCATAGTTTGTGTTTAGTTTCCTGTTGCTGCTGTAACAAATCATCATAAATTTAGTGGCTCACAAATTTATTATCTTACATTTCTGTAGTTCAAAAGTCTAAAAGGAGGGGCGCCTGGGTGGCGCAGTCGGTTAAGCGTCCGACTTCAGCCAGGTCACGATCTCGCTGTCCGGGAGTTCGAGCCCCGCGTCGGGCTCTGGGCTGATGGCTCAGAGCCTGGAGCCTGTTTCCAATTCTGTGTCTCCCTCTCTCTCTGCCCCTCCCCCGTTCATGCTCTGTCTCTCTCTGTCCCAAAAATAAATAAACGTTGAAAAAAAAATTAAAAAAAAAAAAAGTCTAAAAGGAGCTTTATCAAGCTAAGATAAGGACTTCAGCAGGCTTGTGATCCTTTCTGGAGGATCCTTAAGGGCAGAATCTGTTACCTTGTCCTTTCAGCTTCTAGAACCACCCGCATTCCTCCATCTACAGGGCTAACAACAGCGGGTCAAATTCTCTCATCTTCTACAACGTAAGTTCTTCTTCTGTCTCCCTCTTCCAAATTTAAGAACTTTGAGATTACCCTGGGCCTGCCTAGATAACCTAAAATAATCACCTTATTTTATAAGGTTAATTAGCAACTTTAATTACATCTTCTACCTTAATTTCCCTTTGTCATGTAACCTACACATTCATAGGTTCCAGGGATTAGGCTTTGCTATCTTTAGGGGATCCATTATTCTACCTACCACAGTTTGAATTCTGGCTCCAGTACCTAACTAGCTGTGAGACTCTAGGCATATTACTCAAGAGATCTGAGCCTCAGTTTTCAGCTGTGAAAAACTGGGGTAGCGGTGCCCCTACACAAGGCACTGCAGGGCTGCTCTCTGGCTTCCCTCCAGGCTCGTCTCCCAGCTTGCTCACATGTTCTCACTCCAGCCTTCACAAATTCTCCTTATACCACTTTGTACATCTCGTTTTGCCTGACAACAACTCCTCTCCCCTGCTTTGCCTGCTTTAACTCTAAATTACACTGTAAGTCTTATTCTGCGTGTCACTTCCTCAGGAAAGCCTTCCTGGTTTTCCAAAGTCAAATGTACCAATTATACGCAGATGATACCTTATACCTTTCTCTTTATACCCATTATGACAGTTGTCGTTTTGCATTTTGGAGGGTGACATTTTGGATTGATGATTGTCTTCCCCAGTAGTCTAGAAGGTCCATGATGGTAAGGACTATGTGTGGTTTTTGGTCGGTGTTATATACTCAGCAACCATCACAGTGCCTTGTGTGTAGAAAGAATGTTTTAAAAGAGGCACCTGGGTGGCTTAGTCGGTTAAGCCTCCGACTTTGGCTCAGGTCACGGTCTCACGGTTTGTGGGTTCAAGCCCTGCATCGGACTCCGTGCTGACAGCTCAGAACCTGGACCCTGCTTCTGATTCTGTGTCTCCTCCTCTCTCTGCTCCTCCCCTGCTTGCACGCTCTCTCTCTCTCTCTCTCTCAAAAATAAACATTAAAAATTAAAAAAAAAAAGAATTTTTTTTAAATGTGTTGAATGAATAATCACCAAACTGCGTTAGACAGTTAAAAGAGACAAGGACCATAAAACACTTAAGACAAATATATTGAAGTATGAATGGCATAATAAACAAAGCATGTTTTGGCTTTGAGACAAAGAAACTTGTGTTGGAATGCTGCTTCTGTCATTTACTAAGCTGTATCTCTTTGAGTAAGCCACTTACCCTCTCTGATCCTCAGTCTCCTTGTAGGGTCCTTTTGAGAACTGAATCCCATAAACTCTGAGTGGTGGATGCTAGTCATGTATCTTGCCTTAGAAACAGTACATGGTTAAAGTAAAATAAAGTAAAAGTCTTACTTCTGGCATGAAGTAAATAACCAAGAAATCTCAGAGGAAGCAGAGATGGCATATACTGGGCGGGGATGAATAATGAAACAAAATAATCATTATTGCTGTATAGGAGTGTAATCATCTAAAATTTTCTGTTTTGTACATAAATCAGCAGACCACAGCTTAATTTTGTTTCATATACTGGATGCCCTGTCATAGTCAAGACACTCAAGAAGGTGGGAAAAGTGGATACTTTAAATGATTCCCACTCCTACATTCTGAGGTTTTAAGATATGCGTGGAGATACACTGCCCAAACGATGTAGTTTTTTCTTTCTGGGCTTGAGGCAAGGAGCCAAATATCTCTTCTCCCCTTTTTTTCTGGGTAACTGACCTCCTGAAGGTTATCCGGAGCGTATGGCTAGCCAGAATAAAGACTACATTTTTCAGTCACATGACTATTTTTTAGCCAATGGAACATAGCAGATGTGATGAGCATCTCTTACTTCCAGGAGATGTCCTTAATAGCAGTCATCATACTCTTCTCCTTCTCTTTTTTCCCTTCCTACTGGCTAGAATGTGGATATGATGGTTGGAGCTGGAGCAGCTATTTTATATCATGAGGTGAAAATTGCATGTTGAGGACAATGGAATGCAAGATAGAAAAAGACGTAGGTCCTAATGACCTTGGACTCTCCATGCCAGCCTGGCATCACCTTTTTCTTTTTTAACATAAAGAGAAATAAAATTACATTTTCTAAGCCTCTGTTATTTTGAAGTTCTATCATAAATACCAAACCTAGTCTTAACATACATGATATAGTACTATACTTAATAACAGACTGTAAACTCCTTTGAAAAGGGTACCTGGTTGGTTCAGGTTGAAAGATTTACAGGCTTCACAAAGTATTCTCATCTGGGAAATCAAAATATCATCAGTAACTGTTGTACTGGGTGCCTTTATTTGCCAAGTCTTCATGAAGTACAATCACAAGTAATTTTATTCTCTTTTGGATAATACCTTCAAGCCCACTCACTGGGGTTTGTCTTTGTCCTCACTTAAATGTAACCTTAAAAGGCTCAATATTTTCTCATAGCTTTCAGGAAAACATAAAAATAAATAATCCCTTTGTTTTGGTTTTAAAAAGTCCAATCCACAGGAGCCACTTGTCAAAGATGGAACAATTGGGTGTCAAAAAGAACAGTAATTGTGATGAATTGAAGAATAGCCAAAATGTTAAAATTACGAGTTCATGAGATGCTTAAAAAAAAAACCCAAAAACCAACCCACTGATCACCTTTGGAGGAGTCCAGAGAACCGATTTATTATTCTGAAAACTAGGAAACAAAGGGAAAGAATAAAATGTGTCTACTGTCTTTCTTGAAGAGCTACAGCTCAGTTTAGGGATCAAATACTTAATAAGGGAAAATCCTTCTTTAGAAAAGAATACTAACTAACAAATGAGGAGGGAGTGACGGAATACCACCATTGTGCCATCCAAGTGACACAAAGGAGTTAGGCGGCAGTCATCAGCGGCGGCTAAAATCATTATGTGAAAAGCCAACAGAAATATTTATAGTTTATATATCAGATTGATGATACTATAATGTACTGATGACTCTTAACCTCACGAAAAGAGAAACAACTAGACACTATGTATTTCCTGATGTAATGAAAGAGGAAGGACACAAAACCACCTACGCAGAAGTCTAACCAAAGGGGGGAAAAAAACCAAACACAAATCTCACCAAACGTCTAGATCTAAATCCAAGTTTGCAGGAAGTATAGGAAATAAAGGAACAGTGCAAAGGACACATAAAAATGCAATTGGATGAGTCCAGAAAACACAAAACACTGAAGACAAATGACCCTATGTCTGCAACAAATAAATCAGATAGAGAATCTGCAGATTAAAAGAGACTTTAAGAGGCATATCAAGTATGTGATGGTTTTGTTTGGATCTGGGTTCAAACAAATGTTTTGTAAAGTCATTAAGAGACAACTGGGAAATATGAACACTGACTGTGTATTTGATGATTAATTATTAGTTTTTTAAAGGTGTAATAATGGCCCTGTTATGTTAAAGGAGTCCTTATTTTGCACAGAAACATACAGAAATAACTACTTATAAAATGCTAGAGACTTTCTTTGTTATAAATCAGGGAAGGAGGAGAAATAGGTAGGGGAAGAGATGAAAAATGTTTGTTCCTGAATTGACATTTACTGAAACTGGGTGCTGGGTAGGTGGGGGTTCTTCATTCTCTTCTCCTCATGTTGCTGCACGTTTGAAAATTTCCATAATGAGAAGTTAAGAAAAAGGAAAGCAAGGCCAGTCCAGTTCCTTGTAATAATCAAAAGTGCAAACATGTATTCAATTTAATTCTTTTCCTCAAAACATGTTTTTCCCAAGCATGGGTCTGCTTCAAGCTTAGACCATGTTGACTCTTCCAGCATTTCCTAACTCTTCCTCTTGCCCCTCCCACTAGGCTGGCTCTGGACCCACCTGTTCAGGCTCAGGCCTGGGGGGAAGAAGGAAAAAAGTCACAGCATTCAACAAGGCTCAGCTGTAATCTGGGGTCGATGCCCTCTGCTTGTGGTGGGTACACAATTGTTTCTTTTTCTTCCGTGGGAAAGTGTTGTCATTTGCTTTGTGGCTGTCATTATTTTCAGAGGGCTCTGGCAGCAGTTCTCGTGATGTGGGAGATGCCACTTGGACTGGCCAATGAGCCAACCCTCAGGTCTTGGGCTTCACCTCCAGTGTGCCTCCTGCTCCTTCCAACTCTGTTGGGATCCCTCGGTCCATCTTGGTTGTCCTCTTGAATTTTCCATGAAAAGAGACTGCATGCCACTTTATTCCCTTATACGGTTCTACTGCAAGACTCAGGCACCCTTGCCCTGCCACTGATGGATACACCATTTGCCCCAAGCATCACCCCTTCCCCCTTTTGACACCAAATAAATAGCTCCTCTACAAACTTTCACCGTCACATTTCTCTAAGTACAATTTAGACACCAATCCTCATCTCTCCTAAACGCTATGAGACTTGTGTCAATTTCACTGAGTAGTCCCTTAAGGTTCCGTCACTTGGCTTCTGATGGACACAAGCGCCTTCTCTCCTTCCCCTTGGTGGGTTGTGAGAGGAAATGCGTGGTGTACCCAAGTCTCTTTCTCTTGACTTTTCAAGCCCTGGTTTTCTAAAGGCTGGAGGTGGGCAAATACTATTACTGGTAGAACCCGCGTTGCTTCTTATTGTGTCACAGATGATATAGTACTTTATTTTAGGATAGGAAGGTATGTGATTCCTTGAATTATGTCATTACAGGCTTTTGTGGCCTCAACTGAAACTGACTTAGAAAACCTCATTTATCACCCTATAACAAGGAAAAAAACAATTCAATCTGGCACTACTGGATCCACGTATATAAACAATGACATCGAAAATGCTCATTTTCATTTCTTTGTTCTATGTGGGCTTCATGCTTAGGCAGACTTTCCCTCATGGCAGCAAAATGGATGCCAGGAGTTATAGGCTGACATGCGTTACCACTGGAACCGGATTCTTTTCCCTAACCGTTCCAGCAAAACTCTCAGAACTGTGGGTCATTGACCTGGCTTGGGTGCCACACACATGCTCACACACATCACAGACAAGGCAGTAGAATGTTCTGTTGTCTATCTCTAGGTCTGTACTTTCTCCTGGATTTCGGGGTGGGATACAGTCAGCCCTACCCAACCACAGGAACCAAGAGCACAGTGGGGTGGCCCTCCATCGGAACACCAGAGTGTTGCCACTATGTCAATAAATGATCCGCCTTTACAGTAATGTAAGGTCCATTTGTGTTGCTTTATCATTTGAGGTCCCACAATTCTGGTCCTCTTCTCTGTTCTAGGGAATAGCCATTTAGACAAGTAAAGATGCTTCTTATGAAATCCCAGAGTTTCCTGTGTCCAGGCCAAAGAGATCCTTGAAGAACTGTATCTTAGGGTGTGGCTTCTAAGCCCTTTATTTTCCTTGTGGTTCTCATCTGAACTTGGTCAAGTTTATTTATATCTCTTTAATAGTGATACCCAGAATGTTTTGGGTATTCTTTAAAAACCTCATAAGCCTTGGGGTGCCTGGGTGGCTTAGTTGGTTGAGCGCCTGACTCTTGATCTCAGTTCAGGTCTTGATCTCAGAGTCGTGAGTTCAAGAGCAGTGTTGGGTTCTGTGCTGGGTGTGAAGTCTACTTAAGAAAACAATCCAAAACTTCATAAACGTTTATTCCTCCTAGAACTATCTAGAGGCGAGAAAAAGCACGAGCACATAGATAAAATGCACAAAGTATTCACTGCAGTGTTGATTGTAACAGAAACAGTCTATATGTGCATCATTGAGAAAGTGGTTAAATAATGTCTGATGTATCCATTCAACAGGACACTATAAGGTCATGAAAACCAATGAAGTACATCTGTAATGTGTCATTCTAAAAAAAGTACACAATATATTGTTAATATAGAAAAGGTGCAGACCAATATGGAGGGCATAATCCTGTTTTTACATAAAAACCTTTTGTGTTTATTGTAATGTATATGTGTATATATACATTATGAATTATACATTATGAAATATACAGTAAGAATTAGGCTCACAAACCAAGGTTTTACTGGGTGTATATATCCCCACAGGACTGTGTCAGGGAATTTACATATCAAACTTTCAGCAAACAGAATTGAAAGGGTAGAAAAATGTGTCACTTTTTAACTTATATAGTTTAAAAAATGACATTATGGGAGAATTTCTTTTTATTCTCCAATTTACAACTAAAGATAACTAAGCCTTTTGACAGAAATTATTGGTTTGATTAGCTGAAGACAGTGATAATAGATGGTCAGGAAGCTTAGAGCTAACTTTCTGAAATAGATGTTTATTTCTGGTTGTAACATTGAAGTATATCCTTTTTGGGAAAGGAAAACCAGCAAACAGACAAAGTTAATAATTACTTCTAGTGTCACCCCTCAGAGATAATCAATGTTAACACTGATCGTACATTTTTCCAGTATTTTTCAAAGTTAAATTTAATATTTAATTGTAATCATCATCTTATCCCAGCTCCTGGATCACCTATTTCTCTCTACCTCTATACAGTTTCTAATCTTTGTTTTTATCTTTAATGTTAACTGTTGTATTATTTGTGTGTGTGTTTGATGGCAAGCTTCTTTGAAAGTATAATATCAAAGAAACAAATATATAAGCTAAGGTAGGACATCTCATGGCTTATAAACAGCAAAATTGGAAGCTGAGAGGAGAATATTCATAAGACTGTGATGAGCAGGGCAGAAATTTGGCTCAGTGTGGCGCCAAATACGTGCAGGACAGAAGAAAGAAGGAAGCAGAAAAAAGGTAGGAGGGGAAGAGAGGTGACATTAGTTGGATCATAACGCTGAGAAATAAAACTATTTAGAATGTGTGTCTGGCTTCTTTTATGCATACCATCTCATTTTCTTTTTAAACCCAAGGCAGAAGCAAACTGATTTGCATACTGGCCCTCAGGGGAAGAGTCAAGGTGGCTGTGGCCTTTTTTTGACAGCCAGAAGGTAAGACAGAGTATCAGGTTGGCTTCCTGAAGTCCTAGGTGCCTAAAGGCTAACCGCAGCTCATCCCACGCCACCACCTTGCTTAGCAGCATTGACATAAAAGTACTGTGGATTGTATTTTAGGCCTGGGGATTTACCCGGCAGATACATATTGTGTACAGTATGGAAATCTCCCCACCCTCACATCCTGCCCTAGCTCACAATGCCCTCTCAGGTGGCATATTCATTGAAAAGGCTATATATAGCCACTGTTTGCCCTGGTTTTCAAAATAATAGATGGGGAACGAAGGTTATTGACTTGAAACCTCTTCCCATGATAAATATGTAGATTTCAACCACCTATAATCTTGCCTGTCTACCTATACTCCGTATATCATATGCAGTGTTTTCACTCTGCATGTCTCTTCAATCTTGGGCCAATTAAAAATATATGGAAAGTTATGCTTAGAATTGTGGCTTTGGCAGTTTTTCTTGCAAGACAATTACTGTTGGTTTTAATATTGTGATGGGTGTTATTAGGTTCAGCACTCATTCAATTCATTAACTATTACCCTATCGTATGTTTAATTGCCCTCTTGTTCTGTCTTCCTTTCTACAGTGTGTTCTTCTACTGTATTGTAAGCTTTTCTGAAGTTAGGGTTCACACATGCTTCACTGTCTTCCTTGTTAAGAAAAATTACCCAAAACATGTAAATAAAGAATTGTCAAGCAGGCACCTGTACTCTCAGTGCCATATTAAAGCATTGCTTAACATGCCAGCCCAAGGGTTATTTGATTATCTAAGAGAAGGAAGAGAGACAATGGAATTAGACCTGTAAGTTAGGACTAAAGTATGGCTATCTATTATTTTTAACAGCTTTATTGAGATACACTTCACATACCATAAAATTCATCCATTGAGAGTATATAGTTCAGTGATTTTTAGTATAGTCAGAGTTGGTAACTATCGCAATGTAATTTGAGAACATTTTCAGTACCCTAAGAAGACTATCCATTATTGATTAAAGTCTCAGACTCTGTGAAGTTCTGTAATAACTTATAGATTTTTGTTTAGAAGAGATGCAAATGTTTTCTGTCTAGTAAAAAGATAACCCCAAAGGTTAAGATTTTATTGCCCTGTAGACATTTAACCAGTTTTGTATCTAACCTGACAATGTTCACCTGACTTCTTTTTCCAATGCCAATGACTATTCCTCTGATTTTCCTTTGAACCAGCTTTACCATCCTGCTGGTTCCTTCACTGATGGATTAATTAAATCTTTGCTAAGTTTTCATTCTATATTTGTATGCAAGTTATGCTTAAAAATTTTTGAGACTTACTTTGTGATAACCCAAATGCTCTTAGCACAACAATGGACAATAAGTAAATAGATCTTAAGTTACTGATCTCCATTTTCTTGATAGGGGATATGTCAGACTTTTAAAGGTTGGGAGGAGAGAATTAAATTTTGAAAGGTCCTAAAGAAAAATAAAAAATAAACTTTGAGGGGTGCCTGGGTGGCTCATCTCGTGGTTGAGCGATCTCACGGTCATGGGATCGAGTCCTGTGTTGGGCTCCAATCTGGGCATGAAGGCTTCTTGAGATTCTCTCTGTCCCTCTCCCTCTCCCCCTCTCTCTATCAAAAAAGAAAAAACATAAATTTTGCGTGAGATTTTGTGCTATAGAGAGTTAACTTTTATGAAGTTATTCATTTACTTCTTTTCTAGACCAAGGCCTGAATCAATGAATATTCTAAGAATAGAGCTTTACTGACATAACATTTTTTTAAGTTTATTTATTTTGAGAGAGAGACAGAGGGAGCAAGTGGCGGGGGGGGGGGGAGCAGAGAGAGAGAGAGAGAGAGAGAGAGAGAGAGAGAATCCCAAGCAGGCTCTGTGCTGACAATGCGGGATCTCACAAATCTGTGAGATCATACCTGAGCAGAAACCAAGAATTGGATGCTTAACTGACGGAGCCACCCCAGCCACCCCTGACATAACATTTTTATAAATCTATAAATCTTAAAATATTATCTATTTTTGTGTAAGTAGTATGCACAATCCATAATTTGGAAACAGATCCCAAAAGGTGTAAAAGAGAATGTCCTGAAGCACTAAGTCCCCATCCCACCATTTCCCTCAGCCAACAAGTTTTTTGCACACCTTTGTGTGCACATGCACACACACACACACACACACACACACACACAACTTTTTATTCCAAAATATATGGCATACCATGTATGCTATTTTGCAACTTGCTTTTTTTCACTTACTAATAGTTATTGAAAACTGTTCGACACCAGGATACATAATAGCTGCCTCATTCAAAACGTGTCTTGCAACTGCTCACTTTTCACTACTGACACTGATACCACACACCTCTTACCCATCGTTGTCTCTTACGGGAGCCACCCAGTCCCCATTTCTGTCCCCGGTACCTCCACAATCTCTTTTTTTTTTTTTTTAACTATTTTTTTAGTGTTTATTTATTTTTGAGAGAGAGATGGAGAGAGGGAGAGAGGGAGGCAGAGCATGAGCTGGGGAGGGGCAGAGAGAGAGGGAGACACAGAATCTGAAACAGGCTCCAGGCTCTGAGCTGTCAGCACAGAGCCCGATGTGGGGCTCAAACCAGATCATGAGCTCATGACCTGAGCCAAAGTCAGATGCTTAACTGAATGAACCACCCAGGTGCCCCAACAATCTCTTTTCAACATGGTGGCAAGAATGACCCTCTGTATATGAAAGTCCAATCATCTCCCAAAGACAAAGATCTCACGATGTTTTACAAGGTCTGTCCCATGCTACCTGCTCCCCTACCAACACCACGGCTGCCTCCCGGCCTCATCTCCAACCACTTTCCCCCTCCTTCTGCTCTTGTCACTGTAGGCCCCTTGGTGTTCCTCTAACACACCAGTGATACTCCTGCCTCAGAATCTTGGCCCTTGCTTTTCCCTCTGACTGAGAGGTGACTCCCCTAGAGGTCTGCATGGCTTCCTCTTTGACTTCCTTTTGGTTTTTGCTCAAATATTGCTTCTCATTGAGCTTTTCTTGACCACCACCTGCAGCTTGCCTTTCCTTGCACATACTCCCATCCCACATGCCTACTTTATCTTTCTCCACTGCACTTATCATCAGTGGGCATACCATATATTTGACTCATTTACTGTCTTTACACAAACTCTGTGAGAACAAGGGTATTTGTCTGTGTTGTCCACTGCTGTACTCCTAGCACCTAGAACAGGGCCTGGCACAAAGTAGGCACTTAACAATATTAACTAAATGAATGGGGGCTTCCATGCGCTTTGGATCTCTTGTGACCTTGGTGAAGCTCTTTTAACTTCTCTTTGCCTCATTTACTCCTTTATAAAACATGGAGAGTAGTGGTAGCTACAATTTATAGATCTATTGTGAGGATTAAAGATTTAAAAGAATGTGAAGTGGTTAGTAACATACCTGGCTTGTAAGTTCTTAATAATATGATTATGATTTCTTTAATTATTAAACATTCATCAGAAAAAAAACTTATGAGAACATATGGTTGAGTATAATATAGAAAATCCCAGCTTCTTATTTTTAAACCTGATATTGTCAACTTTTAGTGATTATCTCCTTAGAACAGAAGACACTTTGTGTTTTTTGTTTTTTGTTTTTTGTTTTTTGTTTTTGAGAAGTCATTTCACATCTTTAGAGAAAAATAGTTTGGCTCTTTGGAGGTAAAGACCTTTATCTTTGCATTTCCATTTTCCAGCTGGTCCCCAAATTCATATTTGCTCAATCAATTTTGTTGAATAAACAAAGAGAAGAATTAATCTCAATGACTACAAGGAAAGTAACATTTATTGGAAGGCTACAATGTATCAGGGACTGTGGTAGGCACTGGGGATACAAAAAGGATTATTTTGGGGTTGAAATTTATTTCAAGACCTCCACATGGTAATCCGTGATTCTGGATGGTGCATTTTTATTTTAGAAGTAGTCTTCTAACTGGGGGAGGGGGAATTTGGATTTATCACCTGTGCAAAGTGAAAAAAAAAACCTCTAAAAAGGCATCTTTGCCATAATTTCTCTGAAGAGATTTTCAAAGAAACAAAACATCAGTGGTTTATCAGGTAGACATCAAGAGTGAAGCAGCAAGCATACCAGTGTGGGAAACCCTATGGTGATTCAAGACCTCTATGAATTCCTGTGGTTCCCAGTAAGTCCCCACGCATATTGCTAACCGTGAATGATTCCATATTTGGTGCAGAATGAAGTCTAATGGTGAGCCATGCTGCTTGAGGCAGAGGAAAAAGTCCTGACCTGAGTCACAAGTACTGGGATGGAATCCAGCTCTGCATTCTGACACTAAGCAAGATAATCCTGAGCCTTCATCACTATAAAACAATGGTTTTCAAATTTCACCTCCTTCATATGAGAAAATGGGTGAGAAAAGCCTTCGTACCCTGGAAACCACCGTGTAATTGGAACTCTGGTTCTAACAGGTAGCAGTAGCCCCTTTGACCATTTACTCAGCAACTGCTTTCCAGTGTCTGTCAGCACTGTGCTATGCACTGGGGACATGCAGAATGGCACTCCCAACAAGATCCCTGCCCTTAACAAGCACAGGGTCCACTTCCAGGATTTTATCCTTAGGACATAATTTAGCAGATGTATAACTATACTTGCAGGAAGATGATCATTATAAGGATATCTGTAACAACAATGAAACTGGAAACCACCCAGATATTTACAAAAGCAGAATTGTTTCATAAATCACGTATCCCAATATCTTGATTAGAAAGAATATCTGGTCTACGCACATCTACATCCTGGTAGGGTCAGCCTGTCCCCTGGTGAGGTGATGGTTAGTTTGGGGTGGGGAGTGGGGGGTGGGGGGTGGGGGGAGACTGGTGACCCTGCATCAAGGGGGTGACTGCTTAGAGGCTGGGACAAAGGGGTGTGTGATGAAGACAGGTCACAAAGGACTGGAGGATAAATGCGGTGGTGGGAAGAGATTTAGGCAGAGCCCTGTAGGGAGATGGGCAGTTGCCTTCACTCCCTCTCTCTCTCAAGGACTCGATTTGTGGCTGGTGGAGCTGTCTCAAATGAAGAGAACCGTGAGCAGCGAGTATTTGTTACCTTATTACACGGCCCACAGCTACCGTTCAATGGGCGTGTTCAATACCTCCATGGGGGAACTGCAACGACAACTGTACAAGGGAGGAGAGTATGACATTTTCAAATACGCACCTATGTTTGAAAGCGACTTTATTCAGATCAGCAAAAAAGGAGAGGTGATTGATGTACACAACCGTGTCCGAATGGTGACTGTGGGCATTGCATCCACCAGCCCCATCCTCCCTTTACCTGATGTCATGCTACTGGCTCGACCAACAAAAGTCTGTGAGGAGCATGCCAGACATGCCCGGACCACCAAGGGGAGAGGTCGCAAGCCCATGAAGACCCTGGAGCTCACCAGGCTACTTCCTTTAAAGTTTGTCAAGATCTCCATTCATGATCGCGAGAAACAGCAGCTGCGCCTAAAGCTGGCCACTGGCCGCACTTTCTATCTGCAGCTGTGTCCCTCTTCAGATGCACGAGAAGACCTATTTTGCTACTGGGAAAAACTTGTCTATCTCCTGAGACCACCAGTGGATAGCTGCAGCAGTACCCCGACACTGCGAACTGGGGATGAAGCCACCTTAGAGGATGACAAAAGCCTAGTGGTAAGCATCAACAGAGACTCAAGCAAATGAGGCAGGGGGCTTTGGCAGAGTAGCTGAAAGCTAGTCCTACAAAACCTCTGGTGCTCTCTGAGGCTCACCTGGGAAACACATTCCACTTGAATAGGCACACAGTCAAATGAGCCACCACTGCAGGACTTACCACCCTGGGGGAGCTCCTGAGCGCATCTCAAAATTGTCCCATGGGGCTGACTTTCAGAGAGACCTTAGCTAGCAGCTGTTCTGGTCTCATACCCGAGGTTGTTAATTCCTTCCACAGCATCTTGATTGTCTAATCTCTTCTTCAACACTTACCCCAACCCAGTTAGTCTCATCAGCTGTGGAACACTGTTAACAATTAGGGAGTCCTTTCTTCTGTATCCCTGTGACTACCACGTACTGATTAAAATCAGGACAACCCATGTGTGTCTGCACATGTACAATTTTAGCAGCCACTACAATGTGAAATGTGTGGATTCCTTGGCCCAGGAAACCCTACTTCTAGGAACCTGTCCTGCAGAGATATAAACCCATGTATATAAAATAAAAATACATGAAGATGGGGAACTGTATGAGTGCTTCCCCTGGTGCTGGGAGTGTTGAGCACAACCAAGTGATCATTTGACAGGGGTGCTGTAGATGGGATCTTGCATCAAGTGGGAGCATAGACTTGATAATTTTGAAGGTCTTTCCAATTATAAGCCCTTGGGTTGTTCAGTTCCAGGTTGAGAAAAAAGTAGAAAGTTCTAGTCTCACTTTGTCATCTCTCTCTTACCTGTTTCTCCTCCCCTGACACAGACCCCAGAGCTCCATGGAGAAGGGGATCAGGATAAGTTTAGTCTTCACAAGCCTCATGAGGTGTCTAGAGCCACCTCTTCTGGTTACGCTGGGAGAGAGGGAATCCATCATGCCCACCACAGAATGCCTGGTTCACCTGCGGTCCTGAAGACTTCAGGGACTACTGAAGGAGCAGCATCCAGGTCAGCCACAGGCATGGCAGTAGCAGGGACAGCAACGAGTGCTACAACAGGCTTAGCAGTGTCAGGGGCAGGGGCAGGAACGAGGCCTTCCTCCGGTGCTCAGAGCATATCGGCAACCAGGGCTATAGGTCCAGGCCAGGTAAACACAGTGGCCCTGGCTGGAGCCGCCGCCAAATGTCCGGGAGAAAGTGGATCCAACAAGGCCATTGCAGGTGTTGTCAATATATCCTCAGAGGGTACGAACGTGGCCTTGGGCACTGCAAGCACATCCTCGGTAGGTAATTCCACAGTAACAACAGGAACTGCCAATCTCTCCTCAGCGAGCAGCATGAGTGTGGTGTTTGCAGGTGCAGTGATGACTGGCATACCTACTGGGAAAGACCCAGTAGCAGCACCCCTCGTCTCAACCTTGCAGAGTGAAGGCTACATGTGTGAACGGGATGGAAGCCAGAAGGTCTCCCAGCCCAGTGCTGAAACCCGGAAGGGAAAAAAAGAAAGAAGAGAAAAGAAAGATAGAACTTCCAGTAGGAAAAGTTCCCATCACCACAGGACAGGTGAAAGTCACCACAGGATGGGAGGGAACAAGTCGACCCAGAAATCATCCTCCCACCAGTCCTTATCCAGCCATGACAAAAGAGATGACAAAAAGGAGAAAGGGCAGAGCCATGTAAGAAAGAGAGGACACCACTCTCACAAGAGTGGCAGCTCTGTGGCAAAGGAGTCAAGGACAGCTCACAAATTGGGGAAGATAAAATCTGCAAACAGTTCAGGTACTGTAAGTAAGAAATCCAGTAAAATTGGTTCTTTCTTCAAGAGCTTGAAAGTCATTTCTGGTTCAAAAGCGGCAGCCACAACACACAATAGGGAGTTGGACTTCGTGGCTAAGACCGTAGAGAAGCGCAACATAGAGGCCAAGATAGAGAAAGCCCAGGATGGCCAGGAGGATATCTGTAGTACCCTGACATCTGAGACAATGGAGACAATAATCTTTGAAGCCAAATCCATTTAAATAGGAGACCGGACAGGAAGCTGCAGCGGAGACCCAGCCTCGGGGAAACATCCCTAGAGAGTCAATTCCAGCTTTCTCTAATAAAGGAAACCATGCAACTCCAAAAGAAATGCTATCTTGTTTGAATGTCTATATCCCCTAGCCTGGTAGTGACTTCACATTGGCTTCTGTGATGTGAACTATGCTGTAGCCTGAGACCCCAGCATCCAGTCAAACAGAACCTGACCTCCCACCCATAACCAGCAGAGCCATACTGAGAGCCATGCTTTGCCTCAACCCCTTTCTGCCTTTGGTTTCCCCAAGACTATGGCTACAAGTCACAGACTATGGGTTGGAAAGCATCACCACCACTATGTCCCTATGCCCTTCTTTCTCCTCCCCGCAGGTACCTGAACATGGACATTCAGTCCAGTCCATAGACTAAAGACAGAACTCTTGTCTCCTTGGGATAATTGGGAGGTAAAGGAGGGTATAGCAGCATTTTTAGGTAATCAGAATGAGAAGTTTATCATCTAGATCAGGAATTGGCAGCCTGAGGGCCAAATCTTGCTAACCACCTGGTTTTGTAAATAAAGTTTTATTGGAACATAGCCACAGCCATTCATCTGTATATGGCCTATGGCTACTCTCTCATTAAAATGGCAGATCTGAATAGTTACAAGAGAGACCTTATGGCCCAAAAAATCTGAAATATTTAATATCTGGCTCCTTACAGAAAAGTTTTGCCCACCCCAGATCCAATCTTAACAATTCTTCCTCCTAGGTATATACTTTGGAGAAACTCTCAAATATGTTTTCCAGCAGAGAACTAGGAAAATGTTTACAGTAAAACAAGTTGTGATAGCAAAACCCTGGAAACAGTACAAACGTTTATCAAATAGGAGGATCTATAAATCGTGGTACTGACTACAGTGCATGTTATACAATAGTGAAAATGAATAGCATCTATTCATGTTAGTATGTATGAATCTCACACAATGTTGAATAATAGAAGCAATAGAAAAATGCATATGATATAGTTCCATTTATAGAACCGTTCAAAAACAAGATCAAACAATATGTTTGGGAATACATATTTAAAGTGTAAAGAAAAACAAGAAACCAGTTACACACCACATTCCAAACAGTAGGTGTCTATAGGGTGAAAAGCTGAGAGGGATGACCTGGGAGGCACAAAGAGCTTCAACAGAGTGGGGATTGTTCTATCAAGCAAAGGACAGTGTCCATGGTAATTTATTATTGAATCTTTCTTTATTTTAACATCTCTGAAATTAGGATGGTTTTTAAATTGTTGTCAGCTAGGTAGCAGTCCCTGCCTTAGGAATACCTTAACAAATTTATTTCATTAACACTTTCCTTTTAATATAGACACAAGAGAGATAGACAACAAAATACCTAAATCTGAAAGATATCTTTCAGTCAGTATAAAATAAAAATTCTAAGCAACACAAATACTCAAAATTCAGGAACATCGATAAGGTTTAGATATATTGTTAAGAAATAATAGAATAATTTAAAATGCCATGTACAAATGAACTGTGTAAATTATGCATGCAAGTGGAAAATAAGTCCCAAAATAAAAAAAAAAATCATCTTACATTAGAAGTGAGAGTATATATTTAAAAAATGCCTATTGTAAAAAAGGAATTACATTATCTTTTCAATTTAAAAAAAAGCTGTAAATAGATTTCACAAGCCTATGAAAATAAATTGTTAATGATAAAAGTTTGATTTGAGAAAAATGATTCTGAGAATCATATATATTGGTGTAAGCCTGGAGGTTATCCACCCACCCTTTGCATTCTTCTGTCCAACAATAGTGTCTACTAGGTTGGAAGCTGGGATTTCAGTAAAACTTGGGGATATTGTCCCCAGTATATGTAGAACAAATGTGTGTGGCAGAGGTGGGGGAGATGAGAAACAAGGTACTCCGGCAGGAGTGGTGGCTTGGGAGTATCAGCGACTTTAGTCCTCTCCAGTCGCTCTGGTGGGTGGCTCTTGTGATTTCTGATATACTAAGACCAATAGATGCTGGGGATTAAGGTATCCTTGGCATTGACTCTTGAAGCAGTGGGTACAAGTAGAAGGAGAGAGAGAAACATGTCCTCAAAGACCTGAAAGGGGCTTTGGAGAGGCTTCCTGGGAATATGAGAGGGTATGGGGTACAGGAGAGAGATAAAGGGGAACACATTCCAAAGCCTTGCACTCAGAGTCCCAAATTTATGCTATGGCAGAGGCTGAATTATTGTAGATACAAATGTCTTAATCTCATGATTCTGTGGACCATAGCTTTGTCTTTTGTCCTTCTTTTAGTCTTGTTCTAGAAGACTGCATTCCGCATTCCTACTCCTACACCTCCAAAGCCTTTCTTAATACAAACCTTATCTGTCTACCATGCAGGGTGTTAGCTGAGCCGACCCATGATTTACACAAATGCCACCGAAGTAAAGTAGAGGCTGGGACTTGCACACCACAACGTGCTCTGCCAGGCACTTTCTCTGCATTTCCTTTTCTATCTTGACAGTTCATCAAAACACTCACGCGTAAATACGTATTTCAAAGCAACAGGTCTCTTCCTCCTGGGGGAGATATCAACTGGGACATCAAGTCAATACATCTTACCAGATAGAGCCAATATTTTTGATAGCAATATTCATCACCATGACAATTCTGCTGCTGCAAGGGCTATGAAGCAGCGGATGGTTGATTACTAACTAGCGTTCCAAACTAGAAGTCTGGTACCTACACATACATACAAAAGATGGAAAAGGAATCTTTGGCCAACAGCAGAATAAGGTCATTCATGGGGTTGTTGTGATCAAATGGAGTCCTCCAGACAGAAGATGTGCTACGGTGGGAAGCAAGTGCCTCAAAATATTGAAGGCAGTGTCATGATTGGCAGGATGAAAGTGTTAGGAGAGATGCTGGAGAGCACAGTGGGAATAGGACACACAATGCTTTGTGGTCATGTGAAGGATTTTAACCTCTGACCTTAGAGTAATGGCAAGTCACTGAAATGTTTTAAATAAGGAGGTGTCTTCATCAAATTTGCACTTTGTAAAGGGCACTATCATTGCTATGAAGAGAAATTTTGGGGGAGGAGGTTGTTGATATGTGACCTTAGGTCACTTCCTATCTTCTGCCACAGGATCCATAAAATGAAGAGATTGGAGGGGGTGTTTTGAAAGGTGCACTTCCATTTGAAATATCCACGTGGGGTAGTCATTCCTTCAATGAAGGACTTGTAGCCCTGGCTGCTGGTAGTCCTGCCCATGGACAGCCTTTAGTGGGTCTGGAAATTGTCTCTCCTTCAGAGAACTCCCTCACCCAAGGTAACACTTCTCAGAGCACACAGCAAAAAACGATTGATATGGAGTGTGAATATCTGGCCATTTTATCCCAAGGCAGACCATGTCTCAAGGGCTATTCTAGCTCAAGAGCTTCCCATGGGGCCAGCATCGCAGCTTGGTTTCACCCTAGGTGCCTCCTGCTTCCATCCTTTCCTTCCACAGGTGCTGGTCCTAGGGTCACTCCTTAACAACCCTCTCATAAAATGCCATTTCCAAATCTGCCTCTTGGAGAACAGCCTGTGACACTGTGTTAGTGTAATGTGCTGTGATCTCCTTCCCGGACTCCACGAACCTTGTTGTTGGTGATAGCCAATAAGGGTACAATACACTATACATGGCTTTGAATTTAAATACTTTAAAAATGGGGTGCCTGGGTGGCTCAGTCGGTTGAGCGTCCGATTTTGGCTCAGGTCATGATCTCGCAGTCTGTGAGTTCGAGCCCCTCATCGGGCTCTGTGCTGATGGCTCAGAGCCTGGAGCCTGCTTTGGATTCTGTGTCTCCCTCCCTCTCTGACCCTCCCCCGCTCATGCTCTGTCTCTCTCTCTCTGTCAAAAATAAATAAGACATTAAAAAAATTTTTTAAATGAAACACATTTCCTTATTGCAAAATTGTTTCCATTTTTGAGGTTTTAGAATATGTAGAAATGAAAAAGGAAACATCCCATTGATTGTCTTAATAATTCATTGCTTACTAAAAAAATGGACCCGTTAGACTTATGCTTCCAGAAAGATGGAGGAGACACATTTTTCCCCATTCCTTTCATTGGAAATGAAGACTCTGAAGACTCTGAAATGTGGAGAGAAGAAGACAGAACAGCCAAGGACTGCAGGAAATGAGGAACAACATGGTGGTGTGTTCCCTGTGTTTCTTTTTGCCTTATACATTCCAGGTTTGGCGCTGCAGAGGAAGCTAGTAATCCTGGAAAAAAGTCCCAACAAAAGCTTTTATCTCTCTAGCCAAAAGACCAGTAAAAGTGCAGCCAAGAAAGACAGCTTTTGGACAAGAACTACTCAGCTAAACATCACAGAAAAATCCATGCTCCCTGACCCCCCACAACCCATGCAAGCAAGGATCAAGTGGGCAGTCTAGACTAACATCCTCATGAGGCTGTAACAAAGCATCCAATATTCCCACTGGGTGGTGCCAGAGAATGGCAAGTTAGGAGCTCTGGCTTTTATCCAGCCAGCTGGTAAAGAAGTCCCTCCCCATTCATTCCCATATCACTGAAGACCATGTAGGGATCTGGAAATCTCACCTTGCCAGAAAGTAATGAGAAGCACTTCCTATCTCTGGCATGTGAACTGAGGCCAAGTAGGACACCTGGACTTCTATATTCATAACAAGATGGTGCCCCTCTCCCACCCCACCATTCCCTTGCTGGAGTAGTGTTAGAGGAAGGCTGTTAAAAGAAGTTTAAATCAGACCCAGAGTCTCCTAACATAATACAAAAGCATCCGGGCTTCCACCAAAACATACCTTGTCATGCTGAGAAACAGAAGGATCTCACACTGAATTTATTTATATATTTATGTGTTTATTTAAAAAGTTTTTATTTACTTAATTTTGAGAGAGAGAGAGAGCGAGTGGGGAAGGGGCAGAGAGAAGGAGACAGAGAATTCCAAGCAGGCTCCACACTGACAACAGAGAGCCCAACGTGGGGCTTGAACTCATGAACCATGAGATCATGATCTGAGCCAAAGTTGGACACTTAACTGACTGAGCTACTCAGGTGCCCCAAACATACTCTTATCATATGATCCAGAACTGTGCTCCTTGGTTTTACCCAAAGGAGTTGAAAACATGTCCACACAAACCTGCACACAGATAGAAGCTTTATTTATGATTGCCTAAACTTGGAAGCAACCAAGGTGATCTTCAGTAGGTAAGTGGAGAGATAAACTCTGGTACATCCAAACAATGGAATATTATTCAGCAATAGAAGGAAATGAGCTATCAAACTATGAAAAGACATGAAGGAAACTTAAATGGGTATTAGTAATTGAAAGAAGCCAATCTAAAAAGGCTACATAATATATGATTCCAACTATATCACACTTTGGAAAAGGTGAAACTAGGGAGACAGTAAAAAGATTAGTGGTTGCCAGAGGTATGGGGGAGGGAGAGATAAATAGGTTAAGTTCAGGGAATTTTTAGGGAAGCAAAACTTAGTCTCTTTTTTAAGTGTATTTATTTATTTTGAGAGAGAGAGAGAGAGAGAGAGAGAGCACATGTGTGCATGCATGTGAGTGGGGGAGGGGCAGAGGCAGAGAGGGAGAGAGAGAATCCCAAGCAGGCTCCACACTGTCAGTGCCAATGCGGGGCTTGATCCCATGAACTGTGAGATCATGGCCCAGGCCAAAATCAAGAGCCAGACGCTTAACCAACTGATCTACCCAGGCACCCCAGGGCAGTAAGACTTCTATATGATACTCTAATGGTAGATATATGTCATTATATATTTATCAAAACCCATAGACATATAACATCAAGAGTGAACCCCAATGTAAGCTGTGGACTTTGTGTAATATGGCATGTCAATATTGGTTCATCAGTTGTAACAGAGGTACCAGTCTGGTGGGGAATGTAGATGGTAGGGGAAGCTATGAGTGGATGGGGAAAGGGGTTACATAGGAACTCTACACTTTCCACTCAATTTTGCTATGAGACTAAAACTCTAAACCTTTGAATATGAAAGCTCTAAAAAATACAGTCTATTTAAAAATTGGACTTACAGAGCTTTCTCCTGAACCCTGGAAAGAAAAGCATTTTTTCCCATTGGACACGACTCTTCACATGCATTTTGAAATGTGTAAGATTGCTTTCTTTAAGTTGCATATACTCAACAATACATACACAGGTGATACCAACAGAACTAATAAATGTCAAATCTTTAAAATAACTTCCACTCATATGTGGAAATTTCAGAAATTTAACAGATGAACATGGGGAAGGGAAGGAAAATAAGATAAAAACAGAGAGGGAGGAAAACCATAGGAGACTCAAATACACAGAACAAAATGACGGCGGATGGGGGGATGTTAAATGGGTGATGGACATTAAGGAGAGCACTTTTTGGGATGAGCACTGGGTGTCAGATGTAAGATATGAATCAGTGGGTTCTACTCCTGAAGCCAAGGCTGCACTGTATGTTAACTAACTTGAGAATAAACAACAAAAACAACAAACTTAGAGACCATATGATCCAGTGATTTCCAAACTTTTGGTACAATTTGTCCTTTAAAATCTTTTTTTATATGAAATCTTAAATGGAACATCATAAACAAAGAGATGAAAGTTGAGGCGCTCTGGAGTGAACGAGCTCATTGCCTCATTGGGCACCTGGAAAGCATTTCCATGACTTAGAGGCTACGGATTCTGCTTGAGAGTCTCATTGTGCTGAGAGGAGATATGGCTTGCCCCAGGTTATCCACCAGACTGGTTGAGCTCTGGTCTTTTGACTCTCAGGCCAGAGTTTACTCTACTTGACTCTGATTCAACTGGAGGGTTCCACAGCCCAGTTTAACATATGTCGGAAGACAAATTGGGACTCAGGTGTGAGAGCTGGGGGGAGATGATAAGGGGACAAAGGACAGTAGATTGAGAAGGAAGATAGCCAAATCCTACATAAGTCACAAAGACTGGAATCTGCATACAGTAAAACCTTGGTTTGCGAGCATAATTCATTCTGGTAACATGCTTGTAATCCAAAGCATTTGTATATTAAAGCTAATTTCCCCATCAGAAATAATGGAAACTCAGATGATTCGTTTCATAACCCCAAAATATTAATATAGAAGTGATTACAATACTGTAATATAATACAAAATAATAAAGAAAATACACAATATAAAGAAAAATAAATTAACCTGCCCTTACCTTTGAAAACCTTCATGTCTGGTGTGAGGGAGACAAGACAGAGGAGGGTTATTATGTAGGATGATTTTCACTATCACTAACAGAATCACTGCTGTCTATTGGCTCAATGAAATCTTTTTCTTTTCATGTAACTTTAATAAGGAAAATGACACTTACTTTTGCCTCCTTTTGAGGATTTTGCAGAAACATGATATTGCATTGTCATTAAACAGATTCATCGCTCACACTGCTATAGCCTTATTCAGGTGGTGCTTGTCTACAAAATTTTGCACTGTTTCCCACATTTTACACATCTCCCCAATCTCATTTGAAGTGAAGGATTCCTCTGCCTTTTTCTCCTCCTCTTCTGCAGATGAGATGCAGACATAGACTTCCAAAATCTTGCAATTTTGGCCACTTGCGTACCTTGTTCCTACTTCTCCATGATTTCCTTCTTAACTTCTACTGCAATAATCTCCTTCTTACCACCTTTCTTTTCAACCTTTTTCTGCATGGGGGCCGTTGTATATGCTCAACAGATATTGACTACAATACAGTATTAATAAACTCTTGTCATAAACTGTATTTAATGTAACTGGCAATAAGGCAGAAGAGAAAAGGGTCTCTATCTACAGGCAGCCTGACCTAGAATGAAGCAAAGCATCCCTAAGCTTATTCCTGTGTGGAAAAGCAAAGGACTGTCCATAGGTGCTTTGAAATGTCAAAAAATACACTAGTGCCGGTTGTGGGCACCTTCCAACATTCTGAAAAATCACTGATTTCTGCCAAACACCACGGCCTGAGACTGAGCATCTGTGCATGGGAGATGATCACCCACAATCCCACAGTGAGAGAGAGAGAGAGAGAGAGAGAGAGAGAACCATTGGCTCAGTTGTGATCATGTGATGTTCAGCATCACGTACTGCTTGCATTGCAAGAAAATTTATCGTTTATCCAGTTAAAATTTATTAGAAATGTTTGCTCATCTTGCAGAACATTCGCAGAGCAAGTTATTCACAATCCAAGGTTTTACTGTATATAGGACACAGGATCCCCGTGGAGGTCTGAAGTAATAAAATATGTATCTGTCCTTTGGAGGCCCAAGGTTCTAAGACCTCGTTCTGTACCTGAAATAGATAGAATCAAGTGGGTAAAGACCTTCTCAGGTAACTGCAGAGAAGCAGCTTCTGGACTTGCAGTGGGTTGGACCACTATGCCTACAGCCTCTAGGAGAGTAGCTGGCACTTAGTCGATGTGCAATATTTAATGGCAAATGAACAAATTTATTAGAATACAGATGCGACATTAAACTCTAAAAATATAAGAGGACATTAGGAAAATAATTCCAATCTTTGAATGACAGAGTCCCACAGAAAGGCCTCTCCTCTTTAAAATGGTAATATGTAGACTACTGATCTTGTCCTTATTTAAAATTATAATATTTTATCCATTATGGATTTTTTTGCCTTAATTTTAATCTTTAAAGTATTGCATTTAAATATTATTTATCTTGATTATTGAGTGTTGCTCCCTTCCTTAATGTTGCATCTGAGGCAAGTGCCTCACACCTGACCCCAGTCCCAGTCCTGATAGGAAGTAATATCAAAAGCAGGCAGTTCATAGGGCACCTGTGTGGCTCAGTCAGTTGAACATCCGACTTGTGATTTTGGCTCAGGTCATGGTCTCACCAACAGTGAGATCAAGCCCCACATCAGTTCCATACTGGGCATGGAGCCTGCCTGTGGGTCTCCCCCCCCCCCCCAAAAAAAAAAACCACCAGCAGGCAGCTTGTAATTTTACACACTTGCAATGTGTGTGTAACAGCATGGAGTTTTTCTTCTTTCTTCTGCTTTTGTTCAATATTCATCTTTCAACAGAAATGTATTTAGCCCTGGCTATGTGGGAGACAATGCTGGGAATGTCAGAGCTGATGCCCGAAAGATCAGGAACTAAGCTCTCACCACATAAATAAAGCAGGTGGATAATTACAACTTAAGGTAGAGAGGTGTGGTAAGTACAGAAACAAGGCTATAAAGAGGGTACAGAGGTAATTTTTATTTGGGCAAACTTGGAGAAACCTTTTGGAGAAGGTCACTTTTGAGATGGACCTTAAAAAGGACCTTAAATAGGTTGGATATAGCCCAGATTCTTTGGGGAGTGTGTAGGAAATAAATTTAGCAACCAATGAAATGGGTAGACTTTGTGATGACTCAAAAATAGTTACAATAATGGCAGGGCTACTTTTTCCTTGGTGAAACCTCACATAATAATGTAAATGCAGACTTTAACCACAGTAACAGCTACAACACATAATTCAAAAGGGCTTACCTGCCTTTTTGCAGGATTCTAAATCCTTTGTAAGTTCTTCAGCCTGCAAGAGCTAACTGAAATTGTCCCTCAGTGATACCTCATATGTGGCACTGAAATCTTGCTGTTGTAGAAGTCTAAACTGGGGATAGTTCCCAGATTTCAAGGTTACTGCTGCCCCCTGCTGCCATGGAAAGTTGTAGCAAGCAAAACAAACTGCGGGCATCCTCCACTCCCCATTTGTCACAGGCAGGTCTGGGGTGTTGAGATCTTTGTTAGTGACAAGGTCTGTAGTACCCGTGAGACAACGACATGAAAACTGTGATTACAAATTGAAACTACAGAGCAGATTGTAGGGTAACAATGCTTTAGCAATGACTCTCACCCAAAGTGCATTGTTTAAACAATATATATGAGCTGATAAAAATCATATGGCAGGAAGCAAAAGGGACTGGAGATGAAAAATTTAATTCGCTAGCCTCCATTTCTTCTACTTGGGCTGATTAACAAGCAAAGATACAATGTAATTGACTAATATCAGCTCAGAGATTATTATTTACGAACTTGTCTATTAATGATAGAGGTAGTAATACCAACAAAATGGAAATCAGGGTAAGTGGTGCTGGAACAGTTGGACTCCCATGTGCAAAAAGAAAAGAAAAGAAAAAGAAAAAAAAGAGACAATAGGAAAAGAAAAGAAGGAGAAGAAGAAGAAGAAGAAGAAGAAGAAGAAAAGAAAGAAAGAAAGAAAGAAAACATGGGAAAAATCTTTGTGACTTTGGGTTAGGTAAAGATTTCTTTATAGAGTAGACAAAGTATGAACCATAAAAAGAAAACAGTTGATAAATAGTACTTCATCAAAACTAAAAACTTCTGCTCTTTGAAAGACACTATTAAGAAAAAAATATTAGGAAATATTTATAAAACCCATTTCTGATAAAGGATTTGTATCTTGGGTGTGTGTGTGTGTGCCCCTGAGATCTTATAATGCAATACTAAGAAAACAAAGAAGCCAATTAAAAAATGGGCAAAAAATTTGAACAGATAGTTCACCAAAGATACATGTGGCAAATAAGTGCACAAAAGATATTCAACACTGGGGGAATACAAACTAAAACACTACATAGCTATTAAAAATAACAATTAAAAGGAAAATACCAAGTGCAGTTGAAAATGTAGGGTAGGGGCGCCTGGGTGGCGCAGTCGGTTAAGTGTCCGACTTCAGCCAGGTCACGATCTCGCGGTCCGTGAGTTTGAGCCCCGCGTCAGGCTCTGGGCTGATGGCTCAGAGCCTGGAGCCTGTTTCCGATTCTGTGTCTCCCTCTCTCTCTGCCCCTCCCCCGTTCATGCTCTGTCTCTCTCTGTCCCAAAAATAAATAAACGTTGAAAAAAATTAAAAAAAAAAAAAAAAAAAGAAAATGTAGGGTAACTGTGAACCTCATAGTTTGCTAGCAGACATGAAAAATGATACAGCTTCTTTAGAAAACTGTTTGACACTTACACAGATAAACAGATAAGTATAATAAGGCCTAGCAATCCCATTCCTATGTAGTTATTCAAAATAAATGAAAGCATGTGTATATAAATGTTTATAGGAAAACAGCCCAAATGTCCATCAACTGGTAAACAAATAAATGAATTATGGTGCATCCACACAATAGAATACTCTCCACCTGTAAAAAGGAACAAACTGTTGATACATTCAACAATGCTAATGAACCTCAAAGGTTTTTACATGAAGCATCTACATATTATATGATTGCATTTATATGACATTCTGGAAAAGGCAAAGCCATATGAACAGAAATAAGATCAATGGTTACTAGGCATTGGGGGTGAAGAGAGGGGATTGAATACAAAGCGTGGCATAAAAGAATTGCTTGGGGTGATACAAATATTTTATGTTTTAATTCTGGTGGTGGTTGTTCTATGACAGTAGATACTCATCAAAACTCATCGAACTGAAATTGACCTGAAGTTAATTTTACTGTATGTA
This sequence comes from Leopardus geoffroyi, assembly GCF_018350155.1. Lineage (NCBI taxonomy): Eukaryota > Metazoa > Chordata > Mammalia > Carnivora > Felidae > Leopardus > Leopardus geoffroyi. The sequence continues at coordinate 190,529,321 of NC_059326.1, forward strand.
AATTATTTCTAAATAAACTAACCTTAAAAAAATCAACAGGGTAGAGAAAATATATTTGCTGCCATTTAGGCTCAAATGATAAATAATGATGTTTTTTATAATGTACCTAGCTACTAGAGGCAAGATGCCAGTACCATGGACCTCTGCCTGTTTCCGCCCCTCACCTACCACTCTTTCCATGCCCATTAGTTATACAGCACGCGGGCCCCCTTGTGTTGTCTCTGTAACTCTGGAAGATCACAGCAGCCTTGGGCTCTTTGTATTTGCTACCTTGCAAGTCTTTGCATGGTTGTGTCCTTGTCATCGCTTATGCCCTAGCTCCAAAGTCACCACTGGGAGAGGTTTCCCTGATCACTCTCAATAAAGTAACTACCCCCAAAACCACATAACTATCACATTATTTTGGATTATTTTTTTCCTCCATAGCCCTATCACTATCTGAAATTCTTGTTTGTTGGCTTGTTGCTCTATGCGTCTCTCCATTAGAAGGCAAGGCTTTGTCTTTTTTACCTTCTAGAACAGTACCTGGGCCAGTAGACATACCGTAAAGATTGTTGAATGGACATATTTCTCATCAAGCTGCAGAAGACATCTTTAAGGAGTAAACTTTCCTTTCAGATTCTCAAAATATAGCCACATAAATAAATATTTATTACATGCTATATTTTCACTAGCCTGTTTCACAATTTGAATTTTATACTATTATTTATTTGTAGTTTATTGTAAAGAACACTAGACTTAGAGTCAAGAGTTCTAGATTCTAGCCTTGGTCCTGCTACTACCTGAAAGACACCATACCTTTGGGCCAGCAATTCCATTTCCAGGAATTTATCTTAAGGAAAGAAATGAGCATGTGTACAAACAGATGCACACCAGGATGTTCATCCAATGTATTAATAACAGCAAAAATTTCAAGGAAGGTAATTTCACACAGTGGGGCTAAATAGACTGGTTTATCCATTAATGTTTATCCATTAATGGTTTATCCATTAATGTCACACTGTGAATTCATTTTAAAATGAGGATTAAGTTCATTTTGTTACTTATACAATAAATGTTCATTGAGTACTTGTCAATTTCAGTCATTATTGTAGGTGCTGAGAATGTAGCATTGAATGAAAAAAAAGGCCTTACACTCATGAAACTTGTATTTTGGTGGGGAAGAAAGACAATGAAAATAAATAAATATACTATGTAATATGTTATCAGATGATGATAAGTTCTATGAAGAAAGGATAATGCACACTAAAGGGATTTGAGTCATCCCCCAAGAGAATAATTAGGGAACCTGTTATTTTATAGACAGTGACCAGGAAAGACCTCTCTGAGGTCACATTTGACCACAGACCTGAATAAAGTGAGAAAGTGAGGCACGTAAATATCTGCAGAAGAGAGGTGCAGGCAAATGCAATGGTCCTGAGGCAGGAGTTATGGTGACAATTTGAGGGTAAGAAATAAGGTCTGTAACTGGAGAAGAGTGGGCATGGAAAAAAACGGTAGGAGATTATACTGGGGAAGCAGCCAAGGACTAGATTTTGTACAGCTTTATATAGGCCAGTGTGAGGACATTATATTTTACCGTAAATGTGATAGAAAACCTTGGAGAATTTTGAATAGAGGAGTGGTCAGATCTGTCTTATATGTTAAGACTGTGATAAATAGGCTAAGAGAGGACAAAAGTAGGAGCAAGGAAACCTTTAGGAGGCTATTTCGGAAGTCTGGTTTCCGGTCCTGTGGCATGAACTAGCAGTGGGAATGGTGCAAATTGGTTATATTTGGGACTTGTACTTATTCTAAATAAAACTAATACAAAAGTCAGGTATGGTAGTTTCAATGGTGTATGGGAGAAAGAGGCGTTAACAGATAAATCTTTAGATTTGAGTCTTTGCAATTGAGTAAAGATGTGTGACACTGTTGGATAAGGGGGTCTGAGTACAAAGAAAAGTGTGTTGCCAAGGCCTGGATATCACCTGGATATTATCACCTGGATGAGATCCCACTAAGAAGTGAGAATGGAGTCCTGGGAAATTCATAGGATCAAAGGTGCCAAATGTTGCTAAGGGCAGAGGAATATGAGGACTAAGAATGGCCACCATAGGCCCTGGTGTAGGCCACATTGGCCTTAGTCAGGGAGAAAGTCTGATTGGGGTGTGCCCACAAGTGAATGGATTTCTTCAACAAATACATTGATATGGGGGGACAATTGAGATAAGGAAGGCTATTACAAAGAAAACCACAGGCCCAATGTGGAGTCAGGTGTCACAGGACAGCAAACCAAGACTTAAACGCAGTATCAACCTTTTCAAGAGTGGAATTTTGGTATGGTAATCCAATTAATCTGGAATTTTCGGGTCAGCACCAATGAGCTAATCTATCACATGGACCCTCTCCATTGTCCCCAGACTCCCAAAGAAAGATGAACTAATCTTCACAATAAGGCTGCTGCTCTTCCCACTAAGGGAATGTGACCTTGTGTGAAACAATCCTCTCTTTTGCTAATAACTTCCTTGTACCAACCCTCTTTTGCATAAAAACTTTCCATTTTACACAAATATTTGGAGTTCTCCTTTACTTGCTATATGGGATTCTGTCCAATTCATGAATATATTAAGAAAGCCAATTAGATCTTTAAAATTTACTGGGTTGAATTTTTGTTACTTAACAGAACCTTTAGATTAGAAGGTAATTAAAAGAAACATCAGCCAGTCATGAAGGTTTATCGGATCCTGAAATAATTGGTATCCAAATAATGACTTGATTCTGATGATTTTAAATAGTTACTAATTTATTTTTAGATGAAATAATGGTTCTGTGGTTATGGAAGAAAATAAGAGTCCATCTATTTTGGAGACGCATGTTGAAATGAAATAATGTCTAGATCTAATGGGTGGATGACCAGTGCACTGCTCTCTCTACACTTGTATATACTTGGAACCCCCTAATTTTGTAAAAAATGAAATCAAATAATCTTAAAGAGGCAAAGTTGAGAACTTTTGCCAGAATAACAACCTTTTGTGTGTGTGTCCAATTTGCTCTTGTGAGATTCCCACAAACTTATAAATTTGTGACTTCTTATGAAAATAACCTCCAAAAGAATCTTTAACTGATATCTTTTTTAACCTGTTAATCTGTTACCTGGAAATATAATTAGATAAATGAAAACATATGTGAATAGACAGTGAGGAAATGAAAATTGAGAATATGTTATTGATTCCCAATCGTGTTCACAAATATTTCCAGATTAAAAATTAATCATATAGAGTTCAACCACAATTTTTTAATGTTATTTTCGACGGTGCGGTTACAGTATATACAATTAAAAAAAATACCTGCTTATCTGCATTTTCTAACTTTTATATAAGGCACATGGATGAGTTGTTTAATTTCAGATGTTAAAAAAAAAAGGGAAAGAAAAGGAAAAAAAGGAATGGAGCTCCCAGCAGCTACTTTCACTGGCAGAAAGTACCAACACACCCTCCCCCACTCCTAAACCCGCAGGCAACTATACCACCGAACCGGGGGATATATGCGCAGGCGCATTAGCAAGCCGCTGGTCTGAGGCGGGACTAGGGCCTCGGCTAAAAGACAGAGCTTCCAGCCAATCAAGGGACAGTGTCAGTGGCTTCTTCCTGGAGGAGGTGGCCGGAAGCCGGATTTCGATTGCGGAGGCGAAGGCGGCTCCAGTGTAAACCCTGGGCTGAGGTGAGTGGGCGGTGGCGGCTCGGGGCACGATTCCGCGGGCATTTCTTCTTCCGGACCTCGGGGCTTCCTCTGGGCGGCCTGGGAATGGGGGAGGCCTGGCGCGGAGTATACTCTGTCCCCTTCCTCTCCCGGGTCCCTCGGGAGAGTGCGGCCTCGCTGCTGCTGGTGGGGAGCCGGGAGGAAGATACCCTGGGCCTGGCGGGCTCAGGGCTCCCTTCCTCCGTATGGGGACTGCAGGTTGGGAGACCAGAATTCTAGGCCTTCGCCGCTGTTTTGTTAACCTGTGTGGCCTTGGCGACTCCTCTGGTCTCCGGCCTGTGTCATTTGAGAATGACCATCCCTGTATTATTTGCAGCTATTCCTCCTCCGGGAGGCGGTCCAATCGGCTGAGTTAAGGGGGAGTGTGTGTGTGGCGGCGGGGGGGGGGGGAGTTGGAGAAGGGAGGCGATCCCAAGCCTAATGGTCACATTCATCTGGAGAGGTTTATATTTTTATTTCTCAGAGAGCCTGAGTGTGCGCGGGGGAGGGGCAGAGACAGAGAGGGAGACACAGAATCCGAAGCAGGCTGCAGGTTCTGAGTTTGACGCGGGGCTGGAACACGCCAACCGTGAGATCATGACCTGAGCCGGAGTCAGGCGCCCCTCATCTGGGGATGTTTTAAAAGCTACATTCCCGCGGTGCCATTCACAGTAGACGAAATGAATCATATGTCTGGGGGTGGGACCCTGGAATACCTTCCTTTTTTTGGTCAAGCCCCCAGCGTGGAGCAAACACTAGAAGGTGATTCTTAAATCTGATAACCGTGTGTAACGCTTGGCGCTGGTTTTACTAAAGACGTTGCCTTTGAAAAGTTCATTCTAGAGAAGTGATAGGGAAATAATAATAATGTCTGTAATATGTCAGGTTCCTTTTGTACATTTAGAAGATTCATCGTTTACTGATTTAAGAGAGCTGCTACTTTGCAGCTAAAAGGACCGAGGATAAGAATTCCTGCTGTGCTTTTTGCTAGCCTTTTGATCTGGTGCAAACACTTCACCTCAGTGAGACTTGGGATCTTCCTCTCGAAAATGAAACTGACAGTAGTACTTAACTCTTAGAATTGTTAGGAAGACTAAGGATATAAAACGTACCTGTCATGTAGTTGGCCTTTGGAAAACGGATTAAGTGGGGTGAAACCTGGGCGGTCTAAAATTGATTTTGAAGCACCAGATCAATGCTAATTCTGTAATTTTGGTAATAATTTTGTTATAAGGGAACATTCTTGTTTGGGGGGTATGCGGTAGAGTATTGGGGGCAACCAATAAGGCAAATGAGGGAAAATGTTATTAACATTTGGAGAATCTGGGTGAAGAATATGGAGAGTTCTTTGTACTTTTCACACAACGTTCTGTAAGTCTGAATTTATATTTGTTTTTAAAAAGTTGATTATTACTGTTTGCAGCTATCATGTGTTGTAAGTGAAACAGTACACAGTGTCTTTTGTTTTATTTTTTTGTTTATTTTTGAGAGAGAGAGAGAGAGAGAGAGAGAGAGAGCATGAGCAGGGGAGGGGCAGAGAGAGAGAGGGAGACATAGAATCCAAAACAGGCTCCACGCTCTGAGCTGTCAGCACAGAGCCCCACGCGGGGCTCGAACTCACAAACCGCAAGATCATGACCTGAGCCGAAATTGGATGTTTCACCGACTGAGCCACCCAGGCGCCCCCAGTACACAGTGTTTAGACACAGTGTTTATAACCTTACAATCCCGTGTAGTTTCACCCCTTTTTCCTTTAGGGCTGTCTTATATTACATAGGAATATCTTATCCACCGCTCATATTGATGAAGTCATGGATTATACTCTTCAAACAGTGCTGCATTAAACACCCTTAACACACAAGTTTATGTACTTGTGCCAATATTTGCGTAGAATAAATTTTTAGAAGTAGAATTGTTGCTTCAGAGAATATCAGCATTTAAAATTTTGATACTGCCAAATTAAGTTCCAAATGTGTATGTTTCCTGTTACTTGTGTATGAGAATTTCCCCATATTCTCTTGGGTGGTACTGGCCCACCAGCCACGAGTGTTATGTGGTGGTTGTGAAGATGGCTTCTATGAGAACTGAGGTGGGTCCCCTCCACCCCAACAGATTTCCCTGGGGCCAGAATAGCTAAGAGCTGCTTCTAAAACTGGGATGGCACTGAAGAAAATGAGAGAAAGGAGAGTATGACCTCTGTGGAAGCCAGTGCCTGTCACATAGAAGGTGTTCTGATATTTGTTGAATGATGGGTTATTTGAAATCTTCATAGTCTGTTAGATGAAAATTCTTAAAATTTGCTTCTAAAAGTGTACTAGTCTGAATACTTTCCTGTCTTTATTCGGCATTTGCATTTTCCTTGTCCTCTTTTGTCTATTTTTCTGTTTTTTAAAAAACACAGGTTTTGAAAAATCTCATTCATTGGACTTTTATTGAGGGTCTTGTAGTGCTGGAGGTAGAGCTGTGAACAAGACAGGCAGTTCCTGAAGTCCTAATGCTTTCCTTCTAGTGGGGGTGGAGTCAGAGAAAATATGTTTTTAAAAAGTCAAAATAAAATTGCTAGTATTTGCTCCTTTTTAGACTTGTGTTTTTCTCCCAGAAGAATGGGATTATTTTTTAATTTTGCTTATGATATATTTTCCAGTGTGGAATTTTTAGATTTATTTTTTGGTAGTTTGATCTGTTGGTCTTTTGTAGTAGCCTTAAAACTTGTAGTTAGTTATTGAGTTGTTTGTTTTTTTTTTATCTATTTTCCTTGATAGATTGTAAGCAACACTATAATGGAGGTAGTGTTTTTTGTTTATCATTGAAAGATAGTATGGTGTACTGTTTGAAGTCTTTAGGTTCTGGATCCTTCCTCTACTACTTGGTGACGTTATACAAGTGGTTCAACCTTTCTGAGCCACAATTGTCTCCTCTCCAAAACGGAAGCAGCTTTTCTCACAACCACGAGAAAAGTACTTATAACTATCTGGTACGTAGTATGTCTCATATATTATCTGTTGTCATAATCATCATCCCTGGATACTCATTGTCCTATATCAAACAAACGGTAAACAACCAAAAGAGTGAATACACATTAAAGATGTTTGTACCTACTTCCAAATTCCCATTGATTTGGAGTTGTCTTGAAATGGATGAAGCTGCTCAACAAATGCTTATGAAACTTCTGTGTACAAGGTTGTGGACATAGAAATATGATAGAGAGTCCTTCCTCTTATGGAGCTTGTAGTTTGCTCAGGGAGAGAAATCAAATACCGGTTCAGAGAATAAAAGAAGGTAGGATCTGCTTTTGATGAATAATTAAGTAAGCTTTTCTTTAGAGGTGACATTTTAAGCTACTGCCTGAAGCAGGAAGAAAAGCATGTGGAAAGACTGAAAGAAGAGGTTATAGTTAATAGTATAGTATAGTTAAAGAATAGTGTAAAAATAGTAGATTAAAGACAGTTCTGCTAGGATATAGTGAAGGAGAAGGCATGTGGGATGAAAACAATTAATACTGGCTATTATGTGGAAGAACAGTAGTGAAAGTGGAAGGATCCTTGGGGGAAGCCATTATATCCCTGGCAAGAAGGAATGGTGGTTTGGCCAGAACTGATGAATTTGAGATAGTGAAGGTGTGGAATCAGCAGGACTTGATAAATTTGTGATGGGGAGGAGAGGAGGTGATTCTTTTTTTTGAATGCTTTATGAGACATTCAGAAGAAACTGAGGCAGTCTCCATTGGAGGTAGAAAGTACAGAGTCCTAAATCATAGACCAGGGTTTCTCCACTTTGGCACAATATATTGATATTTGGGGATGGATAGTTCTTTGTTGGGGGCTGTCATGTAAGGGTTTAGCAGCATCCCTGGCCTCTACCCATTAGATGCAGTAGCACTCTATCCCCCAGTTGTGACAAGTAAAAATGTCTCCAGATTTTGCCATATGTCTCCTAGTGGGCAAAATTGACCTTGGTTGAGAACCAGTGATAGAATTGGTGTTTAAGGCTGTAGAATTGACTGAGATTACGCAAGGGAGACTGTAAAGCAGAGGTCTAAAACTGCAGACCACGAAGATTGTTGTAGATAAATTCTTTTTGACCCCACAGAACTTGACAATTTCTCGACTTAGTTACCACTATTTAAAAATCGAGACATTCTGCATAAAATCTGGATTTTTGCCTTCGTTTCAGAAATCAGGAAACTGAGGAACAATGATTTTTCATTCCCACATGAAATCTAATGGCTGGAGGCTTTAAGATCTGGCTGGCATGCATGTGCTTAATTCATCTGAATCCTTGCCCCAGAGTGCTTCACTGTTTTCGTTGCTTGCCTTTTCCCTTTGGCACTTGAGTTTGTGATGCCCTAGTTTAGAGTGAGAAGAGGGCCCCAGAGCAACCCTCTGAGGCATGCCAACATTAAAATTTGGGTGGAGTAGAGGCAGTGAAGGAGCTAGACGGGGAGTGGCCAGTGAGGTAGGAGAGAAACATAAATGTAGGCTCACAGAAGCCAAGGGAGAAGGGAAGTGTGGTGAAAAAGAAGAAAATGCTGAAGAATCATTGAGTAAAATCACCTTTGAAAAATATCCATTGGATTTGCTTGTTTGGTGATTGCTGATGACCTTGATGAATGGTTTTTGTGGAGTTAGTAGGTTGAGGCCAAATTGGATAATGACAAAAATGAATATGCAGCATGTGTAATTTGGCTGTAGAGAGGAGTAGAGAAATGGAATAACTGGTGAGGAATCCAGATTTTATTTAAAGATGAAAATATACTACACATTTTTTGTGCTGATGAAAACCTTAAGCAAAGAAGGAAAAATTATCGGATGATTGAAGATATAATGCTAATTAGAAAAAGATGGCAGTCTTACCCTGTTGTTCTAGAAACTAAGGAGATCATTTTGTCCTGGGCCCCAAACTGCCAAGGAAAAAAAAGGAAAATACTCTGTAGTATACAATGTGACAGGTTTGTTTTGTAGCTCTACTCTAAATTTTTGGTTTATTTCCATAGATTTTTGATCTTCCGCAATGGGTGAGCCACAACAAGTGAGTGCCCTTCCGCCACCTCCAATGCAGTACATCAAGGAATATACAGATGAAAATATTCAGGAAGGCCTAGCTCCCAAGCCTCCACCTCCAATAAAAGACAGTTATATGATGTTTGGCAATCAGTTCCAATGTGACGATCTTATCATTCGCCCTTTAGAAAGTCAGGGCATCGAACGACTTCATCCTATGCAGTTTGATCACAAGAAAGAACTGAGAAAACTCAATATGTCTATTCTTATTAATTTCTTAGACCTCTTAGATATCTTGATAAGAAGCCCTGGGAGTATAAAACGAGAAGAGAAGCTAGAAGATCTTAAGCTGCTTTTTGTGCATGTGCATCATCTCATAAATGAATACCGACCCCACCAAGCAAGAGAAACATTGAGAGTCATGATGGAGGTGCAGAAACGTCAACGCCTTGAAACAGCTGAACGGTTTCAAAAGCACTTGGAGCGAGTCATTGAGATGATTCAGAATTGCTTGGCTTCTTTGCCTGATGATTTGCCCCATTCAGAAGCAGGGGTGAGAGTAAAAACTGAACCAATGGATGCTGATGATAGCAACAATTGTACTGGACAGAATGAACAGCAAAGAGAAAATTCAGGTCATAGGAGAGACCAGATTATAGAGAAAGATGCTGCCTTGTGTGTCCTCATTGATGAAATGAATGAAAGACCATGAAGGACGTTTCTTCTTTTTTTTCTTTTCCCTTTTCAGTAAATGGCGTATATTGGTTAATTTGCTCTTGGAGAGTCTTAAAAGAGGTATATCTAGAAGTCATGTAAATGGCTTGACTCCAGCCTTATCAATCATGAGATGTCACAGGCCATTTCACTTTACGACAAACATAGGCAAATGAGTATGCATACATTAAGGGTAATCGCCTTAAAAAGCAGAGTGCTGCAGTTGTGTGAAACATTCCTGGTTTTGGAGTTGCATAGAATGTTGGAGATATCCTCAGTAATAGCAGGCCTTCATCTTTGAAAAGTAGATTTGTCATTTGCTTTAAGAATGATCGATAAATAAAGGATAACAAGCTGAATAAATGTGAAATTCTAAAATCTTTAGATTTATTTTACTTAATCTCTAAAAAAGTAGTATAACATGCTAAAAGAGAGGAATCCCATAGAGTTATAAAACAGCAGTTTTGTGTTTCCTCTCTACTGCTTCTGTAAACACACTATCTGAGCTACTTGACCCTACCCTGGATAGGCCTCATAATTTTTTTCTACTCAGATAATAAATCCTTTGATCACTTTTAGTTACAAACATTCATTTTTGTAAATGTCTAATTAGCTATGCATTTTCCTTAAAGCTATGCTCAAGACTTGATAAGGCTGGAAGCCTGCAATGGGAAGGGGATTCGATAGCAGAGACTATTGGATTGTGTGCTGGAGATTCTTGTTCCCTTAAGATATGGCTGCCCTGCCAGGGTCTACATTTTTTCACTCCTCTTGGGTCTACACATGGGACTAAGTTCTTAGCAATGGAGTATGGAAACAAAAATTCAGGCCGTTTCCATAAAAATTTCTTCGCGTGTTCCTCCATTCCCTTCTCATCTGCTGGTTGGATGGCTGCACCTAGGATAACTGTGGAAGCCACTTGAAGATGATAAAGGTTCAGTCAGTTGGGTCTTTGAGTGACTAGGACTAAGCCCTTCTTTTATTATCCACCCACCCACCCTAGTTGATTTGACCAGGAGCAAGAAGTCAGCTTGTTTTGAGCACTGAGATTTTATTTCTGCACTTTTCTGCCCTCCACCCTCTCTTCCACCAGGGGCTTGGTGGAGAATCTTCTTTGTTTCTGAAGTTCTCTGCTGGTCTTTCTTTTTATGTAGGCCAGTGGTTCTCAAAGTGTTGTCTAGCAGCATTACATCACTTGGGTACTTGTTAGAAATGCAGATTCTCAGGCCTCACCCTAAATCTACTAGATCAAACTCCATGGGTAGGGTCCAAAAAGCTGTGGTCTAAAAAGCTCTCAGGTTCTCATACACACTCAAGCTTAAGAATCAGTGATAAAGGTAGTGCTTTTTCCCAGGTGTCCCCTTTGGGTCTTTCCTCAGTTCTTGGTTTCCAGTATATCACCCTTCAAGGATTTGCTCTATGAAGGTTTTTAGTTCTAGAACTGGCAAAGTCCAGTTTAATGTAGCCACAGGCCTATTCTGTATGTGAAACATTCATGCATCTTTTTCTTTAAAAATCTTGGGAATGTAGACTATTGCCAAATAGATACTTGTCTGTTAGGCAGCTAGTTGGCCAGTCTAATTTTTTTTTTTTTTTTCCTGTTATGTGTCTGGTATAGATGTTTGGGCTCAGGGAACACAGTCCAGGCTCTTTAAAGCTTAAATTGAAGTGCATAACACTTGAGCAACTCTCCAAAGAAATCTTCCTTTGACCTCAACCTTTTGTTAACCTTGCAGATGTTGGGCCAAGAGGTACTAAACCAATTTTGGCTTGCTTTGCAATTGTTTGCATGGAAAAAACTAAATGAGTCTCATAACATTACAAGAGTCACAACATTATTTGTATGAGGGTGTGTGTGTGTGTGTGTTTAGGGAGGATTAGGGATTAAAATTCCATGAGGAATCTTAAATTCTGACTTTGGAGGATCTGATCTTGCAGGTCTAGGTGGCTGGCACCTGACCAAAACTCTTAAATTAGAGTTCTCATGTGAACTGCAATTACAATGAGATGAAGGAGCAGTCATGATCTGATAACTGTTACAAAGTTAAAAGTTAATACAGTCTTTGAATCTTGTGAGGGTCAAAATATATCTCTGCATTCCTAGTTATAATGAATATTCCTGATAGACTGATTCCTCAAAGTGAGATATCTGCGATAGCCTGGCACTTCTTGAAATTACTGATGTCCAGACCACAGAGATTCTGATTTCATTGTTCTGGAGTGGGCCTTGGGCACTGGTTTTAAGAAATCTAGATGACTTGACCGTGTAGTGGGCTAAAGGAATATTGTATTCGTACTCTGCTCTAGCTGGTTGAAGCAAAAAGACAAACTTTTGAAATGATAACTGTGCTATTATATGATGAAAGGATAAATTGACCATCCAAACTATTAACAGGACTAGGAAGGGGTCCAGAGCATCTGACTCAAACTCCATTCAGATCCCTTCATTATTTCTCCTGTATGGTTTCTTTCTGTTAGCTTCATTCTCTTTACAAACCAGCCTTTTTATGAATGGATGGAAAACATGGCTGCTAACAGTTCCCAAGTGTTAAGTCTTTCTGCCCCACTGCCTGAAAAAAGGAGGACTAATTAACCAGTCCAGAGAGGGAATTAGGGGTGGCATTCCTGATCCCAGCTGGGGCCTGAATCCTGTAAGAATTTGGCAGTCCCCAAGATGTCCACGTATGGAAGGTAGTCTACCTCTTGAGAAAGGAGGTGCTGAGTTGATCATACTGTAGATACCCACTACAAATTGAGCACATGTAAGTTTTTGATAAAAATAAACAGGTTGTATCTTAACTAAATAGAATTTAAGTAAAAATTTGAAAATAAAGGGAAAAAAATAAATAGGTTGTGTTAATTTATATTCCCAATCCCTCTCCTCCCCATCATTTGTTAATTGTCTTCATTTAGTGAAAAATGTGGCCCTCTGCCTGACACTGGTCTAGTTACTAGGGAAATGGAGAGTGGGGAGGAAAATGAAAGATGAGCAAGAAAACAAATGTGTTTTAACTTTCTGGCCATTATAACACTCAGAAGAATCTTCTAATTTTATTCCTATTGCTTGCTAAAAATTCCTTGTCCATGTTGTCTTTTCAAATTATGTTTACATGTGCACATTTGTTAAGGGCTTTGGAAGGAAGCTTCAACTGTGTTGTGCTGTGTTTCTGAGAAAAGGTCTGTGCTAGATTCTGAGGTCACTGGGAACACCAAATAGAAGTGTCTCATGAGGAAATAAAAAGCATGATTTGGGTGAAAAAGGCTATTAATGCCTGCAGCATAGGGAAGAGTTTGGAGCTGGAGAAGCACATGGAGGGCAGATTATAGGCTTTAGGTAAAGGGAAGGAGTTTGTTTTTCCCTAAATAAGAATGGAAATCAATAACAACTGTTGAGAGATCTTTGCTAACACTGCTCTAATCACTTTACGTACATATATTCATTTTATTCTCGCAACATCCCAATGAAATCAGTATGATTTTTTTTTCAATATATGAAATTTATTGTCAGATTGGTTTCCATACAGTAATACCCAGTGCTCATCCCAAAAGGTGCCCTCCTCAATACCCATCACCCACCCTCCCCTCTCTCCCACCCCCCATCAACCCTCAGTTCTCAGTTTTTAAGAGTCTCTCATGCTTTGGCTCTCTCCCACTCTAACCTCTTTTTTTTTTTTTTTTTCTTCCCCTCCCCCATGGGTTTCTGTTAAGTTTCTCAGGATCCACATAAGAGTGAAAACATCAGTATGATTTTTATATCCATTACAGATGAGGAAGCAGAGGTTCAGAGAGCTTATGTAATTTACCCAAGGTCACCAAGCTAGCGGGTAGCAGAACCAGGATTGAAACCTAGTTTCAAAACCTAAACACTCAACCTCCATACTTTAGCACCTTCCTACTGCGTCATATAATTAATAAGTCATCGTGGATCCTAGAATGGAATCCCATATTTTGATCCTAAAGTCCATACTCTCAGAGACTACACGATCCTGGGCTGAGGGAGGAACAGATCTGTAGATGGAAATTAGTGTTAAGGCGTTTATGTCCTAGACCTCCGTAGGTATCTTAAGGAGATTCTGTGCTTTATAGGGCTAATGTTCCATAAAAACCACTCTTGGCAGGTATTCTGCCACTTTATGAAACTGAGGATCAGTTTTGTGGCTTGCCCAGGTGGTGTATCTAAATTAGAATCTGGGTCAGGGTTGACAAACTTTTTCTGTAAACACCAGTTAGTAAATACTTCAGCCATTGAAGACTGTAAGGTCTGTCACAACTACTGAATTATTGTGGTACAAAAGCAGCCATAGACCGTACCTGAGTAAATGAGTGTGGCTATGTTCCAATACAACTTTATAGGCACTGAAACTTGAATTTAATAATTTTCACGTTATGAAACATTCTTTTGATTTTTTTTAAACCATTTAAACATATAAAATAATCCTTAGCTTGTGGCCTGTACAAAAACAGGCCACTGACTGAATTTGGCCTATGGGCTATGATCTGGGTGGTTGGATTCAAAACCCTGGAGTGTGTGCACAAAACCACAAAAAATCACAGAAATAAAAATTATAGAATTATTCTAAGGCCTAAATAAGATTATGGCTACAAACCACTTGGCACAATTTCTGGTATTTAGGAATCTATCCAAGGTCAGTTAATATCTTCCCTGATAAGACTTTTGTCTTCACGTGGCATTTAGATTCAGATTGAAGAACTGTTCTCAAATTGCAATGCAATGAGTCTAACAGTAAGTGGCACTCTTCCCTTGAGTTCAGAAGCTGCAACCAGGGAGAAGGCTAGAGATGCTCAGTGCTGCTAATGATACTGAGCTTTGTTTTTAATTCAACAAGTGAAACTCGTTGCCTGTGCCTCTGGCCTACAAAATCTTTTCTCATGGAGAGAACAGGGTGTGAATTTTTCAAAATAATCAGTATTATGTTGTGAATACAAGTCTTGTATTCAGAGCCTTGCTCTCCTGGACAAGACCTGGGGAAGGCCTCAGGCACTGTTGGTTAGCACTGAGTGAATGATGACAAGATGTTTCTTACATTTGCTTAACACACAAGACCAAGGTCTGTGAAGCTGCTGGTTCCCTGTCTACCACTAGGTTTGGAATAAGGGAAGACATTCAAAGGATGGGACTCAGGTGGGGAGGTGTATGGCTGGGCTGATCAGGAATGCATTGTATCAGAACTACAAGGAAAGATGTCTTTTGCCTCTTTATTGACTTTCCCATTCATTCATTCATTCATTCATTCAACCAACATGAGGATCTGCTATGAATACCATGCAACTGTTAGGAACTTTTAAGAATGAGAATACTGACATGGAAAGATATTCTGGATATGATAAAATCAGGTTAAGATGTGTAGTCTGAGTTCATATTTGTGTCTATCAGTGGATAGCCAAATTGGAAAAATAAAAATGATCTTATGGATGAATAAATTGAGACTGAAGAATGTAACTTACTATACACTAAGGACATTTCAACTAGCAATGAGAAAATTAAAATTCAGGTTTAAAAGAGAAGAGAATGAGCAAGGCATGGTAGAATTGGGGCTCTACTATTTACTAGCTCTGTAGCCTTGGTTGACACTCAATTTTCTTAACTATGATAATTCTAGCACCCATCTCCTAGGGTAGGTAGTGTTAATGTAGAAAGTGAAAGAGAAGACCTATTCCAATTCTTTCTGAAACTCGTTTGTCCCCAAGCAACATAGTCCATTAGGTCTCAGGCTTGCTAATCAATCTGTGCAGAAGTATCTGATCTGGGAGGGCTGAGGTGGTGCCTGCTTGAGTGGTGCATGAGCCTGGGCTCTAAGCCACTGCTCCTTTAGGAGAAAGTGATAAAAATAAAAAAGAGGAAGGCACAAATAATAGCAGAAATGAAAAAGGAGAATTCCTATAGATTTTATAAACAGTATGAAATAATACAAAAATATTAGATGTGAAAATCTAGACAAAATGGACAAATTCTTATAAAATTACCAATTTTGTTTAAGAATAGAAAACTTGAATAGAAAAAAATCTTAATGATTTTTTTTTTTTTAAAGAAACCAGTAGTCAAAATCTCATAAAACTTTAAGTTTATTATTTATTTATTTATTTATTTTTTTCAACGTTTATTTATTTTTGGGACAGAGAGAGACAGAGCATGAACAGGGGAGGGGCAGAGAGAGAGGGAGACACAGAATCGGAAACAGGCTCCAGGCTCTGAGCCATCAGCCCAGAGCCTGACGCGGGGCTCGAACTCACAGACCGCGAGATCGCGACCTGGCTGAAGTCGGACGCTTAACCGACTGCGCCACCCAGGCGCCCCTAAAACTTTAAGTTTAAATAGCTTTGCTGGCAAGTTCTATCAAGCATTGCCAGAAAAACAAAACAAATCAAAACAAACTTATTTTATACAGACTCTCTCAGAGAATAGATAAGGGGAACATTTTATAAGAATAGCATAAACAAAATATCAGTACATTCAACCTAGGAATATGCAAAAATAAAAAAGTAATGTTTATTTTAGGAATGTAGAATAGAAAATTAATGTAGTCTGACACAATTGTAGATTAAAGGAGAAAAATCACTGAATCATCTCAACTGATGCACAAAAGTCATTTATAAAATTTAGTATCCATTCACGAAAAAAAAAAAGTCTCTTGGATATTTAGGAATGGAGGAGAACTTCGCCAACATAATAAACAGTAGCTCCATAAAACTACACCATAATACATACCCAAGGTGGAAGCTGAAACCTTTTCTTTAAGAGCTAGAATGAAACAGGATGCCTGCTATCAAAGTTTCTGTTAAATTTGAACTAGATTCCCTATCCAGCATGGCAAGGAAAAAAAATGTAGGATTGAAAATGAAGACACTAAACTGGCATTATTTGCAAGAAATATGACTATCTATACAGAAAATGCAATATAATCTATAGATAATTTATTAATAAGAGAATTTACTGGTTGGAGGGAAAAAAACATTCTAAAATAGAGTGCATTTCAGAATACCAGAAACAAACAACATAAAAACTTAAAAACAAGATACTATGTAAAATAGTATCAATAATATAAAGTACCTAGAAGAAAATCAAGGTACCAGTTGAAGACCTCTATGGAGAAAAGTTAAAAATTTTATTAAGGGAAAAATTAAAGAAAATCTAGATAGATAAAACATGTTTATGGACTGGAACACTCAATATTGTAAAGAGGCCAAATTTATTCCACAAAGTGGGAATATTTATTTATAACAGATATTTATTTATAACAGATTAAATCAGGAGGACTGGTATCCAAAATATGTAAATTATTCATATAAATTGATAGGCAAAAAATTGAGAAACCCAACAGAAAAATGGGCAAAATAAATATTTGTCCTCTTAGCACTCTCCAAATCCAAATGTTTCACAAACAAAAGAAAAGGTACTTTATTAACCTCTCTAGTAAAGAAGAAAATGCAAATTAAAGCCACAGTGAGAAGCTATCATATCCTTTAGCAGTTTGGGGAAAAAAAATCTGGCAATGCTAAGTGTTGGTGAGGATGCATAATAAGATAAATTCTTATATACTGCTTGGAGATGTCTTGGGAAACAGGCATCTAATAAGGTCCAAAATGTATATCCTCTCTTACCCAGTAATTCCACTCAGAAATATACTCCAGAGAAGGTTCTGTATGTGTGCATCAGGATTTGAGTACGAGAATGTCCAGGGTGGCATTGTTAGTGATAACTGAAACAGAAGATGAAGTGCTCATCTAAAATAAAATGAACAAATAATTTTTTTAGGTTTTTATTTATTTTTTGAGAGGGAGAGAAACAGAGAGAGAGAGAGAGAATGCAAGTAAGAGAAGGGCAGAGAGAGAGGGAGACACAGAATCGGAAGCAGGCTCCAGGCTCTGAGGTGTCAGCACAGAGCCCAACGTGGGCCTTGAGCTCATGAACCGTGAGATCATGACCTGAGACAAAGTCAGATGCTTAACCAACTGAGCCACCCAGGCGCCCCCCAAAAATGAACATATAATTTGGGACATATCCATTCCCAGAAAAATATCCAGTAATAAACAACCCATAGGAATACACAACAGCATGAACGAACCTCACAAATACATTGTTGAGTGAAGGAAGCAAAACACAAAAACTTGCAGATGATGTGATATCATTCATATGATGTTAAAAAACAAGCAAAACCATACATATAATTTTGGAATGCAAACACAGGTGGTAAAACCGCAAAATAAACCAAATGATTATTGCAAGGTTTAGAATAGTAATTATCTGTAGGAGAGGAGGAAGATTTTGTGATCAGGAAAAGACATCCGAGCTCAGAATGGGTGTCAGCAGGACTTGAGGAGATTGGGAGTGTTTTCCCTTTTGTTTTGAGTCCTGGTTGAGTGTTTGCTTTATAAACATCTGTACCCTATAAATTTATATGTGCAATGTTTTATATATCTGTTATATTTTTCACCAGACAGCAGTTTAACCTCAAAGCCATGTTGTGACATCATCATGCACCCATTGTCTTGGAAAAAATTAAAAAGTCTGATGGAACTCTTACTGGCAAAGATATGGAGCATCGTAAGAGTTCTCCCTGGCAGTGAGAATGTAAAGTGGAGTAAGCACTTTGGAAAACTTCTCACCCACAGTCCTGTAAAGTGGATGCCTATGAAAACAGAAAAATGACAAAGTAGGTCAGGGACCAAGAGGGAAAGTAGGAGAAGGGGAGGGGAGGGGAGGGGAGAGGGGGAGAAGGGGAGGGGAAGGGGAGGGGAGGGGAGGGGAGAGGAGGGGAGGGGCGGGGAGGGAAAAAAAAAAAAGAAAGAGACCTCATGGGATTGATGAGGAGTATGTGGCTTGAACGGAGGAGTTCAATTAGCTTGACAATCTGCACCTGAAGTAAAAGACTAATAATTAAAGACTAGAAAGAAATGGCACCACACTGGAGACGTGCTCAGGATGAGTGACCATTCATGCAGCTCCCCACACCAGAGTGGTCTCTGGAGGAAGTAGTGGGATCTGCATTTTCATGAGGAGACCGCAGGTAGGAGCTCCCACAGTGACTCACACAGAGTTCAATGGAATTTTCTTGACGGTAGACCCCCTTTCATTTCTCAGTTTCGTCACCGGGAGTCTCGCTGAGTTATTAAGGGTACATTATTTTGCACCGCTCCCCACTTCCTCTGCTCTGAAGAGTTTGGTTATGTGGGCAGGGGCAGCATTAACTTCCCTCTGGAGTTACTTGCTGAGTAAGTGTTGCGATATCTCAGAATGCTGACTTGTCCTTGCTGGGCCATGGTTTTCTATGCTGTGCGCACTGGAGAGGGCTCTAAACTGCTTCTTGCCTTGGTTTGAGAGTGACCTTCAGCTTAATCTCACTGGCATCCATCTATAGTCGCTAAATATAAAAACTGTCTATAAACATGAAAGCTCTTTATCATCTTCCCAGCATTGTGAAGAGCATGTCCTTGTAAGTTCAAAAGCACTTGATTAGTAAAATGTCGGGGGTTTTTTTTTGCAAGAAAAAGAACCACGCTCATTTGGAAGGTAGGTTTCCTTTTCCCAGCTCTCCATACCGCCTCTTTCTGGGCGAGTGTCTGTACTGGACATTTTCTTTGGCTGCTCAGCATCCATTTTCCCTTTTGGAATGCACCACACTTTTTCTTTAGGGGAACCACCTTCTTTCACTTTGAGAACACAAGGTTTGGGGATGTGACCCAGGCTCAACCCAATTAGTCCTTTGTGACCCTGTGGACACAGAGAGTTCAGGAATGAGTTGGTGACCCAATGTGAGCCTTTGAGGGAATGTGAATCACTGGACCTGTGTGAGAACAGCCAAGAGACGTTCTTGGTATGTGGCCATGTGCTCTGCAGTTGCAGTGGAGGGACACCATCTAGAATCTGAGGAAGGAGCCAAAAATGGAGGCAGCTGGAAGTAGGTCCCCAGTGACCTCACTGAGGCCATTGAGTCAAGTCTGCCTGAAGCTAAACTTTTCAATAATGTCAGTCAATAAACTGACTTCATAGTTTAAGCTAGTTAGTTGGGTTTTCTGTCAGCTGGTGAGAGAAGAAGGGTTTATTGGCATCAGAACAGCATTAAGATCAGCATGAGAGGTGTTCTGTAGCAAGGGAGAAAATCATTTGTCTTGTAAAAGGATCATTATCCCGAAGACCCTGAAGGATCTGGGGTTCCCTCCAGGGATGCCCGGGATCTTTGGTCTGAAGTAACCCTCTCAGTGCTGGAGTGGGGAGGGCAATGCTGAAAACAACCTGATGCAAATGAGTGTACCGAGACCACAAAAATAAAAGTAAAATAAAAATAAAAGGACTTTCGTCTGAGGTAAAGTCTACAAACTGACAGGCAGTCTATATATATTTAGGTATAAAGACATGTTTTGTGGGGCGCCCAGGTGGCTCAATCAGTTGAGCGTCCGACTTCAGCTCAGGTTATGATTTCAGAGTTTGTGAGTTCAAGCCCTGCATCGGGCTCTGTGCTGACAGCTCAGAGCCTGGAGCCTGCTTCGGATTCTGTGTCTCTCTTGCTTTCTGCCCCTCCCCTGCTCATGCTCTGTCTCTCTCTCTCTCTCTCTCCCTCTCTCCCTCTCTCTCTCTCTCTCTCTCAAAAATGAATAGATATTAAAAAATATATTTTTTAAAAAAGGAAATGTTTTGTACCTTCTCCTAGATCCCTTTGTGTTCATGATGTTCCTTATTGTTTACGAGTGAGACTTTCTTTCTGGTGATATACTCACAAGATGTACTCACATGAACATGCTTGTATACAGTTTTTAAAGTTTATTTATTTTGAGAGAGAGAGAGAACACGCAAAAGCAGGGGAGGGGCAGAGAGAGAGGGAGAGAGAGAGAGAATCCCAAGCAGGCTCTATACTGTCAGTGCAGATCCCAATGCTTGAACCCATGAACCGTGAGGTCATGACCTGAGCTGAAGTCGAGTTGGGCACTTAATTGACTGAGCCACCCAGGTGCCCCAATTATGTTTGTATATTAGAGACACACAGAAAAATATCTGAAAGGAGATCCATTATGTTGACAGGGGTATTTTGTGAAACTGGGATTATGGCATTTTTTATCTATCTATCCATCTTTCCATCTATCTATCTATCTATCTGTCTTCTTATTTTATTTTTTCAGAATTTTCTACAGTAACCATAACTTACATAATAAAAAAGTTTTCAAGTACTATACAGACACACAGGTTTACAAGTACTTTTATTTAATTATTTAAGTTTTATTTAAATTCCAGTCCATTAACATACAGTGTAGTGTTAGTTTCAAGTGTACAATATAGTGACTCAGCAATTCCATATATTACCTGGTGCTCATCACAAGTACTGTCCTTAATCCCCATCACCTATTTCAGCCATCCCCCACTGACCTCCCCTCTGGTAACCATCAGTTTGTTCTCTATAGTTAGGAGTCTGTTTCTCTCTCTTCTCCTTTGCTCGTTTGTTTTGTTTCTTAAATTCCACACATGAGTGAAATCATATGGTATGATTTGTCATGTGACTGACTTATTTCCAACAAGCACTTTTAAAGAGAAGTTACATGAGTTGCAATTTGGAAGTCAGAAGATCTAGCTCAAGATTTCTTCACTTCTTACCCTTAAAATCTGACGTTACTGCCTCCCTTTGCAAAATTTTGGGACTAATACTCTACGGGAACTGAGATGTTGTGGTTTAAATAAGAGAAGACTTTTTATTCAAATCAAGTACATATAGGATTCCATATGTAGTCATCTCTCCAATACCCATTCTTCTGCAGCTCCCCAATTGTACAAGGTAGATTCTAATTGGACTGAATTTTTCCAGATAATCCCATCTATATCACCCTTGTTCTGCTGTCTCCTGAACTGGGTAAAATTCTCTACTTCCATTTTATGAACTTTGTCAAGTGGCCCTTTCAGTATCTGTCATTGTGAATTCTTTTTTTTTTTAATTTTTAAAAAATGTTTT
Organism: Leopardus geoffroyi; assembly: GCF_018350155.1. Classification (NCBI taxonomy): domain Eukaryota; kingdom Metazoa; phylum Chordata; class Mammalia; order Carnivora; family Felidae; genus Leopardus; species Leopardus geoffroyi. The sequence continues at coordinate 190,550,709 of NC_059326.1, forward strand.
ATTTATTTTTGAGACAGAGAGAGACAGAGCGTGAGCAGGGGAAGGGCAGAGAGAGAGAGTGAGACACAGAATCCAAAGTAGGCTCCAGGCTCTGAGCTGTCAGCACAGAGCCCGATGTGGGGCTCAAACTCACAGACTGCAAGATCATGACCTGAGCCGAAGTCAGACGCTTAACCGACTGAGCCACCCAGGCGCCCCTGTCATTGTGAATTCTAACAACACATAATTCTGATGTTTTCGTTGGGTGCTTAGAGGCTATCTTTAGGGAGTTAGAAGTTTGGTTTTTTTTTTTTTTTTTTTTTTTTGCCACTTTTCCTGCTGACACGGAAAAAGCAAAAACACAAACAATCTGTGCAGTGGTATTGTATACAGTAGTTTTTATGTAGTACCCTCTACCTAATTATAGACAGCCCTCTCCAAACGCTCCCTTAAGAGAATTCACAATACAACTTTCCAAACACATTTAGAAATGAATTAATTACAATACAAAAAAAACTTCTTTACCAGAAACACATTTAAGTGTTCCTTTTATAAAGCAAACTTCCATTGCACATAATTAAAGAATCATAGGCCTCTATGGATCTTTTATGATCAACTTTACAAATAAACAGACATGAAGCATCCATTTCACGGGGATAATAACATTATTGTTTTTGCCTAATGTTTCCATCTAGTGGCATCCACATGGCTGTAATAAAGAATGGGGAAGTTCTATAGCAGCTGGAATGAAGAGATCTTTGGAATAGAAAGTTAATTAATTAATTGGTTAATTAATTAATTTTCTTTTAAACTTTTTATTTAAATTCAAGTTAGTTAACATACAGTGCAATATTGCTTTCAGGAGTAGAAATCAGTGATTCATCACTTACATAAGACACCCAGCTCTCATCCCAACAAGTGCCCTCCTTAATGCCCATCATCCATCTAACCCATCCCCCACCCACCTTCCATCCATTAACCTTCAGTTTGTTCTCTATTGTTAAGAGTCTTGAGGAGTCAACATGGCAGAGAAGTTTGAGGGCCGAAGTTCCCTTGTCCCTCAAACACAGCAGTATTGAGGCCAGAAGACTGGCAATTCAGGCTACAGAGTGACAGAAACATCTCCAGGGGCCCACAGGGACAACAACTTGGTGGTCCATAGGTGTGTGATTACTAATGGGGAAAGATAAAACAGGCAGTGTAGGTAAGGAGGGGAGGGATTCCCTTCTGTGGAGAGACAAAAGGAAGAAGAAAGAGAGGCTGTGGAAGTGTAGGATTGTATTTGGACAAGAAGAAAACCACTCACCAGGGAATGGAAAAAACAGAGAAAGAACCAATTTCTAACTGGGGGGCTTTCTTCACCCTGTTTGCACACCCTGGGCTTGGTAACCAGCTCATAGTTGCAGTCGAAAAAAGCAGTCTTCTCCCTTGGGTGCTGTGGGAAGAAGGTATACAGTCTCCAAGCACAAAAGAACCTGCAGCCACCCACTAGCCAGAGGCCCTTTGTCAGTTGGCTGGCGGAGTGGCTCTACCCTGGAAGGGGGACATGTGGAGCGGGATCCTTTAAGACATCAACAAACTGGCCCACTTGTGCCCACACAGCACTGTGAGGATGGCCTGAACAGAGTGGTTTGGTGGGGGGAAGAGGGAGACTGGGACATTGCCAGTTTTCTCCTCATCACCAACAAGGTGGAGCTTCGGGGAATGGAGAGTGGGCCCACATTGGAGGCGGGACCCACCTACACCAAACCACATCCCTCTGTGCCTGGAAACTGTGTATCTACTGGAGCAAGATTGACACTGACTGAACCAGAGAACCCCTCCTCCAGACCAGCACAGCCACTGGCTCTAAGGCATCACTGGCTCTAAGGCACTCAGATATCAGATATTGGTCCAGCAGTTTTGTATTTGCTGATTTGATTCTTGGTCAATTCTTAGTTTATATCATAGGCCTCTATGGATCTTTTATGATAAACTTTACAAATAAACTGAGACATGAACTGAGACATGAATATATATATATATAATGTATATATTTCCTTACATATTATAAGGAATATATATATATATATATATATATATATATATATATAATTTTTTTCCTTATACCTTTTCTTCCTCTTATTCCTTTCCTTCTCTATTCTGGTTATTCTGGTTGTTGGTTTGTTTAAGCAGACATTTTTAATCTATTCTTTTTACTCATCTTCTGTATCTCCTTCTTTATTTTCCCCTCTCTCTCTGGGTTATACCATATAGTTTCTCTAATTCTCTTCATGGTCAATTATTTTTCCTTTTCTTTTTCCCCACTCCTGTCATTTCTCTCTTTGTATGGGATAAAGTTTCTCCCACCACCACCCCCTTTTTAAAACTTTTTCCAGGGTTACTTCAATGAACAAATCAAAACACACCTGGTGGAAGACCTAAACCACCACTACGAGTAGGGAGATAAAGCAACCAGGGTCTTAACAACAAAGAGTATGCAACACACTCCAAAAACACCTCCTGAAGAGCCAGGCCCTGGACAGTGTATGAGCCCTTTTAAATATAATAGTGCTCAAAGGTGCAGGATACATAATAAGCTATTAAAACACATAAGGGACAGAAAACTAGCCAAAATGATGATCAGAAGAATTCTCAAAAGAAATTCCAGGAAGAAATGATAGCTAGAGAATTGCCCAAAACAGATATAAACAATATATCTGAGCAATAATTTAGAATAATAGTCATAAGATTAAGCTGCGCTCAGAGAAAGCATAGAAGACAGTAGAGAATCTATTGCTGCAGAGATCAAGGAACTAAGGAATAATCACAACAAATTAAGAAATGTTGTAAATGACGTGCAAAATAAACTAGATGCACTGGACAGCAAGGATAGAGGAAGCAGAGGGGAGAATAAGTGAAATAGAAGATAAAATTATGGAAAATGATGAAGCTGAGAAAAAGGTAAGAAAATATTAGACCACAAGGGAAGAATTACAGAACTAAGTGATTCAATGAAACATAATAAAATTCATATCATACGAGTTCCAGAAGAAGAAGAAAAGAGAGAAAAGGGCAGAAAGTTTACTTGAACAAATTATAGCTGAGAACTTCCCTAATTTGGGGAAGGAGGCAGACATTCAAATCCAGGAGGCACAGAGAACTCCCTTCAGATTTAACAAGAATAGGTCTTCTCCATGGCACATCATAGGGAAACTGGCAAAGTACAAAGATAAAGAGAGGATTATGAAAGCAGTTGGGGACAAACGTGTCTTAACCTACAAGGATAGACACATAAGGATAGTAGTAGACCTGTCCACTGAAACTTGGCAGGCCAGAAGGGAGTGGCAGAAAATATTCAATGTGCTTTATAGGAAAAATATATAGCCAAGAATCTTTTGTCCAGCAAAGTTGCCATTCAGAATAGAAGGAGAGATAAAGCCTTTCCCAGACAAAAACTGAAGGAGTTCATGACCACTAAACCATCACTGCAAGAAATCCTAAGGGGGACTCTGTGAATGGAACACTGCAAAGACTACAAAGGACCAGAGACATCACCACAAGCACGAAACCTACAGATAACACAATGATACTAAATCTGTATCTTTCAATAATACTCTGAATGTATATGGACTACATGCTCCAATCAAAAGACATAGGGTTTCAGAATGGATTAAAAAAAAAAAAGATCCATCTATATACTGTCTACGAGAGACTCATTTTAGACCTGAGGACACCTTCAGGTTGAAAGTGAGGGGATGGAGAACCATCTATCATTCTACTGGAAGTCAAAAGCAAGCTGGAGTAGCCATACTTCTATCAGACACACTAGATTTTAAACTAAAGGCTGTAACAAGAGATGAAGAAGGGCATTATATCGCAATTATGGGGTCTATCCATCAAGAAGAGATAACAATTAGGGGCGCCTGGGTGGTTCAGTTGGTTAAGCATCCGACTTTGGCTCAGGTCATGATCTTGTGGTCTGTGAGTTTGAGCCCCATGTTGGGCTCTGTGCTGACAGCTCAGAGCCTGGAGCCTGCTTCGGATTCTGTGTCTCCCTCTCTTTCTTCTCCTCCCCCGCTCATGCTCTGTCTCTCTCTCTCTGTCAAAAATAAATAAACATTAAATTTTTTTTTAAAAAGAGATAACAATTATAAATGTTTCTGCCCCAAACTTGAGAGAACCCAAATATATAAATCAATTAATCACAAATGTAAGCAATCTTATTAGTAAGAATATGGTCATTGCAGGGGACTTTAATACTCTACTTACAACAATGGACAGATCATCTAGTCAGAAAATCAATAAAGAAACAATGACCTTGAATGATACACTGGATCAGATAGACTTGACAGATATATTCAGAACTTTTCACCCCAAAGCAACAGAATACACATTCTTCTCAGGTGCACATTGAACATTCTCCAAGATAGATCACATACTGGGTCACAAAACAGCCCTCAATAAATATAAAAGAAGTGAGATCACACCATGCATATTTTCAGATCACAACACTATTAAGCTTGAAATCAACCACAAGAAAAAATTTGGAAAGCCTTCAAATGCATGGAGGTTAAAGACTATCCTACTAAAGAATGAATGGGTCAACCAGGCAATTAAAGAAGAAATTAAAAAGTATATGGAAGCAAATAAAAATGAAAACACAAAAGTCCAAACCCTTTGGGATGCAGCAAAGGCAGTCCTAAGGGGAAAATACATTGAAATCCAGGCCTATCTCAAGAAACAAGAAAAATCCCAAATACAAAACCTAACCACACACCTACAGGAACTAGAAGCAGAACAACAAAGAAACCCCAAAGCTAGCAGAAGAGAAATAATAAAGATTAGAGAAGAAATAAGCAATATAGAATCCAAAAAACCAGTAGCACAGATCAATGAATCTAAGAGCCGGTTTTTTGAAAAAAATGAACAAAATTGATAAACCACTAGCCAGACTTCTCAAAAAGAGAAATGAGAGAAACCAAATATATAAAATCACAAATGGTAGAGGAGAGATCACAACCAACACCAGAGAAATACAAACAATTATTAGAGAATACCATGAAAAATTATTTGTCAACAAACTGTACAACCTGGATGAAATGGACAAATTCCTAGATACCCACACACTACCAAAACTCAAATGGGAAGAAATAGAAAATTTGAACAGACCCATAACCAGCAAATAAATTTAATCAGTTATCAAAAATCTCCCAACAAATAAAAGTCCTGGGCCAGATGGCTTCCCAGGGGAGTTCTACCAGACATTTAAAGCATACTTAAAACCTATCCTTATCAAGCTGTTCAAAAAAATAGAAATGGAAGGAAAGCTTCTGGACTCATTCTATGAAATCAGCATTACCTTGATTCCCAAATCAGACAGAGACCTCACTAAAACAGAGAATTACAGGCCAGTATCACTGATGAACGTGGATGCAAAAATTCTTAACAAGATACAAGCAAATTGAACTCAACAGTATATTAAAAGTATTATTCACCATGATCAAGTGGGATTCATTCCTGGGCTGCAGGGATGGTTCAATACTCACAAGTCAATCAATGTGATACATCACATTAATAGAAGAAAGGATAAGAACCATATAATCCTGTAAATAGATGCAGAAAAAGTATTTGACAAAACACAGCATCCTTTCTTAATAAAAACCCTCAAGAAAGTTGGGATAGAAGGAACATACCTTAAAATCGTAAAATCCATATGTGAAAAGCCCACAGCTAATATCATCCTCAATGTGGAAAAACTGAGAGCTTTCCCCCTGAGATCGGGAACACGACAGGGATGTTCACTCTCACCACTGTTGTTTAACAAGTTGTTGGAAGTCCTAGCCTCAGCAATCAGACAACAAAATGAAATAAAAGGCATCCAAATTGGCAAAGAAGAGTCAAAATTTCACCTTTTGCAGATGTCATGATACTCTACTTGGAAAACCCGAAAGACTCAACCAAACAGATGTTAAACCTGATACTTGAATTCAACAAAGTCTCAGGATACAAAATCAGTGTACAGAAATTGGTTGCATTTCTATACACCAGTAATGAAGCAACAGAAAGAGAAATCAAGAAATCGATCCCGTTTACAATTGAACCAAGAACCAGAAAATACCTAGGAATAAACCTAACCAAAGATGTAAAAGATCTGTATGCTGAAAACTATAGAAAACTTACAAAAGAAATTGAAGAAGACACAAAGATATGGAAGAAAAGCTCATGGATTGGAAGAACAAATATTGTTAAGATGTCAATACTACCCAAAGCAATGTACACATTCAATGCAATCCCAATCAAAACTGCACCAGAATTCTTCTCAAAGCTAGAACAAACAATCCTAAAATTTATATGGAACCACAAAAGACCCTGAATAGCCAAAGTAATATTGAATAAGAAAACCAAAGCAGGAGACATCAGCGTGGTGGGAGAACTGGACGGCAACAGGCAGAAGAATGAAACTGGACTACTTTTTTATACTATACACAAAAATAAACTCAAAATGGATAAAAGACCTAAATGTGAGACAGGAAACCATCAAAACCCTAGAGGAAAACAGGCAACAACCTATTTGATCTCAGCCACAGCAACTTTTTACTCGACATGTCCGAAGGCAATGGAAATAAAAGCAAAAATGAACTATTGGGACCTCATCAAGATGAAAAGCTTCTGCACTGTAAAGGAAATAATAAAACTAAAAGGCAACCGACAGAATGGGAGAAGATATTTGCAAGGACATATCGGATAAAGGGTTAGTATGCAAAATCTATAAAGAACTTACCAAATGCAACAACATGAAAAACAAATAATCCAGTGAAGAAATGGGCAAAAGAAATGAATAGACACTTTCCCAAAGAAGACATCCAGATGGCCAACAGACACATGAAAAGATACTCAACATCACTCATAATCAGGGAAATACAAATCAAAACCACATTGAGATACCACCTCACACCATCAGCGTAGCTAAAATGAACAACTCAGGAAAAAATAGATGTTGGCAAGGCTGTGGAGAAACAGAAACCCGCTTGGCACTGTTGGTGGGAATGGGAACTGGTGCAGCCATTCTGGAAAACAGTGTGGAGGTTCCTCAAAAAATGAAAAATAAAATTACGACCCAGCAACAACACTACTAGGAATTTATCCAAAGGATACATAAGTGCTGATTCACAGGGACACTTGTACCCCAATGTTTATAGCAGCACTTTAAACAATAGCCAAATCATGGAAAAAGTCCAAATGTCTATCAACTGATGAATGGATAAAGAAGATGTGGTTTATATATACAATGGAATACTACTTGGCAATGTGAAAGAATGAAATACTGCCATTTGCAACAATGTGGACGGAACTGGAGGGTATTATGCTAAGTGAAATAAGTCAGTCGGAGAAAGATAGATATCATATGTTTTCACTCATATGTGGAACTTGAGAAACTTAACAGAAGACCATGGGGGAAGGGAAGGAGAAAAAAAAGTTTCAAACCGAGAGGGAGGCAAACCCATAAGAGACTCTTAAATACAAAGAACAAACTGAGGGTTGATAGGGGCATGGGAGAGAGGGGAAAATGGGTGATGTGCATTGAGGAGGGCACTTGTTAGGGTGAGTACTGAATGTTGTATGGAAGTGATGAATCATGGGAATCTACCCCTGAAACCAAGAGCACAGTGTATACACTGTATGTTAGCTAACTTGACAATAAATTATATTAAAAAATTAACACAACAAAAATAAAAGAATCTCTTATGGTTTGTTTCCCTCTTTTCTTTTTTCATTTCCCCCCTCCTGTATATTCATCTGTTTTTTTTCTTAAATTCCACAATGAATGAAATCATATGGTATTTGTCTAGAAAGTTAAGTTTAAAAAGATAGATGCAAGCTGATAAATGTTAGCACCTCTACAGGTAGAGCAAGCAGACAGTTGTCGGATCTGAAGCACAGAGCACCAGCAGCGAAGCACTCTTCAAAGAGCCAAACCTCTAGAGCTAAGTTTCATTTACAGGAAATACACAGAAAAGAGGAATAATTTCAATGACACCACAAGGAAGCAGGCAAACCCAGAATGTGGCATATTCTGTGGAACAACTGATTTTACAACCAGTGAGTGGCAGGGGGATGGAGGGAAACTGTCCCAGATTAAGATACTTAATTCATATGACAACCGAATGCGACATAGGGACCTTGTTTGGGTCTTGATGTAAATAAATGTATTGTAAAAGGGTATTTTTGAGATAACCAGGGGAATTTGATTATGAACTGGAGACTTAGGTGCTAAGACATCATTATTAATTTGGTGTCATGTGTGATAATGGTATTATAGTTATGCAGCAAAAAGTTCACTTTAAATACTCATTGAAATCTGTAAGGGTGAAGTGATATGAGATCTGGGATTTGTTTTAAAATAGAAGTTGGTAATTTTAAATCTGTGTATTGGGAACTCATAGTTTCCTGTCTGCTTTTGTGTATGTAAAAAAAATGTATATAAAACAGTAAACAGAAAATGCAAGTTATAACATGGGTATACAATTTGTCTAAGAAAGGAAGGAATAACAATACATATTTTATTTTCTTGTGTCTGCATTGGGGATATATACACAAGAGACTTAGGAGAATGGAAACCTACAGGGTGGTGGGGGAAATTGGTAGACTTGGAGGATGGGAACAAGGCTTCTTCATAAAGCTTTGATACTGCTTCAAAATTTAGCCATTTGGATGAATTTTAGATATAAACAGTTTGATTTTAAGAAACAAGAAAGTTAAATAAACATGAAAATGCTCAGAAACATTTCCCTGTACACAGGAAAAAAAAAAAAAGAAGAAGGGGATTGAAGTAGATTTCTAGGTTCGCATTGCAGAATGTGATTGTGGTTAAGCACATCAGCAATAGGTAGGTAGAATGGGTTCCAATATCAGCTCTTCCCGCTAGCTTTGTGAGCTCAAGGTAAAATTGCTCAAACTTTGTGAGGCTCAATTTCCTTACCTCTATGTTGAGGGTAATCTACTGCGTAAGATTGTTCTAAAGATTGAGTGTGACAATGGTTGTAAAGTGCTCAGTGTAGTACCTGACCCACAGAAAGCACCCAAATACTGGTTATTATTGTAAGTAGTAACTTTAGCTCTCTAGTGGTTTAATCTTTGGTAGTTCTTTAGTGATTGGTAGATAATATCTCTTATGCAATTAGTGAGGAAATTAAATATGGTGGGAACAGATGGTAGCCCTCATTGTGGCCTAAGCAAGTCATACCAGATATTTATTGTATGCCCACATTCCCATCCTGTGCTACCAATGCTGTTTATAACATCACCCTCAAGCGCCCATTCACTGTCTAGACTTCGATGAATTAATAAGTCATTAATATTTTATGAAACTGGTTCCAGTAGTAACTCTAGATAAGGACATAAAACAGAGTAATAACAATAAAAAACAAAACAAGGAAAAAAAGGAAAAACAGAATACAAAATCTGAGGGCTGACATTTTTAAGAGTGTTGATTGGGGCCATGCAGTAAACATATCATCTGACCCCATGTTTAATCCATTCTACCTTACCCTTCAATATGGACATTTGCTGGTTTTTATTAGTTATGTAGGTAGACATATTAAGGACAGATATGAAATTCATAAAATGGTTTATAGTGGAAAAAATCTGGAGCTTGGGGGACTCAGTTCTCATTTGAAATTACTAATCACATGCCTTTGGGCAAATCAACCTTTTTAGGTCTCAGTTTCCCTATCCATAAAATGAAGAAATTTACTGTGATCTCTTGAGTAACTGCTACCTCTGATCCTATGGAAAGTACACGCATTGAACAAGCTGGATATTTATCCTGAATGCATTTAGTGGCATAAAGATGAGTGACAAGGAAGTTCAGCAAGAAAAGACAGGAAGTCCACAGGGTTTTCAGAAACTATTCAGTCTGTGACCTTACTCTGATAAAGAATCATTGGCTTTGGCTCAGTCGGTTGAGTGTCTGACTTTGGCTCAAGTCATGATCTCACAGCTTGTGCATTCAGGCCCTGTGTTGGACTCTGTGCTGACGGCTCGAAGCCTGGAGGCTGCTTCGGATTCTGTGTCTCCCTCTCTTTCTGCTCTTCCCCTGCTCACACTCTGTCTTTCTCAAGAATAAATAAACATTAAAAATTTTTTTTAAAGAATCATTGGCTTTTAAGGTTCCTAGAGAAATGTCACTATCCCAGGGCTGAGACTGAGGGCTGTCACTATCCCAGGGGTCTGAGATGTTACCTCACTGATGGACAGTGTGGCTGAAACTCAACCCTTTCTGAGAATTTACATCTAGAGCCCCAGGGCTGGGAGGGAGGAGACATCCCATCTGATTATATTACATAAGATGTAATAGAATATTGAGGTCCCCTTGATTCCCACTGCAGTGGGGGAGAAACACTGCAGAAAGGAAATATCTTTCCTAAGTGGAAGGGTTTGAAAGTTCAGGTCAAAGTCAGAATATTACAGCAGGGAGCCATGCATATGTCACCTAGCACAGTTTCCTCATTTTATACATTTTATAAATGAGGAAACTGAGATCCAACAAGGTTATATAGCACAGCCCAGTTTGTGTTTGGACAAGGCTAAGAATTAAGTTCCGGGGGTGGAAAGGGCCCATAAATTTGAGAATAAGAGACATGCCATTCATTGTGGTATTCTCCAGCTCCTAGTCCATTAATATTGATCACATGACCAACCAACTGACTGATCTGACTGAATGAATGCATGGATGATATGTTCCTGCCTTGTGTTCCCTGGTAACCAGCTAGACCCACACGCCATCCATTCCAAACAGAGGATTATTTCATTGGAGATATGAGAGGGCTCTCTCCACTTGCTAAGAGAGTTTTCTTGACTGGCTGAGAGACATTTTTCTTCCTTGAGTATTGCTTCCTCTTCGTTGATACTAACAGGATAAATATCAGAGCCCTTACAGGATGTGTGTGGTGTAGCACAACAGACAACTGGGGTTTCCTTTGATGCAACTGTGGGCTTAACAGCATTAACAGAGGAAAGATCAGTAGTCAGGTGGCCTGGTGTGTTGGTCCAGCAGTTGGGGAGAGCAGCCGTTGCTCCTGTGATTGTGGAGGAGATACAATTGTAAGAGGTAGCCAGTTCCACTGGAGAATCAAAACTAAACAGAGCTATTACTGGACGTTTCTTCTTCAGAATCCATGGTTTCACAACTTTCCTTTGACTGTGTCCTGCTGCTGCTGCCACTACTCACAAGTAAGTCTGGGCACGGGCTGTCACACCTGGATAGTGTGAGATAAAGATACAAAGACGGTCATTGTAATGTTTGTAGTAGCTAGTTTGGGAGCAGCCTAAATAAATGCCCACTAGTGGGGGAGTAGGTAAATCAGTTTGTGATATCTCCATGATGCAAACAGTGAAGCTGACCAAACATAGTGATATGAAATGTCTCTAAGTTGAAACGTTAATTGAATAAAGCAAAGAACAGAATAACATGTATATTAGACTTCCATTTGTGGATGTGTGTTGTAGGGAATAACATGTATATTAGACTTCCATGTGGGAATACATGAATGGTCCTTAATGTATAGACTCTGGGAAGGGGAACCAGAAAATGGGAAGGAGCAAGGAGAGGGAGTATACTTTTCATATATCTTTTAAAAAAATTTTTAATGTTTATTTATTTGAGAGAGAGAGAGAGAGAGAGAGAGAGAGAGCATGAGTGAGGAAGGGGCAGAGAGAGAGGAGGACACAGAATCTGAAGCAGTCTCGAGGCTCTGAGCTGTCAGCACAGCACAGAGCCTGATTGCAGGTCTTGAATTCATGGACTGTGTGATCAAGACCTGAGCCAAAGTCTGATGCTTAACTGACGGAGCCACCCAGGAGCCCTCATATACCTTTTTATACTGTTTAAATGTTTCACTATATATAATTATTAATATATATATATTTAAAGACAATTCATTTCAAACCTCAAAATAGCCTGTGGGTGGTTTCAAATATACAAGCTTCTTATTTAGCCAATAGTTTTTATTCATTATGTGCTGAGTGCTTAAAAAAAGAGAGAGCTTTATGTTAACTGCCTTTCATCGATGAGCAGATGGGTGAGCTGTTTTACTAGCTAACAGTGACTCATTTTCTGACTATCTATCTGCCCAGCCCTCTGATGTTCACAGGGCTAGACCACAATTGTCTCTTAGGGCATTGGTTCTCAAAGTGAATTTCCAACCAGCTCTGTCAACAACTGGAAACCTGCTAGAAATTCAAATTTTTATACCCCACCCCAGACCTATCGAAGTAGGAACTCTAGTGATTGAGCCCAGCCATCTGTGTTTTAACAAGGCTTTCTGGTGATTCTGATGCTCCTCAAGTCCGACAATCATTGTCAAAATGGATCATCTTCCAAACAGGACAGCAGGACTGGTTTCCTTTTTTTTTTTTTTTTCAACGTTTTATTTATTTTTGGGACAGAGAGAGACAGAGCATGAACGGGGGAGGGGCAGAGAGAGAGGGAGACACAGAATCGGAAACAGGCTCCAGGCTCTGAGCCATCAGCCCAGAGCCCGACGCGGGGCTCGAACTCATGGACCGCGAGATCGTGACCTGGCTGAAGTCGGACGCTTAACCGACTGCGCCACCCAGGCGCCCCTTCTTTTTATTCTGTATGGCATTACTTGCAGTTTTCTTGAAATGGACCAGCCTCACTCATTCCCTGGATCTTGCTCTCTTTACTTCTTTCTTCAGGGTCTTTGGAAGGGGAATACGTAGTTGAAGTGGGTCAGAATGCTGTTCTGCCCTGCACCTACTCTCCAGTCACTCCTGAGAATCTTGTGCCTGTCTGCTGGGGCAAGGGATCCTGTCCTATGTTTGAATGTCATAGTATGGTGCTCAGCACAGATGGAAGGAACTTGAAATATCAGACATCCAACAGATACCAGCTAAAGAGGAATTTCCACAAAGGAGATGTGTCCTTGACTATAGAGAATGTGACTCTAGCTGACAGTGGGACCTATTGCTGCCGGATTCAATTCCCAGGCCTAATGAATGATAAAAAATCAAACCTGGAGTTGGTCATCAAACCAGGTGAGTGGACCTTTGCATGTCTTCTTTATGAATAAAACTCACCTGCAGGTAATTAAATATACTGATTGGTCTCACTTCTGATCTCCCCAATTATAGCCCTGGGAGTGGGTCCCTAAGGCCTAAAGTTTAACAGGCTCCACCGACAATGCCCAGCCACATTTAATTCCCTTCCTCTATTTTCAAACTCAGGGACAGGATCTGTAGAATGGGAGGAAAGGCCTAGATCAATGGTTAAGAACCTGATTGCTCATTAGATCACCTGGAAAGCTTTTTAACACTTACATCTTCTTGGTCCCCACCCACAAACCAGAGAAACTGGCATTTCCGGAGGTAGAGCCCGAGTTCTGGGATTTTACGAAGTCTGCCTTAGATGATTCTCCTCCCTGTGCAGCCAGGATTGAGAACCACTGGACTGTGTATGTGTGGGGTGGGTAGTGGCGGGGTACATGTGTTTGTACATTTTAAGATTTATACAGCATATAGTGTGTGGCTGATGAAGCTCAGTTTAAATCCAACTTTGCCTCTTACTAGCTGTGTAATCTTGGGCAAGTTATTTAAGCTCTGTGGCCTCCTGTTCTATAAAACATGGCAATTCCTACTACACAGGCCATTGGAAGGATTTTATGAAGTGTTTTATAAAGAGCATTTAGCATGGCCATTTGTGTGGCTATTAGTTCTATTATTAACAATTAGACTGCAATGACGATGGCCGTAACAGACCTCTGCCCAACATGTGAAGAGTCTCATACACTCTCAGTGAACACGTCCTGGTAGGTTTGGCAGTTGGGCATGTGCCTTTCTTCATTTGTTGTGTTTCATATTTTTTTCTGCTGCCCCTTTGATTCCCCGAAATAAGCTCTCTGCTCTCAGAGAAGTCTCATCCTTATATTGGTTTCTGACATTAGCCAAGGTCACCCCTGCTCGGCCTACACACAGAGACTTCGGTACAGCCTTTCCAAGGATGCTCACCACCAAGGGATATGGCTCAGGTAATTATACAAGTGGTGTAAGAGGAAGCCTTCTGGCATTTTCTGAGTTCGGAGGATTTTGAATATGGGAAAGAGATGAGAAATGGGTTTGAGTGGAGGTGTGAATGTTCCTGTGCACCTGAGATAGTGTGTGTGGTGAGAGGGGTGGTGGGGACAAACCTGTGTTGGGAAAAAGGAGCGCTGAGCTAGGATTTGGAATTAGTCACAAGTAGCCCTGTGACCTGGGCTGAAGCCTTTCACTTCCCTGGACCTCGCCTTCCTGTTCTGTTCAAGGAGAGGGTTCAGAATCTTTGGATTTTGTAACCTAGTAAAATTCCCACTCCCTCCCCCTAAAAAAAGAATTTTGGTAATATATGTATTTTGCCAAATAAGGAAAAAATTGCATTATTATCCATTATTGCAATAATAAAAGACATGTTTTAAAATTAAATACATTAATTCTAATGAAAAACTCATTACATTGCCATTATTTTCCAGTTGACTCCCAGAATGGGGATGTTTTGTTATGAATCCATCCCAGTCCATGTTTGGGGTTGGATTAGGTGATTTCAAGGATCTCTTCTTACTGGAATGAAGCCCATCATCTTCCCTCAATTCCAACCTCAGAAGGAGCAGCTATATTCTTTAAGTAATTCAACAAGGACTTTTCCATGCTGCTCTGGAAGAGAAGATAGGATCAGAAGAGCAGACCTCAGGTCACATTGAGCAGGGAGATTAATCTTAAATGTCTCCTGTCAAAGTCCTGGTCTCTCTTATACTCTCTGGAGCTTAGTCTTCCATTCAGTAAGATGAGGGTAATAACAGGTAAGTCCCATATCTTAATCTCAAATATATCCTAAATCCCACCTTATGAAATTTAACTAAGAAAGGGTGTCTCAAGTGCTTAGCCCAGTATTTGATCATACTATGTACTCAGTACACGTTGGTTATTGTCCTTAATGTTACCAATAAGATCTGGAGGCAGAATGTGATTGTGGTTAAGCACATCAGCAATAGATAGGTAGAATGGGTTCAAATATCAGCTCTTCCCACTAGCTTTGTGAGCTCAAGGTAAAATTGCTCAAACTTTGTGAGGCTCAGTTTCCTTACCTCTATGTTGAGGGTAATCTACTGCGTAAGATTGTTCTAAAGATTTGAGTGTGACAATGGTTGTAAAGTGCTCAGTGTAGTACCTGACCCACAGAAAGCACCCAAATACTGGTTATTATTGTAAGTAGTAACCTTAGCTCTCTAGTGGTTTAATATTTGGTAGTTGTTTACTGATTGGTAGATAATATCTCTTATGCAATTAGTGAGGAAATTAAATACGGCGGGAACAGATGGTAGCCCTCATTGTGGCCTAAGCAAGTCATACCAGATATTTATTGTATGCCCACATTCCCATCCTGTGCTACCAATGCTGTTTATAACATCACCACCAAGCGCACATTCACTGTATACCCACACACCTTCCTCACGAGGCAGTATATTTCCTCAGAGTTGTCTATATCCTAAACAAGTCTTTTTCTCTTTAGTTTTTACTTGTTAGTTCCTTCCCTTTAGGGCAACAAAGATGGGGGCATTTCTTTCATTGGGAATATAGGCACAGTACCTACAATCTCTGAGCTTTCGACGGCCTAAGAAAATATTCAAGTAAACAAACAAAAAATGTAACAGCTCCAAAGTAGGAAAATAAATAAAAATTAAAATTATTATTTAATGGCATGTCCATAATATGTAACATGATGTCAACTAGTTACCTGCAAGTCAACCTGTGTGTACTTATACATACCTTTTCTTTAGTGTGGAATGTGGATACATTTAATATGTTTGCTATAAAGTGGAATGGAACCTTAACAAGTAAGAATTCAAGAATCATGGAACCTATCTTGAACACAAAACAATGTAATGTCTCTTCCACCTGAAGGATGCAGGACAGGGTCACGGTGAATCCTCAGCTCTGGAGATAGACTTGGCCTAAATCTCAGGTTTGTCAATGAATAGTTGTGTGATCTTAGGTAAAGTACCTCTCTGAGAATCAGGTTTTTCATCTGAAGAATGGAAAAATAATAGTACCTACTTATTGTGGTGAAGATTAAAAGCTGTTGGGCAAATAAAGTACTAAGCACCATGTCTGGCATATAATATGTACTAGATGGTAACTACAAATTCATAAACTTTTAAGACTCTCACGTGCCACCCTGTTGCTACCTCCACTCCAGCCAAGTCTTGGTTTCTCTGGGAAAATCAAAGCAACTTTTTCCAACTGTCCCACTCACTTGGTTGATGACTATCTATGTGAAAATAATCTGTGATAATCTATAAAATGGAGTGCTGTTGGGTCATTTTCACTGTAAATCGAAATTTAAAAAAAGAGAAGTCAGTCTTATCATTTAGGCCAAGAAAAATAATTACAGGGAAGCAGAAACTGGATTTACATTAGAAAATCTTGTGTGTGGTTAAGATTCATGTTTACTTAGTAGTTCCACCAATGTGGTTTTTATGCTTTAAATTCCTTTTTGGGTAATAAGAGCAAAGGTAAGTGGAAGATAATCTCTTTTACTTCCTCTTTTTTAAAAATAATTTTAGGCTGAGAATAGTAAAATATTAATATTAAAATCATGGTGTGTTGGGATGCCTGGGTGGCTCAGTTGGTTAACCGTCTGACTTCGGCTCAGGCTCGAGTCTTGCATCAGGCTCTGTGCTGACAGCTCAGAGCTTGGAGCCCGCTTTGGATTCTGTGTCTTCCTGTCTCTCTCTGCCCCTCCCCTGTTCATGTCCTGTCTCTCTTTGTCTCTCAAAAAATAAAACAAAATGTTAAAAAAAGAAATTAAAAAAAAAAATCATTGTTAAAGCAGGAGTCCTGCCTTAAAGGATTTAGATTTTTAGGCTTCCAGAAAGTGGCCATGACATTTAAGAAGTTTCAGAGCCTCTGACTCAGCCAGATAAATGAGTAGGCATCCTTAATTTTCCCAAAGCTAACCATCTATTGATTTTTAGAAAGCAGCATCTGTGAGGTCAGGGCTTGTGCCCATGCTGTTCGCGGCTCTATACCCTGGGCCTGGCACAGAGAAGGGGTGTAGTACATGTTCATCAAATGGATAAGCAGGTAAAGAAATGAATGAGTAAAAAGGAAAGAAGGTGAGATGGCACCTGGGCAATGTGACCACTTGGTAGTGACAATGCAAAAGTAAAGGTTGTTGAAAGGGACATCGTTCAGAGTGTCTTGTTTAAAGCCATGCAGACCTAAATCGAAAGGCCATTTCTGTTATTCACTAATCTCTGTGACTCTGGGTAAGTCCCCTAACTTCCTAATTCTCAGCTTCTTCGTCTGCGACATGGGGCTAATAGTCTCTACTTTAGGATAGTTGTTTTGAATGCTAAATGAGATACTTTGTTCAAAGAATTTAGCACCATGTCAGCTCATGGTAAATTATAGCTATAGTTATTATTACTCTCATTTTTAGGCAATGAAATACCCCGTCTCCCTCTTAATGAGTAAATGTTAAACTTTTTTAAGAAAATTAACTTTTGTTATCTTTCAAAGTCTCATTACAATATAATGCCTGGTTGAGTGTTATCAATGTTGTTGGAAATTTGCTGCCCTCTTTGGGGTGCTGTGGACACAACAAACCACATATTCGACAGAGGTTTTCCTGGCAGAGGTCTCCAGTTCATAGAACATAAGTAGTCAGGTTCATTATCTGGATAAAAAAATATGGTCATCCGTATCAAATCGTTGATTTGTAAGTGTTTAGAAAATTTTGTTGGTCGCACAATTACTTATTGTGAAGAGTATAGAGTAGGGTTAATTTCAAATATGATTCTAGGCATCTTTAAGAGTTTTTAAAACTCAGATAAAAGAAAACGTTCTTGACTATTCTATCAGCTGTTTTTTTTCTCTTTATGGCAGAGACACGGACACTGGAGGCCCTCCATGATAAAAATCAAACTGTAAGTGACATGGACATGTGTGTGCGTGTATGCATGTGTGCGTGGGTGCGCGCATGCTAACCTCATATTCAACTCAGAGGAAAGAAAGTTTGGCTTTAGTCTTCATTCTTGTTTGCTCCTCTCCTTTGGTGAAAACATGCCTCACTCTCCATTAGCCTCAGAGCCCTCCGCTGTAACATGTTGATGAGGGCACTTCTAGCCATCTAAGGATGGAATGAGGGGGTAAGTGTAAAGTGCCTAGCACATAGTAAGTGCTGGAAAACAAAAACACAAAACCACTAGCTTCTTGTTTCTCTTCTCATATTTCACAACTGCGAACCGCTGTGGAGGGTTCAAAGACCCTCCATATCCCTGGAATATATTTCTTCTCGCTTGCATGGTAACCCTGATGAGAAAGATTGTGTAAATTTATTTATGTCTGACAAGACACTAGTCAGGAGTATTTGTAGTCAACAATGTATATATCGAAGTATAAACAAATCAATATTTTAATTAACCACAATTTTAGTGTCCCCCACTTTCTCAGAGCAAAAGGGAATCCCCTAGATATTAAGCTTATAGTAGTGACTTAAAAATTCTTTGAGGATGTATACAGGAGTCTGCATTCATTTGACTAAGTCCCCTACTTGTGTGTTCACAACCAAGGCTCAGCACTTTGTGTTTGTCCCTGCCCCTCTTTGTGACCAAAGACTGACTCTAAGTACCTCTGTATATCCATAGTATTTAATGCACAGTATCTTGCATATAGCACTCCTGTAGTAAAAGTTGATTGAATAAGTGGAAAATTTAATTTCTTTGACTTCTTTGTTTTAAAATTATTTATCATTGTTGCTTTTAAAGGGAGAATATGGACTAAAATTTTGAAAGCAGAAGAATGTTATGGCTTTCAGTTAAAAAATAAAATTAATAAAATTAATTAGAGAAATAGCCACAATACCTATCACCACGTAAGCATTGATTGCATTTACTGCATACAAGGCCCTGTGCTAGGCATTTTGTATATCTTGTTACTTCATTTTCCTAAGAACTCTCCAAGATGATGGCAGAGCTGGGATTTGAACCCAGGACTGTCTGGCTGCAAAGGCCTGGCCCTTGAATCAGTTTTTCTGTGAAGGTGGGGGCTTCTCTGCAAGGCACCAAGTTTAAACCACTCTGAAACTCCCTGGAACACCAGGGGACCTTGGATGAACAGGGTTCCACCCTAAAACCTATTTATGTTTGTGGGGGAGGGGAGTCCATTTATTAAGAGTTCCTTGTCTCCCCCCCCCCCCCCCCCCCCCACATTGTAGAAGCAGCACACTTTATTCCCTTGCTAAGTTTAAGGATTATGCTGATCCCGTTCTTTGGGTGGTTTGAGGCTTGTCTAGAAGGAGATAGATCATGCACGGTCTCAAGGTCCCTGCACTCCTCTGGTGCCGTACGTCACGAGACTAGCTGAGCACACAACTGATTTCTGCCCATCTGCTGCAATTCTGTTTGTGTTTCCGTAGCAAATACCCACATTGGCTAACGCATTACAAGACTCTGCTGTGACTACCAGAATAGGCATCTACATTGGAGTGGGGATCTCTGCTGGGCTGACTCTCATTCTTATCATTGCTGCTTTAATTCTCACATGTAAGTTGGTTGATGTTGCAACTCTCTCCCTCTGATAAGGAACTGTTAAAATAGGAACCAACACAAACCTAGATACAAATGTAAGTTTGTATTTATACCTGAAGGTGATTAAACTGAGTACCCTGTAGTCCTTCCAAACCTAACAATAATAATAGCTAATTTTTATGCAATGCTTTACCATGTAATATGCAGGCCTGGTGCTAAACGTTTTACGTACATTTTATCGTCACCATCTCATGTGGTAGGTAGTATTTATCACCGTTTTATAGTGCAAGAAACTATAGCTACTAGAAGGTGAGCCTCTTTCCCAAGGTTTCAGAATCCATAAGAGGCAAAGCTGGAATTGAAATTCAAGCAGACTGATTCTAGCACCTGTTCTCTTACCTTTCGTTAAGAAAATAAACTTCTTTAATTCATGAATTAAGTTTATTAGGAAGTGCGACAACAGAAAGTAATTTCTGTGTGTTTTTCTATCTTATTTGTTTCTCAGGCACAGGTCTTTAGAGAGAGGGGTGACAAGTCCTTTTACCAATAGGTCATGGCCAGGATTGCAGCATTTGTATTTTGCTCTATCATGGCACTCAGCACACACATTGTTTTCTAAGTTATTTTTATTAAAAAAAATCTTTTTGAGGTATGATTCATATATAATAGCTGCATATTTGAAGTACGTTCAACTTGATGAGTTTCAGTAGATGATTATGCATGGGAAACCATCACTATAATCAAGACCCAAACATCGTCATCACCCCAAAAACTTTGCACACTTTTATACTTGTGATATATTCTCTTCTCTTTGAGGACAGAGGCCAAGACCTTATACCCCAGGGCTTAGTACATTCTAGCAACCCTTCCTACTAATACTTAAAACATGGACTGCATATAGGGTGACCAACCACCCCAGATTTTCCCAGGACTGAAGGGGCCTTAGGATGTGATCCTGCCAATGCTAAAACTGGGACAGTCCAGGGAAAACCAGGATGAATTGGTCACCCTAATTGTGTGACTTAAAGCTGCTGAGTGCTTTATGGGCATTAAATCTTCATGATTACCTTAATGAGAAAGATACTAATATTATTCTAATTTACCAAATAGAGAATGAACATGCTTGCCAGAGCCACACAGTTATTAGATACAGAATTTGAAAGCAGGACTCTCTTATTCCTTACCATTATGCTATTCTGCTATCCTCGGTAAATGGATTGTTCACGGAAAGAAACTACCCCAGCCACACTTACCTGGGTTTGCACAGAGGCAGTAGTGGAGTTTGTGAATTGATCACATGAATGCAAAGTCTACAGGTTGAAAAAGAGCAACGCTAGTACTCACTAGCCTTTCAAGTTCTGCCATGCCGTTTCAGCTGGTGCAAAGAGGCTTGAAGTGAAGATAATGAATGGGAGAAGTTGGACACTTTATACACACATATGTATTACTCCAAAAACATGGCTACTTCGAAGGACAGATAGGAAAGTCCTGTTTGATTTGTGGTCTACAGGTTGCTAGACAAAATCTTATGACCAAAGTGACAGGTTTTTAAGTCATGACATCAAAGCCATAAATTGGTAGCAATACAACCAGCAATTCCGTATCTTTCTAGGGCACTCTCTGAGATGAGCGAGCATACCTCAGTACCACTCAAACCCCTCTCATTTCTCACTCAACTGATGAAGTATAAAAGACCTGTTCCATGTCCTTAGACTTAGCTAAGACTTTTACCCCTTTTTACTCCTTTTACCCCTTTCTCTAGAATTATCTACCTCTCCCTTTCTATTCATTCTATTCTCATCAGCATAAAAATATGTTCTAACTCACATATTCCTCTTTAGCTACTCCCATTTCTGTTTTCCTTCACAGCCATATTTCTCAGATGAATTTTTCCTACTTTGTACCCCCTGAACTCTTCAGCCCATCATCTAGCTTCCATCCCTTAAGCACCATGGAGATAGTTTTAGTCAAGCTCACTGACAACCTCCATTTTGCTAAATCCAATAGACACTTCTGTCTTCATTGTAGTCAATCTTTCAGCAATATTTAATCAAATTGACTCTCACTCATTCTAGATAGTATTCCTTCTCTTGGCTTCTAAAACACCACTCTCCTAGTTCATTGGCCATCCATTTTCAGTCATTTTTGTTATTTCCTCTTCTGATTGACCTTTAGATATTCCTATTCCTCAGGACTGGCCCTTTCCCTTTCTCTATACCCTCTAGGTGATGGTGTCTATTTCCATAGGTTTAAATGTCATCTTTAATTCCCCCCTCCAACTCTGAGTGTTTGTCCTGTTGATACCTCCACTTAGATGCCTTCCACATTTAACATGTCCCAAATGGAGGTCTAGAGTCTATATTCCACCTTCCCAGAACACGGCCTTTGCCTCTCTGGTCTTTCCCATTGTAACGTTTCACTACCATCCATCTGGTTGTTTAAGCCAGAATGCCATAGGCCATCCTAGAATCCTGTTTCCTTCTAACATAAAATCCAATTTTAATTCCTTCAGACTTTCTCCAAAATATATGTAAAATACATTCATTATTCTGAATCTCTTTTGATCACCACCTTACTGTGATGTGAGGCATCATGATCTCTACTTAACTTCTTCATTTTCTAAATACCTGCTTTTAATCTATTCCCCACATAGGAGTTAGAGTGATCTTCTTAAAACCCAGTCAGCTCATATTTCTGTCCTCCAATGATTTCTTATAGGAATAAGAGTAAGATTCTTATTTTATAGAATAATATCCAAAGTCTAGATTATGACTTAAAAGGTCTTATAGGAGCTATCCCCAGCCTACCTCTCAGAACTTATCTTGGGCTGTTTTCTTATTTCAGCCATATTTTCAGTTTCAGGAAGCCATACTCATCATTACCAGGGATTCTCTTTGCCTGAATTCTTCCCCTGCCTGTTCACTTGGCTGACTCATTTTCTTTATTTTCAGAACAGAGCTTAAAGTTTACCCCTCCTGAGAGTTTTTTCCTGACCACCTTCTCAGTCATCTGTTACAGTGCATTGTTGGTTCCACAATTAGAAATTATTATTTTCAATGCCCCCCTCACTAGAACACAAGCTTTCAGAAGTCAGGGCTCACAATTCACCTTTGCATTCCCAGTGCCTACCAGATGCTCCATGTATTTCCTGAATGTGAAAAATGTATCTTTATTGCTTTCTAGAAGAGTCCATGTAACAATCCAAGACAGACATTGGTAGTTTGATTTAATTCAGTCCAAGGGGAGACCAGATTTTCTTAAACAATCCTTGCCTTCAGTGAGTTCATTTTATTTCCTAACTCATTTGTTTTATGAGAGCAGTTTTAATGGACTTTTCTTCCACATTTTACCTAGGGTATTCTTATAGCAAAGAGAAGTTACAGAATTCGAGGTAAGAGTAATGGGTAGGGTAGGGGAAGGTGGGAATCTTGGAGGCCCCTATTCTAATATGGCTTTGCTCTTAGAAGCCTGGCCCTGGGATTTAAACTTGTACTTCCTTCTTACCTTAGATTTATGTAATGCCAATTAAACACACTGCTCTGTTTTACTTACTGATTTCTCTAGCTTCATTGACTAAAGTTAAGGTATAGAATTATAGAATTCATCTACCTATTGATAGGAAATGCTTATTTGTATATTAATGATTCTTGTTTTTTTTTTTTTTTTTTCAATGAACTGACCCTTCTAGTGATTGAACTACATCCGGGCTCTGGGTTGAGCTTTGGGTTACAAAAGTGAGCAAGAAACCCAGACTCTACTTTCAGGGCTTTTATAGCTCAGCCCAGGCGTTCTTAACTTGGGTTGCCTATTAGAATCACCTAGGGCACTTGAACATACTGTTGCCAACCCCAGAGCAAATACATTAGCATCTTTGAGGATGAGACCTAAGTATAGGTGTTTTTCTGAAAGTTTTCCAGGTGATTCTAATATGCAAACAGGGTTGAGATCTACTGGTCTATTATACTGCAGTCTCGGTATCTGTTTTTGACTGTATACATATGTGTACATATACACACATGCACACCTCCCCATTCCAAATATACGAAGCTTATATAGCGTGTACTAGAATTTAGTGATATTTGGCACATGGGTAGAATGCAGTACATTTCAAGAAAAAAAAATGACTTATCCCTTTGAATTATATCTAAACCATGAGTGATTTTAGGTAAATATAGATAGTGTATTAATTAAGACAAAATACTCTGCAGTAAAAAGAGCCAAATAAAGCCAAATAAAACAATTTAATTATCAATGGCTTTTGATCATCTGTGCCAGGATCTGTTATTAGAACTGAAACTTGAAATGTGATATTACCCATGGGTGATATTTACATGCATTAATTCATTATTTGGTGAAATTAGTTGGTTAATGTTCATCCCTACTTATAAAGGTAAGCTCTGTAGAACGTTAGGAAGTTGTTGCCACATTAACAACTATATCCCCTGATACAGTATGTGATGCTTAGTAGACACCTACACATCTGATGATTGAATGAATAAATGCTCCTTACAGCAGCCCTGTAAAATAGAATGTTTATTATTCCCATTTTATAGATGAGGACCCTGAGACACAAAGTTTGTTAATACGCAGCCTTCATGGGATTTTTGTGTATTGTTTACTGCTGCATTTCTTGCTTTGTAGCACAGTGTGTAACACACTAAAAATTTCTTGACTGAGTAAATGAAAACAAACAAACAAACAAAAACCCAACCACTCAATTTATCCAAGGTCATATGGCTGGTAAGTGACAGACAGAATTCAAACTCAAGTCTGATTGGATCCATAAAATATTTCCTTTTTTTTTTTTCTTTTTGAAACTGTTCAAGTCCACAGAAGAATTGAAGTTATAGTACAAGAACAACAGAACGCTTCAACCAAACTCATGGTTTGAGATTTGGACCTGCTTGCTTTGTTTGTTTCTCTATTTACAGAGAACGTTTCTTCTGAACTATTTGTAAGGACATTTCAGACATCTTCCCCCTTCACCTAAACACTTCAGTCTGTACCTCCTTCCAACACGATGCCATTTTTATACTTAGGAAAATTAAGATTAATTCAAAGGAATTCAAATTTCCTCAACTGTTCCACAAATTGTTTTACTGCTATTTTATGGCTTTTTTTTTTTTTTTCCTAGTTAGGACCTGATCAAGGATCATGTACTATATTTGGTTGTTGTCTCTTCAGCAAAGCCTCTTATCTTAACTCTATTCTGTGCTGCCCAGGAAATGCTTAACTCAACTGTAACATTTATTTCCACAGCCTGGTCACTTTGGCCAACGTCGCTCCCTCAGGGTTAGCAAATACAGTAGCAGAAGGAGTGCACTCGGAGGAAAACATCTATATCATTGAGGAGAACATATATGAAATGGAAGATCCATATGAATACTACTGCTATGTCAACAGCGAGCAACTATCCTGACAATCCCGAGGTCTAACCCTTTAACCCGCCAGATCCCACTACTTCATTTTTGAGCATGGTATCATTGTGAAAACTATGAAATGTGTCAGCTGATTGGTTTTAGAGGCCCTGTCCATGGCCACCAAGCAGAGTTTTTACATTTTGGGAGATAATTAGCTCACATAGGGATGGAACTGTGTCCTACACTGTATTTAGGTACAACATCACCTCTGTATTTCAGCCAGTGGGGCTACCCAATTCAGAGCATGCTAATTGGGTCATTAGAGTTCAAATGGGCTTTTATATAGAGTAGGAATTGTTTTTTTTTTTTTTTTTTTTTTTTTTTTTTATGTTTATTCACTTTTGAGAGAGAGACAGAAACAGAGACAGAGGACGAATGGGGGAGGGGCAGAGAGATTGCGAGACACAGGATCTGAAATAGACTCCAGACTGTGAGCTGTCAGCACAGAGCCCGATGAGGTGTTCAAGCCCACAGACTGTGAGATCATGACCTGAGCCAAATTTGGATGCTTAACTGACTGAGCTACCCACGCACCCCTGGGCTAGGAATTCTTAATATGTGGTCCCAAGAATTCCAGGAAATTCAGTCACATGATGTATCCACAGAGCTACTGAAAATATAGGGAAAATTATGTGTTAAGATATGTGCATGTCTTTTTGGTACAGAAAGTCTAAAGGGGCCACTGAGTTTCAAAGAGTTCTGTGACCCATAAAAAGTTTAGAAGCTATTAGAGGAGGAGTAGATGGTCTCGAAGGTTCTCTCTGAGTCTCAAGACTTATGCTTCTTTGAATATTGATTGTTTCCCAGTAAGTGCCGCTGCACAGCTCTCCTTTGCCAGTTAAGTAGACTGCCTAGCAAGTCCTGTGGTGTGAAGGAGCTCCTAGAGAAAAAGGAAGTGTGCTCCGTGTGTTGCCAAGTTTTGCTTGGGGTGCACTCAAAAGGAAATATCTCTGACCAACTTCTCCATTCATGGAGAGAACTGGAGCTATGTTTTTCATAGAAGAAGAAGCAGTGACTTGTACACAAATTCTGTTTCCTGGTGGAAAGAAAGCACAGGGCTGCAGCAATCTATATTTATCGGCATCAAATCCTGTGATGGAAAGGCTGTGGTCCCTAAACTTCATTTCCAAGGTGGTGGCGACTAAGTTTGTCTTCTCTTACTCATTGCCTGCCCAGTGCCTGGCACGGCTCTCCCACATAATAGAAATGTACTAAATGCCTTTGGAACGAAAAACATAAGCAGAAAGGCAGCCTTCTGGAAAGACTTTTCCATTGCAGAACTTAGAGCTCTTCTTGGAGAACTTACAGACACTCCTAAGCTCTCAAATCTGTTCTTATCTAGTTCAAAGTGGTGTTTGCTCCTTAGCTCAGGCCTTTGAAAGTCTGTTACTCTCTTGTCTGTGTCCCCCTTTCTGCTGAGCCTCCTCAGTATATAAAGAATCAATGAGAAGGACCTGTTGCTGCCTGAAAACTACCCCTCCCCAGGTAATAACTAAATCGCTGCGATGCTGTATGCAGAAAATGTTGGTCACCAAGGATGTAGGCAGCCTGTTTATTTCCAGGAGTCTCTGGCAGTTTTGTTGTGTGAATTATAATGTTTGGGCTGCATTTAGACAGTTTTGGGAATCACTGGATTTCTACTGGGAGATATATAAGGGAGATCATTTCATAAAATTATAGGGAGCAACTCTCATACAAGATGAAGAATTAACTGTAACTGTTTTAAAGTTATGAAATTCTAGAGGGAAAGGACTTCAGACACATTTGAACCATATCAATGGTTCCCACCACCACATCCCTCCTGGAAAGAGATTCTTATCCTATTATTTAAAAGTCTTTAAACGATGGTATGTATACAGGATGATTATTGCAATGGTGTTTGTAGGGGACTTTTTATGTCAATTGGGGAAAAGTTGATTATTGTAATCTCAACACACTGGTGCATTTAAGTGGTTTCACTTAAGAATTAAGTGGTTTCATCATTGAGCTGTTTTGCTAATTCAATGAATATTTAAGTGCTTACTATGTGTCAGGTACTCTCGTGCTGAGACCATAGAGAGAGACCAAACAGACATATCCCTGACCCTGTAGAACTTGTAGTTCATCTGACAGTAAGGAGGATTCATTCCATTCATTCAGTTGGTGAACACTTATTGGCACCTACTATGTGCCAGATACTGTTCTAGTCCCTAAAAACAGCAGTGAGTTAAACAGACGAAATCCTGATTCTCGTGTAGCGTATGTTACTTACTTGTCAGAGAAGAATGCCATATTGCTAAGTAAAAAAAAAAAAAAAAAAAAAAAAAAAAAAGTTCTAGAATAGTATATATTGTTGATGCTAATGTTTTCTTTTGCCTTAAAAAATCTAGAAGAATATTCCAAAATCAATATGGTTATCCCACAGGGGCAAATGGTCATGAGGCAGACTTCCACTTTTTCCTTTTATGTGCTTGTAAAATTGTTTGAATTATTTTCTTTTATAATAAAAAAAAATTAGATTTAAGCATTATAGCAATGTTTTTCTGTCTGCCCTCCTCACCATAGAAAGAAATGGAGCCTAGGATAAGCTAAATTCAAGGTCAAGGCTGGCAGTAAGCCAGGACTGGAACCCTGGTTGTCAGAGTGGGATCTATTCTACACCAGTTATTTGGAAGGGGGAAGGTGGCAGAATGGGGAACAGAAATCTTCAAGGCTGCTCCAAAGGGCCCAGGAGGTCAATGGGTAACTTAATTAAAAACAATGTAATAAGACTGAATATGTGGCTTGCTCTTAGAAGCATCTTAGGATTTTTTCTCTATAGCTCTTCCATAAGAGACCCCAGGACAAAAGGGGGCTCCCTGATCATTTTAGACTGAAAAAGTAAGGTCTTCCCATGTTTTATCTGAATCACTTCTAGATTTGGAATTCCCAAGGCAGAAATTCCAAACAGTTCAATCCCTCATTAGTTGATTTTCGGGTACCCCCCTCATGCCTATTAGTATTTTTCATTTCTCATTTAAGTATAAATTCAAAAACTTAAGCTGAACACAATTTTGTCTCCATTTTTTATTCAGAAAGTTTAGATCCTTCTGGAGAAAAGTATAGAGAGATGCCCCAGAGCTGCAGTGTTTAAGATTTTTCCACCACCTTTTTGTGGGACTCAGTTGCTAAGTGGGGAAAAAGAGAGGGGCCTCTGGACCATTTGGCTGAAAAGTTCTCAAGCCTGAGGAAGGCTCAGATTTTAGCCCATTTTCAGTGGAAAATTTGTGCAAAGGAGCAGTATGAGTCAGAACTGTTTCAGGCTTGTAGATCCTCTGTGTCTTTTTCTCAGTAATGTTGACTACAATGATAAAGGTCATTCCAAGTCACTCATTTACTCATGGTAGTGATTATCTTTTGTGAATTCTTGTTTGAATTCCTTCTGCTTATGTGAGTCTCCTTTTCCAGAGAAAGCAGTGAGGCTTTTTTTTTTTTTTTTTTTTTTTTTTTTAATGATTGTTTAAGCTATTCATGTGTGGTGGTGGTGGTAATGGGACGTTTGTCTAAATGTGCACATTATTTTAATGTAATTGTTTTGTGGGTGGGTCACTTTTGGAAAATATTTCATTATAGTTTTATATTCTGTATTTGCAACCTGTTTCATGGTAAGTTGATATGTCGTCCTTTGTAATTTCTACATTTTGTATTTGTACTTTTTCATTCATTTAAACCTGGTTCATGTAAAATAGAAATACTTCTTACTCCAATGCAGTGTTTACCTTATTTTTGTCAGCTCTGAAATATCCATATTCTATATATCTATATCTGATCTGTTTTAAATTTTACCTGTGGTTGTGGTTTCATTTGCCATTACTGGCCCATTGCATGCTGAGTTTAGTTCTTGTTCAGAAAACACTTCAGTAAAAAGTAACAAATGTATAAATGTAGGTGAAGATTATTTCCAACAGTTTGGTTATATTGCAACAAATAGATTGTATATTATAATATATATAACTATATTATAATATTGATTTTTGATTCATTTCTCTATCCCAAAGTTCACCACTATGTCTTAGCAAAAATCTCTTGAACTTAGTATTAGCTGAATCTAAGGGTTGAAGTAGGAATCCAAGGGGGAAGGAGCTTTAAAATCTGCTCACTGGCTAGGTTTCCAGAAGGTTCTTGGGGGAGCAGTGCTTTTCATCATTCTCTCCAGCAACCTCCAACTTCAACAGAAATTCCTATTATGTAAACGGCAGCAAAATAGCTTGTAATCACCATGGGAAAAAAGCATTACCTGAACTAAATGGAATCTTAGGTAAAAACTAAGACATATGACAGCTATCCTAGCTGCCTTACTTGAAGCAAATGAGTTTACGAGGGGCACTCTGGCTGGGACATACAATTTGGAGCTAATTACCTTACAGTATATTGAGACTAAGTAAGAATCTCTATGAAGCAGAAGACACATATCTTGTTAGATTGCTTTTTTCCATTATTATTGTTATTATTATTAATGTTTATTATTTATTTCAGAGAGAGAGAGAGAGAGACAGAGTGTGAGCAGGGGAGGGGCAGTGAGAGAGGGAGACACAGAATGTGAAGCAGGCTCCAGGTTCTGAGCTGTCATCACAGAGTCCCACACGGGGCTTGAACTCATGAACTGTGAGATCATGACCTGAGCTGAAGTCAGATGCTTAACCAATTGAGCCACCCAGGTG
This sequence comes from Leopardus geoffroyi, assembly GCF_018350155.1. Lineage (NCBI taxonomy): Eukaryota > Metazoa > Chordata > Mammalia > Carnivora > Felidae > Leopardus > Leopardus geoffroyi. The sequence continues at coordinate 190,580,352 of NC_059326.1, forward strand.
CCCTATTATTTTTTTTAAATGTTTATTTTTGAGAGAGAGAGACAGACAGAGCATGAGTGGGGGAAGGGCAGAGAGAGAGACACACATAGAATCCGAAGCAGGCTCCAGGCTCTGAGCTGTCAGCACAGAGCCAGACGTGGGGCTTCAACTCACAAAGGGTGAGATCATGACCTGAGCCAAAGTTGGATGCTCAACTGACTGAGACACCCAGGCGCCCCTCCCTTATTATTGTTTTTTATCTTCTTATTTTGAAATACTTCAAGATTTACGGAAAAACTGCAATGATAATACAGGGTTCCTGTAGTCACCAGTTTCTGCCAATGTTAACAACTTACATAACCATGGTATGTTTGTCCAGACCAAGACATTAACATGGTAAAATACTGTTAACTACAGACTTTTCTTGTTATTCAGTTATTGATTTTTAATATTTGAAGTTAAATTCTTTTTGAAAAATATAATAGAGTTTAGGTTAAAGGTGAATGTCCCTATTCCCTGTCCTCCTTATCCAAATTTCTCCCCAATCTCATTCCCCAGGAATAATCAGTGTTTTTGCTTCATTCTTTTCCACCAGCACCATCTAGTAGAAATGCAATGAAAGCTATACAGGTAATTTAAAATTTTCTACTAGCCACATTTACAAAATAAGAAGAAACAGGTGAAAGTAATTTTTAATAGATTTTTTTAAGCCCAGTCATTTAAAGTATTGTCATTTTAATGTAGAATAAATATAAACATGATTAATGAGTTCCTTTTTTTCCCCCCCATTTTATGCTTCAAAATCCAGTGAGTATTTTATATTTAGAGCACATCTCAATTCTGACTAGTCACATTTTAAGTGCTCTTTAGCCACATGTGGCCAGTGTCTACAGTACTGGTACAGGTCTGGACCATTTCCTATTCTCTCTCATACACACACCAAGACGTACATTGTAATTTAGTTTTCCCACTATTCGTAGAAGGCCATCTGTCCATGTCAGATTACATGGGACAACAACGTTCACTTAGATAACTGAGTAGTATTAAGTAGAACACATGTGCATAATCTATTAAATCACTTCCCTATGCATCTATATTTAGGGCCTTTTTTTTTTTTTTTCCATTTCAAACAAGGCTGCAAGGAACATTCTTCATACAAAAACCTATGTGTATTTATGCAGTTTCAAGGCATAGAATTCTAGATATGGAATTGTAGGATCAAAAGATGTGGTTGTGTTTCAAGTATTATGATTATAAAACAGTATATTTTTAAATAGATATGCCAGTCATCATATTGCTAAATGTATATTATCTTTCTCAAGGCAGTCATTTTAGAAAACTATTTACTCCAACAACGTTCCTTTATCTCAAAGTAATTTTTGGTTTTTTGGAATTTGACTTAAGAACCAGTTTAAGCTAAAAATACATAGGTCATGTGACTCTCATAGGCCTTGCTCCTTTGTAATCACAGTTATTATTTATTTACTCATTAATTTCCTTCCTTCCTCCCTCCCTCCCTCCCTCCCTCCCTTCCTTCTTTCCTTCCTTCCTTCCATCCATGCACCCACTCCTCCATCTAAGGAATACCCTCCTATTGGTACCCCCCATTTCACTTTTGCTCTCCTCAGAATCCATTCTCCTTACACAGCAGCCAAAGCAGTTTCTTTTTCTTTTTTAAAGTCATCAACCAGGTTCAATTGCTTTGTTATTTAAAACCTTTCAACAACTTCCCACGGGACTGGATTTTGTCTGACTTCCCCAACGTTTTCTTATTCACTCTATTTCAGCCATGCTGCTCTCCTTTCCGATTCCAGAACAAATTAAGTTCTTCCTGGTTCTGGTACCTTTTTCGATGGAGCTGATCTGTCTGTTTGGGGTACTTCTCGCAGACCATTTGCAGAGCTGTCTTTTTAATTTTTTGTGGGTTAAGTGTCATGAGTGTCCCTGACCACCCACTCTGAAGTACCAACCTGCCTAGCTTTAGTCTAGTATATTTCCTGCATAGTTTATTTGAGTTGGAAATTCTATTTATTTGCTTTTATTTCCATGTGATTTGCCTTCCCCAATACCCAACTATAAAGTACTCTACCCTTCATTTCATATCCCAGATGCCTAGTACAATACTTGGCTCAGAGTGGATACTAAATAAGAATTTGTCGACTGACAGACTGAATATATGCCTGCTATATGCAAACTCAAGCCATGATACAGGTACCATAGAAACACAGATTTGTAAGTATTTGTCCATCAGGAAAGCCTCATAGCCAACCAACTGACTACAATAAAAGATAGTAAGCATATAGTAGACCTGCATACTAGATTCCAAATAGTACAGCAAAGCATTTTTTGGTGCTGTCTTCATTTGTTTCCTCTTTGCTGGGAATACTATTCCTTGTCCTTACCGCTTCCTTAATTTAACTCTATAAAATTCTAAATGACTCTCATAGAATAAAGATGGCCTGGCACATGGCAGGTGCTCAATAAATATTAATTGGGTGAATGCATGAAGTGGTACAGGTGTCATAGAGTCTAACAGCAGACCCCCAACTAAACACATAGTGACTTGATGTATTTTCTATTTTGCAGAAAAAAACATGTGCCTTACAGTATAAGCACTTGCATATTAATTAAAACATTATTTCATAATCGGCCATCTTTCTAGGTGCTTGGTGATGTCTGAATGTGGCTTGAGGCAAGTTCAGCTGCTTTTTTTTTTTTCCATCTGGGATAAGGAAAAAGGTGGTTGTAATTAGGTAGTGAAAAATATAGCAGAATGTACAAGACTTCTGCTTTTGTAAGAACATGCAGTTTGAGGACTTGCCTGATTTTCTTATTTTTTTCTTTAGTTAAAACATTTTCCATACATTATATAAACAGTACATGGTACATTCTTGTTTTAAGATACTGAAATGATACAAACATATTCTTAAACTGAAAGGCCCCTTTGCCTCTGCTTGTCCCCCTACCGGAGAGGACATTCTGAAGGTGTTGGATGGGTATTCCCAACCCCTTTGCCATGACTTTGCCACGTAGATACGCATGCATGTAAGTTTGTTGTTGTCATTTTATCATGGGGATTTTACAAAATGGGTTTCTATAAAATAGATTGTTGTGTAAATTTTTTTTTTCATTTAGCATTTCTTGGAAACAGTTCCCAACAAAATTTTGACACTCTCTCAAAGTATATCATTAATAAGCAGAGGGTTTTATCGACACTGTTTAAAGTCTCAATCCCCACCACCAACGCAGTGCCTGCCAAGGGTTTTGATCGAACTCAGTGTATATTTTATCTCATTGCTACCAGCACACACAGGCAGTTTAACCAGGTGTGCAAGTCGTGCAATAGTCTTGGTTTGGGAGAATAGAATCCTTTAGAAAACTACCCTAACCCTATCTGATAAAAGCCCAATGCCATCAAGTGTCTTTGACTCCCCTTCTTTCCTAAAATGGATGTGGATGAAATGTATCACAATCATGTGATAATGCAGAAAGTTACAGGTTAAAACTGAAAAGTTTTAATCCAAAAACACATCTGTGATGTCATTGTTTTTAAGTAGGCAACCTTGTTTTAGTTTCAGGGGGAAAAGAAAAGGACCCATAGTCTCTTAATTTCTTGGGGAAACATTCTGCTTTATACAAATAGTGCCCTCTAGCTGTGTGAGCTGGGGCTTGGCTTGCATCCAGCTTTCTGACATCCTTGTCATACACAACTTTAAAACTCTGGGTCTCAATCGACATGTAATTATAAATTCTACTGGAGCATAGTATAGCTCTACTGCTTTCTTATTAAAGGTGACAGCTTGTCTTCCTAAACTTCCAAGGGCAGAGATTGCAGATTTGCTTTATGTGATTAGAATGTTCCATGTTTAGCATGGGGTACTCAATAAAGACTTCGTGAGATAACATTTGTTGAGTGATAAGAATAGTAGAGTAGGTGAAGCTGGCTTTCACTTCTGCATCTGTCCTGAGTGACGTGTACAGGTCCTGCACTCTTCCTCTTTTTCTTCTTTGCTTTATTTCTCTATAAATTGAGAGGTTTGGCCCCTGTTTAAGGTCCCATCATGTGTAAGCAGTATCAAAGTCTATATGACTTTTCAGGCTTGGAGCCTTACCTAAAATCAAGATCTGTGCTGAATCTTTTATTTTTATTTTTTAATGTTTATGTATTTCTGAGAGAGAGAGAGACAGACAGAGAGAGAGAGAGAGAGAGAGAGAGAGAGAGAGAAAGCAGGGAAAGAGCAGAGAGAGAGGGAGACACAGAATCTGAAGCAGGCTCCAGGCTGTGAGCTGTCAGCACAGAGCCCAATGTGGGGCTCAAATTCATGAACCATGAGATCACGACCTGAGCTGAAGTCAGATGCTTAAATGACTGAGCCACCTAGGTGCCCCTGTGATGAATCTTTTAAAAACATCCCAGCAGAGAACAAAAACAGAGCTGAGTTCCAGCTCACTAACATCTCCTTATAATCTATTTCAGTTAGTAAATAGAACAAATCCAGCAAAAAAGATTGTCAGACTGGAGAAGTTTGACTTTCAAAGATACCTGCCACTATTCTTATGTAAGGATGTGGCAAAGAGATGAATGGATGCTGGGAGAAAGTTGTCTTTACCCATAAAAACCTTTGAGGGAGGATTAGTAACAACATCAGGGGAGCTGGAAAACTACCTCTTAACTTGTCCGAATGTAAGTCCTCTAGAAACCAGAAGTATCACATGGGGTATTAGGACAGTGATGACTGAGCCAACAGGAATTAGGGGAAACTTGCATAAAACTGGACAAATATTTGGAGCTTTGGGAGGTAGATTCTTAGTTAAATAGGATCATGGACTTGTATGTCTGAGTTGTTTACACTTTTCTTTTTTTTTTTTTTTTTTTTTTAAGTTTTTATTTATCTTTGGGACAGAGAGAGACAGAGCATGAACGGGGGAGGGGCAGAGAGAGAGGGAGACACAGAATCAGAAACAAGCTCCAGGCTCTGAGCCATCAGCCCAGAGCCCGACGCGGGGCTCGAACTCACGGACCGCGAGATCGTGACCTGGCTGAAGTCGGACGCTCAACCGACTGCGCCACCCAGGCGCCCCTTCACCTGTTTACACTTTTCCTGCACAACGTCAGCCAGAAAAAGAGTGTACCTTTGGAGGAAGCCATATTTATTTAGGTTTGTTTGAAGACTGTGTGACCTTAGAGGTAACACATATTTTTGCCGAGCCTCTCCTTGTCTGTGAAATGGGTATGATACGATATTATGAAAATGGGAGTATGTGTGTCTAGAGCATTGTTATGTTAGCCCTTTGGCTTCTTGACTTCTGTGATTTGTAAAATAAAAATACTTGTAAATTGTAAAAGATAACTAGTTGTGTAAGTGTAATGTTCATAAAGGAGGAGCTTAGTATTGGCTTCGGACTTTTGCAGGTTTCGTGATGGTCTCTCCTGGGATTACGGGCACTTGGCTGGCTCTGTCGGTAGAGTATGCAACTCTTAATCTTGGGGTTGCAAGTTTGACCCCCATGTTGGGCGTGATATTACTTAAAAATAAAAAAGAAGCTATTGGGGTTACAAAGGTTAGCAGGTAAAAATGGTTTAATTTGGTTGGCGTTTTGTGAGGCTTGGGGTGGAAGGGTGTGCTCACTTGGGGAAAGTGGGGAAGGTGGGGAAGGTGGGCAGTTTTCAGAGTCTGGACTTTGGCATTGGGAAGCCATTGAATGCTTTTATGGTAGAAGAGATACTTGATTAGATTATTTTTTGAAATATTTATTTTTTATTTTGAAAGAGAAAGAGCATGCACAAACAAGGGAGGGGCAGAAAGAGGGAGAAAGAGAGGATCCCAAGCAGATTCCGCCCTGTCAAGCACAGGGGTGGACATTGTGCTCTATCCCATGAACCATGAGATCAGGACCTGAGCCAAAATCAAGAGCTGGACGCTCAACCAACTGAGCGACCCAGCCCCTGATTAGGTTATTTAGAGAGAGATGTGGGAGGAGATTAAAAAAAAAAAAAGGCCATACTCCACTGTGGAGTCTCCTATTCCTCCCCCGTAGCCTGTGCCTGCAGGTAGCTGGAGAATAGCACCAGCCTCTTGGGCTGCTCTCATTTTCATGACCCCTACCTTCAGTGGCACTTTAATGCTGCCTGATGGTCCTACGTTAGTCCCATTTTCTCTTGCTGAAGTGCTCCCCTGGTCATGTCTAAAACAAAATCCCCTAATTAGGCACTGGATTTTATTCCTCCATTACTCCACAAATCTTTCCTCTCTTAAATCAATTTTTATTTCTCCTCTGGATCATCTCCGGATCATACAAACATATTGCTATTTTGATCATCTTAAAAAATCTTTCTCTTGACCCTACTCTCCAACTCCATTTCCCATTTATTTTTCCCTATAAAACTCCTTTAAAGAGTGCCTGTCTCCAATTTCTCTCTTGATTTTCCCTTTCTTTGTAAACATTTCTTTCTGAAGTGTAATGTACATAGGGAAAGTAAATAATCACTTAAGTACTCTTCACCACAACTGCTTTTGTCAAGGTCATTAGGTTGAACAGTCCTTTAGACAAATCTCATTCCTTGCCTTTGCAACATTTGATTCATGATGATCGCCTCTGCAGTGGATGAGTTTGTTTTACATGACTTCCAGAATCCCATTTACTTTTTTCTTTTCCTCTTACCTCCTTGGTCTGCTTCTGTTTGCTGGCATCTCTTCTATTTCAACCATCTGTGGGATGCCCCCGAGCCTAGTCCTTAGCCACAAGCATTCCTTTTGATTGAATATCTCTAGGTTCATGATTCGAAAATACCATTTCTATACCAGTGACTCCCAAATATTTATCTTTGTTTTAAAATTTTTTTAAATGTTTATTCATTTGTGAGAGACAGAGAGAGAGAGAGACAGACAGACAGAGCACAAGCAGGGGAAGAGCAGAGAGAGAGGAAGACACAGAATCTGAAACAGGCTCTAGGCTCTGAGCTGTTAGCACAGATCCTGATGCGGGGTTCAAACCCACCATCCATGAGATCATGACGGGAGCTGAAGTTGGACGCTTAACTGACTGAGCCACCCCGCACCCCCAAATACTTATCTTTATTCTAGATCTCTCTCCTGAACTTCAACAGCCTCCACCTGAAACCCAACACTTTCAAAATCCAGACTATTTCCTCCCAAATCTGTGTCACATGTCCCTATCTCAGGTGGTGGCACTTCCAGTTGTTTCAGGCCAAAATCCCCTGGAGTCATGTTTAAGTTCCTGCACCTCATATCCTGTAGAAAATCCTGGTTGCTCTACTGTGTAAACATCCAGAGCCTGAACTGCCCACTACCATCCCTTCCCGTCTTCTGACATACCACACTCCTGACAGGTCTTCATGCTTCTCGACCCAGCAGCTACAGAGTCCTTATCAAAGGTAAGCCTGGTCTTGTCACTTCTATGCACCTGCAGTGGTGCCCCTTCTCGGGCAGAGTACGCAGCTGGGAATTCATGTCTGGTACCTGAACATTGTTGCCCATTGAACCTTAACCCTCAACTTGAGATATATCTTTCAAGGGGTCACAAATTTGGCACTAAAGAGGTTATGTAGGTCAAATTAAACAAACAAACAAACAAACAAACCACTATGCTGTTTGGGAGCCTTTAGGACACAATAGAGGCTGTCATAGGAGATGGACTTGCTAGAAAATTCAGTCCTACAAAATTATACTTAATCAACATCTCAGAGCCTTGGTTTTATGTCCCTGTTCTGGCTCTTGCTCATTATTTATTCCACTTAAAACACCCTCTGCTCCTTCCCCCATTTTCCAATGATGAATCTCACATGTCACTTTTTTAAGGGATTTTTCTGCCACTCCCTGCATCACCTCCCCACCTTCCCCTGTCAAGGAATGATCTCCCTCCATACCTTCATGCTTCCATTACTTTATTTAATCGATGCTAATTGGCTCCGTTACAATGTTTCAGGAGTATAACAGAGAAAAAAATGGAGGAGCTCTATCTTAGAGGAGTTTATGGTCTAGAATTGAGTACTTTTCAAGACCATAGCCATGTGTGGCTATTTAAGTTAATTAAATAAAATTAAGTTAATTATTTTTAACTTCTAAGTTGTACTAGTTGCATTTCAAGTGCTCAGTAGTCAGATGTGGCTAACAGCTACTATATTGCACAACATCCATATGCTATAATAACTCCATCATCATGGAAAGTTCTAATGAACAGTACAAGGGAAAGGAAGGATGGACAACGCACACACAATCAAGGGCAACAAGGTAAGAAATGCTGCACAGAGAACTGAAATAGTGTAATAGAGTGATGGGTTGGCTACTTTAGACAGAGGGACCAGAAGGATGTCTGAGAAGGTGACAGTTAAACAAGGGCCCAAAAGACAAAGAGAAATCTGAAACTGGTGGAGTAAAGGAATGGAGATCTAGGCAGAGGGTACCACTAGGGAAAAAGTCCTAATATGGGGATACATTTGAAAGAACCCCAAATGGCTGGAGCCCTGTGGCAGGGGAGAGAGACATAGAAGAAATTTGAGAGGTGGGCAGGATCCAGATAACTGGGGGGGATTTTGTAAATCTGGGTAAGACATTAGGGTGTTTTCTTGCTTTTTGTTGTTTCTGAGAGAGCCGTGGGAGCATCGTAAGGGGAAGAGTGACACAATCTGATTATGTATTTACCAATTACATCATTCTGCCTGATTTTATTAGTTGCTTACTTACCTGTCTCTCCACCTGATTGCACAATCCTGGGTTTTTTCATTCTTAGTATATTAAGTCATGCGGCATTAGCCTCAATATATTGATAGCAAATGTGGTATGATTGAATTAAATTAGAAAAATCCTTATCATTGACCTTCTGGGCTTTGACTAAGTCTCGGAGTATAACAAAACTACTCATAAAATATTTTGCCTCCCAAATAAACATAAGGCACGACCTACTTCTTTGTGAGGCATTTCAGAATGTGTTCCCCCACTTTTGCTGGTGGTCAACGTGGGGTCAATAGTGTTCCCTATAAGTGGAGAATAAGAGGAGGATGGGAATCCAGAAAGGAGTTTTTCCCTTGCGAGAACTCATCTTGTTACCCAATTGAATTCAAGTGTGTGGCATCGTAAAGCTAGGAGGACTAATAAAGATCATATAATCCAACTGTTGGATGGAAGAGGTGAGTTTCAGCAAATAGGCCAGGGGGACAGCCAGTGTGAAGGCGCAGTGACAGGAAAGAGCTTGTATTCATGAAGGTGGAGTAGAGTCTAAGACAGGGGCCCCCTCCAGACACAGAAGCACCCCACACCCCCAACAAGGCTGGTGCAGGAGCAGGCTGGAGAGGGCACACTCTAAGGGGACTGGGTGCTACAGGCCATTGCTCGCCATCTGATTGTATTTCATAACAAAGCAGAAAAACTGAGTTCTCATGTGGGCTCTCTAGATTTCTAAATGGTGGCCATTAATTAAAAATGATTTTTTTAAAGGATAAGTTTTTAACATAATCTCTACGCCTACGTGGGGTTTGAAACTCACCACCCCAAGATCAAGAGTTGCATGCTCTACCAACTGAGCCAGCCAGGTACCCCCAAGAAAAGAATTTTTGAACACCGTGGTACAAAGCACTTCTGTGGGCCAAATACAGTCTTTAGGCCACCAGTTTGTAGTATTAGGCTTTAGGTCTTTTTTCCAAGCGCAGAGACTGCTGGAGTCAGGAGTTCACATTCCCGAGCAGCACAGGACCCATTGCCACTGTTTTCATGTCTCCGTGAAGCCTGTGATGGGCTGCAAGTAGCCTAGAAATGGAGCATCAGTACCTTCCTGGGAGGAAGTTACTGAATCTTTAGATCAGAGGACAGTTAATGAAGTACTAGGCAGGCTGACACATACTTGTATGGCTTAATGATTAAGTGCAAAAGTCGGAAGAGCTTGTCTGGAACCTTGGCTCACTTAACATCTACAAGCCTCAGTTTCCTCTTCTATGAAATGAGGTTAATAGCAGGACCTGCCGAAGGAGGTCTTTGAGGACTAAGTGCATGTATGTGTTTGGCATAGAGCCCGCCACACAGTAAGTTTTCCGAAAACCTTGGTTAGCATTAATGCATATTTACATTTCATTTTCAAAGGTCTCCCATATCACTTTTGCTCATTATAACAATTCTTTGAGGGAGCCACAGCAAGTACTTTTAGTGCTATGTTACAAATGAGGAAGTCAAGGCTTAGAAGAGTTCAGTAACTCATGGAGATACCCAGCTTTGCAAGTGACAGAGCTGGGATCTAAACCCAAGTCTGATCCAGAATCTACTTCCTGAAACACTTCCTGACATCACTTAGTGAGATGTGGTCTGAGTCATTGCTTCCTGTAACATGGTCAGGCACGGTGATTTACATTTTTGATTAATTCTTGCCACTGGTAAACTTGACAGTATAACTAAGGCTGGGGACTGATCATTGTAGCCACAGAGCAGGGAGTTCTCTGCACTCATTAAAGGGCCAGTTGACTCATCTCCGAGGCCAAGGGTAAGTGAAGACCAGTCTTGGTTGTGATGGTCCCCTCACTGAGCCTGACTCTGGTTTCCTTTCTGTTTGCCCCCGTATCCCCTGTGTCAGCATCAGGAGTCAGTTTCGACTCTGTGGGGAAGGAGCTGGGAAACAAGGGGCTGACCTGAGGACAGCTTTGCCTGTCTATTGGAAGGTGCAGGATGGTCACACTAGAGATAACTGTTATGTGAAGCTGTCGTGCATGGTCTCTCCTCACTGACGGGGAAGGCTCATGTGATCCACCCAGTCAGGGTGAAAGGAGAAGTTGCAGTCTGAGAATTAAGACTTGTTCCGAGACCATCTGGTGAGGGGCACACCTACCAGTCTGCTTTCTCTTTCCTTCAGGCCAATACCATCATGCAGCCTTGGGTAGCCATCTTCAGCCCCATACTACTTCTGACAGGTAAGCGAACAGGTGGGCCGGGGTCTGGAAGCCCTGAAGATTGGGGCACGTAGGAGACGTGTGAGTGTGGTGTAGGAAGATGGATGTGCTTGGGCTTTGGTGAAAGGTAATGGGCCAGTTAGTGGCCAAAGAACCAGGCTAAATCTTACGCAAAAGAAATTGCTTAAATGCTATGACTTACAAAATCCATGGGTGAGTGAGCCAGACCCAATGCAGAACTGTGTATCATATCTTGTCATTTGTGTTTAAACAATAAAAGGGACGAGTGGACAGCAGTGTCAGCATGGACTACTCAAGTGTATGTAGGATATAGTAACAGTGTTGCCATGAGCAGGAGGGGATGGGGAGAAGAAGCTGGGATTAGATGGAAAGGGAACCAGTCCTCTATTGAACCATCCTGTGTCATTTGATTTTTTAAAAATGCTGTGCAACTATTTCTTTTAAAAGACTCTTAAATACAGAGAACAAACTGAGGGTTGATGGGGGGAGTGGAGGACAGGAGAAAATGGGTGATGGGCACTGAGGAGGGCACGTGTTGGGATGAGCACTGGGTGCTGTATGTAAGCGATGAATCACGGGAATCTACCCCCAAATCAAGAGGACACTATATACACTGTATGTTAACCAACCTAAAAATAAATTATATTAAAAAAAAACAACAGAATAAAAGCATCCTTCAAAAGTTAAAAATAAATAAATAAAATAAACAAATAAATAAATAAAATGCTTTATAGGGTTTGAGGACATGATTATACTTAGTCATGAAATAGAGTATTCCTTTTAAATTAGAATTGAAATAAGCATGTTTATAAGTGATAAGAGAATTTAGTGATATAACCGAATGTCAACTCAATGTATAGGGGTGCTCTGGTGGCTCAGTGGGTTGAGTGGCCGACTCTTGATTTCTGCACAGGTCATGATCTCAGGGTTTGTGGGATTGAGCACCATGTCAGATTCCCAGAGTCTGCTTGGGATTCTCTTTCTCCATCTCTCTGCATGCACGCATGTGCACTCTCTCTCAAAATGAAATAAATAAACATTTAAAAAAAATAAAAAATATAAAAAATATTTTATTTCAAAACACTCCATGAGATAGCAAAGTTAGGAATAGACATAATGCATACATTTTAAAAACAATAATCTCCAGAAGTCAGATTATGAAGGAAAGTTCATTTATTATAACTTATATAACTTGATTTTTATAATTAGCATGTATTATATTTATAATCTAAAAATGATACTAGGCAAAACTAAATATTCTAAGAATTCAGTGCCTTTTTCTTATTTTATATAACCATGAACATTTTATTCCCAGAGCATTTCCCAAAGTCATAGCCAAAATTGTAAAATGTGATTGGTTGGTGAATTTCAGATTTCTTTTCATGGCCACCTTGTCTGCATTTGGCATGATAGGGCTTTTATGACACTGCCCCAGGAGAGACTTCTTGTTTTTGTTTTTTAAGTGTCATAATTTAGTACTTGGCTGAGTGTTTTCCAACTGTCTGTTTTCACAGGGGAAGTGGGCCTTGCTCAGTTGTGGGGCTGCTAACAACATATGAGAAGGGGTCCCTATTGGATTTTTTTAGACTGATCTTAAAGCCCATGATAAACCTCAGCTCCTCCTAGAAGTATTAGAAACCCATTTCCTAAATTTTTTTTAACTTTTTATTTATTTATTTTCAGAGAGAGAGAGAGAGAGAGAGAGAGATCATGGAGGAGGGGTGGAGAAAGAGGGATGGAGAGAAAATCCCAAGCAGACTCCATGCTGTGTGGAACCCCATGTGGGGCTCAAACTCACAAACTTTGAGATCATGACCCGAGCAGAAATCAAGAGTCAGACGCGTAACTGACTGAGCCACCCAGACACCCCAGTCAATAATACTTTAAACAAAACATTAGTTCTGCTTTTATCTATTTATTTTTTTTTAGCGTTTATTTATTTTGAGATAGAGAGAGTGGGGGGAGGGAGCAGGGGCAGAGAGAGAGGGAGAGAGAGAATCCCAAGCAAGCTCCACGCTATCAGAGCAGAGCCTGACACGGGGCTGAAACTCACAAACTGTGAGATAATGACCTGACCCGAAATCAAGAGTCAGACACTTAACCCACTGAGGTAGGTAGGTGCCCCAAGCTCTGCTTTTCTTATAAGAGAGGTGCTGTGAGGGGACATCACTTGCAATAGAAGTTTAAAAAGCTGCAATAAAAATTAAAATTTTAAATGCAATAGAATTTTTCAAACATATTTCAATTGAGACAGCAAATGAATCTGGGGAAGTGGAAAAGCCACATGTATGTCAAACACAGGATGAAATACATACTCATGTACTACTGGAGTGTCATTTGGTTCGAACCTTTTGGAAATAAATTTGGTCATGTTCATCAAGAGAGTGAAAGTATTCCTGGTAATTTCTCTCTTAGACATCTGTCCTGTTAGAAAATAATCCTTAATACAGAAAAAAAGCTTTAATTATATCTTATCTACAAATATCATATAAATAATGCTTTTAAGAAAATGTTAACATAAAAAAATTTTTTTTAATGTTTATTTTTGAGACAGAGAGAGACAGAGCATGAACAGCGGAGGGTCAGAGACAGAGGGAGACACAGAATCCAAAGCTGGCTCCAGGCTCTGAGCTGTCAGCACAGAGCCCGATGCAGGGGGCTTGAACTCACAAACCCACAAACTGTGAGATCCTGACCTGAGCCGGAAGTCAGACACTTAACCGACTGAGCCACCCAGGCGCCCCAAGAATATGTTAACATAAAAAAGGAGTATGTTAACATAAAAATGCTTACAATGAATTTTTTTTCATTGAAGATACAAATCCATATGATTGCAAATGAAATAAACTACATTGAAAAGAAAACAGTGAAAATAAATATAAAACTGAAATATTGAGGCCTCATTCTCTTCTTTCTCTTTACTTACAGATGCTGTAGTGTCTCACAAACAAGTGAATGGAGTGGTAGGTCTTTCTGCCACGCTGTCCTGCACTTACTCGACAGCTAAGGGAGTCACCACCATGTGCTGGGGCAGAGGGGCATGTCCTGTGTCCCAGTGCTCAGATGTAATCATCTGGACTAATGGATCCCATGTCACTTTTCAGAAGCACCCACGTTATAAGCTAAAGGGAAACCTTTTAGAAGGGAATGTGTCTTTGACCATAGAGAACGTGGCTCAGACTGACAGTGGCCTATACTGTTGTCGTGTTGAACACAGCGGGTGGTTCAATGACATGAAACTCACCCTGTCATTGGAGATAAAGCCAGGTGAGCTTGTTTTCCTTCTTCCTTTGATCGCTTCATGTGGGTTGGCTGAGATGTTGACTCTTTGGTAGTGTTTTTCTCCTTTAAGAGGGCAAGAGGAGGTTCCTACAGTCTTGTTTTTCAGCAACTGTTGGAAAATAGAATAACTTTTATTTGTATAAAACAAAGTCTTAGGGGCACCTGGGTGGCTTGGTCGGTTGAGCGTCGGACTTCGGCTCAGGTCATGATCTCACGGTCCGTGAGTTCAAGCCCCGCGTCGGGCTCTGTGCTGACAGCTCAGAGCCTGGAGCCTGTTTCATATTCTGTGTCTCCCTCTCTCTCTGCCCCTCCCCTGTTCATGCTCTGTCTCTGTGTGTCTCAAAAATAAATAAACGTTAAAAAAAATTAAAAAAAAAACAAAAACAAACAAACAAAAAACACAAAGTCTTAGACCAATCTTGATTCAAGATGGTAAGCTAGAGGATCTTCCCAGTCAGCAAACTGTTCCCTAAAGCAGTGCTTCAAAAATGCTAGTTGGTTCATGAAAAAGCATTCACTGTTCCACTGTGAAATATAGTAAACATTTTTATCAAGCTGAATTTATTCAACTTAAAGAACTGCCCTTGTTCTCTGAGATTATGTTTTAGAGGAATTTTTAAATGTTCTTAGCATTTTTAAAACTATTTCGGAGCACTTCAAACATATAAAGTAGGTAATATGGTATAAGGTCTTATCATAACAGTAGCACCCAGCTATAACAATTGTCAACTCAATCTTGTTGCATATCTTGTTATTAAGGAATATATAGTTCCTTCCTTCAGCCCTGCCTGGGAATTTTTGTAGCATATTTCACATCATATTGCAAAACTGCTTCTTTAAAAACAAAAATGACCTTATTGCAATATGAAAGCATTTATATTCCAATAACGATACGCCAGTTGCTTTGAAGAATTTCATGAAATCCAGGGGCCCCTGGGTGACTCATTCGGTTAAGTGTCCAGCTTCAGCTCAGGTCATGATCTCATAGTTTGTGAGTTCGAGCCCCGCGTTGGGCTCTGTGCTGACAGCTTGGACCCTAGAGCATGCTTCAGATTCTGTGTCTCCCTCTCTCTCTGCCCCTCCCCTGCTCATGCTCATGCTCTGTCTGTTAAACATAAAGAAAGGTTAAAAAAATAAGAAAAAAAAAAAAGAATTTCATGAAATCCAAAAATCTGTCTTGATGTGAACATCCTCATTTTCTTTACCACTGGATGAACAGAGTGGATTCCTCAGGATTCCCTGGTTTCTGGTGTTCTTTCCTAATGAAGTTCCTCCCACTAAACTCTTATATTGACAATAGAACCCAATACCTGTGGCCTTAATAAACTCTCTCTCTCTCTCTCTATCTGTCTTAAATTAAGAGGAACTTGGTCTTGCAATCTACCAACTTTTGGACTTGGCCTGTTTCTTTTGTGAAGGCAAGTGGGATAAGGTCAATTCTGATGGAGAAAATAGCTGACTCTGGGGAAACTACATCTGGGAAGCAATTTAGGGAAGCCCAAGAATGCTGGTGACTGTAGTGTGCTCTAGACAGAAGTGAGGAGGCAGCATGTCCAGAAGAGATGATGATTGTAACTTTTTTGTATTTGTGAAATTTTTTATGGTTTGGTTGAATTTTTTATGGTTTGGTTGTATGGTTTGAAGCTGATAAAGTGCTTCAAAATTCTTTAATAGGTGGGCATTTACAAGGGCAGTGCCCTGTCAAGTGGGAAGAATGTTCATAACTGAGCCAAGGTGACTCTGCCTCCAATAACTAACTCTTTGCTAAAGTTGTCTTAAATTTTTCATAGGCTGAGCTTACTCTTCAAGCTTCTGTTAGGGCTTTTTTTTCCCCCACCAGCATCTATAGTTATAGTTTCCTAGATTCTGCCCGGGAAAAATATTTACCACTGAAGAAGTCAAGTTCATTAGACAATTCCATCAGGTTACCTCCTCTTTATTGTTTCCCTTATTCTCCTTTGCTTAGATTTTTTGCACACTCAGCATACTTGGTTTTAGCTGGAAGGAGGGGACTGGACTGTATTCTTTTCGGAAGCCTCTGACTACACCTTAGATCAGGGTCAGTAAACTATAGTTCCAGAACTAGATCAGATAACAAAACAGGGTCATTGTTTTATAAATTTTTATTAGAACAGCCATACACATTTGATATATATATTGTCTATGGCTGCCTTTCACTGACAGAGTTGAGCAACTGTGCCTGGGACTATAGGGTGTCCAAAGACTGAGGCATTTACTATCTGACCCTTCCCAGAAAGTTTGCTGACCTCTACTTTAGACTAATAATTCACATTTAATAGACACTCACAAATATTTGTTGAAAAAAGTTTTTCCTCTTCAGATTCTAAATTAAGTTAGATCTTTCAGAAGAGTTTTCAAACCAATTGTCCCCTATATAAGAGAAATGGGTTTTCCTTTGTAGTTAGTCAAGTTGAAATTGAAGGAAACTTCTCATGGAGAAAAACGGTGCCTAGTGAGATCAAAAGTTTACATTCTTCATTCAGTCCTTGTTGGGGCTTAATTCCGGTTTCAGTTCTCTCTGGGTACTTCTGTGACCTTCATTAAGTGGTTTGGAATCCTACCCCACTTCTGACTCCAGAAAGAGTCTATGTTATTAGCTATTGTTATTATCTCTTAGGTAGAAAGGAACCGTAAAACATCTAGTTTACCTTCTAACCAAATATATAAATCATCTGTGTGATTTATCTAGCTAATACACTAATGGATGTGAGTTAGCCCTCATTTAGGTTGCACGTCCCTCTATTGGCACGGTACCCTCAGGACTGATGGAACTGAATGCTATTTATTTGGTAAGCATTCTGGGCCTGGGAAATCCTGTTGAAGTCTTAGTCATTCACCACTGAGATGATGAAGGCAGCTCCAGGCTCTAGACATTTTCCTTAACTCACAGGTGTTTATGAAGATACATAAATCTGATATGCATGACTGGTCTCAAAGTGCTTCAGTGCAAATCCCAGGTGTCATTTTTCACCTCGGAACCTCCCCAAATATATATCTTTTAATGCAGCTGTTTCCTTTTCACAAGTATGTCTTCAAGCCCTCCTGTGTCACAGATTCTAGTTGACCAATGACAAGAACTCTGAGTTCAGGGAAAATTGGTGCCTAATTCTGCCTGGGGACACTTTCTCATTGGTTGCATTGGTACATGGGCCCAGCACAAGGCTCTTGTTTCCTGCTGCTTGACTAATCCTTGCTTTCATATTGATTTCTAACTCCAGCTGTGGTCACCAGTGTTCCAACGTCACCTAGGGCCTTTACCTCTACTTCTTCAATGCCAGCACCCACGCAGAACCTCAAGCCAGGTAAACAAATGTGTTCCTTGAGCCCTGAGGTCTTCTAATGAGAGGATGTAGACCATCCAGGGCATTATGTTAAAGCAGAAGTACAATCTAGGCTGAGTGTTCTTACCTGGGTTCCAAACATGGGCTTCACAGGGTCTGTGAATACCTGTCCCAAATTGTATGCACCTTATTACATGTAATCATTTTTAGAGAAAGGAGACTCATAGCTTTTGGTCAGATTATCCAATGCATTCATTATTAGCACCAGCCCCGCCACCCCCCCCCCCCCGCCTCCCTCCCCCCCCACCCACCCACTGCCCAAAGCCAGACCTTTGATCTTAGACAACTATTGAGGGTGGAGTGGATTTGGCCCAGTTGAGCACAGGTTTGTAAGGAAAAAATAGGGAATTCCAGGGAACAGGGGCCAGGTTAATGAGATTCTGTCCTTACAAGGAGCTCTGAATAGAGATCATTTAGTACATTCTGAAGCTGGACCTCCACTTGAGGATAAGATTTCAGCAAAGTTAACATTTACTGTGTTTTCTAAGTGATAGGAACCATGCTAACTGCTTTACAAGTATTATATTGTTTAATATAATACTTATGACAATCTCTCTGCACTGTAGGTGTGATTCAATCCCATTTAATAGTTGTGAGAACTAAGGCAGAGTCTCAGTTCATTGCAGAAAGTTATATGGATAGAAAGTACTTGAATCAGGATTCATTCTCCATTAATTTGAATTTTGGGTTTGTGCTTTTAACTACTGGATTGTTCCTTCTACCATGAGTATTGAGTTTATGTTTGGATGAATTTGTCCTGATCTGACATCCCTCACTGAAAAATCCTTTATACGATTACCCTGTCTTCTCTAGGCATTCAATCTACTCACACAGTTTTGCTTCCAGCATCTTTTAATTTATTTATGTAGCATGGAAATGGCAAAAGATACTATTTATACCGATGAAAAAGTAAACATCGGATTTAAAGACTTCAGGGATTTAGAACTTACACTTTTTTTTCCTCATTCAGGCCACAAGGTTAACACTTCAAACTTCTGATAAATAAGAGTTTAGATTTAATACAAATGAAGAATAATTTGATTTAAAGGTAGAGAAATAGCTTGCCATTCTGAGTACAAGTTTAGGTTCAAACCTTCTATCCCTAGGATTAAAAAGATAACTTTCAGTGTAGATTCTTAGAGCCTCCAAAACTCTTTGACCCCTTGGGGTAGCACTGGAATCTGAGGAGTAACAGAGATGTCACAACCTCTTAGCCAGAAAAACCTGATGGAACATATTGATTTCCCTTGACTCCTATTGAACCATATGTATATTTAATCAGGAGGGATCTGAAGGATTGGGCTGTGAGCTGAGTTTGGAAGAGAGGGCTTTAGGTTAAAACTGGGATTTTAGAGCCATAAAAGTTTGTAAGAAAAACAGCTCTGTTTGAGGCAGCTGAACATACTAGAGAATCTGTTGACTTTCTCAATATTGATTTAGCTTCATAATATTTAGTTTGTGCCTGCAAATGTGGATGGATTAGTGGACTTGGTTTGGTGAACATGCATGTTTAAAGCAAAGATTGAGAAGAAAAGCGTTGGTTCATATGTCCATGTGACCTCCTCAGGGACAGTATTAATTGAGCCTTATCCTTGTCTTGAAGCTTTTCTTAAGAGTTTGAGTTGAGTTGAACAGGAAGGAGGTGCACATTGGAGCAGATCCAACATGGGCATATTTATCTTTACATCCACTCTCTTCCTGTGCTCAGTGCTTCTTGTATATACAACTTGCCTAAAAAATTCATGGAATGGTTGGCTGTAAGGTTGTAGAAATGGAGGTGGGGGGGGGGACGGAGAAAGATGCCTGCTAAGACAGAAACTTGGAAAAAAAGTTAAGCCCAAGAGGTCTTTTGCACAGATCCAAGTTGAATAAAGATTCTGATCACCCAACTTTCTTATATTGTCCTGTTCTTAGTTCTTCAACAGAGCTACATGCTATTTTAGATTTGAACATTAGAGAGAGGCAGGAAGATAGTTCAGAACATGAAAAAGGGTAAAGGTGAAATGTGGAGATCACTGTGGGGAAGGGAAAACAGAAAGACAAACAAAAGGCAAGAAAAGCCCAGGTTTGGGAATTCTTGTCCAGCCAGCACTAATAACTTGCTCCAAAATTTGTGGTGCTCTAAGAGGAAGGTATATAAAAATAAAATATTTAAAATATTTAATAAAATGCACAAAGAGGGAAGTGATCAATGCTGCATATAAGGTGAAATATCTGATAGAAAAGAAAGGATTGATTTTAGAAAGGAAAGGGAAACCTATCCCTGTACTGGAAAACTCTTAGTGAAACTTTTGGTGTGAAACATAAAATGAGTCAGATAACAGGAAATCAGTCTTAAGAAAGGAGTGACCACAATGCAACCGCAGAAGGAGCCAGGTCACGGTCTACCAAGAATGTTGCTTTTAGAGTTGTTAATCATCATCAAGGTTCAGACATTGGACAATATTGTCACCTTGAAGAGACCTCAAAGAATTAAATATTTTGAGTATGTATTCTGTGCTGATATGTGGATGGATACTGGGAACTTGAATAAGGTCAGGAAATCTAGATGGCGTTGTTGTGAAGGGGAAAGGGCAAATAAGCACAAACCCCCAGGCCCTGTTCCCATGAAAGTGAAATGTCATTTGTATGAATAAAAGCTTAATTGGATGTCCTACATAAGGTGCTGTTGTAGACTTTGGACATTTAGGGGGATCCTAGGAGTAGAACAAGTGTGGAATAACCCTATGTATCGATGAACTATCTAGATCAGGTTTGTTCATGATAATGGTATGCCTAGATAGTGGTGCCATCTGTGATTAAATTTCTAAGAGGGGGTTGAAAGGACTGGAAGTGAGTGGGTGAGAGGCATGCCTTCAGGGACTGGCTGCTTCAGGGAAAGGCTGCGTGAAGGTGCTGTGGGAAGTTGATTGTGATTCCTGATTTTAGTTGTGTTTTTCATTTTTGTTGGGGGTGGGAATTTTCCTCTACAGATGGAGCACAGTTCTATTCTTTTCATTCCAATAGCTACTTCATCTTCTCCAGTGCAGACAGCAGAAACCCAGCCTACAGCACCACAGGAGACGAAGACACCACAGCCCACCAGCTCACCATTGTACTCTTGCCCAAAAGGTAACTTCATTTTTTTCCTGAACACCTGAGAGTATTCAAATTTTGATAATCACCGGCACATCGTTAAAAGCATATATTTCGGAGTAAGACAGACCTGACCTGAATGCTGATGCTGGCCACTCTAATCAGCTATGTGGTTTGAACAAATGTCTTACCTACTTAGAATCTGTTTTTATCGTTTGTGAACTGGATGGAATACCAATTATCTTGTAGAATGCTGGTGAAGAACCTCAGACATAGTTAAAAAGTGGTAAGTAATAGATACAATAGCAACTCTGACTCTTACTTAGAATGTCCAGAATCCCTATACCTGACTGGCAGAGGTGGCTTGTGTGAGTTGGGAAGCATTGACGTGCATATCACTCTTTGTCTTAATCAAATCAATCAGTCTTGACTCCAAACTTATTAGTGGGCTTGCTCCCTTGGGCCAGAGCCTTAAAACAATTAAATCCAGCTCCCTGGTATCCAGACCAAACTGGTCAACCACGTTTCTGCTTTACCTAAGACCCAGACCTAAGTGTATCTAGGAAGCTCCCCTGTCACCCTGTGGAGCTTGTAAATGGACACTTTGAGATTAGCTGAGGACATTAGCGCCAGCACCAAGAGGCATATCCTGCTGAGACTGTCTGTTTACTTCCCCAATTTTTCCCTACTGTCCCTATTCTGGGCAGGTCTCATATAATCTCTGCTTTTTTGAAATGTAAGATTCTCCTGTCTTCCCTGTGGTAGAGAAAGGTGATTTGAATCCTTTCATTTTCCCCAGTTAATTCTGTTACCCATGGTGGTAATTCTGGAGAGTGCCACACGCCGAACCCCTTTGTAATGCAGAGCTGGCTTATGTGTGCTTGTGCATGTGCTGAATCCAAACAAGGTCAAGCCTTGCAAGACTCCTCCCTTATGTGTATGACTCATTGTGCTTAGGAGTTAACAATCCGTAGCTGCCTCCCTGCCCCCCCCACCCCCCACTCCTTTCGGCTTACCTTTTGCCAATAATTCCTGGAAGCTGGTTAATTTAAAATGGAGCTGCAGTGAGATTTACAGAAGGACCTATTCAACTGGGATTAGATAATGGTGACATTTGGTTTTGAAAGTGGAATCCTTAGTGTGAACTGTTTCCGGGCACAAAAACAAAGTGAAAATGTATAGAAACACAAGGTGGCAGCAGTACGAGTGGTGGCACCCCACACTTTTAGTGGTTGAGTAGGAAGAACATAGGAGTAGGAAATCATTTTCTAAAAATCATGTCACTACAACCTGGTCCAGGTAGAGCTTTCCAGAGTGAAACAGACATCAGAGCTGCTGTGTCCCCTATGAGTCATGTGATTGTTGCCATGTTGGCAGTGTACCTGAGGTTCTCGAGCCAAATCCTCATTGTGCCCGAGTCAGCCTGCAGTGGGCCGAAGCCTCACAGAAGCAAAGAATGTTAGGTTTGGAAGGATTTTGGTGCTCATATGGCCCACCACCCACCTTAGATGGATATATGTGCCAGGAAACTGTTGTATATTATCTCACTTAATTCTTTTAAGGCAGGCCTTATTTATTGCCATTGCTAGATTAGGGAGACCCTATAATTCTCCTTTAGAGACAGCTTCCAATTCAACGGCCAGTTATTAGCTTCAGACCTATGGGCAAGATGTTGCATTCCTCACTGGATGTTAATGATGATTGAAAGACATGATGTTTGGAAAGCATACTGCACAGTGACTCTCTCCCCACCGCTCCTTCTATTGTAACATACTTTAATTCGTCACAGCTAATATTTATCTAATATGGTGTTAAGTCCTTTACATGCATCATCTAATTTAGCAACTTTATGAGATGGGTGCTGCTATAGCTTGTAGTTCTATCTATATTACAAAATAGATATTTCAAAACTCTATTAAGATTTGAATGCTCAGAACTTTAGGGAATAATATAAATAAAATCCTTTTATATAGGATTTCAGGTAGTATAAGATACATTAGTTTTATAGCTGATATAACAGATTTTTTATAAAATACTTCTGGATCAAAGTATGGGCACATTGGCATATAATGTAGGAGTTATATGCCCCTTGTTTTAGGTATCTTAGTATGTTTTACTCACATTCTGAATAAAACAAATGTAATGTCCATTCAGGATAGAGTGGTTCTGATCTTTGGATGTGCATATGGCCTTTGGGTACTCATGGCTTTTATGCCAGTTCTTAGCTGGCATAAAAAATATCGATTTCCTACCATTAAGTGGCATTCTTAACTTGCTTCCAAGAATGGGCCTCTGTGATTCCCCTAAAACTGTAGGTGAACCTTTGTGTATACATGCATTTTTTTTTCCATAAAGAAGACAAAAAGTGTCCATTTTTGAAGGGTCCATGACAAAATGGTTAAGGCACACAACCTTCCACGATAAATTAATACATGTTAGTAACTTGGTATGACTTCTGCAATGTCTGCAGCATTTGGCCATATTATTATTCAACTTTTCATTCACCACCAGAAGGCAACGTGAATATATTTAGTGTCTTCAGTGAAAATTCAATATTTTTTGTAATTATAATTAATTTTCTTTCTTGTTGAGCAGATGGGAATGGCACTGTGACACAGTCTTCAGATGGCCTTTGGCATAGCAATCAAACTGTAAGCATATTTCTTTCTACTTCATTAGCCAGTTTCACTTGTGTGCCCCCCTGGAAGCAAGTTACATTTAGAGATTATTTCTGTAAGATTGGCCCACAGATTGATTCTTTCTGGTTGAAATTTTTAAAAAAAGGAAGAAAAGAATTTGACTCTTAAATAGGGATACTTTAATTAATTTGGAAAGTTCATACGGGTGGTGGACCAGTTTGTTAGAATTTGCCTGCTAGATGATACTACATTCTGTGTACGCATACATATACATACAAACGCCCACCACAGACTTTCTCCTGGCCAAACATTAAGAAGAAAGAATGGTCTAATTGAAGGAGAGTGACTTAACATAATAGACCAAGGAAGGCTTTAATTATCATTAGGGAAATAACATGCTTTGAATTAATGGGGTGGAGGCCACCCCAGACAAAAATATATCCATGAGAGTGTGCTTGCTTAAGCGTATCCTCCTTCGTATTCTTTTCAAATCCAATTGCTATTCTTTATAGAAATATTGAGGCCACTATTGTGTTTTTCCATATATAAACCTCCCCATATGATGACTTTTTAAGGTGTTAACATCTTACACACATTTGTGATTTTCTTACACTTTTCCACAGCGAGCTTGGGAAAACTCTAAGGGGCCCTAAATACTCCTGATGCTTGTCAAAGTCTCATCTTTGTAAACAAGTTAGACAAATTTATCAATAGGACCTTTTCTTTTGGTTCCTCTGAGAGAAATAAGTTTTCTTTTAGTTTGTGCAAATAACTCTCAGAAACAAACAAAAAGAGTTTGAGGTATGAGAATAGTCCTTCTGGTCCCAAGTACTGAGAAATGACAACACAGGCCATGGTAAGAAAGACTCAAGCTCGGGCACGGTGGGATTATTTAGTGTGGGGTCAAATGGCTTTATGTTGTATACGTCAGTGACAATGAGACCATCACATAGGAGTGATATTAACATTTTTAACCACTTATGTAGCATGGGCACTGATTGACCTGATGGATGTGGGTTGAATTTGTATATACCTGCTAAATGTCAGAACTGCAACTATGTGAATGATTCTTCTATTGGTATATGGCCAGGCCTATGCTGGATTAGAAAAAAAAGTAAATAAAACATTCTGAATGGTGATATTGTTCTTGACCTCAGTTATCTGTAGGACAGGTATGTTTAGCAGCAAATGGAAGCGATTTAGAAGCAAGTCACAACAGATAGTAGTGAAACCATGGGCTTTTTGTGTCTTGACTGTGAAGATATTAAGAGGCATCTCAAGTATCTTGAAAACATGCAGCATGTATTTTGACCCAGTGGGTCAGCTTCCTGGACTCTATTGTAGGAGAAATTGAACAAATGCATGAAGATGTATTCATTGCTGCTATTTATAGTCATGAAAATAGTATAGACAACTTAAGTGTTCAATAGTAAGGGATTAATTACTTAGTCAGTTAAGCATGACCACATATTGCCATTAAGAATGTAGTCACTGCAGTGCATTTGCTGACATGGGAAGACAGTGACTGTTTATTGTTAAGTGAAAAAAACAACTGTTAAAACAGCATTCACACATGTGGAAATGTAGTAGCATATATTGAATATAGTAATTGTTTCTGTCAAGAAAAACACTAGGAGGATAAAATTCTAGAAGAGCAGATAATGAAAAATGGTAATAGTGGTTGTTCTTGGATGTTAGGATTATGGTTGGTTTCAGTTTTCTTTTTTCATGCTTCGCCGCACATTCTAAAATGAACATGCAGTTTTTATGTAATATTTTTGAAAATGAAAGCAAAGCCTGCCTCCTGCAGCCCCATGTTACATCTAACTACTTTACTCCCCGTTGGAAAGCTAATAACACAGCTCTTCCCTCCCAGACACTGGCCATTTCGCCTTTAAGTAAGGATGGCTCAAACACTAAGTATCTTTTCCTATCTTCCTCATAGTATTTATCAGAAAGTACCTAAAAGTACCTTTCCCAAGAACCCTATTTAATCTGTAGTTGACAGACACAGACACAGAGGCTCAGAGAGGCTAAATAACTTATCCAGGGCCACACAGCAATGAAGTCAAAGAGCTGGGATCCTAACTCCAGACATTAAACTTTTACACAAGAAGACACTTGATCCTTCTCTCTTATCTTCTTTTCTGTTAAAATACTTACCCTCTGGGATCTCTTTAGGATTTGAGCTAAGTTATAAAAAGTTGCTGAGCACAATGCCTGGCATATTTCGGGCTTATTCCAGGAGGTGGTGATCCTTTACAAACCGCACTAGGGTGTTTAAGCAAATTTCTGCTTCTCTACCCAATTGCACAGCACTTCATGTTGGTTGTTAATGAGGGCCATGTCTGTGAGCACCTACTTTCAAGTCCATTTATGTAGACTTTCACAGACTCTTGAGTTATAGCTAAAAAAATAAATAAAAATAAAGACTGTAATCAAGGGCCAAATTCAGTCACCGAGCATATGCAGATAACATCACCAAGCCAACTTATACACGAACAAAAATTGCTTTTTCTTTTTTAATATCATGGTGGATATGTTTATGGAAATAGCTTATTGGTTTTTAAAAATATGCATAATGTACATATAATAAAGTACACCCCTTTGAAACATACAGTTTGAGTTTTGACAAATGCATACCCCTATGTAAATACCACCCCATGCAAGGTATAAAACATTTCTGCCATCCCTAAATACATTTTGAATTTTAAATGGTCTTTGAATTTCACCATATGGTTACAACCTCAGATCACTTGGTCTTATCCCTCATGAGCCAGAAATAGCCAAGGGCCAATAAAGAAAATGGGTCAAAAAAAATTAAAAGTAGATCTAGCCTATGACCCAGCAATAGCACTGCTAGGAATTTACCCAAGGGATACAGGAGTGCTGATGCATAGGGGCACTTGTACCCCAATGTTTATAGCAGCACTCTCAACAATAGCCAAATTATGGAAAGAGCCTAAATGTCCATCAACTGATGGATGGATAAAGAAATTGTGGTTTATATACACAATGGAGTACTACATGGCAATGAGAAAGAACGAAATATGGCCCTTTGTAGCAACGTGGATGGAACTGGAGAGTGTGATGCTAAGTGAAATAAGTCATACAGAGAAAGACAGATACCATATGTTTTAACTCTTATGTGGATCCTGAGAAACTTAACAGAAGACTATGGGGGAGGGGAAGGAAAAAAAAAAGGTTGGAGAGGGAGAGAGCCAAACCATAAGAGACTCTTAAAAACTGAGAATAAACTGAGGGTTGATGGGGGATGGGAGAGAGGGGAAAGTGGGTGATGGGCATTGAGGAGGGCATCTGTTGGGATGAGCACTGGGTGTTGTATGGAAACCGATTTGACAATAAATTTCATATTAAAAAAAACAAAAAAAAAAAAAAAGAAAAAGAAAAAGAAAAATGGGTCCAAGTACATTATTTTAGGGAATGTCTTCTACTCGTAACTCTAACAAGATGCTTTTCTGATCCACTGATGTCTCCTTAGCATGTGTCGCTGGCACAAAATTCATGGATGACCACCAGTAAGGGACTCTACATTGGAATCTGCATTACTACTGTGGTATTGCTCACTGTGTTGGTTGTCGTGATTACCAAAAGTAAGTCATTTCAGAATTATGCCTAAGGGAACACAGTGCAAGGGTTCTAGAGCCAAACTGCCTGAGTTCGAGTAGCTCCACATACAATGTGATTGTGATTTCACATTTTGACATAAGTTTCTGTTTCGTTTCTCTTTTCTTTTCTTTCTCTTTCTTTCTTTCTTTCTTTCTTTCTTTCTTTCTTTCTTTCTTTCTTTCCTTCCTTCCTTCCTTCCTTCCTTCCTTCCTTCCTTCCTTCTTAGAGAGGGAGAGAGAGAGAGGATGTGAGTGGGGGGAGAGGGACAGAGGCAGACAGAGAGAATCTTAAGCAGGCTCAATGCTCAGTGCGGAGCCCCATGTGCAGGCTTCACAGGGCTCAATCCCATGAGCTTGGGATCATGACCTGAGCTGAAATCAAGAGTCAGACACCCAGCCCACTGAGCCACCCAGATACCCCTAAATGTCTGTTTTCTTAACTGTTCTTTAAAAAATAATATTGGCCTATAAAGATGCAAATAAAATTCTCCAAAGGTGAAATTAAATCTTAAGAAATGAGAATTTTGGGGGCAGGCTTGGAGTTTGGAAAGCAACAAACCATTGTAATATATACAACTTGTTCACTCCTTTTCCATTCCCCCCAGGAATCAGTTTTTGTCCTCATGAGTGATGATATTGTTGAATTTTACAACACCCATTTAACAGGAAAGGCAAATGAAACATTGGGAGGGAAACTGATTTCAGGGCTAGAAGAAAGAATTTCAAAAGGTAGTCATCCAGCTGTTGTGTACAGGGTGTGTGTGTGTGTGTGTAGCCTTCCTTCTATGAAAGAGCCACAGTCATTTATTTTTAATGAAATTTATTTATTAATAATTGCATTAAAGTAAGCCAGGGCATGTGGGTGAATACACTAAGCCATTATGAAAATGAAATACTTTTATGAGAAGTTTGTTTGGGTCTTATAGATTCAAAAGGAGTTACTTGAGTATCTAGGAAAGCACCAAGTCTGTTTTTTTTTTTTTTCTTTTTTTAAACATTCTTTCTTCTACATTTATTTTTTCAGACTCTAGCTCTGTCCAGGTTTTGTTTATAGTAAAGCAATAACAGAAATAATATACTTGTTTGAAAAAAAGATCTTGTAAACTATTTGACCAATGTGTGTAATTTTCTCTTTGGCTCTTCCCCAATTTAGAATATTTATGCGTAAGAAACAAGCTGGAACAACTAAAGTAAGTTTGAAAGTGTGTCAATACCTTTTGGTGTTTCTACTCTGCTAAAAGTAAAGAAAAATTTGTCTCTGTCCTTCTCCTCTTTTTCCCCTAAACTCTTCATTTTATACCCTACATCCTGAAAAATCTAGTTTAATGAATACCACTGTTGTTATCCACAACTTCTAGTGATATTTTTCACTTTCTACATTTCTCTGGAATTGTGCCAGAACTGCTACAGAAGGAGCACCCCAATCTTACCTCTTAGAGAAAGAGAACAAAATCACAAATGTTTGATAGAATGTTTGAGTAAGTTATTTGATTTGTTCTTTGATTTCATTCAGTGCTTTGTTTATTGGATGTTTATTGAATGTCTACTATATTTCAAAGAGATGAACAAAGCGGACAGAAACACATCAGCAAATAAACAGGGACCTTGCAGTGCTTCTAGACAAATATCATTGGGGATACGGAAAAAGGTAATGGGTTGAGTGAGCCCTGAAGGAACAGATGACAGCTCTGCAGAGATGTGGAAAAAGACAGCTCCAGGCTGAAGAAGTGCAAAGGCACTGTGGTGAGGCAGGTACCTCCAGCTCTACACAGGTCCTGCCTTCTCCTGCTGTTCCATTCCCAGCCAGGTGTGCTCATTTACATGGGTTATCTGGCCTCATAAACATTGGCATTTACAGTTTTTGGAAATCTATCCTACTGCCCAATTAAAACTTAAATCCCCTTTACCTGCATCCAAAACTTGGGGTCATCTACTGGAATAGCTATAATAGTAGGAAGCCAAATCCAAGTAGCTTGCTTCGTTTGATAGAGCTTGAGCTTCATTAAGCAAGGTGTTTATTTAAAATCCGTTTCTCTTAGATCGCCATACATTATTCCTAGTTCTCCTTCACTGGATGTTTGCACACAGCCTTTCTTAGGTCTGAGTTAATTGCATGAGCTAATCCAAAGAATGCACCTTGAACGATGCCCAACACATTGTAAGTGCTCCATAAACATTGGCTTTTGTAATTGCTGTTATGCCTGTCATGGTAAATCTACCCATGAGATAGGCACTATTATTCTCAGCTTACAAACTAGAATACAGGTTTAGAAGTGTGAAGTGACATCCAAAGTCACACCACACAGCAGGTAAAAGGCTCAATCTTAGGTCTTTTAGAGTCCCAAACCCATACTTATAGAAGTTTTTGACTGTGCGCTTCTAAGAATGGAAGAGGAAATTACTCCTAATAGGCAGAAAAGCATGGAACACAACATCCTATTAGTTGATCTTTGTTCTTTCATTATTAACTTTTTCTAAGGGCTGACTTTTTATCACCTAATCATAATAGAAAATATTTATTGTAGAAAATCTTACAAAATGTAAGAAAATTAGAAGAACAAAATCCCAAGCATTTCTTCATGACTTTTTTTCTTTTCTTTTCTTCTTCTTTTTCTTTTTCTTGGTTTTCACAGTTCTCATCACACTGACTCATTTTAAGTCATCGACACGTGTTCTCACAATGTATGGGTGGTCACTTAAAGATCAGAGCTGAATGAATCCTCAGTATGTTCCCTATCATTTCTCAGCAGGCTTAGGTAATAAAAATAGGCACTCTCGACAAATTATGAAACAGCAGCTGTATCAAAACTGCAAACATGAACTTCCTGTACACTTACTGTAGGAGTGTATGTGTTATGAAAGTTGTCTAACCCATGGCTTTCAAATTCGGATCATTAAAACACAGTAAGATTTCTGCACCATGATCTAGCACACGTTTATATGAAGCAATACTCTTTTACTATGTCCAATATATTCTGATATATTTTGTATTCTGTGTTTATCCTAAATGCAGGATTTAGACCACTAAATAGATTTAATAGCGCTCTCTGGAAAAGTACAACCCACAGTCAGAAAAACATCAGCCAAACCATTTCTTAGCTACTACCCTTGAGAATATGCTTGATTTAGGACTTCAATTTGATGTGTGATACCAGTCTTAGATTTTCAATTTTTGCATTCTATTACATGAGTCTCCTGAAGGAGAATACTTAGGTTTTCTACATACTTCTTAAACAGACTCTCCTTCAACTTAATATTCACAACCCTGGATCTCCTTTTCATTTCATAGACTGTGAATGGGGCTCTGGGACTGGCAAATACCCAGTCTTGCCTGCGTGTAAACAAATGTGCTCACCAAACTTTAGAAGTGGTCTGCTTTTCCTTTACTCATGTTGTTCTTTCTGTAGCTTGGTTTCGTTGAGTGACCCCCAGACTGGAGCTTTGCAAAGTGCATCTGAAGTGGGTGTGCGAGCGGAAGACAATATCTACATTATCGAGGACAATCTTTACGTCATGGATTAAGACCCAGCGGCACTCTAAGGATTTATACCCTTGACTGCAGAAGACAGTGACAAGATATCACCATGTCAGAGTTCTTTTAAGCTCTAGAATGATTTTTCTGTCAATTTCAAATGATATTCCAATATGTCAGTTATGATGGGTAGGCTGACTTTGGTTCATCTGTGTACAGTCAACCTCATTGGTCATGTAGTCCTAATTTTTTATACTACAACTGGTTCAGTATTTCTGGTCATTGCAGAGATTTCTCTCAAACACAAAGTGAACACTTTAGAATTGTATATTCTCTTTGGACCCTATGAACCCTATATCCATCAAGAATTCTCGCTGGTGAGACAGGAGAGGAACTACTACCTTGGTCACCAAAGCTGTCAAGAAGAGTGGAGTAGGAGTTAAAGTCAGCAAATCCAATTTGAGACTTAAAGTCTTCACTTGGAATCATTTCACAATTATCTCTTGTGTTTTACCTTGTAATAACTCCAAATGTTACATTTCTTAGGTTCCCCAAGGCTTTCAAATCACAGGGGTACACAGGCTTTTATTTCCCCCATAGGGAAATAGAAGTGAATGTGATATTGCCATTGTGGGTAAATCCAATTTCTCATGGCTCTGGAAATACATGGTATTAAGCCTTTCCTTAGAACCAGGGTGGGTATTTTAGCAGTTAGAAGAAACTAGGGTAATGAGTGAACCAAGAAGATTCTCCAGGAAAGAAAATCAGTTGATTTATTACATGCTATTTCTGCTACATCTGTTCCATAGTTCCAAGCATTTGTGTAGATAATTGTCATGCTCTCTGAACTAATTTTTAGAATGAGGCAGGGCATAAATAAATAGAAGAAAAACAAAGGGAGAAGGCTAAAAGGCTTTCTGCTTTAGAAAAGTTACTTTGAATATAATAATGTTGTTTGAGAGTGTTACTAAGTTTCAGTCAAAATTCTAAATTGTCACTAAACCACTGCAATTTTTAAAATTGTTTTGGAAGGATTAAGGTTGTTTTTTTTTTTTGTTGTTGTTGTTTTTTTTTTTTAATATCAAAGCAATTCCAATGCTATTCTTTTTTTTTTCTCAATTCAGTGAAATTTTTGGCTTTTCCAAGAGAGTTAAACAAAGGCTAAAGGTAAGGAGTTTTTAGTCAACACAGGCATTTCTACATGAACAGTTAACAAGGTTGGGTATTAATTTCAATCTGAGTAAACCCTGAAACAACTCCTGCTTGGGGTTCAGAGATACACTATAGCGGTTGAGGAAGGCAGGATGTTCATTTCTGAGGGCAACATGCTTGACATTCTTCTGCAGGGTTCTAGGAAGTTAACAGGACCTCTGAATAAAAGTTATATGGGCAAATAATATGGTTACACATGCTATCTTGGGTTTTCCAAGTGTGGCCAAGATCTGATCTGGCCTAAGAAATTTTTTTGTTTTTGTTTTTAAACTACAGTGTTTTTCTTTCAAATTCAAGACAACATGCATAAACATGGTGAATTCAGATGAAAGCCTGAATTTGTAGCTTTTCTGGAAAGACCTTGCAACATTGGACTGCATTCCTAGGTAGTCAGGGCCCCATTAAATGGTGCTACATCCTCTCAGCCCCTAGTGCTCAACTTTCCTGCACAGACACACATTTGTCACCTGCTTTGTGACTGGGAATTTGAATTTATAACAGCTCTGCTCTCTCTACCCTTCCTGCAGATTTATGATGGCACATTAAAAGTTCTGGGAATCTGGTTAACTTTGTTAATCCAGCACTTCCAAAACTTGCCTGAACACAAGGACTACTGCCATATCCAGTCGCATTCTGTGAAACAGAATGTGAGGATGTGTGGGAAAGAAGGTGGTACACAGAATCAGGACTAGGACCTGAGTTCTACTCTTAACTCTTAACAGAAACACTGGATGCCATTAGGGCTAATCTTTCTTGATGCCTACATTTTTTAATCTATCAGGCATAATTATTCCTATAATTATGTCAGTGTATAGTGGTAATTCCAATGCTATGTTACTTGTGAGAGGTCTTTGAAAAGCGGAAAACACTACAGAAATGCAAAAAGTGTTTTTTTTATTTGTTTTTATTTTTTGGTTGATTTTATAGTAATAGCAGATATAGATTTAGTGCTCAGTAAATAATTTCAATGGTGTTGCATTCATATGTATTTTGCTATATGGTACTTTATTGGAGGGAATAATTTACTTTTTGGAAAGCTGATATAGGGTAATTGGGCTAATTTTATACTGGAGTAAAAACTGTCAATAACTGAAAGGACAAACAGGTGAGTGGGGAGGAAAGGGAGGCGTTCAGTTAATATTAAACTCTTTTTTGTGAATATATCCATCTTATAGAATGTATTGATTTGTTTTCAATCCTTTGAGATGATTGAGGTTCCATTTTCTACAAACTGTCTTGTGATGTTAGGACACTGGTGTAAGTAAGGTATTTAAACTTGGGAAATTTTGCACATCTTTAAGAAGTAGCAGAACCAATTTTTCACTAATGGCTGTGAAGATAATTCTGGGAGTACATGAAAGTATGAGGGACTCTTTGGGACTAGTTTAATTTGTATGTACACTCATTAATAAAACAGATTTTTGTTTTCATTTTGAAAATGACTTATTGCTTTCTCAAGCTCATCTGTTGAACATGAGCCAGGCATGTTCAACTTGCTGTGGGCTCCCGGGATAAGGGAAAGTAGGGCAAGTTTTGAGAGTCAAGTGTGCCCAGTGCTCCTCCAAATACTGGGGGTAGAGCAGAGAACAACCCTGAAATCCAGTTCCTGAGAAGCTCCAATTTAGTAGGGAAGAACGCCCCAAACCATCGAATTCTAATGCGGAGGAAAAAGAGCATAATGGTAGCTAGGCTCCTCAGTTGTGACATTCGGGGCCAGATAACCCTTCATTGTGGAGGCCGTCCTGTGCATTGTAGGATGTTTAGCAGCATCTCTGTCCTCTACGCACTGGAGGAGACAGATGGGCCCCACGAGTTGTGACAATTACAATACCACCTCTGGTTGAAAGCCAACGTTAGACAGATACCTGAAGGATGTGGCTGGTGTGGGGAATGGTGTTGCTCGGTTGGTTACGAGCTACCTCTGGGTAAGAGGTGACATTTAAGTCGAAACCAAATGAATGTGTGGGCAGCAGCCTCTTCAGGGAGTCTACCAAATGCAAAGGCCTGAATCAGGAAGAAGCCTGTGTATTAAGAGAAAGTAGGGTATGTTCTGAGGACTAGAAAAAAAAACACAAAAAAAACCACAAAAAAAACCACAAAACAACATTATGGCTGCAGCAGTGAACAAGGGGGACTAGAAAGAACTGACGCTGGAGAAATGGCCTGGTAACTGGCAAGATGCTAGGTGAAAAGGGCTCTAGGAACACATCTGTTGGAGAAGAGTCCCTTTCTTAGAAAACAAGGCACTTGTGCACATTAAGGATTAGACCTGCTATCCATCACTGAATTATATATATATTTTTCAAATGTTTATTTATTTATTTTGAAAGAGAGAGAGCAGGGGAAAGGCAGAGAGAGAGGGAGACAGGATCCCAAGCAGGCTCCACCCTGTGAGCTCAGAGCCTGACACAGGGTTAGAACCCACGAACCATGAGATCATGACCTGAGCCAAAACCAAGAGTTGGCCGCTTAACTGACTGTGCCACCCAGGTGCCCCTCCAAATTATATTTTAACGTGCATTAATGTGCTCCAGTGACATTGTTCTTAGATCAGATCTAAAATGTTTGGGGGCACCCGGGTGGCTCGGTCGGTTAAGCGTCTGACTCTTGGTTTTGGCTTGGGACATGTGATCTCACGGTTTGTGGGTTCAAGCCCTGAGCCTGCTTGGGATTCTCTGTCTCCCTCTCTCTCTCTCTCTGCCCCTCCACTCCCCTTCTCTCTCTCTCTTTCTCTCTCAAAATAAATAAACACTAAAAAAAAAAAATAAAAAAAGCCAGTTTGGTTGGGGTAACAAAACAAGGGGAAGGAGAAGGGAAGGGGGGTACATCCTCGAAGTGAGGGGCTTTCCACAGGGCTGTGTGAGGGCACCCAGGCCCAGCAAGAGAAGTCCTGGAAGAACAAGGCTAGGGTGTCATTGCAGCATTCAGTAGCAGGTGGTACAGGGATGCCTTCGGTTGGCGCACAGCGGATTTTTAAACTAGTTTTGATGTGCACTTTTAGGCAACAGTGCATTAGAACCGTGACTTAATGGATATTGTTTAGGATGACTAAAATTTTAAAGTTAATTAATCTAAAACAACTTGAGTGAACAAGAGCCAGACACCAGTGTGAGTTTAGCAAAGGTCATGCAGACGCATGAAGTCAGGGAAGCAACAGGTAGATGAGCTGGGAGGTAGTTCAAATACAGACTCCTGGGCCCCCCTCCTAGAGATTATGATTTGTAAGACGGGTGGGACCTAAGAGTTTATTTTTTGTTTGTTTAAATTACAGAAGACAAGCTACTACAGATTATTTTACATTTCAACCAAAATACTCAGATTTCCTGAAAGAGTATGTAGAAATAAGAGCAGGTAATCTTCCTTCATTTCTACTTCTTTCTTTCCTTTTTTAAAGTTTATTTAATTTGAGAGAGAGATAGAGAGAGAGAGGGGGAGCACAAACAGGGAGGGTCAGAGAGAAGGAGAGACAGAATCCCAAGCAGGCCCCACACCATCAGTGCAGAACCCGATGTGGGGCTTGGACTCACAAACTGCGAGATCTTGACCTGAGCTGAGATCAAGAGTCAGATGCTTAACTGACTGCACCACCCAGGCACCCCATTTCTACTTATTTCTAAAGTGAATCTCGGGAAATGAAACTGGAAACCTTATATTTAGAGTGGGTTGGTATTTTCATGCCAGTTTTGAAGACAAACAAAATTTCTCAGAGTCCCCCGATGTAGGGAAGACACATTTACCCTCTGCATTTCATAGCCTGGTTTGTGCAGAATTGTTTCTTCTGGGTTCAAAGTGCTCTCTAGAAGGAAAGAAATAGCAATTGATCATTTGTTCTTCCTCTGATCAAGTTCCTTTATCAGTTGGTTGTGGACCACTTTGGGTACACGTCCTCCCAAGACTTGGTTTCTTCTTTGACTCTTGATGACATCAGATTATCTGAGGAAATATAACAGAAGGGCATTCCTCACCCCGCTGCAAAGGCGATGACAGGTAGCACAAATAAGTAGCTTTGATGTGGAACATGAGCATGGTGTCTGTAGGGCTGTGGGAGAGTCTAATAATTAGGACCCCCAGGAATCTAATTGCAAGGTTCCCTTGGGGATTGTCAAGGGCCCTTCCAACTCTGACTTGTAATCATCGGTTACCAATTGTGTCTTCCCACTCCTTCCGTCCCTTCCCCCACACGGCCATCGGGATAATCT
This sequence comes from Leopardus geoffroyi, assembly GCF_018350155.1. Taxonomy (NCBI): domain Eukaryota; kingdom Metazoa; phylum Chordata; class Mammalia; order Carnivora; family Felidae; genus Leopardus; species Leopardus geoffroyi. The sequence goes on from NC_059326.1 coordinate 190,616,113, forward strand.
AAAGAACCAAGATCTGATTGTGTAAAGTGTGAACTGAAAAGCTCCCACTGCTCTCTGGTGGGTAAAAGTTTGTAATAAGCCCGTCAGAGCATCTTCCTTGTCTGCTTCATGCAGCCCCTCTCTGCCATACTCCAGTGGATGGAAATGCCTCAGATACCCACTCTCTGCTCTGCAGGTCAACTCACCTTCCAGGAATGCTTGTCTCCTACCTCTCCACTGGGTATGTCATTCCTCAAGGTTCAGCTCAAAACGTTACTTCTTCAGCCTTTCTGGACCTCATCTACCTAGACAGAATTAATCCCGTCTTACGAATACTTCTGTGCAACCCTTTCTAGTCACTGGGTGAATGTAATGAAGTGCCTCCCCTCGGCATACAAGCGTGGTGCTAATGCCTAGCTCAGCTCATTCTACATGAGGCCAGGGCATGTGTGGCATCTTTGGGTGAATTACAAGCAGGCCCCCTCTTCCTTCTGGCTGACACAGCCCTGAGCCAGGGCCGAGACTTGTCCAAGTGAATCTGTACAAAGTACTACAACCATAAATAGTGACCTAATAACTTAGTTCTTTGTATTAAAGGAATTTCAGTTGATGACGCTTTTTATACTGAGATCTTTGAGGGAAGTATCTAGTGTCTTAGCACCTAGCATTCATATGAGTTACTTAATACATGGCTGTGAAAATGAGAGTAAATTGTCTGAAAGAACATTTCCTAGAAACTTTGTGTATGTGCTACAGCGGGGTGGGGAAGCGAAGAATGTCTTTAAAACTCTTTTAGGAGATAGAAACAACTCTGTTCGTATGACTGGCCGGAGTGTAGGAGTCTGTGTGACTTCCAAGGACTCTCTGAGGCCAGTGATTTGTAACCTTGGCTGTAAATTATAATCACCTGGGAAACTTGGCCAACCTACCTCTGCTCAGACCAATTGAATCAGAATCTCAGTAAGTGGGGCCCAGATAGTGCAGCTTTTCAGTCTCCGCAGGTGATTCCAATGTATAGCTGAGACTGCAAACCACTGACCTAGAGAGAGGGGGAGGGAAAATTACAGCATGTTTTCTTGTTCTGTGTGACAAGTGCTCTGGAAAACATAAAACAGTACAAACTAAAACAAGAAAATATCAACAATGGGCTGGGGCAGGTGAACAACCAAGTAGGAAAGGGCATGCTGCTGGGTAACAGCAGATCTGTCCTACATCTGGCTTCTATGGCAACAGCATTATATTGGCAGCCCTGGGGACAAGAAGTCTGGACATTGCTTCACTTTTGTAAAGCTTCTCAGGAAGTTGGCCCATGGCTGTCTAGCTGACTGTCCCTGGGGCTCCTAAGAACTAAATGTTTTCTTCTACAAGTTGTAAGAATAAGCAAAGAAGAAAATCCCCTTTGGCCTGTGAGGAAATGCTCTAAGGTAAACTTCTCTGTTTTTGTACTGGGGATTGCTGAGATGGAGTTTGCTCTATCTGGCAGTTCCTGCACCTGCTTGAACCTAAAAAATACTTGGATGAGGACTGATTCACACATTTCTCAATAGACTTTATTTTTTTTTAGAGCAGTTTTAGGCTTACAGAAAAGCTGAGTGGAAAGTATGGAGAGTTCCCATATAATCACCCTCCTCTCTCCTATACGATGGATTCTCCTCCACCATTAACAGCTCTCCCAAATGTGGTACATTTGGTGTCACTGGTGAACCACCATTGACATATCACTATCGACTGAAGTCCATAGTTTACATTAGGGTTCATACTTTGCATCGTGAATCCTAAGGATTTGGGAAAATGTATAAGGATGTGTATCCACCATTATAGTATCATACAGAATAGTTTTGCTGCCCTAAAAATCCCTTATGCTCCACCTTATTCTTCCCTCACTTCCCCCAGACCTGGGATAACCACTATCCTTTTTATTGTCTCCATAGTCTCACCTTTTCCAGTATGTTATCTGATCGGAATTATATAGTATGTGGCCTTTTCAGATTGACTTCTTTCACTAAGCAGTATGAGTTTAGGGTCCCTCTATTTCTTTTTGTGGAATGATAGTTCACTGTTTTGATGTACTACAGTTTGTTTACTCATTGACCAATTGAAGGACATCTTGGTTGCTTCCAAGTTTGGGCAATTATGAATAAAGCTGCTATAAATACCCAAGGGCAGGTTAAGGACAATGTTTGCTTGGTAAAGAGTAGGTTTAATTTTGTAAGAAACTGTTAAACTGTCTCCCAAAGTGGCTATAGCATTTTGTATTCCCATCAGCGATGAATGAGAGTTCCTGTTGTTCCACACCCTTTCCAGCGGTGGGTGTTGAACTTCAGCCATTTTGTAGGTGTGTATGCCGTTGTTGTTTTCATCAGCATTCTCTAATAACATATGCTGTTGAACATGTTTTTATGTTTATTTGCTATTTAGATAGCTTCTTTGGTGAAGTATCTATTCAGATATTTTGACCATTTTTAAATCAGGTTGTTCATTTTCTTACGGTTGAATTTTAAGAGCTATTTGCATATTTTGCATTTTGGTCTTTCATCAGATATGTCTTTTGCAAATGTTTTTTTTCACAATCTATGGCTTGTCTTCTCATTCTCTTGACAGTATCTTTTGCAGAGCAGAAACAATTTTAATGAAGTCCAGCTCATCATGGTTTTTCTTTCATGGATCATGTCTTTGGTCTTGTTTCTAAAAAGTTCATTGCCATACCTAAGGTCAGCCAGATTTTTTCCTATGTTATCTTCTAGGAGTTTTATAGTTTGGCACTTTATGTTTTGGGGTATGATCAATTTTGAGTTAATTTTTGTGAAGGGCATAAGGTCTGAATCTAGGTTTGGATTTTTGCATGTGGATATCTAGTTGTTCTAGCAACAATTTTCAAATTGTTGAAAAAACAATTTTTCCTCCATTGAATTGCCTTTGCTCCTTTGTCAAAGAGCTGGTGACTATATCAGTGTTGTTCCCTTTCTTGGCTCTCTATTTTGCCCATTTATTTATTTTTCTATCCTCTGGTTAATAGAACACTGTCTTGATTACTGTAGCTTTATAATAAAACTTGAGATTGGGTAGTGTCAATCCTCTGACTTTGTTCTTCAGTATTATGTTGACTATTCTGGATCTTTTGTCTCTCTCTAGACACTTTAGAATCAGTTTGTCAATCTCCACACAATAACTTTCTGGGATTTTGATTGGGATTGCATTGAGCCTATGGATCAGGTTGGGAGGAACTGACATTTTAACAATATTGAGTCTTCAGATCCATGAACATGAAATATCTGTTCATTTATTTAATTCTTTGATTTTTTTCATTAATTTTGTAGCTTTCCTCATATATATCTTACACAAATTTTGTTATATTTATACCTAAGTATTTCAGTTTTGAGTACTAATATAGATGGTTTTACATAGAAAAACAATAGACTTTGGATATTAACCTTGTATCTTGCAACCTTGCTGTAATGGATTATTCTAGGATTTTTTTTTTAGTCAATTCTTTTGGATTTCCAATGTAGACAATCTTGTCACATGTGAACAAAAGAGTTTTATTTCTTCCTTCCCCATCGATATATCTTTTATTTCTTTTTCTTGTCTTTTGCATTGGCTAGGACTTCCAGTATCATGTTGAAAGGGCATACCTTTTTTGTTCTTGATCTTAGTGGAAAAGCATCTTGTTTGGGCTTTGAACAAGGACCAGGATCATGAGACCTTTTAAAGATGTCTTGGTATATGTTCATCCCAAACTCATCTATATCTTCAATCTTCTGCTTTCTACTGGAATCTTCCCCTCTGCCTGTGAGTATGACAAACAAAAGCCAGTAACAACTTTCCCTTGACCCTTTAAACTCTGGCTGCTCTCCTTTCTCTTTCCTTAACTTCTGAGCCAAACTTCTCTGTTCCAAATATCCATTTCCCTGACTCTTATTTACTCCTTAAACTAATGCAATCTGGTTTCCAGCTCCACTCCTCCAATAAAGCCATTAAGCAATAATAGTTCGATGCAAATGCAGTGACTATTTCTTAATCTTTATCATACTTGACCTTTTTGTAGCATTTGACCCCACTAAGTAAACCATACTTTTTACAAACTTTCTCTTCCTTTTGCTCTCAGGGAGTGGTGCAGTTTATCCTGATTTTCTCCCTATTCTGCGTTTGTTCTTAGAATCTGTGGCTGGATCCTCTTTATCTCTCTCCTTGGGTGTTAATGTGTCCCAGGACTCCATCTACCACTTGCTTCTTTTTTGACATCTTCTCCGCTTTTACTGGAGATCCCCAAGTTTCTATTATAGTCAGATCTCTCTCTTTAGCTTCAGACAGAGTTGTGATAGTTACATTATCAATGTTTATTGAAGTGTAGTGTTGAGCAGATTACACACAATTTAGTAGTAGAAAATCCCATTCCATAGATGGAGAAATTGAGTTCAGAGACTGACAATTGGAAAGTTCTAGAAACAGATGTGATTCCATCCATTTTGATTCTAGAGTTGTGCTGTTAAGTTAGCTACTAACCATATATGGTTGTTTTAAATTTACATTAATTAAAATTAAATTGAAAATTCAGCTTCTTGGGGCACCTGGCTGGCTCAGTTGGTAGAATATGTGACTCTTGATCTTGGGGTCATGAGTTCAAGCCCCACAATGGGTGTAGAGCCTACTTAAAAAAATTCAGTTTTTTAGTCACACTAGCCACACTTCAATTGCTCAACTGTCACACATGGCTAGTGGCTTCCCTACTGGAAAGCACAGTATAAAACATTTTCATCATCACTGAATGTTCTGTTGAATATTGCTGCTCTAGAGACTTGCTCTAATCACATCTGGAAAAGTATTTTCCTCAGTCTCCTTTCTCATTCTGCAATGACGGGGTAATCATTATTCACAGTTACCTGTGTAACCTTCCACAACTTTCTCTAAACAAATTCATATAAAAACACCCATATAATACACATTTTGTTTTATGTTATTTTTTTAAAATGAGATCAAATTATACTTATTGTTCTGTAACTTGCTTTGTTACCTAACAATAGATCTTGAACCTACTTCCACATCAGACTTTTAAGAAACTGCCAAACTATTTTCAGAGCAGATATGCCATTTAAATTCTCATAGGTTATGGTGGTATCTCATTATGGTTTTAATTTGCATTTCACTATTGACTAATGATGTTGAACATCTTTTCATGGCTTATTTGCCACCTGTATATCCTCTTTTTAAAAGAATGTTTATTTATCTTTGAGAGAGAGAGAAAGAGCATGAATGAGGGAGGGAAAGAGAGAGAGGAACAAAGGATCTGAAGTGGGATCTGGACTGACAGCAGCCAGCTGGATCCAGGGCTTGAACTCACTAACTGTGAGATCATGACCTGAGCCAAAGTCAAAGTTCAAAAGACTGAGCCACCCAGATGCCCCAACCTGTATATTCTCTTAAGTGAAATTTTCATTCATGTCTTTTGCTCATTTTGTAATTGGAATTTTTTATTTTGTTTACTGTTGAGGTTTGAGAATTTTTCACATATTCTACGTACTAGTCCTTGTGGTTTGCAATATATGTGGTTTGCAAATATATTCTTCCAGTCTGTAATTAACTTTTTTTCCTCTTAACAGGTTCTTTCACGGAGAAAATGTTTAAAAATTTGATGTGGTGCAATTTATCAGTTCTCCTTATGTGAAGCACGTTTTAGTGTCTAGTCTGAAAATGCTTTGCTGACCCTAGATCCAGAAGAGTTTCTCCTATAATTTTTCCTAAACACTTAATAGTTATATGTTTTACATTTAAATTCATAATCCATTTTAAGGGTTAATTTTTATATAAAGTTTGAGGTTAGGTCGAGGTTTATTTATTTATTTATTTTGCCCATGGATGTTCAATTGTTCCAACACCATTGTTGAAAAGGGCATCTTTTGGGGCGCCTGGATGGCTCAGTTGGTTAAGCGGCCGACTTCGGCTCAGGTCATGATCTCGCGGTCCTTGAGTTTGAGCCCCGCGTTGGGCTCTGTGCTGACAGCTCAGAGCCTGGAGCCTGTTTCAGATTCTGTGCTTCCCTCTCTCTGACCCTCCCCCGTTCATGCTCTGTCTCTCTCTGTCTCAAAAATAAATAAATGTTAAAAAAAAAAATTAAAAAAAAAAAGAAGAAAAGGGCATCTTTTCTCCATTGAATTACATTTGTACCTCTGTCAAAAAAATTATTGGTCATATTTATGTGAGTTTATTTCTGGGTTTTCTCTTTTTTTTAACTGAGGTATAATTGACATATATTAATGACATTATATTAGTTTCAAATATACACCATAATGGGTTGATGTATGCATATATTGCAAAATGATCATCACAATAAATCTAGTTAACATCTGTCATCATACATAGTTACAAAACCTTCAAGGTTCTTTTAGCAGCTTTCAAATATGCAATATAGTATTATTGAGCCACACCAACAATTGATGTGGTCATATGAGTTTTCAGTGGATTACATTGGTCAATTTTTTTAATGTTGAATCAGTCCTGTGCCCTTGAAATAAACCCCATTTGGTCATAGTGTATAATTCTATTTATATGTTGCTGATTTCTATTTTCTAATATTTTGTTAAAGATTTGTGTGTCGTATTCTTTTTTTTTTTAATTTTTTTTTAACATTTATTCATTTTTGAGATAGAGAGAGACAGAGCATGAATGGTGGAAGGTCAGAGAGAGAGGGAGACACAGAATCTGAAACAGGCTCCAGGCTCTGAGCTGTCAGCACAGAGTCCGACGCGGGGGCTCGAACTCACGGACCGCGAGATCATGACCTGAGCCGAAGTCGGACGCCCAACCGACTGAGCCACCCAGGCGCCCCATTATGTGTTGTATTCTTGAGAGATATTGGTGTGTATTTTTCTTTTTTGTATGTCTTTGTCTGGTTTTGGTATCAGGTTAATACTAGCTTCATGAAATGAATTGGAAATGTTTCCTCCTCTTCCATTTTTTTTTTGTTGTTGAGAATATTGTGTAGAATTGATATTAATTCTTCTTTAAATATTTGGTAAATTTTTCCAATGAAACTATTGGGCCTGGAGATTTCTTTTGGGGAAACTTCTTTAAGTTATGAATTAAATTTGCTTTAATATTTATAGGGCTATTCAAATGATCTATTTCATATTGGGTGACTTATAAAATTTGTGTTTCCTGAGGAATTGGTTCATTTTATCTAAGTTGTCAGATTTATCTGGGTAGACTTGTTCTTAGTAGTTCCTTATACTAAGGTAGGGCCATCAGTTGTATCCCCAGTTTCATTTGTGATATTGGTAATTTGTGTCTTCTTTCTGTTTTTTCCTTCCTTCCTTCCTCCCTTCCTCCCTTCCTCCCTTCCTCCCTTCCTCCCTTCCTTCCTTCCTTCCTTCCTTCCTTCCTTCCTTCCTTCCTTTCTTCTTTCTTTCCTTCCTTCCTTCCTTCCTTCCTTCCTTCCTTCCTTCCTTCCATCTGTATTGCTCGAAGTTTGTCAATGTCATTGTTCTTTCAAAGAACCAGCTCTTTGTTTCACTAATTTCCATTAATGTTTTTCTGTTTTAGATTTAATCAAGTTTTGCTTCTATGTTTGTTATTTTCTTCTTTCTTTTGGCTTGAGTTTCTTTTACTCATCTTTGTGCATGTTCTAGGGTAGGAGCTTAGATTACTGATTTGAAAATTTCCCCCTTTCCTAATGTATGCTTTAGTACTATAAAATTTACTCTCCGCATTGATTTAGCTGTGTCCCACAAGTTCCAACATGATTTTTATTCGGCTCAATGTATGTATGTATGTATGTATGTATGTATGTATGTATGTGTGTATGTATGTATGTATGTATTTTTACTTCTTTGAGAGATCCTCTTTGATACATGGTTTGTTTTTTTTTAAATATAATTTATTGTCAAATTGGCTAACATACAGTGTGTAAAGTAGATTCATCTCAACAGGTGCCCTCATCCCTGCTCATCCCAACAGGTGCCCTCCTCAAAACCCATCACCCACCCTCCCCTCCCTCCCATCCCCCATCAACCCTCAGAATGTTCTCAGTTTTTAAGAGTCTCTTATGGTTTGGCTCCCTCCCTCTCTAACTTTTTTTTTTTTCCCTTCCCCTCCCCCATGGTCTTCTGTTAAGTTTTTCAGGATCCACGTAAGAGTAGAAACATATAGTATCTGTCTTTCTCTATATGACTTATTTCACTTAGCATAACACTCTCCAGTTCCATCCACGTTGCTACAAAAGGCCATATTTCATTCTTTCTCATTGCCACGTAGTATTCCATTGTGTATATAACCACAATTTATTTATCCATTCATCAATTGATGGACATTTAGGCTCTTTCCATAATTTGGCTATTGTTGAAAGTGCTGCTATAAACATTGGGGTACAAGTGCCCCTATGCATCAGCACTCCTGTATCCGTTGGGTAAAATCCTAGCAGTGCTGTTGCTGGGTCATAGGCTAGATCTATTTTTAATTTTTTGAGGAACGTCCACACTGTTTTCCAGAGCGGCTGTACCAGTTCGCATTCCTACCAACAGTACAAGAGGGTTCCCATTTCTCCACATCCTCGCCAGCATCTATAGATGGCGGTGTAGGAAGACGCTGGGCTTACCATGTCCTGCTGATCGCTTAGATTTCACCCATATCTGCCTATATGATTTCAACTTTTAAAAATTTGTTGAACTTTGTTTAATGACCCAGGATGTTGCCTATCTTGGTATATGTTCTGTGATAACTTGAAGAGAATGTATATTCCACTATTGATGGGTATTTGTAAATGTTGATTAGATCTTGTTGGCTATTGTGTAATGGCGTTCAATATCCTTGCTGATTTTATGCCCAGTTACTCTTTCAGTTATTGAGAGAGGGGTCTTAAAGTATCCAGCTATAATTGTGAATTTTTCTATTTCTTTTAGTTCTGTCAGTTTTTGCTTCACATATTTTACAGCTGTTTGGTGCATATACATTTAGGATTGCTATGTCTTGCTGGATGGTCATTGTCCTTTCCTGCCTCTGGTAATATGTTTTGATTTGAAGTATACTTTACATGATGGTAATATAACTGTTCATGCTTTCTTGGATTAATGTTCAGATTAGTGTTTGCTTCGTAGTATCTATATTAGTTTGCCAGAACTGCCATGACAAAATACTACAGATTGTGTGGCTTAAGTATATATATATGTGTGTGTGTGTGTGTGTGTGTGTGTATTCTCTCACAATTCTAGAGGGAGGAATCTGAGATCAAGGTGCCAGCAGGCTTGGTTTTCTCTGATGTATCTTTGGCTTGCAGATGGCTGCTAAGTCTCATTATGTCTTCACTTTGTAATCCCTTTAAGTATTTTTGTGTCCTGTTCCCTCTTCTTATAGGGACACTAGTCATATTGGATTAGGGTCAACCCCTACTTTAAACATAATTACCCTTTTTAAAGGATGAAATACTGTTACAGTCTGCAGTGCTGGAAGTTAGGGCTTCAACATGAATTTGGGGGCAATACAATTCAGCCCATACCGGTATATTTTTCTATCCTTTTATTTTCAACTTGCTGATCCGTGTATATTTGAAGAATAAATATCATATAAACTGACAATGCCTTTTAATTCACTCTTCTAATCTCTCCTTTTTAACTGAGGTATTTAGACCATTTTCATTTAATAACTCTTGATACATTAAGACCTAGGTTTCCCATTTATATATATTTTTAACTTTTTTTTTCTTTTTCTTTTTCTTGCCTTCTTGTGGGTTACTTGGCTGTTTTTTAGGATTCCACTTGATTTATCTGTCATGCTTCTGAGCATGTCTCTTTGTATAGATTTTTAGTGCTTTCTCTACTTATTGCATAATACATGCATAACTTGCCACAGTCTACTAGTGTCAATATTTTATCAGTTTGGATGAAGTATAGAAACTTAATCTCCCTTTACCTCCTCCCACTTATAATTGTGTTAAATATTTCCTCTATGTTAATTAAGAACTTCCTCCATCTGAGAACATCTTGAACGTCTTTTTGCCAGATATAGAATTCATGTTTGACAGTTCGTGTCTTTATCACTTGAAAATGTGTCACTTCCTTTGACCTCCATGGTGTCAGATGAGAAATCCACTGTTACTCAAATGAGTGTTTCCCCCCAAAACAATGAGTCATTCTCTCTTGCTGCTTTTAAGATTTTTTTCTTTGTCTTTAACTTCAGAAATTTGACGTATGTGTGTGTGCGTGTGTGTGTGTAATTCTTTTGTGATTTCTCTTGTTTGAGGTCTTCTCAGCTCCTTGTATCTATAAGTGTCTTTCTTCCCCAACTGAAAATTCTCTAGCCATTATTTACTACCATTGTTTCAATTCCACTCTTTCCATCCTCTCCTTCCGGAACTCCAGTGATATGAATGTTAACTCTTTTGTTTTAGTTGTTCAGGTTGCTAAGACTCTGGATTTGTTTGTTTGTTGTTGTTGTTGTTGTTGTTGTTTCTCTCCGTCACTCAGATTGGGTAAATTAGTTAATCTGTTCTCAAACTCTCTGTGTCTCTCCTCCATTATCTCTATTATAGTATTGAACATATCTGTCAAGCTCTTATTTCAGTTATTTTATTTATAGTATTTTTCAATCCCATGATTGCAGTTTGGTTCATCTTTGTAACTTTTATTTCTTTGTTCACAGTCCTAGACATTTTTAGGAACAAGCATACTTTTTCTCTAAGTATTTCACTATACATCTCTAAATTGTGAAATAAAATTTGTATGTAATCACCATTATTACACCTATAAAACCAATGATAATTCTTTTTGTTTTTAAAGTTTATTTATCTTGAGAGAGAGAGAGGGAAAGAGAGCATGAGCAGAAGGAGGGACAGAGAGAGAGAGAGGGAGAGAGAGAATTCCAAGCCAGTTCTACGCTGTCAGTGCAGAGGCTGGTGTGGGGCTCGATCCCACCATCCTGGGATCATGACCTGCGCCAAAATCAAGAGTCAGATGCTTAACTGACTGAGCCACCCAGGCCCCCCAAACCAGTGATAATTCTTTATTACTAGTCTAAATTTGAATTTCACTGATTTCCCCCAAATGTCTGTTTATAATTGATTCATCCAAATTAGTATCCATACAAGACTTATAGACGGCATTTTGTTGCTTTGTCTTTTAACTTTCTTCTCATCTAGAATAGTGACTCCTCACTTTTTTCCATGCCATTGACTTGTTGAAATACTAGATAGTAATTCTTTAAAATGTCCCACCTTGTGGGCTTTTCAGATTGTTTCATTCCCTATAAACTGGAAGTTTAAGATAAATGCTTGATTAGGTCCGATTTCAATATTTTTGTGAAAAATACTTCAAAAGAGGTGTTATTAAAGTGCTATTTCTAGTAGTAAAAAATTGAGGTATAGAACCTAACTATCTAGTAAAGGGGACTTACTTAAATAAATTATGACAGGGGCACCTGGGTGACTTAGTTGGTCGAGCATCCCACTCTTGATTTAGGCAGAGGTCATGATCTCAGGGTCATTGGAGTGAGCCCCATGTTGGGCTCTGAGCTGAGTGTGGAGCCTGATTAAGATTCTCTCTTTCCCTCTGCCCTTCTTCCCTGCTTGTGCTCTCCATCTCTAAAATTAAAAAAACCCAATAATTAATAAATAATGACATATCCATAATGTGCAACCAATACTGAAGACATGAAGAAATATTCAGTAAGAAGAGTGCTTGAATACAAATTTGAGAATGTGACCCATGTTCATATTGTGGTAAATGAGAAAAGCTGGTCGCCAAAGCTAAGATACGCCCTGCGTGAATATGGGTGGTAGGATCTACATCACAACCCTGTTGATTAGTGCTGGGGTTCAGTAAGCTATTTGTCCTGTTTTTCCTTTGTAGGAAATAAAGAAAAGAAAGATCTGTAACGATCTTTCATTACTTTGTAATAACACTAACATAAAAGCAATGGAAGTCATCTTCCAGTAGATAATCAAAAGAATAATAAAAATAATAAAATTTAAAAAATTTAAAAATGTAAATAAATAGCTTAAATGTACACCCCAGAAATAAGATGGTGTAAAGAGGATGTGAACCTCTGCGGTTTCCTGTAGGTTCCTCAATGCCTTTAAACCACCTTCTTTAAAGAGGGAATGCAGAGTGAAGCAAAGCAGCACATGACTGGCTTTAGGAGTCACTTACACTTGAAGCCCAGAACGTGGGAAAGGAGGCAGACAAGACACATGAGAAACGAAATGTAAGGCACATGGGTGGCTCAGTCTGTTAAGCATCCGACTTGGTTTTGGCTCAGGTCATGGTCTCTTTGGGGGTTAAAGCCCCACATCAGGTTCTGCGCGACTAACACGGAGCCTGCTTGGGGTTCTCTCTTCCCCTCTCTTTCTCTCTCTCTCTCTCTCTCTCTCTCAAAATAAATAAAGAAACTTTAACAAAAGAAACAAAATGGAAACATCCCCCAGTTTAATAAGTAGGGTTGGCAGCTGCTCCTTCTCAACCCGGAGCTTCAGCGAGCCCTCGGCATGTGAATGCCCCACCCTATGACTGACACACACTGGGCAGTCACCCTAGGCACAGTCCAGGCCATGTCATGTGGACAGCCCTCCCTCATGCCCATGGTAAGGGGCACTAGAGGCCAGCCAGGCCACAGCTGTGAAAGGAAGGCCTGACTTCTGAGGCCTCACCGTTTCCTCTCTGGGGTCCTTCTTGTATGCCGCCCCCACCTTTCTCACTTCCTAGTGCCAAAGAGGTCCTCCTCTGGGACCCCAGCACCACACCCACATTGGTTCTTACTGTGTATTTATTTTGCAGGAAGCATCTCTGTGAGGCAGGGTGGGGTGGTGCCCTGGTGTTCAGGCTCTAATCCCCTGGAAGAGTCTGGCTCTACCTCTTGCTAACCTGAATCCTCAAGCAAGTAATTTACAAGTCAGTTTCTTTACAGTGTCCTTAGAAACACAGCATGTGAGCTTGAAGGGTTCCCAAATATTTAACATCCGATGGTTGTTTCGTTAGGTTCCCAATGGCACGTTTTGGGGTTGAAGCTCAGGAACTTTTTTCTCTACTTTCTCCTCTCTTCTTTCCAACTAAGTATTTAGCAGAGAAAAGAATTAAAATAACTTAAAGGATATGTATTTTTTCCCTGATTTGTTATGTAAAATTTAACACAGCTAAAAAAAAAAAAAAAAAAAGAGCAGATAACAATTACTCTTTTTTCTCTTTGCTTACACCCACTCCCCCATTTATCAAAGGGAAATCTTTGTTAGCTGAATCTGTTCCAAGGTTGTTTCTTTGTCCTTGGCTTAGTTTTACAAGTGCTTAAGAAAAATTCCTTACATTTCTATAGAGCTTTACATTTTACAATGTGTTTGTACATACTTTGTGTAATTTTCTCCCCTAGCACTTTTAAAAGCAGCTATATTGAGGTACATTTTACCTATAATAAAATTCACTCATTTTAAGTGTACATCGTATCGGCAAATGAGTACAATTATCTAAGCACCACCACATTCAAGATGCAGACATTTCTTTTTTTTTTTTTTAATTTTTTTTAACGTTTATTTATTTTTGAGACAGAGAGAGACAGAGCATGAACAGGGGAGGGGCAGAGAGAGAGGGAGACACAGAATCTGTAACAGGCTCCAGGCTCCGAGCTGTCAGCACAGAGCCCAATGCAGGGCTCAAACCCACGAACCGTGAGATCATGACCTGAGCCGAAGTCGGACGCTTAACCGACCAAGCCACCCAGGCGCCCCAAGATGCAGACATTTCTATCACTCAAGCAAGTTCCCATGTGTCTCTTCTCAAGCAATGCCCTTCCTTCCCGCCCCAGCCTCCAGCAACTACTGATCTGTTTCCTTATCTCTACAGTTTTGCCTTGTTTTAGAATTTCCTTTGGATGACACGGTAGAGTATGCGATCTTTTGTGTCTAGATTTTTCACCTGGCCTAATGTTTTTGAGATGCATCAGTGTTGTTGCACGTATCGATAGTTTGTTCCTTTTATTGACGACTAGCATTTTGGTGCGTGAACATTCCAGTTTTTGACTACTTAGGGAATAATGTTACAGACATTGATGTACTTGTATTAACATAGTTTTATTTCTCTTGGGTAAATATCGAAGAGTGAAATTGCTGCGTCTATGGCAAGTGTCCATTTAACTTACTCCTAATTGTTTATGGGAGGATGTTTTGACTCATCACAAAAACTCTAGACCAGCGGAAGGCAGCTCTTCCTACTTTACAGATAAGGAAACTAAGGCACTAGGAAAGTTTTGTGCTTTACTCAAACTTCTGCTGTGAAACTTCGGACATGCTAAGATTAGGACATAGACACCTACTATTCACTTGCCTTTTCATTTTTTGTTTTCTTTCTCTTTAGATCTTTTGTTTTAATGTGAGAATGTAAGTTAATTGTACACAAAATTTAAAAAAATGTAGATATGTAAAGAAAAAGGAGCCAACAATTGCCTGTTTCCTCCACTCAGAGGGGACCATTGTTAATGCTTTTTGTATCATTGCAGGCTCGTGTCTGTGTGTGTGTGTGTGTGTGTGTGTGTGTGTGTGTGTGTGTGTGTTTCTTCCTGCAAAGACAGTTAAGATTGTGTGTAATCTTTGTGTCCTGATTGCCACATTCAGTCATGAAGATCATTCTCCCCACTTCTATCCTGAAGATCTTTTCACATTAATAAATACACACCTACAACATCCTTTTAAGAGGTTGCTGAATCTTTGTATTGATGAGTCAGTATGAATTTTTATATTGATGGCGCATGACAGTTGGTTATTTTAGATTTTGTGCTATTCTTAACAATAATCTGATATTCAGTTTTAAGAACTTATTTGTATCTCCACCTATTTGTAAAGCATACCTATGCATTTTGAGATGAATCATTTGATTTTAGATTTGCTGTTCTTTAAAAGTGTAACTTTGATTTCTTTCCAAGTATACCCTAGAGATGTGGGTGAGGGGATTGGTCTCGCTGTGGAAATGAGAAATGGAACTCATCTGAGTGAAGAAATAGGTCTGTTATGTAAGACGCTTAGGTGGTGAGTTTTGTACTTTGTCTCAAATATTTTTTTGATATGAAAAAAATCCCTCCTACCTCCCAAAAGAGGAACATGGAGTAAAAATTTGGCAGCAAAGAGTCTGCAAGGAACAAGCTGCCTTTAGCAATGCAACTCCAGAAGTTTCACTTCTGTCTCTTCCTCTTCTCTGCCCAAGAGGGAAAACTCTTAAAATGCATGGAGCCAGTTGAAAAGAGCTTCAATATTAGAGTGGGGACAGAGCTGATGTCAGAGAAAGAGCCAATTCAGTAACCGGCCAAAATGACAGTGGTAAAAATAATCCAGTTCCTCTCTAAAAGTGTCCATTCCCAAATGGTCTCTGTGCAGTTATATGAACTAAACTTATTCCCCTTGAGTTCCCATAAAGAATTACTCTTCTCAAATCCTCTTTGCCAGAGAAAACAGTGGAATAAAAAAGTCAACAGAGAGATTAATTCACACTTAAAATTATTTTCCACTTCTGTTGCTTCATTTTCTAAAAAAAGTATTTTCAGAGACCTGAGGTAGAAGGAAGTTTGATATCATTGAGTTCGGTCTCCTCATTTTATAGATGAGGAAGTAGGTGGAGAATATAATGTTTAGATTTCACTTTGATCTTTGTTTTCTTTTCCTCTAAAGATCGAGTTCTTCAGTTCTGGGCTTCTGTAATGCTTTTTGAAAAGAGTTGTTTCCCTACTCACTCCTTGATTTCCTTGACTGGACTGGTTTTCCTAGGAGAAAAGTATTTTCTGTCGTTATGGAGTACAGTATAAACCTCTCAGGACTAGTTCCATTCAAGAAATGACCTGTTCAACTTCCTTCCCTCAATCCGCTCCCCTTTTCTCTCTCTTTAACCTTTCTTGTTTCTTTCTTTCCTGTTTTAGAGAAAGAAATAGTCTTGTTCCTACAAAGAAAAAAGTTTTCACATGTAGTCTCTTACCCCCTTTTGTTTCATAAAGTTTTTTTTTGAAAGGTAATCCATATTAACTGAATACAAAATAGAAAGTAGTCTCTATTTTAGCAAAAATTGTCTGAAAAATATAAAAGTAAGGTATAAATCACATTAGCAAGAAAGTATGTAGTAGTTAATAAAAAGTGCATGAAACCTTTATGAAAAAAAAATTGAAACTCTATTAAGGAACACAGGACAACCTGATGTGCCGAGCTAATGAATGGAATGATTTAACATTTGTAAATATATCCATTCTTTTTTAATAAATCAGGTCATTTAGGCCAGTTGCAATAAAAATCCAACACAATATTTTTTCCTGATTTTATTGAGATATAATTGCAATGTCAGATTGTATTAATTTTAGGTGTACAACATACCTTAGTATGTGTGTATATTTCAAAATTATTACCATAAGAAGTTTTGTCAACATCCATCACCTCACAATTATAAATCTCTTTCTTGTGATAAGAAGTTTTAGGATTTACCCTTTTAGCAATTTTCAAACATACAATATAGCATTATTAGCTTCAGTGGCCATGTTGTAAATTACATCCCAGAACTTATTTATCTTATAACTGTAAGTTTGCACCTTCTGACTACCTTCACCTATTTCACCGCTCCCCCCATCCTCCTTGTGGACTCTATTTAAGCACTCAACAATTGATTCTAGAGTTTTCATGGAAGTATAAAATATAAAATAACAAATTTAATAAATAAAATAAAAGCCAAAGGTAGCGGGATGTTCAGAACCATTCTTCTTAATAGTAGAGCCTCCTGCCCAGCCATCATATTAAATAATGTAATAAGAGCACAAGGACAAGAACACCAACAAAAAGCCCAGTGAAACAGAATAAATAACACAGAACACACACACATCCACATACATTTATCTACCTGCCTAATATTCTACATAACATACAATAGAAATGGCATCACCGACCAATGAAGAAAGGATGGATTTTTAGGGGAAAATAATGAGAAAAGTAGCTTATTATATAGAAAAAATAAAGTTAGGTTTCTATCTCATACCATAAATAATAGTGACCTCCAGAGGGATTAGAGACCAATTGCAAAACCAAACTATAAAGCTAGTGAAAAAAACTATAGACAAATATCATAGTGATCTTGGAGTGGCAAAAAGGAAAACCTCTTAAACAAGACCCTCCCAAGTAGACGTCACAGTGATAAAGCTTGATACGTTTTAATAAATCATTATTAAGACTTTCAGTTCAGTGAAGTATTCGATGGACAAAGCTGGTAGAGGGTTGATGGAGCAGAAGACATTACCTGTAATGTTTAGAGATGATACTGAACATACACATAAACACACACAGACACAAAATAGAAAAATGGGCAAAGATAAGAGAAGTCCATTCACTGAAGGAGAAGAAACGTTAACAGTTAACCAGATGTGAAGAGGAGACTAAGCTCATAGTAGTAAAAGAAATCTAAAGGGAACAAAGTAAAACATTACATTCATCAGCTTGGCAAAAATTATAAAGAAGGATATAGTTACTCACCCCTCCCTGAAGCTAGCTGTTCCTGAGCAGAGCCCAGAGCCGCCCAGATATTTATTCTGATTTGCAAAGTTTGATTCTTTGGTCCAGGTTATAAGAGATTCAGAAGTTGTTTATTTACTGGAGGAGAAAAGGGCTCCCTTTGTTGGTGGTACCTTCGTTTTTCTCCAGATTTCCATTTGGTTTCTTCTGGTTGGATCATTAACAAATGATTCCCTAGTATGGATTTGTAATCTGCTTGAAAAAAAGGGGGGTGGATATCATTAGGACGGATGTGGGGAACAGAATTCTCATGCAGAGCTGGTAAGAGCAAAACTGGTCAGTTGATTGGGAGAAAGACTTGGTAGCACTTACAAAAATTAAGTGTGTGACTAGCCTAAGATTTAATAATTCTTTTCCTGGGTACCTATCTCTAAGAAACCCTTTCTCAGGTCCATGTAGAGATAGGTGTGAGATTGTTCATTGAAATATTTGTTTGTGTTAGTGAGAAGTTGGAGGCAAACAGATATTCATCATTAAGAGACTGTATGGGTGTAATAAGGGATATGCCTACAATGGTATAGTCAGCAATTAGAAGCTATAAGATAAATGCACATACAGTAATACAGATCTTAAGAACATGGGGTTAAGTGAAAATAGAAGCAGAATGAAATCTATAGCAGAATGTTTTATAAATTAAAAAATAACATTCAAATCAATACTATGCATCTTTCAAGGATACTTACATATCTAGGATACTTATATATACTCAATACATTAGAGAAAAAGTTAGGATAGGTATGTAGATAACAGAGAAAATAGGAGGATGTGTAACAGACCATGTTGATGTTAAGCTGTATGGTGGACTTAACTCTGCACCTGTGAAAAAGTGCACATGTTTACTCACACAAAGAAAATGTATTCATTGAACAAATACTTATTGAGCACGTGCTAGAAGTGAAAGAAAACATATCACCTGGATCGCAGCATTTAGAATAGCCACTCAACATTCTGTACACCAGTGCTTTTCCCCTACCCCCTCCTTCTATTTCTGAATCTTTGACTCACAAAAATTAAACTTTTCTGCGGAAACACATTTCCCCTTTTGAATGATGCTACAAAACTGCTTTTTGGCCATCCTAAAAATAACCCATTCTACAAAACTGCTTTTGTACAATGCTACAAATGCTACAAAAACTGCTTTTTGGCCATCCTAAAAATAACCCATTCTCTTGACCATCATCATCTTGTCTTTCTATTTCTTGTGTCAAGACAACATCTTCAAATAGATAACCAAACTTTTTTTTTTTGGTATGTATGTATGTATGTTACATATGTATGTATTTTTCCTTTTTTAATTTTGTTTCATTTGATTGTACGTATATGCCACATATTCTTTATCCATTCATCAGTCAATGGACATTTGGGCTCTCTCCATAGTCTGCCTGTTGTTGATAATGCTGCTGCTATAAACATTGGGGTGCATGTACCCTTTTAAATCTGTATTTTTGTATCCTTTAGGCAAATACCTAATAGTGCAATTGCTGGATCATGGGGTAGTTTTATTTTCAGTTTTCTGAGGAACCTCCATACTGTTCTCCAGATTGGCATTCCTACCAACAGTGCAAGAGGGTTCCCCTTTCTCCACATCCTCACTAACACCTGTTGTTTCTTGTGTTGTTAATTTTAGCCATTCTGACAGGCATGAGGTGGTATTTTATTGTGGTTTTTATTTGTATTTCCCTGATGATAAGTGATGTTGAGCATCTTTTCACGCATTTGGATGTCTTTTGAAAATTGTTTATTCGTGTCTTCTGCCCATTTATTTATTTTATTTTCTGAGAGAGAGAGAGTGCAAACAGGGTAGAGGCAGAGAGGGAGAGAAATCCAAAGCAGGTTCTAAGCTGTCAGCTCAGAACCTGAGGCAGGGCTCAAACTCATGAACTGTGAGATCATGATCTGAGCTGAAACCAAGAGTTGGATGCTCAACCATCTGAACCATCCAGGCTCCCCATCTTCTGCCTATTTCTTAACTGGGTTATTTGGTTTCTGGGTGTTGAATCTGATAAATTCTTTATAAATTTTGGATACCAACTGTTTATCAGATATATCGTTTGCTAATATCTTCTCCCATTCTGCAGGCTCCCTTTGAGTTTTCTTGGTTGTTTCCTTCACTGTGCAGAAGCTTTTATCTTGATGAAGTCCCAGTAGTTCATGTTTTCTTTTGTTTTCCTTGTCTTTGGTAATGTGTCTAGTAAGAAGTTGCTCCAGCTGAGGTCAAAGAGGTTGCTGCCTGTGTTCTCCTCTAGGATTTTGTTTGTCTCACACTTAGGTCTTTCATCCATTTTGAATTTATTTTTGTGTATGGTGTAAGAAAAGGCCCAGTTTCATTCTTCTACATTTCATTGTCTGGTTTTCCCAACATCATTTGTTGAAGACTTTTTTTCCATTGGGTATTCTTTCCTGTTTTGTTGAAGATGAGTTGACCATATAGCTGTGGGTCAATTTCTGGGTTTTCCATTCTGCTTCATTGATCTATATGTCTGTTTTTGTGCCAGAATCATACTGTCTTGATGACTATTGCTTTGTAGTATAGCTTGAAACCTGGGATCATGATACCTCCAGTTTTGTTTTCTCAAATGGATAACCAAATTTACCTTCACTTCTCAATGTAGAATTATTACAATTTATTCTATCCTTCTCTTACAGATGATTTCTCAAAGATTACCAATGGTTTCTTAGTTTTAATCAAGTGGTCTTGTTTTCTGTTTAAATAAATAAGCATTTATTGGGTATATACTTTGATATATAGTATGATAGGAGGTAGTGGCATAAGAAGATTCTAGTACAGTCCCTGTGTTCTAGGAGATTTAACACCCAATTAGAAAGTAAATATGGACATGGATAATCTTACTATGATGTTCTAATTACAGAGATAAGATGTGCCCATCTTACTACTGAAACTCAAGTGGGACCTTTGAATTCAGGAAGACTTTTTATAGACTATTCAGTCTGAGTGTTGAGAGATGAATGAGGTAAGTAAAATTAAAGACAAGTGGTTCTCAATCCCAGCTGCACATTTGATCTTCAATATTAATGCCTCAGTCCCACCCAAGACCAATGAAATCAAAATGTCTGGGGGTAGAACCTGGGCATATTATTTAGAAGTTTCTCTTTTGATTTTAAGACGCAGCCAGATCTGAGTGCCACAGATCTAGACTGCTACAGGAACAAGAGCAAGGCTACAGCGGGGTAAATGGTAGCCATATGGCTAGTAAGCATCAGAGCCTCCTAGCGTGGATCGCCTCACCTGAATGTTCTTACCCACTTCTCATTGCTGTTTCCACAGGACTGAGGTGATATTAGGATATGGTGCATTATGCTATGATTAAGCAAACAAACAATTTAGTGGATTAGAACAATGAAATTTTGTTTTTGTTTTTGCTTGCTTTTATTGGGTGTCCTTGGGGGAGGGGTTCCTGCTTGATGTCATTCTCACTCAGGGACCCCCACTTGTGGAGCTTTCACTATTTGGAGCCAGTTTCTCTGTCAGGGGAAGGGAAAATAGTGAATTGTATGCCAATTCATAGAGACTTCCACCTATAAGTGACCCACGACACTCCTGCCCACAGGCCCTGGCCAAATCAAGTCCTGTGGCCATACCTAACATCATGGGGGTGGGTGTGCTACTTCACCATATGCCTGGAAGATAACTGGAATATCTATAAAAATATCACTAAGCTGTATGAAATTAAATTGAATTCAACTGCCAAAGGCAGCCAGTTATATTTATGTGAGCTTCTACAATATAATGTGACCTGGAAATAGTTATTTCTTTATATTTGAGCCAAGTAGGATATCCCCAGTGAAGTTGAATGATGTACTTTTTTCATTCTTACATCTAATTCTCCCACTTTCAATTTCTTAACCTGTGTTTTGGCCTTACTAGAAAAAACAAGAGTTGGGTTTCCAAGATTTCAGCACTTTCCATATTATTCAGATGGAAACTTTCTTTCATCTTTAGAGGATAAAATCCATGTAACAATGACTTTTTGAACCAGTCAGAACATGTATCCACCCAGGCATCATTTCTCCTTTTCTATTTGTGAGGATGACTTTATAAGGCCAATTGACTCATGCCAGCTTCCTCCTATCTTTGTTTCCATAGCTTATAAATCAAAACAGTATCTTCATAATTCTTCATGATTTCAAAGAACTTGCCCATAAGTAGTCTCATTTAATCCCTAAACCAACTCTGTGGTGAAGAGATTATTCAATCCTATTTTAAAGATGAAGAAATTGAGGTTCAGAGAGGTGAGACAAGGTCTCATGGAGATTTCTGAAATATTTTCGTCTCCTGACAGCCTCTCTCATCTTTTTTTCTACTTTGTCATCAGTTTGGCCCTTTAATAAGTCAAAATATTCATTCGTTCACTCAACAAGAACTAGTTATCTACTGGAAGCCTGGCATGGGGCCAGTTGCAGGGGGTGTATATACATAGTCCCTTGTCCTAGAGGAGTGCTCTGTTGAAGAAGATGCTATCTGCTGTTCAACCAACAGCCTTTCCTTCTTTTAATTTCCTTCTTTAATTTTTTTCGCAGGACACCAGTATATTCAATTTCTTGATTTCAGAGACCTTAGGTCCCTACCAGAAGCTCAGCAGATGGCCCTAATTGGTTGAAACCAGTCATAAATATGTAATAGGATAGATTTGAGTGTTGACTGGTGGTCTCGTTCTGGATAATAAGTTATAAGGGGGATTTGCTTAGAAGAGCATTCCTTTCCAAATAAAAGTCAAGGAATGATGATTTGAAAGCCACTATGACTCTCCTTTCCCTTTCCCAAATGTGAATTCGATGTTTGGAAGTATATTAACCCTTCCATGACCTTGTTGTGACAAACAACATGGGCCTAAGTCCTTGAGATATTTTTGAATTCTTGGGTTGCCTACATCCAGACTTCTTGTTATGAGAGGAAAAACAATCACCTTAAATATTTAGGCTTCTGTTGATTGGAATTTCTGTTATGCGCAGTTGAATGGATTCCCAGGTGATTCAATGGACTATTTTGGTGACCAACTAATACAGAAATTCTTATTTGTATTAGAGTTCTTAGTCTTTGCCTGTCTACCCCAGCCACTTCTGAGGGACTGTACCCCATCCA
The DNA here is from genome assembly GCF_018350155.1 of Leopardus geoffroyi. Taxonomy (NCBI): domain Eukaryota; kingdom Metazoa; phylum Chordata; class Mammalia; order Carnivora; family Felidae; genus Leopardus; species Leopardus geoffroyi. Next base: position 190,638,690 of record NC_059326.1, read on the forward strand.
TAGCTCCAATTTCCTAAGTTACAAATGGAATGACTGAGTTCTGCACAGTGGACCCTTTCTCCTCATGGACAAGGCTGATCCTAGGATAGCCAACTACCAATCTGCCTTTGAACTATAGCCTGGGACTACCATAGAAAATGAGAACTTAAGGGACTGGAGTTTTCTTTCAAGAATTTGGAATGTAGAATTGAGATAATAAGTCAGTGAGCTCAGAGAGCTGAGTTGAGAGTTTAGCTGAAAGGATTTGGGGCTGGGTTGTATAATACATACCATGAGCAAGCTGAAATCATGAGGAAGTTGGTCATGGGGAGAGTTTCAGAGAGAGGCAGAGATACCTAAAAGAAGAACAGAGAAAGTGATGCCTTGGAGATTCCTAATGGGGTATTGATTCCAGACCATGTGTGCTCTTGTCGTGAGTTACTTCTTCCTTGGGGCAATATTAGTGAACCTCTGTTCTTGTCCTCAAATAAGTTCTAACTAACATACTAGACAAGAAGAGCTGTATTTTAATCCCTTTTTCCTTGTACTTCAAAAGATATATTTTTTGTATTTATTGGGATTATGTGTGAACAACACCCAGCACAGTGCTTAGCACATAGCCACAATTTAGTGAATATTAATTCCTTTTTATTTCCCTAACACCTAGGGCTGTACAGAAGTAGAACTGACTACTTGGAAGGAAGTATGAAAGCTGAGGTGTGACCACACATATCAAGCTTTAGATTGATGAGTAAATTAGTGATCCTTTCTTTACTTGCCTTTTTTCCCCCCAAGATTTCAAGATTCCATGGATCTGCATGTCTCTGACTGAATCAGCTTTGACAAACAAACCAGTCTATTTTCTTTGCCTTATATCAGTCCCCACAAGGTAATGGGTTAAAATGAATGGCTATACCTAAGGCATATGCCCACCCTAATCATATGCCAGACTGGATCCATATAGATTCAAAAAGGGTTGGTTCCACAAAGGAAGGGATGTTGAACAGGCAACAATAAGATATATCCACTACAATAGGTCATTCTGTCTTTTGTGTTCTTCTAACTCTACCTGCATAATAACTACTTGAATAATAACTAATATTTTTGGGGGTTCACTATCTGCATGGTACTCTGCTAAATGCTTTCCATAGGCCATCTCATTTAGTGCTCATAGCAATCCAAGATATAGGTACTACCATCTCTATTTTATAGAAGGTTAATTGAGCACAGAGACATTGAGTAAATTGTTCATAGCCATACAGCTAGTATGTGGTCAAGATGGAACCCAGGCAGTGCGATTTCCCATCCCATAGAAAATAAAGAAGTTGATGCAGGGGTCATAGAGTGAGAGGAAGCTTGCTAAATAGGCTCCCATGGTTGACAATGAGCAAGAGAGGCTGTCCTTCTACCTCAATAAAAGAAATCAGAAAATATCCTTTCCCAGGTTGAAGTCATTTCCTGACCTAACAGAATATGTAGTCATAAACTGCCAAAGCTGGAGGAGATTTAGAGATGTGACAACTTAGTTCTAGGCACACTTTAATGAAAATGCTCCCGTTTGTGGAATTCTTTCTTTTATAGGTTTTACTAACAGGCTCAGTAATCATCCACAAAAGATGGATTCCTCTTGGCCCTCAGACAGTGCCCTCCTTCATGTGGCTTATCAGGTCTTTTATGATCTGCCCTTGGCCTGTGTCCCCGTCCCCTCATTTGCACTTCTTCCCTCCTGATTTGAGGTCCAGCCATAGAGAAATTTACACACGCACACCAATCATAATCCTCAGATCACTATATTGTCTCAGTGTTAGTCTACACATAGCCCTGTTTTATTTTACCTGTTCATTTATTTATTTATTTATTTTGGTCAGAGCATTTAAGTTTTACATTTACTTTTAAATACTATGATAAAGACCTGTGAAGCTTAAATTCTTCAGTTAGTCTAAAATGCCTCGCTGTTCTAGTCACTGAGCTTTTACATGTTCTTTGTCCTGCTGGAAATTCTTTTCTATGCTGCCCCAATCCTCTCCAATATCCTTGAGGTCTATATTTAAAAAGTGTTCTTGACTCTCTTTTTCCATCTTCAAGACTGGGCTAGGGATCTTTTCTCAACACTCCCTTACTATTCTGTCCTTTCCTTATCACACCGTGCTATATTGTCTATTAACTTGCTTGTCTGCCAGTAGGAGGCACCAGCTTGTGAACTTATTGAGGATAAGAGTGGCTGGTCTCATACTGCTGTCTCAGTGTTTAGCACAGTACATGGCACATAGCATGAATTCCATATATAGTCCAAAGGTTGGTGAACTCTTTCTGTTAAGACCAGATGGTAAATATTTTTAGCTTTGTGGGCAATACAGTATCTGTTGCATTTACTCAACTCTGCCATTGTAGCGTGAAAGCAGCCATAAACAATATGTAAACATATGGGCATGGCAGTGTTGCAATATAACTTTATTTACAAAGATGGGTGGTGGGTGGGATCTGGTCAATGGGCAATAGTTTGCTGACCTCTTCTATAACTGATGAAGAAATGAACAAATAAAAATGAATGAGTGGGATTACATTTAACTTCATTTACCATAAAGGAAGTATTGTTTACCACAAAGAACTCTTTATTAGAAAACATGGATTCTGTTTTCTTCATATCACTTAACAGTCTTTTATCTTTTGGCTTCCAACAGCCTTATCTTTAAGTAGTAATTTAAATAATACCTCCTCTGCTTAAAATTTGAAACTGTCATATTCTTAAGAGTAGGATCTATGCCTTATTTGTCTTTATCCCCAGAACCTAGCAGAATTCCACATGCCAAAAGTAAATAGATTGACAAGCCACTTGCTGAATGATTGAAAGGTCAGGGTGATAGCAGGTATTTGGTGAAGCACATAGTTGAGCCAGATAATTGTGTAAACTCTTATGATTGGAAAAACCTTAGCCATCCATCTGAATTACCATGATATAGAAGTTCTTCTAGATTTAAGAACATAGGTCTTTTTGATTCCAAATGACTGAAGACCCCACACAAACCGGCTTTATTTCAAAAGGACATTTGTTGGCACATTGACGTGTCTTGTTTCAGAGGTTCAAACCTTGTCAAGGACCTAGGATTCTCTATTTCTCCACTTGCCTTCTGCCTAATTGGTTCTCTCATCAGGCAGGCTTCACCCATTAGTGGCATAATGGATAACTTTGGATCCAGGCCCATATCCTTATAGCTGAAAAATCAGTGGAAAATAGGGAACTAGAACTCAAAAATTCTAGTAAATGTGTCAAGGTTGTGTATCCTTGGCTTTATTCAGATCAATTGTTCATCCTTGATCCAAACACCATGGCCATGAATGAAATCAATACCATCTAAACTGCACTGACTAAAAATGAGGGAGGACCAGCTCTCCAGGTGCAAACCTCCATATGTAGAGGAAGGTGGTAAAGACATGAATTACCTAAAACTGCTATGGCCCTCTCTGAAGAATAATATACTTTAATACAGTAATACAAATTGAGCATCCAATATTAGGATGAAGACCGTCTAGGGACCCTAACTTAGGAAGAGAGGATAACCAAGCTTAGCCTCTCGTTCCAGTGTGTGACCCTTTACAGATACTAAATTATTATTAAAATTTGCATTTCTAAAATAAAAGCATATGTGCATTCAAAATGCTTTATTTTAGAATAGCCTTAGGTTTACAGAAAAATGATGAAGATTGTACAGATAGTTCCCATACACCCCACACTTAGTTTCCCCCTACTATTAACATCTTACATTATGGTAATGGTATACTTGTAACAGTTAATAAGCCAATATTAACACTATTAATACTATTGACCAACGTCCAAAATTTTCTTAATTTTCACCTAAAGGCCTTTTTCTCTTCCAGGAGCCTATGATACCACATTACATTTAGTTGTCATGTCTCCTGAGGTTCCTCCTGGCTGTAACATTTTTTCAGATTTTCCTTTGGTTTTTTAATGACCTTGGCAGGTTTTTTAAGATTTTTAAAATTTATTTTGAAAGAGAAAGAGAGAGAAAGAGAGAGAGCATGCACAGGAGAGAGTAGGGAAGGGATGGAGAGAGAGGGGGAGTAACAGAATCCCAAGCAGGCTCTGTGCTATTAACTCAGAGCCCAACACGTGGCTCAATCTCACAAACCGTGAGATCATGGTCTGAGCTGAAATCAAGAGTTGGATGCTTAAATGACTGAGCCACCCAGGAGCCCCATGACATTGGATATTTTGACAAGTATTTGTCAAATATTTTGTAGAATCTGCCTCAGTTTGGCTGTGTTTGATGGTTTTCTCATGAGTGTACTGGGATGATGTTTCTTGGGAAGAAAAATTTACCACACGGGTAAAGTATCATTTATACCACATCATGTCAAGGGTGCAAACCATCAACATGACTTGTCTCTGTTGATGCTGGCCTTGATCACCTGCAAGAGGTAGTGTTTGCCAGATCTCTCCACTGTAAAGTTAGTTGTTGTTCTTACTGTCTTTACTGGAAGTTTGGGAAGGAAGTCACTGTGTTCAGCCTACAATTAAGGATAGGAGTTATGTTCTACCTTTCCTTTGAGGAGGAAGTAACTACATAAATTATTTGGAATGTTTTTGGACAGAAGATTTGTCTCTCCTTTCTCGCTTATTTATTGATTTGATCACTGTATCAGTATCGACATTTATTTTATACTTTGGGCTATAATCCAGTTCTAGTTTATATTGTTGCTTGGGTTGTTCCTGCTTTGGTCATGGGTAGCTTTTTTGGTTGCCTCCTGTGTCCATTTAACAATCACATCATTGTGGATTTTACTTTTTATTTACTTTTTGAGCACTTTCAGACTTTCTAGCACAAGATGCTCCAGACTCATTTTAAGTATTTCCTGCCCCAGTCCTAGAACCAGACATTTCTCCAAGGAGCCTGGTTCCTTTTATTGGTGAGTGGTATTTAGAAACTAAGATCTGGATGTGAGATGTGCTCAATATACACATTTTTTAAAGTAAAATTATTATAAAAGGCTTATAACTAAAAAAACAGCCAATACCTTTCCTATTCCTTCCCATAAAATGTAAACTCTTTTGAGTTTTTTTCTTCTGTTTTTTTTTCCTTCCATATTACTAATAATGTGCTTTTACTGTTACTGTTTGATTGACCATTTTGATTACCGTCTATTGACCTCCTGAAGGGTGAGTACCCCATTCCCCTTCCTCTCTGCCCATCTTCCCAATGTACTCCTATCATAATTTTGTGTTAAACTAGTAGCTAGAGTTTACATTATCATGACTGTACAACTATCTTTCCAATTGAGCAAATGTACTGTAATTTCATATTCTTTCATGTACAATATTTAGTGTTTCCTGATTGTAATAATTGTCTACTGTTTTCCTTTTCTTAATTTCCCAAGTGTTTATCAAAATTCTTCTTAAATGATTCAAGCCCTTTCTATCAAAGACCGACTTGATCTATTTTCAAAATACCTAAATGCATGAGATGATCTATCAGTTACACTCACCACTACCACCGCCAGCCTTACTCCTCTGTCCTTTTGCTCCAGCATGGTTTGCTTGTTGTGGTAACAAGTCTGCAAAGATGCTTCCCCTTCACCTCCAATGAACTTCCTGCTATTCGCACCCTTGTATTGTTCCTTCTACTTGAATCCAGGATGGCCTTCTATTTTTTTTTAAATGTTTATTTATTTGATAGAGAGTGCATGTGAGTGGAGGAGCAGGGAGGGGTAGGGATAGAGAGAGAGAATCCCAAACAGATTCTGCACTTTCAGCACAGGGCCCTACACAGGGCTCAATCTCACATCATGACCTGAGCTGAAATCAAGAGTTGGATGCTTAACCAACCAAGCCACCCAGGCACCCCTGGGATGGCCTTCTTCTTGACCAATAGAATGCAGTGGAAATAATACTGAATCACATGTCAGTTTAGGTCATAACCTTTGCCCGTTCTTCCTGAGTCTGTTGGAATGCTCACTTTTTTTTTAATGTTTTTATTTATTTTTGAGACAGAGAGGGACAGAGCATGAATGGGGGAGGGTCAGAGAGAGGGAGACACAGAATCCGAAGCAGGCTCCAGGCTCTGAGCCGTCAGCCCAGAGCCCGACGCGGGGCTCGAACTCACGGACCGCGAGATCGTGACCTGGCTGAAGTCGGACGCCTAACCGACTGCGCCACCCAGGCGCCCCTCACTTTTGAGAAAACCATATACTGTGTAAGAAACTCATTTACTTTGAGACTGCTATACTGAAGGAAGCCCAAGATGCCTGTGGAAAGGCCATGTGGAGGCACAGGGGTACCTGTCCAGCCACTAGGTCTTCTAGTCATCCCATCAATTTCCTAGACATGTGAGTACAAAGTCATCTTGGGTGTTGTCTTTGTATCTTTTTCATATTGAATATTTCCCCAAATGTCTCTGATCCTTAGTTGCCTATTCATATTTAAAAGACACACTAAAAACTAATTAGGAATGCTGCATACATGACTGAGGCTCATGAACTGGTAGCTTCATTGAAGGGGAATTGTGTTGGTATTAACGGGGAGCACCTAAATATCAATATCTGTAAGTGTTTTATTAGGGCTATCCAATTTGTCCGGAGACTAACTCTCCCAGCTTCCTAGGAAGAGGATCCCACAGTTCAGTGGGTAGTCAGTGGGAACATTTTCTCTGAATCCTTCTATTTTCATCCCTTCCCCCTGTTTTACTAGATTCTCTGAGTGCAGAGACTCATCCAGTATTGTATTTTCACCAATACTTTTACTATGAGCAATGTTGAAGGTCTGAGACTCATTTGGCTGGTTACAATCAAATGAGGATTTTTTTCTTAAATCTAGAGCATTTGTGCATCCTTAAATTCCCTCTCTGGAGCTGGGTATAATTTGGCTGGCCACTGGTATGGTGTGTCTCATAGCTTTGGTTCCCTAAGGACCACAGGTTGAAGGAGGGTGTCATGATCAAGAGCATGGATTTTGGGATCAGGGACACTTGGGCTTGAGTCATGTTTTCACTTTCTTGACTGTCAATGTCATTTATGTAGCCCCCTTAAGCCTCCATTCCCTTGTCTGTTAAATGGGAAAAAATACCTATTTCTTAGTGTTGTGAGAATTAAATAATACATCTGTATCATGTAGTAGAGTGCCTGGAATATAACTAAACATTCAGTAACCAATGATGATGACCTAAATCTATGTTAGAAAACATATCTGTTTGATTTGATTCCTCCTCTAACTGGTTCTGTGGTCTTGGATAGATCACTGAAGCTATAGAGTCCAGAGGTCTATCATCTCACCCAAGCCTTATAGTCTGGTTCATGAGCTATCTTTTATGCTCTTCATCATTAGGTGATGAAGACTTCACTAAAAACTGGTAGAACTGGGTCTTGACCTTGGGCTTGTTTGTTACCTGAGCATGTCCTGTAATGGCCACGGTATGCTTCCTCTATTGAATTCTTCTTTCCCTGTCTAGTAAATTCTAATGGTGATTTTGTCTTATGTGATGGTTGATTGCTTTTGTTTGCCAGTTATCAGAGTAAAGGGGCTAAAGTTCCAGGTGATGGAGAACCAGGTGAACCAGGTAAAGGGAGCAGAGCCCATTTCCAGTCTAACTTTTCTTTGGCCCCTATGAGGAGTCCATGTTTAAATAGAAGCCAATGAGGTGAGTTCATTGCATTTTACTACAAGCTGCACAGGAGTGGGAAGGACTGTAGCTCATTCACAGCTTACACATGCACATACACACAAGCACATGCATGGATGCTAACACACAGGGTAGGAAATCCTTTGATATGTATGGACAAAGGAATACAGGTGCAACCTCACTATCAGTCCACACATTTCCACATACACTGGTGGTCAGGAGAAAGAGCTCAGCACATTTTATCATACATCTCTTGAGGGAGACTATTCAGGAGGGAGGAAAGGGAAGGTTATGAGGCAGAAAGAGAAATGAAACTAAAAGGTCCTGCCCTGTCAGCACTAACCAGAGTATAAGAAATGGACTTTGGACAGACAGACTGACTCCTGGGGCCTGCCAACAGTCAAAATGTCCAAAGGGCCTCTTATTCTCTGGCTGCTGATTGAACTTGGGCGGCTTTCTCTGAGTAAGTGTTCTGAATCCTTCCATGCAGGAGTCCCTGCAGAGCTTGGCATCCTGTGATAGATTTTCACAGCCGATCAGGCCTCAGTAGAGCAGAAGCCTGCTTCATTCTTGATTCCTCCCAGATTTTTTTCTTTGGAGGGTCTCTGCCTTTCTAGTTACATAGGGTTTTATCCTGAGACTGGTTTTAGAGTTTTACAGTGGGCTAATTTGTATTCAAATCAGAAATGACAACTTAAGAAGAAACACAAAATAAAGGGTCAGATGAAATGGGGAAAAGAAATTTCCTCTGCAGGTATTATTAGCATAGTTGGAGCCAGGGGAATTCTTCTGCAGAGCTCTTATTATAATTTGTATTTTTCTCTTTATTTTCAGTGGTTTTGGTTTGCTTTTTGTTTGTCTTCTTTTGCTGGGTATGACGCTTCATCCCTCACCAGAAGGTGAGGTTTGTTGTGTCCAAGTTTTGGGTGATGCAAGTGTACACACTCATCCTGGGCCAGTTTAGACTTCTGTGTCCTGGCAGCCTTGGGCAAAATGCTCCTCACTGAGCTGCAGTGGTCTCAGTCACTAGTCATTAACAATGGAAACATGTCTAAATTGCTCTGGCTCTTCTATGTATGAAATGAGGGAGCCAGATAAGACCAGTTTGAACAATCCATGATTCTAGAACTAGACAGTATCTAATATCCCTAGCAGTTTTCAAAGTTAGTAGCTATTTGCAAATGATTTCTCAAGTGTGCTGCCTGCAAAAGCACTTCCATTCCAAGGAAAACAAATGTGTTCTCTCTACCCTTCAAACCTTTGCCATGCTGTTTTTCATCCTGCCTTTCTTTTCTCGGTAACTACATGCATTATCAGGTCTCCACCCAAGTCAGGCTTTTCCTGAGCACTCTGAGCCTCTGGACGGGGTGAGGTGTTTCTGCTATGAATTCCTATCTTCCATGAAGTCATCCATCAGAGAACTTGTCACCCTGTAGTAATTGATCATTTAACTGCCTCTCTTCCTAGATACTCTGTAGGAATTAATGGAATGAAGGCAATCCCTGTCACTTTCTTTATCAGTGTTTTCAGTGGTCTTTATCTTGTCCTGAGTAGTTGAGGTGTGGAGGTTTACGTTGTGTTGAAGGTTGCTGGAGTCTATGTTCCTGCTCCTGGCTGGACACTGATGGGGTAGGCTTCTCCAATCCTATGTGAAGGAAGCAGCACCTAGAGAACTGTCTTTTGTTCATTTTTCATTTGTACTTTTTCTAAAATGACCAATTTAGAAGAGAGTGATTGCTCAGAATCAACAAGGATCAATCAGGACTGGATATGCTCTTAAAAGATGCAGAATGAAACCCTTTCCTCAGTAAATAGTGAAAATGAGACCCTGACTGGGGAAGGGGCCTTTCCTGAGGTCACCACCTGGAGAAGGAACAAAGCTGGGAACAGAACCTAGGTTGTACCTACCGTCCTAGGTAATTCCCAAAAAGGGAATTTGATTATCAGTGATTCTTCTGCTCCAAGATACTTTTGTACCAGCAGGGAAGAGCTTCTTGTCCTATTTCTAAATTCTGAAATGCTTGGTTACTTGTACTAATACTTTATTAATTTCATGTGGCATTTGATACTTCATTGCGTATAAACCTCCGAAATACTTCTGAAGCAAGTATTATATATCCCCCTTGCTTTCAATGATAATGAGGTCAGGATTATTGTGGCTTTCCCCCAAGAACACAAAAGCAGTAACTAGCAGAATGAAGTTTACACTGTAGCCTAATGGGTGTTTTTCTGCCACACCAAATTGTCTGCTTCCTTTTTTTAAATATTAATTTTTAATCCAGTCAGTAATACAGAAACACCCCAGGTGAAAAAAATAACAGCATCATAAAGCTAAAATCCCTTTGACTACTCCCTCCTTCTCCAGTTCCTTTCCTCTGATGGCAAAAGCGACTGGAACAGTGAGTTGGGTGTATATCCCACCAGACACTTTTCTATGCATATACCTTCATACGTCTGTGCCCACAGACAAAAAAAAAAAAAAAAAAAAAGCTAACTGTTTTGTTTTATAAGATGGTTTTGTATTTTATGTGTTGTTTTGAATTTTTCCTTTTCATACATTAATAAGCCTTGGAGTTTTCATGTCAACTGATAAAGATTTACTTCTAATAACCTTGGAATGATTGCATGGAATGAATGATTCATTATGTTTACAGGGAATGCATATGCCATAGTTTTGCTGTTCCCCACATACATTGTTCACTTCATTCACATATATATGAAAGCTGCAGCAAACTTTTGCAAACAGATTTCCCTGTGCACATGTCTTTTTGTAGGGTAGATAACAAAGCACGGAATTGCTAAGGCTTAGCTATGATACACGCATGCTCAATATTAATGGAAACTGCCAAATTGCCTCACAGTGTGGCTATACCAATTAAACTCCCATTTCATTCCAGTGTACTCCAATAGTCTATGCCATTTCCTGAGTCCCTGTCTGGCCAACTTTGATATTATTGGCATTCTAAATTTTTTGCCAGTCTTACAGATGAAATTTACTGGCTTCTTGTATTTCTTTATCTATGCCTGTTATGTCTTCTGTCAATTTTTATATTGGGTGTTTTCTTACTGAGTAGTAGGATGCCTCTTTCTATAGTATGATACTGGAAAAACAAACTGTTTAATCTCCAGCAGAAATAATTCCTGCATATATTTTTAATCAATTTTCCAAACATTCATAGGAATAAGCTCATATTGAGAAAGTTACTAGTTTTAGGTGCATATGTTCTGTTGGTAATAGAGCTGAAGGTGATGACAATGAATTTCTTATGTATTTATTTTTCCTTGTTTCATGGTAGGCTAAATGGACTTCTAGAGCATTTATGGTCACTGAAACATTCCTACTACAATGAAATGAATAAACTGTGATTTCAGGGTCTGAAATTTCAGGGCGTGTCTGAATTTGGTTTGTGCTTACCTTATTTTAGAGAGGGTTATGGGAACCTTCCTGATACCTGGGTCAGAGAGGAACCTGGTACTCTTGGCCATGTGCTATACAACTTAGCCCAATGGGCCAACAAAGTCAGTGAATGTAGAGTCTCACAAGAAAGTACCTTGGAGAAAACAGAGCAGGACCTACGTACCCTAGAGAAAGCAGGTGGAGTCCTGATGATCTGGAGCTTCAGCCTGTCTTCAGTAGCATTTTTTGGGAGTGGAGGGTTAGAACCAGCAATTGTTAGAACAATTGTTGATGCTCAATTAACCCAGTGAGCTTAACATTTGCAGCAGTGAAAATGTTTCGCAGATTCTTAGCAATGGAAGTAATCTTAGAAGAGCTTGTCCACTGGTCCTCAAATCCTGGGTGACTAGCAAGTGATATCAGAATGACCTGGAGAATTTCCATGGGCCTTGGCTTCAAACATTCTGATTCAGGGTTGGGCAATAAAATTTGCACTTTCAACACCTTCCCCAGGTCATGCTGATGAGCAGGCAAAGCTGGGAAATAGGACTGCTTCATTTCAGAAATAGCGATACCTTCCATCTCACACAACTAATATAGTAAAACTAATCCTTGGCATTTTTCTATGCATAGGTGCCATTCTTTCTAATTCTTGTGGTTCTTTCCAGTTTTAACATTAAAAAAGTGTTCAAACTCCACCTAACTTCATGTTCTCTAACAACAAATAAATGGTCCAGAGCAATCAATTTCTAGATCCAGTACTGAAAGGAGAGAAGGACAATGGAACGTAGTTCAACAGCCTATCTTGCTGCCACAGCATTCTCTGGGTTTGAAAATGGAGGGAGTCCCAAGCAGTCAGGTCAGCAGTACATGGCCACTGTTTATTGAGGATACACTGGGTAGAGTGCTAGTTCTGGATGTGTTTACATGAGTTAGTGGAATTAGATTAAAGAGTTGGATTTTTCATTGGAAAAGTTTTTGGCTTATTGGAATGGTACTCAAGAACAGATTTTTTAAATCAGCAAAAAGGGCTTGTTATGGAGATGAGTTCAGACCATGAGGTGGGTCAGCTATCTGTAACTGGGAGACAAAAGGGTGTGGAGTTAGGGACTCAGCAGTGGCTAAGGGCACATCAGAATTTAGGCTAAAAAGTATACATAATGACTCTTCTCATCTTCCTGGAAGCATCTAGCTGCACAAACATCATGCAGTATATTTGAGAGATTTTAGTACTGCACAGCCTTAATTTTTCTCATCTTTCCTCACAGTTCCAGCTGCACCAGAGACTGTGAGAGGGTTTTTGGGTCAGTCGGTGACCTTGCCCTGTAAGTACTCATCCTGGTCTGAAAACAGCAACAGCATGTGCTGGGGCAAGGGCCCGTGTCCCAAATCCAAGTGCAACAATGAGCTTCTCCACACTAATGGGATGACGGTGTTGTCCAGAAAGTCATCAAAATATGAACTTCAGGGCAATATCCGACAAGGCAATGTCTCCTTGACCATCTTGAACACCAACGAAGGTGACAACAGTGTATACTGCTGCCGCATAGAGGTCCCTGGCTGGTTCAATGACGTGAAAAAGAACATTCGCCTCCAGCTGAGGAGAGGTGTGTACATGAAGGGGCTTGTGTCTGTGGAAGGATAGATTCAACAGTTAATGGGGAATGGATGTACTGGGTGGTGTTGGGAGGCTGTAGGTGCTTAAGCACGAGGGGGCAGATTAATTTTAAGATGTGTTGCTATGACTAGAGGAGGCACAGTATGGAGCAAATACCCATGGGGGCCAAGAAGACCACAGAAATGAGTGGGCAGGGGGTGCATGGGAAGGGAACCAGTGAATTGGAGGGTCAGTCTACAAAAGACATCTGCTTCTTATTACAAGATTGTTGCTTTGTGCACAGTGTTTTCAGATTTCACAGTTTTTACGTGTATGACATTGATTTTTATATGTTGGCAAAGATTTTTTAAAAAATACCATATAAATTAAATAAAATGTGTCCATGGGTCAGCTTCAGCCCATTAGCCAAAGTTTGCAACTTCCAGCAAAGGGGAAAGGGCATGAGACTTGGAGACAATCACAGCAGTTTTCAGGTGGCCTTTCCGTCTGTTACTGTCAGTTGCTTTTGATGAAACTGGAATATGGTGGGATTCTTAAAGATTTGAGCTGCATAGAAGGCAGCCTCTGGTTGAATTATGCTAACAGTAATCACCTTTCCTGCTTGTTGGGAATGGTGTCTCTCAGAGTAAGCTCTATGTTCAAACTGCATCAAAGATGGAGGGTTATCGGGGCACCTCAGTGGCTCAGTCAGCTCAGCGTCCAACTCTTGGTTTCCGCTCAGGTCATGATCTCGTGGTTTTGTGAGTTCAAACCCTACATCAGCTCTGCACTGCCAGGATGGAGCCTGCTTGGGATTCTCTCTCTCTCTCTCTCTCTCTCTCTCTCTGCCCCTCCCCCACTCACGCTCTCTCCGTCTCTCTCAAAATAAATAAATAAACTTAAAAGAAAAAAGATGGGGGATTCTTGTGCTTTGTTCCTGACTGGGTAGGCATCTTGGAAGGCAGGATCATATGCTTATAGCCACATGTTTAACAGGATTCTCAGGTGACACCAATGCACTCTAAAATTTGGGAACGACTTATGTGGATGCTTCTTATTTCAGAACTTTCATATACTTTAGTATATTTTTCTTTAAAAGCGACTTTGTGATAGAAAAGGTATTTTTCTGATTTACTGAAGTTTTATTAAAGTTAAATGAGGCTAATCCAAGTCTTCTATTTTCAAGCCTGATATAACCAGCTATTATTTTATAAAATACTTGTTGAACTCAATATCTATGGGTCATTTCTAAGCTCACTGAAATCTGTTAGAGTTAATCAAAATTTGACATATTTAAGAGATGGTAGCATATGTAGAATAACTGTGGCTGATGAACCCAAACTCAAATGTTAGGGGGTGAGTGGTGTCGGCATGAACTTGTTGTTAATATATGAAAGAGACTACATTCTCATCCCATGTTGAACACCTTGGATTCATTTTTATTACAGATTTTAATTTTATTTCATTGTGGAAAGAACACCTATGGTGAGTTCTGCTCACTTAACAAATTTTCAAGTATACAACTTATTGTTAACTTTAGGTATGAGTTGTACAACAGAACTTGAGCTTCTTCATCTTGCTTGACTAAAATTTCATGTTTGGGCTCACTTTTGATGCAATTGTTCATTTGCTCACTGATGCAATCTTTTTGGAATATCTACCATGTGCCCAACATTGTGGTAGGTATTAGATTTGTAGCAGAGAACAAAATAAATAGCAGATTTTCCCTTACGGAGCTTACAGTCTGGTGGGAGAAGCAGGTGTTAAACCATAATCATAAAATAAAAGTGAGGGTAAACTATAGAGTACAAAACCCAGAAACCTAATTGATTGCAGAATATGTGTGACCTCCTTACAACAGTGTCCTTTTAGCTGAGACATGAGGGTTCAGTAGGAGTCAGCCTAATGAAGAGAGAGGCTCGGAAGCAACAGGTACAAAGTCCCTCCAGTGTGAGGTCACTGTTTAGAGAGGTGAAGAAAAGCCAGTGGGCTGGAGACAAGTGAGAAGAGTAAAGTGGAGACCTGAGATTGTAAAGAAAGAGCCAGATCAAGTGGAATTTTTGTGGGCCAACTTTGGGGTTGGGTCCTTTATCTCAAGGGCAAGGAGGACCCAGTAAAATCTTTTAAGTAGGGGACCGACATAATTATTTGTCATTTTAAAAGATTGTTCTAGCCAATGTGTAAAAAGCATATCAGAAAGGTCAAGAGTAGGGGCAAGAAACCCAACTTTCATGGGCATTCCAGTGGTCCAGGCCAGTGGACCAGGTGAGGGCAGCAGAAACAGAGAAATGGACAGATCCCACATATATTTGTACCATGTATCTTATATCGGTTACAGCTCCAACAACCAAGCGCCCAACAACAACTACTGCCATGACAACAACCATAGCTATGCTTCCAACAACAGCTGTGACTACACCTGAACTCACAACCAGAACACCACTTCAGACTACCCTCACAGCTGTGGCAACCACATGCCCCCCAACAATATCAACCTTTCTTCCTGAAGCAACCCCAGCTCTTGAGACCACTGAGCCTTCAATGGGAGCACCCACCTTCACTACAGGTACATGGTACATTTGGCCATTCTTTCCCTTCTGCCGGTCAGATGTATCTTGGGTCCCTTGCAACAGGGTTCTTTTACTGAATGGGGCAGTTCAGAGACTTACCCTTGTGTGTGTGCCTTCTGGTTTGCTAGGGTTGTCATAACAAATGCCACAGAGCAGGGGGCTTAAACAACAGAAATTTATTTTCTCATAATTCTGGAGGCTAGAAGTATGAGACAAAGGTGTCAGTACGACTGATTTCTTGGCTTATAAATGGCTACCTTCTTTCTGTGTCTTCACATGGTCTTCCCTCTGTGTCTCTGTCCTAATCTTATCTTCTCATAAGGCCACCAGTCATATTGAATTAGGGTTCATCCATATAACTTCATTTTACTTAATTTTTCTTTCTCCAAATAAGGGCACAATTTCCTGTATTGGGGGTTAGAATTTCAACATTTGAATTTTGGGGAATATAGTTCAGTTTATAACTGTATGTATGTGCGTGTGTGTGAGTGAGGATGTGGTTTCATCAATCTGTTCCTTTTCTTTGTTTTATGGTTTCCTTTTTTGCCCCCTATTTTTTGAAAGTCAGATTTTTTGGTTCTCCAGTTGACCTTCCAGGAATCTTAGAGATATTTATGCAACAGCTAGGATATGTCACCTGGGGTCAGACCCCAGTTTTATTCTTCCAGGGGTTAAGTCTCTGCCTTGGCATTAGAGATTGGTTGAGGAAAGGCCTCCAGATGCCTTAAAATATCCCTTGATGATGAACTAGTTCTACCTTTGTTTCTTCCTTCCTCTTTCCTTCCCTTCTTCTCTCAATCCCTTCCTCCCTCCCTTCCATTCTTTTCTTTTTCTTTCCTTCCTGCCCCTCCCCCCCAAGTCGTTTTTGATCCTCCATCTTGGACCCTCACTGACTTACTAGCTTCATTACTTATAGGGCTTATCAAAGTGCCCACCATGTTTCAACCTCTGATACCAAGGTAATGCTATTGGAAACTCATTAAGAGATAGTGTGAAGGCTTTCTTAGTTGTCTCAGCTGCCTCAGTAAGGCCTGGATAATTTAAATAGCTTTATAATATTGAATCAGCTAATTCTGTTATACTCTGGGTTGTCACCTAAAGTTCATGAACCATAAACCAGCCAATTTTTGTATGTATTTTTAATTGTTTTTGGTGTTTAAAATAATCACCTTAAACTATGACATTTGTAGTTTTCTTGATCCTAAAAAATTACTTGCAATCCTTGAAGAAAACCTGAAATATATAAAAAGGAGCAAAGACAAGTATAAAAATAGCCCTGGATCCCACCACTCGGCACAAACACTTATTTTTGCAGCTCTCTTTTATCAAACTTTTTTTATATTCCAGAATCAGAAAGTTTCTTTCTCTCCAGTGACTCTGAGAGAAGCACCGAGGTGACCTCTGGAAACATTGCCTTGCTTACATCCAGAGGTATGAGGACACTTTCTTTCTCTTTCTTTTCCTCATTTCTTAGGTTGAGGAGAGTAAAATGCTATTGAATGAGATAACTGAAGATGAATTTTGGGTCCTGTGTGCCATGAACCCTATCTAGGACAAATTGGACCACATTTGTGGTTCATTCATTCTTGTGGCTTTGAGAGAGAAAGGGGGGTGGGGAGAGAGACTGACCTTGATTTGTTTAAGCAATTCCTCATGGTAGCACATTTCTGGAGTATTTGCCTTTCCATTCCAGGTGAGGCAGTGCTTAGCTGTCTCATCCTAATTCCCAGTACAATGATCTTTGTTGACTTCCTTGAGGGACGTCCTCACTTGATCATTGGCTTTCTATAGTAGAGAGAGAAATTCATTCATGTGATCTTTCATCCTTCAAGACTTCTTTAGGTATTTAATAGGGGTCCAAGGGCAGAGAATACCCTAAAATAAGGCACGATTTACATCCATGCGGGGGAGGGGGGGTGCTAGAGAGAAGTGCCCAGGCTGGGCTCTCTGTTTTATTCCTTTTTGCCAGGGGTTTCTGGCCTCGGCTGATACCCAGGTGAGTTGGAGAGTTGAATAACTTCATGGATATAATGGCTTTAGGTGAGTGCCTGGCATGTTAGTAAGTGCTCAAATGGCAGATTTTACTTAATGGGGCTTATAGTCAAGTAGAAGAAAACAGATATCTATGGGGTAAATAAATGAATCGGTTCTTGTGTTAGTACAATATAGGGAGGCAGTATGGCACAGGGTGTGTGCTCTGGTGTTACACTGCCTGGGTACAAGACCCACTTCTTAACTGTTGTACGACTCTGGGAAAGTTATTTAATCTCTTTGGGTCTTGGCTTCCTCATTGATAAAATGGGAATAATAATAACACCTATCCTGTGTCTCTTTCTGAAGATTAAATGAGAGGATACTTGTAGATCACTTAGAACAGCATGAACTGAATGCTCTGTAAACATTAGCTCTTCTTCTTCTTCTTCTTCTTCTTTTATTATTATTTTTTATTTAAAAAAGATATTTTTTTAATGTTTATTTATTTTTGACAGAGAGAGAGAGACAGAGCATGAGCGGGGGAGGGGCAGGGAGAGAGGGAGACACAGAATCTGAAGCAGGCTCCAAGCTCTGAGCTGTCAGATGCTCAACCAACTGAGCCACCCAGGCGCCCCATTCTACTTTTATTTTTTTTATGACAGAAGTTAGTTTAGGGGACAGTGGGGCACCAAAAACAAAAAAGACAAGTTTTTACCTAAGTTTGTTTTCTCTTTTCCTTTGTTTTTGTTTTGTTTTGTTTTGTTTTGTTTTGTTTTGTTTTTGTTTTGTTTTGTTTTGTTTTTTTCAGAATCTGAAGGTTGGGGTCTCCAGTCAACGTCCCAGACGTCAATGTGGGAAATGAGTGAGTCAGTGACTTTTCCTCAGCCAAGAGGTAAGGGGTTGTGCTCGTGAGGGTGATTTTGCTTTGACCGTGGGAACAATCTGTCATCTGCCATCTGCCTGTTTGTCTTGGGATTTGGCTATTTTGGTTCCACGGTGGTCACATCCTACATCTTCCCACAAGCTGGGAAAGTGAAACCAGCTAATAGCAGTCATGTTTGCTTCTTCCCTCTTCTGCCTCTTTTCTGAAACCCCTGTGTTGGGATTCCCCTTCTTCCTTAGTTGTTTCTGTCTTGAAGCTAGAATTGCCAGAAAATCATCCATTCATTTAAAAAAAAATAGTAATTTATTGTAAATTACACAAATATTACACTAATGTATTTTTGTTAGGGATACATAAAAAGTAGGAAAAAAATCTCTTTGACTCCCTGTCTTTAATCCCAGCCCTTCCTGTGATAAAATCACTGCTATTAGTTAAAGAGGACCATTCCTAGATCTTTTTCTATTTCCTTATGTGTGTGTATAGAAATATGCAGTTTTGTTCTGTTGTGTGAATTAAAAAAAATTCTATTATACTGTATGCAGCCTTCTGTATTTTGTTTATTTACCTAGCATTATATACTGGACTACTTTCCTTTCCAGTCCATGTAGATATATATCATTATGTTAAATTGCTGTATAGAATTTTATACTGTGGATACTTATAATATCCAATGCCCACGAAGGGACATTGAGGTGTTCTAATATTTCATTACCATAGGTAGTTTGCAGGGGCATCCTTGTATGTGAGAGCTTCCTTAAGTGTCTATGTCTAACGGTCTAGGGTGGTGACTAAGAAGGAGAAATCCTAGGCTGAAAGAAATGTACACTTTAAGTTTACTAACCATTACAAAATTGTCTTCTGGAAAGGCTTTGGCGATTTATTTTCCCACCCACAGTGTCTGCTTTCCTACATCTCCCCTATACTTGATATGACCATTTATTTAAATTTTTTTTCAATCTCCTGAGAAGAAAATTCTGTCCCATTTTTTTGTTGTTCATTTTTTCTTGTCTCATTTTTTGTTGATTAACAAGGCGTTTGAGTGTCTTTCCATATGTATAGCCAAATAATGGTGCTGTAACTCTGTGAAGGAGGCAGTGTAACATCACTCACAAAGGCTCAGCAGATAGAATTGGAGAGGATGGGCAAGAGTAAGTGGAAAGAGGATACATTTTGAAGGAAGACTATAAATCAAGGTGAAATGCAAGGGTGACCTAATGTTGAAAAGTTTTGGCTTTTTTTTTTTTTTTTTTTTTTTTTTTTGGCGCTACCTCATTCAGCGGGAAGACGGGAAATTTGGACTAGTTGTTGTTAACTTAGGTGAAGCTAGATGCCAAAGATCCAAACCTTCTTTGTCTGTGGCGTGGGGTAAAAGTGGGGGCTGTTTCCTGGCAGAAGAGAAGGTAGCAACGAGAAAAATGATGGAGAGTGGGCAAGGAGTTCTCAAAATGTTATCATTCATTCCATTTAAATCTCAGGCTATTTTACATTCAACTGCAAGGAAACAAGAGGTCATCTTGATGTTTCACCCTCTTCTGTAATATCCCAGATAATTGTTATTTTACTCCTCCTTGATAAATCCTGGAGGAGAGAGAATACTTGCAGCAACATCTAGAGGCTGCATTGCTGAGAAGGAGCTTGCTGTAAGCAGGTCTATCTCTGTGTAACCTTTACTCATTATGGAAGAAACCAGGACTTATTGAACGCATATTATATGTGGTGCAGTGCAAAGCTGTTCTCATGGGCCACTTCATTCAATTCCTTTTTAGCAGATGCTCATACCCCTATTTTGTGCAACTTTTCCAAGGCCACACTACTCTCAGGTTCCTGATGCAGGAAGTCTAGCTCTGAGTCCAAGCTCTTAGATATTATTTTATTTTGTCTTGCCTTCCTGTCTGAAATAAATGGTGGTGTTCTTTCCGTTTACTGTCCTCTCATCCCACTGGTTGTAATGAAACATTTGTAACAATAATTGCACTTTCTATTGCCGCAGACTTAATTATGTGTTAGGTGCTGTACTAAGTGTATTTAATGTGTATTTTTTATGTGTAACTTATCTGGTAAATGATGACACGGGTTTAACCCATGTCTGTTCAACTCTGCTGCCATTCTGACATCATACTGTGCTGCTTCTCCCCACCCCTCACTCCCCAGTCTGGAGCCATTTACAGAATAAGTCAGGATAAGTGCTTTCTTCATTCACATGAAAGTGCTTTCAACTCCTTTCAGAGAGCTCACGTGACTCTGTGGGGTTTCTTTCCCTGGCCAAATATCCCTGATTCCTTCCTCATTTCTTCATGTAATTGTGGATGGCAAGCCTTCCGTGGATGACAGCTGGTTTCAATTCTTCAAGAAGATCTGGTCAAAATTATTATTCCCTAAAGTCAGCATTACCCAGAGTGATAGTTCTTCGCCCCCACTCCATGGCTCCCTAGAATGGAGTTCGGAGACATGGAGTGACTTACCCAAGATCATAGAGCTGGGCAGAGGGAGAGCTGGGACTCACACCAGGCCTCGGAGATTTTAAATTTTAAATGTCTGTGGTCTCCTGGGTGGAGTTGTCTGTGGACGGGCTGGGGGTGGTATGAACCCCCTGAAATTACATATATAATTATGTGTGCATATGTGCACATGCATTTTTCTGAGGGAAAAGTCTAGGACATATCTTTAGATTCTCCAAGAATTCTGCAAAGCTCCAAGTGGTTTGGAACCATCATTCAAACACAAACAAACAAACAACAATAAAAACTTGCATAGGTTTCTCCCGTCCCCCCACCCCGGAGCTACA
This sequence comes from Leopardus geoffroyi, assembly GCF_018350155.1. Taxonomy (NCBI): domain Eukaryota; kingdom Metazoa; phylum Chordata; class Mammalia; order Carnivora; family Felidae; genus Leopardus; species Leopardus geoffroyi. The sequence goes on from NC_059326.1 coordinate 190,659,506, forward strand.
GAGTCTGTTTGAAGAATGCAAACTCTGACCCCTCCAGGTACCTAGGAACTCAAAGCATTCCATCCAGCCTGAGGGTTCATTTCATTTCTTGCTTGGCAGCAGGAATTTGTGAAATGGTTCCAATTTGTTCCCTCAAGACAAATTTGTTCCCTCCCTCAAATTTGTTCCAATTTGTTCCCTCTACTGGGGAGGGACTCTGAAGTCATAATCTGATGGCCTGGGATTAAGTCTGCCATTGATTATGCCTTCCGTTCTTTTACTGCCTCAGTAACGTCTCAGATCCTTTCTTTCTAGTCTTTTATCCTCACAGCCTCCAGGGTAGCTCTGGGTGGGGGGTTGAAAAAGCTCACTGGGGAGTCTGAAGGCTCAGGCTTATATCCCAGCTCTGCCATTTTTGTGTTTCTGTTTTCTTTTAGATCCTCAGGTGAGTTATTTGTTCTGTTCTTCTCTAAATCTCAGTTTCCCCAAAACGTACAGTGATGATGATATTAGTACTTATTTCATAGGACTGTTAAGTGAGGAAACGCCTAAGAAAAATACCTGATATCTAATTACTGGCTAGTAAATGATAGTCCTTATGCCCTATCCCCATTTCCTTTCTTCTTCACACATCTATTATTCCTACTCACACACCTTCATTTATAGGTCTCTCTGGCAGGGTAACAAGAGGCCACTTTCACCAGCTCCCAACTGACTTGCTGTTCCTTATAAGCACACAGACACTTTTGGTTTTATGATTTTTTTTTAATCTGTTAATTGCACCAGGGAAACAGCCAATGAGTGACAAAATTACAAACCTGGGAAAGTTACAAGAGCTTTTAAAATCTCACGGTAGTAATTCTCTACTTGTTACTGGAGTAAATCTGAGATTCTGAAAGCTCTTCACTGACTCCCTTTTAGATGGCTCTACAGAATTCTTAATGATTGGTTTTATTCCTGCTTATGGACACATTTCATCTCCTGCTGCCTCTGAATTGTTTTGTCCTTCTCATACTGCTCAGTCTGTAGAGGCTCCACTCTACAATGTAGGCGTGGAATTCAAGTCATGCCTGAAAAAGAGCTGTGGTTGAGTCGTGCCAAGCAAGAACTTCCAGATTCATGTTATTCATTTCATAGGACAACTCCAAGTAGGTTATCTCCTGCTTCAGTGCTCCCTCTACTTTTAAGGCATTTGCTGTAGACATCATGTGTAAAGGCCTACCTAGGGTGGCAAATCCTTGCCTCCACTCTAAGACTGCCTAGAAATGGAGCTCAGAGATGTGAAGTGACTTGCCCGAGATCGCACAGCTAGACAGAGAGAGATCTGAGACTCACACCCAGGTTTCAGGGGGTTTAAACTTGTGTTCATTAACTCCCAGGGAGGAGTATTGTCTATGGAAATCTGGGAAACTGAGAAGATTAGAAACTGGGGCCCAGAAAATGGGAGGGAATGCTTTCAGAAACAGCTGCTCTGTTACTGTGTCTTTCTGTTTGACAAAGTCATCCAAAGCTTCATGGTCCAGAGCAAGCTGGCCTTTCCAAGGAGCCAAGGGATTCTCAGGGGACAAAGTGGTTGGAGATGAGACTTTTCTCTTTATCTTGGAATTTGTTTTGGGTACTTGGAAATAGGTAATATGATTTTTTGGTAAAGGCGTTTCAAATCCGTCATTACTTAAACATGGCTTATTGAATTGATTTTCTATACATGGCATGGGAATAAATAAGTCATGACATCTGTCCTAAAAGGGGTCACACTTTAGTAAGATAGACAGGCTATGTATAGCAAACAGTCATCCAGTGGGTTTAGTTTTGGGATAGAAGTATGGAAAGTTTTCCTGGGGGCCCAAAGAAGGGAAAGATGGATTCTCTCCTGGAAAGGATGGCCAGCATAATTTAACTTAATGATCTTTGAATTGGTTCTTCAAGGATGAGAATATTTCATTGTGCAGGGAAGGGTGAACAGGCAGGAAGAAGAGCATGAACAAAAAGAAGGGAACTTGATAAGAGTATGAAATCTTTGGAGCTTGTCTAATAGTCTAGTTTAATCTAATAGAGACAAGAAGCTGGGAATGGTCTAGGTTCTTAAGGGACTTGATTGATAGGCTGAAGAATTTAGATTTTATTCCAGGGTCATGAGAAACCATTCATGTTTTCTGGGTAGGGAATGATATTTCCAGTTCTGTTTTAGGAAACATTGCTCTGGTAAGAGTGTGGGAGATGTATGAGAAGGAGCAAGCCTGGGGGCAGAGAGGCTACCCAGGAGCCTTTTGTAATAATTCATACCAGAGATGAATGTCTAGAGTAGAATAATGGCAGCAGTAACTACAGAGAGGGGACAGAGTCAAAGCCACATAGGAGTTAGGATTGGGAGGACAGTGACCAGAGTAAGAATGAAGGATGACTCATTCTCTGTACTTGGGAGGTTAGATTGATGTGACAGGTTAACTAGTAAGGAACCCCAGGAAAAAGGGTGAATTTGTTTGGGAGAGCTGGAGTTTGAAGGGCCCCTGAGGAATGTCTAATGGGCAGTTGGGAATATGGGGCTGGGTTGACTTACGGATGCCTGGGTGAGAATGGGTGTCTTTGATGATTGGCACCTATCTCTGATCAAATAATAATTACCATGATTCAGGTTACAATTGCTGAACAGGGACTTAAAAATACACCAATAATTTAATACATATTATCTCATAAGGGACAGTTCAGGGCTCTAGATACGATTTGGGGAATCACTGATAATAAATGACACTTACCAAATGCTTTTTATATACCAGGCTTGGGCACAGTGTCTCATTGTGAGGCATTGTCTGCATCTGTGAGAAAGATGCTATCATTACTTCCATTATAAAGGAAAAGAAACTGAGGTTTGGAGAAGTTAAATTTGCCAGAGTTTGAACCCTGGGTCTCTTGGCTCTTGAAACTCAGCTCTTAAGCACTTTATTATATTTTCTCATTAGGAGAGGGAAAATGGAAAGCTTCTGTGAAATCACCTAAAGATATTGTGTGAGATGGAGGGAGAAATGAAAAGGTACAACCCCATAAAGGGACAACTACATTGGAAGAGGAGGCAGGGATGAAGACAGAAAAAGTAGGAAGGGATCCAGCAGAGCATGAGTGCAGAGAGGGCTGAGCTGACAAAAGTTATGGAGGGTATAGTCAAATACTGGGAAATTCAGAATGCTGGTCAAGAAGGATGAGGCCCTTAGGTGGCTGTGAACCATTAGGTGAACAGTGTTAGCTCTCTGGGTGGATGCTCTGAAGTCCAAGACAAGCAATTGTTAGAGAGTGAATATTAGGTGTTCTTTCAAGAAGTTTGAGGATGGATATTTAGAGAAGGAGATAGTGAAGGGAGCAAGGTTTGTCCTGGTGTAGCAGAAGGGGATCAGTCAAAAATGAGAGAGGTAGGGTTTGGTCTAGAAATGGAGGTAAGAGAAAAGGGAGTGAGGATAGAATAAATGAAAGTGTGGAGCAATCTGATCTCATGTTGACCTCCCAGGGGATGGAACCAAGACCTTGAACTTCAAGGTCATCCAGTTCATGTATATACCAGACCTGGCCATGGGTTGAAAACACAGGGTGCTTAGTAAAAATATAGATTGCCTTACTCTACCCAAGGCTTGAAGAATTAGAACCTACCCTGGGGGTGGGTCTAAGAAATTGTATGCTTAGCCAACTTCCTCAGGAGATTCTTTTTTTTAAATTTTTTTTTTTCAACGTTTATTTATTTTTGGGACAGAGAGAGACAGAGCATGAACGGGGGAGGGGCAGAGAGAGAGGGAGACACAGAATCGGAAACAGGCTCCAGGCTCTGGGCCATCAGCCCAGAGCCTGACGCGGGGCTCGAACTCCCGGACCATGAGATTGTGACCTGGCTGAAGTCGGACGCTTAACCGACTGCGCCACCCAGGCGCCCCAGGAGATTCTTTTGAAGCCATCCCATCCCTGGCCCCAAGAAGACATTTAGGAGTTGCTGGTGTAGTGTGCACTCTTCGTTCTACATAGAAAGAAACTGAGGCACACAGGCATAAAAAAGTTCAAAGAGAAGTGGGAAGGAGGCCCCAGATAGGACTCTCTTCTGGCTCTCAAATCAGAGCTCTTTCCCCTACATTGCACTATTTTATTAAAGACAAAGCTGAGCCGTGTTAGAACTTAACATTTTTTCTGGGTCCTCAGTTGATCAAGGACATAAAGAAGTTGTAGGGGGAATTGCTGTTTTCAGTACAAGTTCAGCAGAAGGAACAGAGGAAGGCAGGGGAATGAAGCAAAGCTCATTTTCACTCACAAATGCCGTTGTTAGGAGGAAAGAAATTGGATGCAGTTGATTTCAAAGTCAACATCTTTCGTGAGGCATTAGCCGATTTGTTTTATCTCTCATGCCCACGCTGTTCACAGGCTTGAATCAGTTGTAGGCTGGCAGTCTGGGGATAAAGGCAAAGGACAAAAAATGGATTTTCATGATTCTTCTCACAATAGCATTATATTCTACCAACCGTACAAATGATATTTTTTCATTAATAAAGCTGGGATTGAATCTGTGTAATTCTAGCATCTAACAGCTCACCTTCAGAAAGGTCAACCAAATAAAAACAAAGGGAGTTGCCAAGCTTTACGAGAAGTATGTTTGTGGTAAAGCAAACAAAGGGAAAAAGAAGTAAGGTGTCTATTTCAGCCACTGAAATAGACCATGGAGCCAGTCCTAAGATGGGGTCTCGTTGACGGATAACCCAGTGAGCTGGGTGACCACTCTGCACACCGAAATATTCCTCCGACACTGATCTAGGCCCTGGAGAGATCTTTGGTGTCACAGGGGGAAGGGTAATGACATACCTCGGCAGGTTCTGTGATGAGGCAAGGTATCGGTTCTCCCACTGTGAACAAGTCATTGACTGAAGCCCTTTGGCATGGCCGCCTGTTGAACTCTGGGGTGCTCAGCAGCCCAGCAGAGGGGGGCAGACATGGAAGGTGGAATCAGATAACATTGCTCTAACATTGTGAAGAGTTTTCAATCAATAAGAATCGTGCCTCAGATAAATCTCACAGGCTCTGATACTGCCACTGCTTGACTGGTGACCATTACTAGCTGTGCAGTCCTGGGCAAGAGATGGGACCTCCCTAAGTTTCAGTTGCCTCCTCTTTCAAGCACTCTGCTGAAGTTTACTTCCCTCGGTAGATTTATTTTGAAGTTCAAGAGTGATAATGTGAAAGTGTTTTGTGCACTTTCAGCTGCTTACATTGTGCTCATTATCATCATCATCAATAATAATAGTTAGAAATATATAGTTATTTATATATTAATATTATTATAATAAATTATAATAAATTGCAAAAATTATATTATTAATATTAAAATATTAAAGTAATAGTTAGAAAGATCTCCTTTCCAAAAACTGCACCCATCAAAGCAGCAAAAAAGGTTAGGGTTCCATTCCAAATGGATTTCTTCCTATTTTGCCACAAAATAGCAAGATCATTCACTCTCCACCACTGAACTTTCTATGGCAACTGTATGTGAGCATTTGCCATATTTTCCAAAGACTGTAGAGCTCAGAGGATAAGAGCTTGGCCTCTGCAGGTAGATAATCCTGGCTCTGAGATTTGCTCTTTCCTTTCCTAGCTACGTGACTTGGGCAAGTCACCTGACATCTCTAGGCCACAGGATTCTCACTGGGCAGTGAGAAAACCAACGGTGTCTATTGCAAAGCATTTTCTTTAAAAAAATTTTTTTTTTAAGGTTTACTTATTTTTGAGAGAGAAAGAGAGAAAGGGAGACAGAGACTCTGAAGCAGGCTCCACACAGTCAGTGCAGAGTCCAGTGCAGGGCTCAAACTCACAAGCCGTGAGATCATGACCTGCGCTGAAATCAAGAGTTGGGTGCTTAACCGACTGAGCCACCAGGTGCCTGACTGCAGAGCATTTTCTGAGCTCAAACATGGAAGTGCTTTGACATGGAAGTACTTGGCATTGTGTCTGGCATGTAGTATAGTTAAGTGCTTGGTATATGGTATCCACTTATTATTATTGTTGTTGTTAGCATTTCTGAGGTTCCTTGGTAAAGTGAGGACTTCGCCACCTCCCTCAACCAAAATCAATCAGCTGGTGTAGGAAGAGCAGTGCCCTGCAGAGAGGAGTCCGGGGTTGGGGGGGTGGGGATGGTGGATTAGGGATGAGGTCTTAGCTCTGCTTCACTTCATATTGGCACGTGAGAGTAGTGACTTGAGGTGACAACTCTGGGCTCTCATAATGATGACGACATTTTTGTTGGTGGGGCATCCTTGGAGGCAGTGGAAGTTTGACGCAAAGTTTGGAACTCAGTGACTTAAAAAAATATATATATGATATAAAATTCATATCACATATATAAATATATAAATATGTGATATTAATATATAAAATATATAGATATATATGTGATATAAAATTTATATCATATATATAATATATATATACTTTTTTGAGAGAGAGAGAGTGAGCAGGGGAGGGGCAGAGAGAGAGAGGGTGGGGGGAGTAGAGGATCTGAAGCTGGCTCCATGCTGACAGCAACGAGCTCAATGTGGGGCTGGAAGTCAAAAATTGTGAGGTCATGACCTGAGCTGAAGTCAGATGTTCAATCAACTGAGCCACCCAGGTGCCCCGGAACTCAGTGACTCTCAAATAATGGTGTTCTAGAGTTTCCTTCTGTTAACTCATCTGCATGAAATGTGAAGTCATCTTACCATTCCTTCTTCTTTATGAACCACATTGGGTGCCAACCCAATTTGCTGTCTGTTCCCTTTCAAAATTTAAAAAAAAAAAAAAAAAAAAGGTCCTTACCCAATTTTGCCCTTGGTGCTAAGGAACACCTGACTCACATATGGAATGATTGATTTATTTCAGCATATGGTGCTCTTTTGATCATTGCACATATTAAAAACATTCAGAGGTCTCCAAAATTTTAAAACAAGTATGTGAATTGAAGAAAGTTGTGTTTCTGTTTTCAAAAGCCGTTTTGAAATTCCAGATCTGCATTAGTGCTGCCAGGCAAGTACAAAAAATATGGGTTCTAGTCACTTCCTTCGTTACTCATTACTGTGAAACCCTGAATGAGTGAAACTGTCTCTAGATTTTAGTTTTTCCTTAAAAAGGGGGGGATCAGAGGAGATAATTTCGAATTCTTTTCAAATCTAAAATACTCTCAGAAGGATCTTTTTTATCTTGCCTTTGAATTTTTAAGGCCATACCACCAGTGGTCCAGAAGGGGGCAGCATAAGCCAGCTGCTACCTATGGAAGAACACCTGAAGGCTTGAAGTTGTCACTTTTAAAGTCCTAGGATTGTGTTAAGATTGTATCATTGAGTTGACTTATATCAGAACTAAATTTGCTTTAAAAGTACATACAGATGAGTCCTGTGTCTATGAATTTAATGAGTCAAAATACTTAGTTATCAGTTTTTAAACAGACCCACTGAGAATATAGAGTGCTTTTATTTCCAGTTGATTTCTGGCACGTAGCCCACGGGCTAGAGTTTGTATTTTCAAATAGGATGCTAATATGCTCTTTTTCTTTCCTCTCAGAGTGGTTATAATCATGATTTTTTGAGTCATTCAGAGTTGAGTTCAAATTTCCTTTATTATCTGTGCTACCTTGAAAGAGTGATTTAAACTTATTCAGCCTCAGTTTATGTCTGTAGAATGGATGGTATAAGCATGAAGTGAGATAATTTATATGAAGTGCTTATCGCTCTGCCAGGCATACTGTAGTGCTCAATAAGTTGACTTTTACAGGGAGTTCCAAGTAATTTTGAAGCAAATTTCCACCAGTGGGATGGCAAACGGGGTGATGTTCAAAATGGATTTTAAAAGATTTTCTTAACTCAAAATTCAATGCCATTCCAGATCTGCACATAGCATGTAGTTTTATTTCAGTGAGTAAGTTCAAATCCACTACCTTAGGCATAACCATCTTGAGGGGAAGTCTCATCACTCTAGGGTCTGAAGGTCTGAAGGTTTTAGCATTAAAATTGTGCTCTGATATAACACATTTAATTCCCTGACTCCATGGGTGTTGTTTTTGCATCCAGGGATTAACTATACCGGAAGTCAGCAAACTCTTCTGTAAAGGGCCAGACTGTACATATTTTAGGTCCTACCAGCCATGCTGGTGGTCTCAACTACTCCGCTCTGCCCTTGTAGTACAAAAGCAGCCCCAGATAACACATGAACAAATGGGCACTTCAATAAAACTTTACTGATGGGCATTCAATATGAATTGCCTGTAGTTTGCATGTGTGATGAGTTATTCTTCTTTTGATTTTTCCCCAATAAAAAAATATTAAAATGATTCCTAGCTCTCAGGCTGTACAAAAACAGGCAGCAGGTTGGATTCAACCCTTGGGCTATAGTTTGGCAACCCTTAATCTATATCATCCAGATACAGGACACATTCTTTAGAAAGGGCAGATGTGAGTCTCCTTCAACAGAGCTCTTCCAGCATATGCACTGAATACTGCTTCCTATCCTACTAGATGATAAAAGTCAAGGCAATGTTTTTATGTTGTGGTTTTAACATTTACACTTTATATTTTTATGTTATAAAATAAATACATGCTCTTGTAAAAGAAAACAGCAAAACACTATAAAGTGAAATGTCCTTGTATTCTAAACATTCTTCCCAAGCCCTCACCCCAAATGAACAAGATGAAGAAATAATTACCATAACAGTTTGGGCTATATCTTTTCAGATCATTTTTTTTTTCTCACGACAGAGTAACGTCTATCATTTTTTTTCACACAAAAAATTTACAAAATCATTTTTAAACGTACTTTAAAATGTATTCAACATTTTTTTCAATAAATCTTTATTACAAAGTCACTATGTATCATGCATGTATTAGTTTGAACCATATGAAATGCTGATATTTAAACCACTTTTTAAAAGCTTTTTATTTTGAAACAGTTTTAGACTCAACACAAACTTGCAAAAATAGTACAGAGAAATCTATATGTTCCTCCAGTTTCCCCCTCCTCCCCCAAAAACATCTTACATAACTGTAGCACGTGGTCAAAGTAGGAAATGGACATTGGCATGATGCAATTAACAAGTCTACAAACTCTACTTGGATTTCACCAGTTTTTACATGCATTCATTATCTAAAAGCAAACAAACAAACCATTTTTGATATACAGAAAAGTCTCTCTGCCTATATATAAGTCTATATCTTGCTCTAGAGACTTATATGTATTACATATATATGTATATTATGCACATATTACACACACACATATAATATGTAATATACACATATATAACATGTAATATACATACATACATATTACACACATACATATTCCATACATATATAATATGTAATATACACACATGATATATAATATGTAATATACACATATATATGATATATAATATATAATATACATACATATGTGTGTGTGTGTGTGTGTGTGTGTGTGTGTGTGTGTATATATATATATATATATATATATATATCCTGAACATCTTTGTACACCAGTACTTGCATCTAGGGGGGGTGTCTTTTACTAATAGCATCACTGAGTTCTTTTTCAGCTGTGAGTTGATGTGTTTCTAACAGTGATCTTCAAAGTGTCACTTAGAAGGTCACTGTGGCAGTGCTTCAGCGAAACCTTGAGAGTTTGCTCTTGACTCAGGCATCTTGGAGAGTTTTCAGTAATTAACATATGATATATATTTTACAGTTAAAATTTTCTCATTTGAGAAAATCTAGAAATTATAAAAAAGTACTAATTAAAAAATTTTTAATTGCCTATAATATTTACACTCAATGTCAGATGTATCTAGTCTTTCAGTATTTCTTTTCAGTTTTCCTTGTGAAGCAAGAGGTATGCATGTGTTTGTTGTATATTCTTAAGTATTTACATACTGATTTTCTATACTAAACATAGCTTTACATCCTTTTTAAAAAATTACCATGAAAAATAATCATTTTCTCAGGTCATTCAAATTCTTTTTTACAAAGGCATCCAGAAATTTAAAGGTTGAAAAGGACATAGGAGATTGGTTGGGGCAATATCAGCGTTTTAGGATGAGTAAACTGTGGCTCAGAGAGAGCAAATATCATGCCCAGGGTCACACAGCCAGGAAGCCTGGGGTAGATACATATTCAGAGACGGCAGTGCAGCGTTGGGGAGACCCAGGTGTGTTCTCACAGTGCTCCAAGGTCTGGGGTGGAATCCCACAGGAATTCCACTTTGCCAGAGTACCCATAAGCCAATTTACTGATTTACAATGACAACTCTGCCAAGACTGTCCATATTTTCGTATTTTTTTTTTAATATAAATGCATTCTCACCCTGTAGGGAAGTCTAATATTAATCAGAAGTATCAGTGAGTCCATAGACCTGGGAAAAGTGTGGTTAAGTTGAAGATTCTTTTATCGTTGTTATGGTGATGAATTTCTTTTAGGTAGATAACCATACATACATGGTGAAAGTACAAAGCGTACAAAAACATTTTAAATGAGGGTCAGTCTTCCTGTCATCCCTTGTGCCCGTCCCCAGAGCCGCTGTTCCTGTGGAAGACCTTAGTGATCACTGTGTCTCTTTTGAATTCCCAAGGATGCTGTAAAAATTTACCAGAAATGTAGTGGCATAGACCAACACAAATTTATCATCTTATTGTGCAGGAGGTCAGAAGTCCTAAAATTGAGGTGTCAGCAGGGCCATGTTCTCTCTGAAGGCTCTAAGGGAAGATCCCTTCTCGTCTCTTCCAGCTTCTGGCGCCTCCGAGATTCCTTGGCTTGAAGCCACATGCCTTCAATCTCCGCCCATCTTTACGTGGCCTTCCCTGTGTGTTTCTCTGTGTCGTCTTCTCTCCTTACAAGGACGCCTGCCATTGGATTTAAGACCTATCCTAAATCTAGGATGGTTTCATCTCAATATCTTTAATTACATTTGCAAAGTTGCCCTATTTCTAAAAGGTCACAGTCTGAGGTTCTGAGTACACATAATTTTGAGGAAGACCATACTTAATCTACCACAGTTCCCCTCTCACAGAATTGCTTTTCTTGCAAGTTCGGGGGGGCTCCTGCCTTTGCCTGAATGTGCTTGTGTAACAGGTCAGGGTCTTGAGAGTGGAAGGACCAAGGTAGCACAGAAAACACAGAAGTGAGTAGTCTTCACTTGCCTACCCCATCCCCTAGCTGTTAGCATCACTGCGTTTCATGGGAAACAAATGTCGCCAGCCATTTATTCGGTGTCTAACTCTATCTAACACTGGGTTTGGAGTGCCTCCATTGGGGCTTTTGGCATTTTCTGAAGAAGAGAAGGAAGATGAGGAGAAGGAGGGGAAGGAGGAGGAGGAGAAGGAGGAGAAGGAGGAGTATTGTTTGGTATCACTCAGCAGTGTTTGTGTTTACAAAATGTCTCTCCCATTAGACAATTCCAATTTAAAATACAGATTAGCTGTGACAAAACTGACCTGGGATGGCTTTTCTCTTTGATGGTTTCAATTTCCAGCTTATCCGTCACAAATGATTGTAATACTATAGGATTTTGACAAAACAGGGGTAGGAGATTTGAATTCTTACCTGCAATTTCCAGCTGTAGGGGATAATAGCAGAGAGAAAAACAACAATAACTGAGTGGTAGGATATGAAAACATGCTGAATTTTCTCCTCAGAGTTTATGCTCCTAGGCATTCAACAGGTCACTTTTCCTGTCGAAGAAATAAACTCTTGTACCAAATTATGAGCCTTAGAAAACCCATCATGTTTTTTCTTATGCCTTGAGTGCAAGGAAGGCTGGGAGAAACAATGATCAATTTCAGTAATTATCGGCCTAGATTTTTATTATATTCAGGCCTCGTCTATGTGTGGCTTTATGTTCTATCAGCAGGTTTTGTTGCACATGTGATTTTGCATTCTTCCTTGGCGTTTTCTCCTGGCCTGGATTCCTTGACACAGTTCTCACTTTCTACTCTCTGCCATTTGTTTCTTCTGCTTCCTTCTCCCTCACCTTCTCTGCCCACCTTTTAAGTGCTGGGGTTTCTTAGGATTCCTGCTCTTCTCTCTCTGGACATGCAGCTCTTGGATTTCTTATATGCTCTGAGGATTTTAACTCTCCTTGGAGACCGATGACTCCCAAATCAGTATCTGCAACTCCAACTTTTCCTGAGTTTGATTCAGATTTAAATCTGCCAACTGCACGTTAGGCCAGTGTTGTGTGTGTGTGTCCCTCAGGTGCCTTCCTCACCGACTATAAATCTGAACTCCTCATCCTTTTCACTGAGACGGACACTTCTGCTCTGCTTCTTCTGTGCCCAGTCTCAGCAGACAGCTGGGCAATGGCCCAGAGTCTCAAGAAGGAATTTGCAAATTATCTAAGACTTGTTTCTTTCTCACCCTCCCGTTCAACGTCCACTTCCTCTTGACCTCCCTAAGCATTTCTGGAATCTGTCTCTCTCCCTTTGTTTCTACTGGCTCTGAATTTCGGACCTGGGACCAGATGATAACTGATCATCTCATCTGGTTATTTCCTTATCCTCTTAACTAGACCATAACAAGCTTAAGATGTTTCCATAGTTTCCCACTGCCTACAGCATTAAACGGAGACTTACCAGCATGACTGGTTCCTGCCCATCTCTGTGTCATCCTCTGCCACTCCACATTCCTCATTTTCTACCTTCACAGCCTCTTGCCATCCCACTTGGAACCACACTGTTCCATGCTTCATGGCTTTTCTGATGCTGCTCTACCTAAAAGGCCCTTGCTATCTTTCATTGCTAATTCTTACCCAACCTTAACTGAGTTCAGGTGTTACTCATTCAACAAACACTTACTGAGCAACGAGTGTGTGCCAGGCAGTGTTGGGGTCCCATTGTTGAGCAGGCAGAGGGACACTGTCCTCATGGAGCTTAATTCTAGAAGTTCTCACTGAACTATGATGGTAGGCTACATGCCTCTCCCTGTGCCTGCCCTCATCAGCAACCTTCCATGGTCCATCATTACCTCGGCCCATGGGGCCACTGGTCTTCCTTCTGTAATGTACTATAAATTTCATGATGGTGGGGCCATGCCGTGTTCATCTTAGCATTCTTAGTGCCTGGAATAGTACTTAGCATTTGGTAGATTTTCAGTATGTTTTCCTTGATGAACTCAATTATTGTTTATACATAAAAACATCCATGTCTCATGAGACCTTCACCTTCTGGAGAACACTTACCCTTGGTCCTCCAGAACAGGTCAGCCATCCTTGTGATATGCCCCTACATCTTGAATTATTTATTCCCAGAATTTTGCACAATTAGGACATTATTTTTTCAACCACTCCTTTTTTTTTTTGTTTGTTTCAGTTTGATTTCCTGAGGGCGCCTGGGTGGCTCAGTCGGCTAAGCATTTAAATTCGGCTCAGGGCATGATCTCACAGTTTGTCAGTTCAAGCCCCGCATCAGACTCAGTGCTGACAGTTCAGAGCTTGGAGCCTGCTTCAGATTCTGCATCTGCCTCTCTTTCTCCCCCCACCCCACCTCAAGCTCTGTCTCTCTCAACAATAAAACAAAAAATTAGAAAAAAAATTGTTTACAAAAATTTGGTTTTCTGCCTTAAGTTGTAAATTTCATCAACCAGGTTGATGGTCAGGCTAGCACAGTACATGGCCTATAATAAATGTATAATAGATATTTGTTAACTAATGGATTGGCACATTTTTTGGCTGGATAAAAATCCTGAATGTGTTGCTGGGACCTACAGAAAATGTAGACCTAATTGCCTGCTGACCTAATGCCCCACTCTACCCATCTATAAAATGGAGATGTTCCTGTGGCATAATGTTGGATAGCAGCTGAGTATCAGATAAAACCATCTCAAAACAAATGTGTTGTAAATAAATTATACAAAAAGAAAAGATGGGATTGAAAGACTAAACACATCAACTAAAATTCCAGATGAGGTTTGAAATGCCTATTTCAGGATGTGGTATTTTATTCCACAGAAAATATAAACATTTCCCCCCACTTTTCCTCCCCAGAATCTGAGACAGCAATGGTTGTGCAGAATGAAGCTCAATCAGAAGAGGTAAAATTTTTGTGAAGTATTTGAAGCATGTGACTTCCATTTTTAAAATCCACAATAGAGGTTTGCAGAAATGAACTGGGGAGGACAGATCTATCTAAGCAGCAACGGTTGTGAGTTAGCTGAGGAATCTGTAGACTTGTGCTCTTGGCAGAACTAACATTCATATTGTTACTTCTATATGTGCAGATGCTTTGGAAACCAATAAGAAAAAAAAAACCATACAAAAACATGGAAAGATCAATATGTGTTCCTTCTGCATGGCCCAGGGTTAATGACGTCCTGCAGAATCAACCCTTGCCACCGGCATATTTCTTATTTGCTGACCGTGCCTTTCATTAATTTTCATCATCACAAAAGTGGTTCAAGCTGCATCAAGTAAAAACTGTCAGCAGTATAGACACTTATAAGGGAAAAGGGAAAAGGGTCCCCATCCCTTCTTTCTTCCTTCCCTTCTCCCTCTGCAGAGAGAGATTGTTGTCCCTCCTTGCTGCTGTGTTGGAGAAAGGGACAGGAAGGTGAGGAAATGGAGCGTGACCTGGGCAGCAGAGGTGGCATTGAGGCCCTACCAGAACTAGATGCTGCCTGCAGAGCAAAACTCCTCAAATGATTTGGTGTCAGAAGTCCTGTACACTCATAAAAATTAAAACAAATTTAAAGTGATGTGAATTCATTTAAAAGCAAAGAAAGCAAATCTATTACTTGTTGACCTAAATAACGTTTTATGAAAAATAACTCTATTTTCCCCGAACGAAAAAATATTAGCAAGAGAAGTGGCATTAGTGGCATTGTTTGACATTTCTGCAAATCTCATTAATGTCTGGCTTGCTAGGAGACAGAAAGATACTCTTATCTGCTTGCATATTCTATCATCGGAATGGTGACAGTAGTCCATTACTTGTCACGTAACCTCTGGGAAACCCTACCTTCCATCTTGTGAGAGAATAACAGTGAAAAGGGCAAATAATGTCTCATGAAAATCGTTTTGATCTCATGGGTCCCCTGGCTACACTTTGAGAACCACTGCTGTCAAAAAGTTGAAATTGAGTTCCATTTTCCTCTTCTATCTTGTTGCCTCTGGAGGTCTAAGTCTGCTGAGGTCCTGAGCTGCACAGAACTGGGCAGAACTCAAAGGATTTAGGTGGTAGCCAATGAAGAGACTTGACCATGGAGAACACAGGGCTCACAGTACAGCTCTTTCCTAGCTTCAGACCCCTGAGCCCCACAGCTCATATGCCTGATGTCAGAGACAGGAAGATTTGGGGGTCTGGGAAAATGTTCCAGATTTTCGGAGATTATTTTTAAAAACTTCTGATTTGTAAGGCTGCCTTGTCTTGATCTTGAGACATGTCGGGCAAAATGGGGTGAGAAGCAGTGAAGCTGCTGGTGGAGGGAAGATATGATTGGGACCGGAAGCTGTGTGAGTATGAAGTTCAGAAACGAGTGGCCCCATCACCTTCCCTGTGTCTCACCAGGTAAAAATGGTCATCAACCCTGACCTGCTAATGATCATTGCTCCCTCCGTGGGATTTGTGCTGTTGGTGTTGCTTGTGGCGTTTTTCCTTCGAGGTAAGGAGGGCAGGCCCAGGTGGGATGGAGCCCTCAGAGCTGTGGAGGCTCCAGGAGGGCCTGGGAGTGAACAGATTCTGCTTTCTGGCCCTGCCTCCATCCCCCTGAGTCCTCTTTCCATCTGGTCCCTATCCTGGTCAAGGGAAACTCATTCTCCCTAAGATGCTAAAGCCTTCATGTATCATCTTCCTGATGGAGTTTATATTTTGGAAAAGAAAAAAAAAAAAAGAGTACTTTCATTTACTGGATGCATAACCTGTGACAGTTCTGATGCTATGCTCTTGATGTGCCTCTTTTCTCCCTCATTACTGCCTTAAGTGGAAAGTGCCATTATTATCATTGTCTGGGGTGGAGGAAGTTGTGGCCTGGCCTCCTCCCCTGACTAGGACTGCCCCAGGAAGAAAGCCATGAAGGATCTTGGCCTTATTATCTCCTTAAAGCAAGCTTTCCTTACCTGGGTTCCACAGAGAGACCTCGGGGGAAAGTGAATCCCTTGAAATCATGTGTAAAGGTACTTGCATGTTGATATCTGCATTTTTCAAGGGGCAGCGTCCATAATTGTTACTAGATTCTCCAGCCGGTCTGTGACCTTGCACCCCTCCTTCCCACCACCACTCCTCACTTTCAAAACAATAGTTTTGAAACACAGCAAAAAGGAGTCATGAAACAGGGTTTTAAGTTGTCATGCAAAGTATAGGCATGTGGCATCTGGTCCTGTTGTAAAATGGGGGAAAACTGTTCTGTAGTCACCAACAGAAACTGTTTCGAGGTGGTAGATAAGGAGATAAGACTGGTAACCATCTCAACTGCTTTGAGCAGCAGTAGCGAAACTTGCACATTTCAGCACCTGTCCCTAGTGAACACCACCAAAGGGAATTTGAAACTCAGTGGAAGCCTGTCTTTAGCCTTCATGCAAAGCCCTCTTAAAGGCAGAGGCCATTGGTCCTCATACAGTTTTGGAAATTCTGAGTATGTCTCATAAGGAAGTGTTTTAAAACTTGAGTGAGTGCTTGAATTATGAGTGGGCAATGACTTAAAAATGAAGCGGCTTAACACTATTGCCCACACATGGGAACAACTGTGTAAGTGATGGGCACTGCCTCAGGACCCATAGAGGCAGTCACTAGATCTGGGAAAAGGAATGCATTTCCCTGCCTAAACCAGTCCCTAAATTCTCACCTTTGGTCCACCTCTGCTCTTGGGAAGGCAGCTCCTGGCTTAACCAAGCATTTCACATGTCCTAACACAGCAACTCTGCTTATACCATGGCTTTGTCTTTTCAGGGAAAGTCATGAAAACCAATTGTTTCCAGAAACACACAAGGTAATTCATCTTGCATGACTGATTGTTGTAATGATTGTACAAGCTGTTACAAATGATTAGATACTACTCAGTGGTTTAATGACTTGTTCTTGTGTTCTGATTAAATACAGGGTTGGAGAAATGTGGCATTAGAGGTGAAAAAGATGTGGGATTTAGCTCACATTAACCTCTGTCCTGGTTAACACTGTGTTATGTTTGTCCGAAATATAAATACAAAGGCAGGTTGCATTAATAGAAGCATGGCATGCAAAAGAGAGAAGGTGATATGTCACTATCCTCTTTGTTCAGAATTTTTTGTTCAACTCTGGGCAATTCATTTTAAAAGGACGTTGTTAAACAGGAGTTTCCAGAGAAGAGAGCTGGCAGTGGGGAAAATGAAAACATGTAGAATATCATTCCTGGGATTTGGTGCCTCTGCCCAATTAGATCATTATAACAGTTTTTTTTTTTTAATAGTCTGAAGAGTCTCTGGAAAGAGATTTTGAATATCTGTCCTGTTTTATAGCTTTTTGGGAAAGAAATGAAAAGATTTGGTGTCACCTGATGAAGACTGTGCTTTCATTAACAATTATGTCAAAACCCAAATATCAGTTAACAAATAAATATTAACAAGTGGGGCTTCGCAAGGTGACTTTCCAAGGTCATAAACACATTTAGATCACAATTTTATATTTTGCCAATATAGAAACTTTTAATTCCGTTATTAGAATAGATTTGCAAAAGCCCTTTATCTCCTGAGGCCTCAGTTTTCCCATATGTGAATGGAGAGGCTTGGACCAGATGGAGTTTGAGCTCTTTTAACTCTAACAGCCATGGTTAGTGGCCTTGTGATTTAGCAGCATCCGTTTATTCCTGGTCCTGGTGTTTCCCATTTTCAGCCTCTCTTTTCTCTTTACAGGCTTGACAATGTTGGAGAGTGTAAAAACACCTCTGAAGATATGCAGCACGGAGGAGAAGTTGAAGATGGTCTTTTCACACTCTAACGGGCCACCTTTTCTTAGGATTGAGGATGGGGGCATCATGTGGGAATTGTCAAAATAAGTCCTAGAATGTTTTATTTTTAAAGCCCCATCTATTCCATTGGTGTCATCCATTCAGTCTTGCATTAATTTCACAAGTGCAAGGTATTTTAGAGACCGAACCTTCCCTGCCAGGTGCTTTAATCTCCTCTGTAGCATCAGGCTAAGGGTTCTTCCAGACTATGCTTGAATAATTTCAGTGATGGTGAGCTCACTACCACACCTAAAGGAGATCATTCAATCTCAGGGCAGTTCTGAGACAGAAATATTTAAAACAAAGCTGTCTCCAGAAAGCACCTGCCTGGCGGTCCTAGTTGAATTTACTGTGTTTACCCAGAACATGTATAATCTCTCTCCTCTCTGGCAGTGCTCCAGATATTGGAAGGAGAGCTTCATGTCTCTCCAAAGTACCTTGCTCCTGGGACATGATTTCTGGTCCCTTCTCTACTCTAGTTGCCTTTGCCTTGTATGCATTTGTATCTCTCTCTTTATGCCCAGCTTACGGAGTTCAGTGCCCCACTCCAGGTATGGTATGAGCAGCCCTGGGTCTCATCAATAATTCAGGAAGTAATGTGGAACCACACCATAATTTCGGCTCACCCCCTGTTTTGTTTTGTTTTTTTTTTTTAAAGAGAAGATTCTCCCTTAAGGAGTGCTCTGCAGTGGTGGGTGTGTGGTCGCACAGAGTCGGGAGTTTCCTGCAACAGGAGGCAAAGGTCCAGGTGGAGGTGGTTGTCAGAGACCTCATTTAAGCTGGAATTTCCCTGGACTCGTACAGTAGCTTCCAAGCTGCCTCCCAATCTATACCCCTTCCCTTCTCGATTGGTTCTCCATGCTGTGGCAGAGATATCCTTTTCTAAACACAGATCGTAGATTCCTGTCTCCTGACTTCTACTTTTGGCATAGAGAAAGCATGTGGGCTCTGCCTGAGGCTGGGTGGCTGGGTGGCCGGGACTTCAGAGGCTAGGCAGCTGACATAGATGAGTGAGGCAAGGGGAAGTGCTGGGCCGTTACAAAGTGGAATGTGTCTGTGTCCACTTGAAGGCATTAACACTCCAACTTAGAATAATGACCTGGCCAAGCAACACATGGCCATGGGCTAGAAGAAGGCAACTGGTCTGAGACTCCAAAGTCCAGGGGGTAGGGTAGGGTTTTGCCAAATGATGACTTAATAAATATACAATTCTTATGCTGAGACTTCCTGATCAGAAGAGATCGTTGGTCTAGTTTTTCCTCTCTCTCCCTCTCTGCAATCAGGATGAATTGGCAGCCACCTACAAATAACTTCCTAGTATCTTGGGCCCAGGAGAGAGAATCACTTCCCTTACAGAGCTTAAAAATCTAAATGAGACAAAACACATATGGGAAATGCAACAGAATGGAATCAGTGTTGATTTTCCATTTGCACAAGGAAGGGCTTTGATGGAGACATCGTTCTTACAGCTGATGTTTACATAGTGGGTCCACAATCAAACCTTGAGGATTTAGAACAACCTAATTCTGCAACCTGGACCTTGGTCTTTCTAGGCTAAATGAGATAACATCCAGTCCTTAAAAAGCATTCGCTATGGTCTAGGTACTCTACCAAGTGTTTCAAGGCAATTTCTCATTGGGTTCTCACAGCAGCCCAGTGAAACAGGTAAATTACTCCTGCTTTTGGAGCTGAAAAAACAGAAGCAGGGAGAGGTGAAGAAACTTGTCCAAGGTCACATGGACCAACATCCCTATGACAGAGCAGGGCTTTGAACCAGGCTGGAAGGACTCTACACTCTTAACCACTACCTTGTGCTTCACAGCGAGGGCCTTAATTTAACACTTTGTGCATACAGAATTGCGATATTGGCCTGTGTTGGTCCCAGATGGATTTTAGTTTGCTCAAATCCATGGCGACCTGGGTGTTTTGATGGTTCTCCAATCCCCAATCCTTTATAGCTCAATCTTCCCTGGTCCCCATATTATTTACTCGGAATCTTATTTGCATTTGCAGAGGAAGCTGCAAGTGGAGAACCTGGCAGGAACCTTAATGAAGCCAGGTGGGACACATTTAAATGGGAATGTGTTGAACTAACTCATGAAGAGTTGGAGCCAAGCTGTCAGCAGGCTTAATGAAAGGTTAACAGGAATCCAGCAATGGGTGGCTGGGGAGACTCTTTGTCTCTCTAAAGAAAACAAAAAGTTGAGAAGTGAGTTCCCTGGGTGGAGGCAGGATCAGAAGGAGGAAGCCACTTGTAACCAAAAGCCTGGGTCTCAAAATAGAATTTCATTGGATTTGTAAACATGTATAGTCGTTAAAAAAAAAAAAAGGCTCTGTGAGTTCTCGGCTCTCTGAACATCAAAGGACAGCGAAGAGAAATGTACTAGATGGAGTATGATTAATGCTGATGTTTTTATGAGGGTCTTGGAATGTGCTGGAGGTGGCTGCTCACAAAATGGAAGTGGGTTTACTTTCCAACTGAGCTGGAAAGGTGCTGTTCTGCAGTTGTATGCTTTATGAGGTGCTGCACGTGGAGTGGAGGGTGGGTGCAGGAAAGACACCCACGTATCCAACAATTCAACTCCCATGTTTTAGCTGATGAAACCGAGGCCCTGACAGGGGGCCTTCGTTACCCCAGGCTACACAGTCAACCAGTGCTAGAGCACAGACCTAAACCATCTCGCCTGGACTTACCTCTGTGGCCATGTCACAAACCTGTCATTGGAGATTTCTAGGTCCACCTGGATCTGCCTGCTTATTTACCCTTCTGAAGTAACACTACATTCTTGGTGCATGCATTTCTTTCCCTTGACCCATCTTTCCCAGCAAACCCTTGACCCTAGGGTGACTGACACTCCCACAAAGAGGAATCAGAATGTAGAAGTGTAAAACTTGGCCGTTCTGTTGCTCTTTGAAGAACACTACCATAACGAGGGCGACTTGTCCTTGTCCTGCATGCTGGGAACCCCCTCAGTCCTGGACAAACTGGGATGATTGGTCCACCTGAGTCCATAACTAAACTAGAGCGGAAAACAACCACCCTTGGAGTTCTTTCAATCACCTGCTCTTGGCTTTCTTGCAGCGATGATGTTTTCACCACAGTGGGACTCAAGTGGAGTTTAATTTGTTTAGATCCCCTCTTAAAATGGACTACTAACTCTAGATTCTAGACCTTTGTTATTCAGAATGTGGGGCTCAGACCATGCTGTTGTCATCACATGGGAGCTTGTTAGAAATGCGGAATGTCATTCCCCCACCTCGAGCCAGAGAATCAGAATCTGCATTTTAACAAGGTCTCCATGTTATTCATACGAACATTAGGTTGAGAAGTACTGGCCTAAAACATTGATTTTCAAAGTCGACAGCACATTGAAATCATATGGGGATTTCAGTATTAAAAACTACTGATGTTCAACTCCCCTCTGAAATCCTGATTTTAATGGGCATGGGGAGGGGGGAGAGACCTGGCTATCAAGAGTTTTTATGCCACCTCGGATAACGCTAATACTCAGCAATGACTATGAGCCACGATTCTAAAGACAGGGCAACTTTGCGCCACAAGGTAATGTTGCTAATTAATCAGGACAGCTCTTGGCCTAAGTTACAAGTTTATGTGGGTCTAGTACCCCCACATGATTTTGCTCAAAGAAATGATCAATAAAATTGTCCAAGAAGATCTGAGGAGACAAGATAATGACCTAAATGTCCCAATTACTATGGATGAGGCCCATTAAAGTAATTAAAAATCAAGATATAATATTTGGTCTGTGGAAAGTGATAATGAGAAAACAGAAAAGATAAACGGAGAAAGAATGTCTAGGGGTCAAGGTGGTGCTATTAATCTTTCAGAGACATCAGGGGGATAATGAGGAGATGATGCTAAGATTATAAAAGAAACATGGGAGATTGGTTAAATGGAAACCTTTGTTGCAGAGTAAGGAACTTGGTAAAAAGGGAACTATCTGCCCTCTTGTACCTAAAAATAATGGGAGACCCTCCTCAGGGCACAGTTACTCATTATCTTAGTAAGAATGTATTCAGCTGCAAGTAAGAGAATACTTAAAAGTAGTGACTTAAAGACTTTGAATTATTTCACGTACCTAGAAATCCAGATTTATGTTGAGATAGTAGAGTCTCTGTGACTTCTTTTGGCTCATTCTTCATGGTTGCAAGATGGCTGTCATTGCTCTAATGTGTCTCCTATGTGCCAAAGAGCCATTTTGGGTGCTGGGGTATAGTAATGAATTGGACAGACCTAGTCCCTCTTCCCAGATAGCTTACAGTCTCCAGAACCATTTCATCTGTGTTACGCATTTCATGATTCCAAATATTTGGATCGTCTTTAATGTATCCGAGAGGCAAAAAGATTGAAGAGTTTAAAAAGGATAAAAGTTTAGAAATTCTGCAGACACACCTTCTTGAAGCTGGGGAACTGTGCCTTTCATGTGAGTATCGGAAGTCAATAGAGGAATGAGGCAGAAACATTTCAGCCCTAGTAGGTGAAAGAAAATTATAGCAAAAATTCTTAGCTGCAGTGAAGCTTCATAAACATGGCAGAGAGTAGGTAGTTTGGTATAAGAGCAATGGTGCAGTAAGGGAAATAACCTCTTGTGTATTTCTGTGCCGTTTCCCATTTTTGTTTCTAAGCATCTCCAAACCTATGGTACTCTGTGTCAGAAGAGGAGGATATCTCCATTTGATAGGGGAGAAAAATGCAAGAACAGAGAGACAAAGTCACTGCCTGCATTCCCACAATAGTGGGAATCAAATGTCCTGATTCCTCCTCAATCCAATGGATAAGTATTTTCATGTGTGCACCTAGCTTTGTGCTTGAACCTAATAACAGGGCTGGCAGTCATCACTAATATTATTTGAGCACTTTCTGTATGTCAGGCACTACCCTAAGCACTTTACATGCATTATTTAATCTCTCTATGAGGGGGGTTGCCAGTTTCACCCTGTTGGACAGGTGAGGAAATGAAAGTTCAGATTCATAAAGTAGACAATCTGCAGTTGAGCTTGGATTCAAACTCTGAAGCAGCTTCAGAGCTCATGTCCTCAACCCCTGTGCTCTGGCCCTTCCAGGTATATAAAGTGCCTTAGTGATCTCTTCATGATGGTAATCCTGTGTAAGGTGGATGGGGTTGGACGGAGGGTCTTAGGGTTTCCCCTGATCACCTTAGTGAGGTTCAATGTCTTCCCTCTCTAAGTTTGTCTGACTAGACCAACCTGGAAATGGATGGAACGGTGTGGAGGGCATGAAGCTCAAAGAGTCTCCCATTCTTGAAGGGACTCAAGTTTAGCTTTACTTTCAATGGGGCTATCTGTTCAGGCTCAAAGATTGACTAATCAGAATCTGGCACTTAAAATATTCTATGAATCTGGCTCCCTTCCCCTTTAAAAACATACCTGGATAAAAGAGAAAGCAAAGGGCCTGGGTTCTACTCTCCTGCAGAGCCTCTGGTCCTGCCTTCCTCTTCTCTGCCTGGCCCTCAGTCCTCATGATGCCTCTTATCTCCTCTCTCTACCTTGTTTATCTCTGTTCCCTCCTCAGCTTCTTTCCTTCTCTTCCCTGGTCCCTCTGAGATGCGTCTTATCTCCCTTCAGCAGCTCCATCAACAAAGTCCTATCATTTTTTCCTCCTGCTTCAGGATGCCTAGAATCATTTTAATCTGTTCCTCCGAGCTTTGGTTTTCAATCTCCTCCCAAACTTAATCTCAGACCCTTCTTCACTTAGATGAAAAAAAAGGCCAGAACGAGATTACATTACCTGACAAAACCTTCTGGCTCGGGGATCAAGATGATTAGAAAAGACAGCAGAATCTTTCTTACTTTACTACCATGCCTTTGGTACGTTGTGCTGAGAAAAGTTTTTTAATTAACCAAAGTCTCACCATCAATTAATGCTACAACCTCCACGACCAGCCCCCTGCTTTTTTTTTCTTTTTTTTAAATTTAAACTATTGTTGAAAATTTTGTAACATGTTGGTGTATGGAAAGAACCCAGCTCTCTGGGTCAAACTGGCCTAGAACCTGAAGCTGTTCTTGCCCACCTGGGTGGCCCAGGACAAGTTGCTTTGGCTTCTCTTAGTCTCAGTTTTATCATTTATAAACATGGAATAGTAACAGGACCCTCATAAGTAAGCATTCAATGTAGCAATGCCAGTAAAGCAGTTGGCACAGTGCTTGGCACAGGGTAGGTGCTCTAAGACTAGCAGGCACTGTTGTTAGTTCACTCTGCAGCCCCGGCAAGTTTAGAGTTACCTGTCTATGTTAGTTGAGAGTTGCTGGCAGGACCGGCAGAGTCCCCCAGGAAGGTACTTACAGTGCACTTGGAGAACAGGCATGTCGAACCTGTGGGCTTCTGGTCTATCGCAGAAGCTGCACATATGTCCCCTGATCTGGGGTTCTCATACTTCAGACACCCTAAGACCCATCTGAGAACATGTTAAAATGCATATACCTGGGTTCAACCCCCAGAGATGCAGATTCAGTGACTTGGAATTGGGCTCTACCTGAATTTTTTATGACTGTGGTAGAGTTCTGAAGCAGTTCTGAAGCAGGGAGCAGTGGACCCTCTGAGAGTGTGGTTCAGAGGCTCACATTCAAACAGTGCTCATGGCAGCTAGCCTGATTGCTAATCACTCTGTCCTGCCACTTTCCTCGATTCTGATCCTGCTTTACCTTTGTCTTTGGACCCTGGTCTCAGCTCCAGTTTTGCTCTGATTTTGTTCTTTCTTGGTTCACCGTGGTCAACCCCAGGGCATTCTTACCCTCTGGTTCTTAGCCTCAGCTTCCCCCACCTGCCCGGGGTCTGGCTCTGGCTGAATCCTGCATTACATGCTAAATTGTTCCCAAGTGATGCCATCACTCACTCCTACAGCTTCTGTGCGCCAGTTACGGTTATCATTCGCCATCCTCCCCTGCCTTTCATTCATGCCTTTGGTACCAGACACCCCTTTGGACTTCCAATGCGATGAAGAATCTAGGAAGATGGCAAGGGCACCATTTTGAATTTGAATTATGATTTTAAAACACTGGGAATGTGGAGAGTGGACCATGTACTGAATTTTTATTGCCCTTAAAATATATGCTGGGCTATTTTTTATTTCATTTTTAAATCCATCTCATATATCTTGGTTCATGTGGGGGTTTTCCACCCCTGCGAAATGATGAAGAATATAAGAAGTATGCTCTGAAAAAACAAAAAAAAAGAAAAATGCTCTGGTTTCTATCTGGATTTCTTCTCCTTTCTGAATTGTGGCTATATTAGATAGATAAATAGATAATTTTTAAAACTATGGATATATAAGAAAAAACATGAAATTCACCATTTTAACCACTTTCAGTGTGCGACTCCGTGGTATTAATTACATTTATAATGTTGTATAACCATCACCATGATCTATTTCCAAAATTTTTTCATCATCCCAAACAAAACCTCCGTAATTATTAAGCAATAACTCTCTATTCGCCCTTCCCTCAGCCCCTGGTAACTACCATTCTACTTTCTGTCTCTATGAATTTGCCTCTTCTAGATATTTCACGTAAGTGGAATTAAATCCTATTTGTCCATTTACGTATGGCTTATTTCACATGGCATAATGTTTCCAAGGTTTGTCTGCGTCATAGCATGTATCAGAACCCCATTCCTTTTTTAAGGATGAATAACATCCCCATTGTATGCATATACCACATTTTGTTTATCCATTTATCCGTTGATGGACAATTGGGTTGTTTCCATGTTTTGGTTGTTGTGAATAATGCTGCAGCAAACATTGGCATACAAGTATTTGTTCAAGTCTCTGCTTTTGAATTTTGTGGCATATATGCCCAAGAGTGGACTTACTGGGTCATATGGTAATGCTACATATTTAGTTTTTTGAAGGGCCACCACGCTGTTTTCCACAGTGGCTACCTTTTAAAATTCCCACTAGCAGTGTATGAGGGTTACAATTTTTCTGTATCCTCACCAACACTTGTTATTCACCTGTTTAAAAAACCTTATAGCCATCCTAGAAGGTATGAAGTGGAATCTCCTGGTTTTGATTTATACTTCACTAATGACTAAGAGCGTAGAACATCTTTTCATGTGCTTGTTTGGTCATTTGTATATATTCTGTGAACATATGTCTATTCAAGCCCTTTGCTCATTTTTAAATTGGGTTGTTTGTCTTTTTGTTGTGAGTTGTGGGAGTTCTTTATATATTCTGGATATCGATTTCTTATCAGGTATATGATAGGAAAATATCTCCCATTCTATACGTTGTCTTTTGATTTCTTGATAATGTCCTTTGCACAAAAGTTTTTAATTTTAATAAAGTCCATTTTATGTATTTTTCCTTTTGTTGCTTATTACCTTAGTGTCATATCTAAGAATCTATTTCTAAATACAAAGTCGTGAAAATATACCTCTATGTTTTCTTCTTTTTTTTTTAACGTTTATTTTTTTTTTATTGAGAGACAGAGAGAGACAGAGCATGAGCATGGGAGGGGCAGAGAGAGGAGGAGACACAGAATCTGAAGGAGGCTCCAGACTCTGAGCTGTTAGCACAGAGCCCGACGCAGGGCTCCAACTCACAAACACAGTGAGATCATGACCTGAGCTGAAGTCAGACACTTAACTGACTGAACCACGCAGGCGCCCCACCTCTATGTTTTTTTCTAAGAGTGTTTTGGTTTAGTCTTATAGGTCATTGATTCATTTTTTTCATGTTTATTTATTTATTTTGAGACAGAGAAAAAGAGAGAGAGAGAGAGAGAGAGCATGAGCAGGGTGAAGGAAGGGCAAAGAGAGAGGGAGAGAGAGGATCCCAAGCAGGCTCCACACTGTCAGCACAGATCTTGATGTGGGGCTCGATCTCAGGAACCATGATACCATGACCTGAACTGAAATCAAGTGTCGGATGCTTAACCGACTGAGCCACCCAGGCACCCCAAGTCATTGGTTCATTTTGACTTGTTTATGATGTGAGGTAGGGAGTCCAACTTTATTCTTTTTGAATGTGAAAATCCAGTTTTGCTGGCACCATTTATTGAAGAGATGCTCCTTTTCTCCATTGAATGGACCTGAAACTCAAGCTTAACTTTATTTCTCTGAAAATATGAAGCATGCTTGTCTGAAAATTCCACTCCTTTGGGTCTTTTGGGCTGTGTTTCTGTTGTCCTTTGTCTCTGCATGTTCTTGCTCATGGTGTCTTAATTTCTTGTGTGCCTGGCTACCTTGATTGTATAAAGGTTATTGCATTTGAAAATTATTTGCAGGAATAATTTGAGTCCCAGCATAATGTGATTTACTCCAGAAAGAACTTGCATTTGCTTCTGCCAGGTGCTTTTGTGTGTCATCAGTCTCGGACCACCAAAACTCTAGTTTACTGCTCACTGTTCCATGGTTTACTTAGATGACTTGAAGCCAGGTTGCAAGTTCATGAGAGACCAGAGTTACTACTGGTTCACCTTTAACCTGAGGGGACAGCCCTTTTTGACCTAGCTAATGCTAAGTAGTGGTTCATCAAAGTCCCTAACTTTGTGAGTTCCAAACTTTGACACTTTAAAAAAGATTTTTTAAAGTTTATTTATTTATTTTGAGAGACACAGAGACAGTGTAAATGGGGGAGGGGCATAGAGAGAGGGAAGGAGAGGATCACAAGCAGGCTTTGTGCTGCCAGCACAGAGCCTGATGTGGGGCTTGAACTCATGAAACTGGGAGGTCATGACCTGAGCCGAAATCAAGAGTCAGTTACTTAACCGACTGAGCCACCCAGATGCCCCTAAACCTTGACACTTTTCATCTAACTTCATGAGGTAGCCAAAACCACCATTCAACTTTGCAGATATTCCTTCCAGATTAGAAAACACTTTCAAAACAAAGGCAACTTTGAGTTCTAGACTTACCTTTCTGATTTAGCATTTTCTTTGGGTTGAATCCTAGTGATTTGTCATCATTTTGTTAGCTTTTTGACATATTAAAGAACACTGAAAAATATTTTGTTGAGGCTTCTGTGTCTTCAATGGTTAGTCTAAATTACCTAATCAACATGGTCAGTACCAATTGTTCTTGAAAATGTCTATTTTCCCAATAGCCTTGCCAATGCTAATCATTATCAAATTATTAATAAAACCATTTTATCTGAAACAAAGGTGAATACAAAAAAAAAATTTAGTTCCATGATACAATTAGTGTCTTGTAAGTGTCAATAAGATTAGTGTCTACTTAATAGCCTGCATTGAATTGTTTCCAATCCCAAAAGTATACTTCCTGGTATGTACATTTAACCTGGAGGAGAACAGACCAAGGGAGATTTGATGTCCGTGTACAAATGGTTGAGGAACTGCCACTGGAAAGAGAAAGTAGTCTTGTTCTATGTTACTCCAGAAGGCAAATTTAGGACTGGGAATTTTAAATTCTAAAAATCAGTTTCTAAGCAAAGGAACGCTTTGCCAGAATAATTTAGAATATTGCGGTGAGTAGGATTTTGGTTACCTAGCATTCATTTGTTCTGCCTTTCATTTTGGACTGATTTCTTTGATACTTGTCTTCTGCCCTTTAATTATTTGTAGTTCCCTTGCACCTGACTCATCCCCTATCCAACCATGGCATGTAAACTGAGCCTGGAGAATCAGAGCACTACATCGCCCTACTCCCCACAATAACGAGTCGGTCAGGGATGTACACAAGGCCCAAGTGATGCCAACTGGAGCCAAAAAGACCCGATTCTAAGACTTTTGTTTCCGTTATGCAGGATGTTGATCTTTTCCTGCTACGAGAGAATAGGTGGCCACTGTTGTGCCACCACAAAAGGAGACTATTCAAGAGGAAGTGGAACCCAGATAGGGGAATAAAAAACAAACCCTGGTGATATTGGTTGAGTCCTGATCATGCCAAGACTAAAAGTATAAAACTAAAAGTAAAAGCTAAAAGTTTAGCATGAACTTAAAAGATTTTTCATGCTGTGTGGTGAGAGGAAATAAATTGCCATTTTGCTTAAGCTAGCTTGATTTGGGCTTTCTGCTCTTGAAATGTTAAGAGTTTTAACTCAAATGGGTAGTAAACTCCTCATTAACAGTAGTGTTTATGCAGAAGAGGATGACCAGCCTTTGGAGTAGTTTTGGAGGGGACACCAGAATATCTGGAAAGTTGGCTTTGAGGACTTCCAACTTGAAGTTCTTGGTTTCTCCAAAAGTCTCCTTTACTTGGTGTTTGTTCTGCCCAGGAGACCTGGTAAATTCAAAGAGAATCCAAAAACACTATGTTGGCCATCCCTCAGGGCCAAGCAATACAGAAGTTAATACATGTCCAGGCCTGGGATGCATATTTAATGGACAAATCCATAATGTTGAATCCCAGAATGAATGATTTAGAGTTGGATTATTCACTTTGCACTAAATTAAGTTGTCTTATTTAGCCAAAACAAGACTTCCTGACAGGATTTTCGTCATAACCTTGGCTGAGTAATGAGTTTCTTTGCCAGGATGAATTATTGATTGGACCTTTGTATCATCTGCCTGGCAGATGAAGGAAAACGATTTAATTTTAAAGATGTTCGTATTCAGATGTATATGCAGAAAAGAAGTTTTGAGCACTGTACTTTAATGCTCCATCACTTAATCTTCCCAGGATTATTTATGGAACAGGATCTGAGTTATATGACAGTGTCGGGTTATTTTTAGGCCCAAATAACTAATACTCCCCATCTGTGGATGTAAATGTTTTCCCTCCTTTTGTTGTTATAATTCTATGTGTTTAGATCCAGATGTTTAATTTATTTTAAGAAATGGGGAACTTTCTTTCCAAGCCAACTGAAACACCAAGTTCTTAATGATGATGATTTACGTTTTTATGATGTGTTGAATTTTGTCAAATGTTTTCACCTCAACTTCGTCAGTGTATTATAGTTAATTAGGACTTAGAATGCACCATGCACATTGCTAGGAGCATTACATGGATTATATTATTTAATTTTCACAAAACCTTACAAACTAGCTGCTATTATCATCTCCATTTTATAGATAAAGAAATTGAAATGTTGGCAGGTCACAAGCTCACCCAGAGTTAGACAGAGTCAGAGTGTTAACCCAGATGTTCTGACCCTGGAGCTTAAGCTTTTAAACCATATCCTAAGCAATATATCGCATGGCTACTGAAAATTTAATATCACTATCTGCATGGGATGCCACATCTTTTCAGCACCACATGGCAAAGGACTTCGCTACTTTATGGTTTATCTCCATCCCCTTTCACTCTTGGATCATCCCCTCTTTTTTATCTTTTGCTTCAACCTTTCTGCTTCAAGGGCACTCCCTTCTCTCTGTTCTCCGAGTTTGTCCAGGAGTATAAGATCCTGAAAACAGGGGCACCTGAGTGGTTCAGTCAGTTAAGCATCCCACTTGGGCTCAGATCATGATCTTGCAGTTCATGAGTTCGAGCCCTGCATGTCTGCTGTCAGCATGGAACCCACTTCAGATCCTCTGTTTCCCTCTCTCTAGGTCCCTCCCTGGCTCACTCACTCTGTCTCTCTCACAATAAATAAACTTAAAAAAAAATCCTGGAAAACAAAAGCCAAGAGTGTTCTGAGAGCAACTGCTGTTCTGAACTTTGTAATACAAACCTCCCCAGAAGTACAGGAGCACAAAGGTCCCACTACCTGGTCTGGGTAGCCTGGTGAGACAAATAGGAAGAACAAAACATAAACCCTATCTCAATAAATCATCCTGCCACAGCATGTGCCTTTTCACTTCCTTCTTGAAAAAGAGAACCAGCAACACAGCCACAATGAGTCTTGCTCTGCCACGTCCAAAATACAGATTTCAAGTCCAGCTGCTGCTCTTGAAAAGCTACATGAACCTACTAAAGAGATTTGGAGCAATGTCTTGGGAGGAACTGGGAATTCTTAGAGAACTGTAGCTGGAAGTCTACCCTGAAGAAGAGGGGTTACAGAACATTATGAGGAAAAATAGTCCGAGGAGGCAGAGTGACAAGATGTCAGATCTATGATGCATAAGCTGAGGGAAACTTCTAGAAGAAAGCAGGTGGAATGGTATGGGCTGCCTTAGAGGTCATTAGTTTTCCTTAAAATAGGGATATTAAAACAGAGACTGAAAGATGTGTTTGTCATTGTGTTGTAAAGGGGATATTTAAATATAATTTGGGGTGCTTGATCTTTAAGGAGACCTTTTACCCTGGGATTCTGTGTAAGGGTAATCAGCTGTGCTTATGTGGGTTGTGCTAAATTGATCTTAGTTATCCCTACATAGCAAATACCAAAGAAGCTAAACTATTCATCTTCATAAACTCTGTCTCTCTCTCTCTCTCCCTGTATATACGTTATCCTTGTCCTGAGAGAAGCTTAGACTTCTACATATCTGTGTCTTTGAGTGACTAAGAGGAACCCCCTAGAAAAGAGTCTTGGAAATGCAGACCAGGCTGGCCTCAAGGTAAATCTGAGTTCTGGCAGACTGATAGGCTGCTAAGCACAACCAAGAAAGCCTGAAAGATCACAACAGGCTCTGGCAAGAGGGCCTTGTCTAATCTAGGGGTCAATGAAGGGGAGAAATTGGAGGACATTTCTTTCTTTCTGTGATCTGAAGACTTCACAGCAGACACTTCTTGTCATGGATAGAACTATAGACTGTCACTGCCCAGGAGGGGGCTGAGAAGATGGTCTACTTCTAAAGTCTTCAGGTCCCAGGTGGCGAAAAGGAGAGGCAGAAAGGGCAGTGAACTTGCATGAGATCAAAACAAAATTAGCAATTCAACCTAGAACAGAACCTTCACTGCAGTCTTATTATACCTTCTACTCCTTGGCACAGAGTAAACTAGGGAGGCCATGCTTCCCTGCAGGAGTATCTTCCCAAGGTCATCAGTGTCATGCCAAAATTTGAGAAAATAATAAGTTTTGAATATTTTGCAAGTCTAGGCTGAAAAGGGAGGGATTTGTTTTTTTTTTTCCTCTGCTGCTTTGTATTCAATGCAGCCAGTATTTCTCATTACCTACTTAACACTAGTGCTACTCAATTGTGCATATGAATAACCTGGGGATCTGGTTAAATTGCAGATTCTGAAGCTCTGGGGTAGGGCCCATGATTCAGCATTTTTTAACAAGCTCTCAAGGGCTGCCATGGCTTTTCCTCGGCTTGCCGGCATGGTGGGGCTGCAAGCAGAGCCCAGCCTCAGCCTTCAGACACTCCTAGGACTGGCTGCACCCCCTTTTGCCTCTCAATGATCTGCACCTGGCAGGCTCACCTGAGGGCCTCACAGATCTCCTGTGAACTCAATATAAGGGAAAATGGCGCAGGGTAGGCGTTTCCAGACTGATTCCCATTCTGTGTAGGGAAAGCTGCTGAGGCCAGAGTTTGGTAACGAATCCTGTTTTGGTGGAAATTCCAGAGGCTCTTCCAAAGGTAATATGGCAGCAGGCACCATTGCAATTGGTTCCTACAGCATTTGATTCTGAAATCTCCCAGAACGGTGGCTTGATGTTTGTTGAATGGAATTAGGGTAAATTCTCAAGAGGCTCTGGAGACTTTCTCACTGCTTTATAAAATCAAATTGAGTACATCAGAACTTCGCACTATTAATAGTTCCCTTTCCTCTCTTTGCCCCCTTCCACCCAACCAAGAAAACCTATTTGAAGCTTACAAAAGTTCATTCTGAGAATTTCATTATCATTGTGCCATTCATAATTCATTATTTAACCTCCGTGGATGGCAGGAAGTGCAATTTTGAACAGTCCTGCTGGAAGAATATCACAGGGTTAATCATCTCTGCTCTTTGTGAGTAATTGGAAAAATGGTATCCTGGTAACAAGACATTAACAGAAAACTTGTTTTTACCAATTTCCATAGGATAGAAGAAGTCAAGTGGCGAATAGAGTCCTTTCATTGTAAATTTGTTTTCTCCTGACTCACCCACTCCTGGGACAAACCTATGGTACTATATTCTGAGATTGATTGCTTGTAACTTAAAAACAGTGTTGGACCCGCGTGGTAGAGGGAGAGCCCCTCCCTAAGGAATGTGGTGGAGGCCTCCTCAGAACAAAGGAAGGCAGGGTGGTCCCATCAACTCCTATACACCAATGCCTAGCTCTGACATGACCCTGTAACTTGGACTGTGTCCAATCAGACTCTATGTGTCACTATATATAGGTGACAAAGAAGTAGAAATTGCATTAAAGGCTACACCCTGCCGCACCTAGGTGCCCCAAGTTTTGAATTTTTAAGTGTCAAATGGTGCTTAGCTGCATGAAGGATCCATAATTTATTGACCAGTCACATATTGACGGGCACGTAGGATGTTTCCCACTATTGTTAACTTGCACTTTTACTATGTAGGGAGTGGAACAGAGGGAAGAAATTTCCTGCTTTCCTGAAGCCAGAAGAGTGAGTGAAACAGGCCTGAATGTTAAGGTCTACTTTAGTCTTTTTCCTGAGAGGAGGACTTTTCTCCCAGATTGGGGGCCATGACAATGGGGGATAATTTAAGAAGGCTATTATCAAGGCAGAGGAACAATTTACTCTTGTTCAAGTTCTCTGAGATGCGCGGAAAGGAAGCGGCAGAATACACACGTTTCTTGGGGTCAGGGTGAGCCTGTGCCTTGTTCCAGCGGCAGCATTTACGAGCTAACAATACTCTGAGAGACACCATGGGCTACTGGATTAACCCAGAAACTGGCCAGACCCTGTGGCTAAGGAACCTGAGTACACGGGAGAAAGAATTTACCAAGTTGGGGAGGCATATGTGAAGCCATTTGCAGTCCTAGCTGACTGAGCAGAGCTGCTCCTAAGCTCCATTTGTGCTTTTAGGTTTGTTTTTGCAGTATGCTGGGTATGTTTAGCTGTATAGACGAATTTGCGGTTTCAATACCTCATATATAGGTCAAGGGGTCTGGCACCTGGCAGGAACTCAATGAATATTAGCTGGTTCTGATTCTCTGGTTCTTGCCGCCCATTTGTGCCCTTGTGTCCCGCTGTTCCAAACAGCTCTGTTCCAAAGGCCATTCATGGAAGCCAGCATGTTCCAAACTGGGCCTGTTGTTGTCTTGCTTCTCTTTCCAGGGCTTCCCGGTATCCATCATCTCCCATCCCTACTGCCTTGTCCAGTTTAGGCCCTCATTATCCTCTGTCTGCACGGTCACAATAGCCTCCTAACTGGTTTCTCTGCCTATGGTGTTCTTCTGCTGTCAGTTCATCAAGGACCAGTGCTTCCAGGGAGTTTTGTAAATCACAACTCCAATCAAGGCCTTCCCTTTCTTCAAAATCTTCAGGTCACTGTGCCCAGAGGATTCCATTGTCATTCCTTGGCTGGGCGTTTAGTGGGTTCTGTGGGCTGTACATCCCCTCCCCCTCGCCCCCCACCTCCCTTTCCACACGGAACTCCTGCCATTTCCCATGAGTGCCCTCTGTTTTGCCAAAAAATAGAGGCTGGAATCCAGATCCTCATCACTGCCTTTCTAGTTTACGTCACTATATTTTGCCCTTTAAGACAATTTCAAACACAAGCTCCACATCACTAAGAAAACAGAATAGAAAGCATGGGGATTGGCATTTTCTGGGGTAACCGCATTTCCTGTATCATTAATTTTTTTTTTCCTTGACCCACCCTGAAATCACAAATAACTCCCCTGGATTTTGTTAAAACTATTTCCAAATGTTTGTTTCTACTCTTAGTAATTGCTAAGATGAAGAAGAGAAAGTGTAATTAGGGTAACATTCTGAAATTCACTAGTCACTGAAGACTATAGGCTGAAGAAAGAAAGTTGAGCCAGTTAGGTTCAAAGTGACCTGACCACCTTGAAAGTTTCTTTTTAGATCAGTTACTCAGGATGGTAACTTTTTTCCCCCAGTCTGGCTCCCTTTCTGATTAAAAGAGTCACTTTTACGACTTGGTGCCTACAAGGCACAGGAATCCCTGAGTGTGTACAGCCAGCACCCACGTTTGTGGAAGAGTTAGAAGGAGAGAATTTCTGAGCTAATACTTTAAAACAAAAAGAAAAGACACAACTGCATTCATGCTTGAACACGAAAGGTCAATTGTTGCAAAACCAAAACCCCACAAAAGACAGGAGGTGCTCACAAACATGCAATCCACCCCCAGAAATGCCCTCCCATGGACACTTTTTATTATTTGTTGTGCTTCTGTGATTTTTGTCAAGGTGAACCAGAGCTGAACAGCGGTGAAAGTGGTAAAAACAGATTCACTCAGGAAGTATTGCAATAGGGGAATAGAGACCTCAATACAGAACTGGGCTCAATTCCAAATATAACATGAACAAGAAGGGATTTAGAACCAAGGAGCAGGCTGGGGGTCAGTGGATGGGAAATTGCTAATGGGGAGTTTCTAGTGGAGCCAACATCCCAGGAGTCTTGCTGAAGGTGGGCCAGAGTGATGGGGTATCCTGGGGATGGGGAGGGATGAGGAATTTGGTCAGATTATCAATTCCCTTCTGACAGTAGGGGATTCTTGGATTCAAAAACAAGGCCCAACAAGGAAGCCTCATCAAAACTTGTTTTGAGAAGGCTAATGTTTGGTTAAGGAGAGAATCTCTGTTAGCTTCTTGTCGTTTTCATCTGCAGCATTTCTGATGACCTCTCTTCCAAAATGTCTCTGCCCTTAAGATTTTTTAAACAATCATCCCACGTGTGTGTGTGTGTGTGTGTGTGTGTGTGTGTATTTTTTCTATTGCTTGAGGATTTTGACTATTTAGGATCAGAGGATTGAGATTCTCCTTTATTGGCCAAAGAATATTGGAGCCAAAATAATCAAAGTTTATTCACTTCTACTTTGAAAATTCTCCTGTCTATATTGTAGTCAAGATTTTCAAAATAAGATCTGTTGCTTCTTTACCATCTGCAGTTTATGGCAAGACAACAACCTTCTCCCTGAATATTTCCTGGTTGGGACCTCTTGAGGATGAAGGTGAGGTCTTGGGAGAAGAATGAAATGACAGCAAAGACTGAGATACAATGCTACGTTTAAGCAAACCACAAATATACCAATAAACGGGGCACCTGGGTGGCTCAGTCAGTTAAGCATCTGGACTCTTGATTTCAGCTCAAGTCATGATCTCATTGTTCATGAGTTCGAGTCCTGAGTCCTGCTCTGTGCTGAGCATGGAGCCTATTTCGGATTCTTTTTCTCTCTATCTGCCCCTTTCCCACTTGTGCGTGATTTCTCTCTCTCTCTCTCCAATATATATTTCCAGTAGAATATTTACAAATACCTTGTCCTGAGAGCTCCTCATCCCCAGAGGGCAAATAATTGATTTGAAGATTGGTCTTAGTGGTTTTTGCCTGATGCTGTTATTTTGATTTGCTTCCAAGCTATTCCCCGTCCACCCACCCCCACTTTCAGAAAGATCTACTTTGCAAATATGCTTCACAGGAAAGAATTGAAGGTGAGTTGGGGGTGTGGAAAAGGAGTTAGGCATTTCTGTACTGTATAACTTTACTAAATATAATACCAGATTTATAACTCCATCATTTCTAGGCATTTCCTCTTGGGTTTTGTATTTTCCCATTGGGATAACTGATATTTACATACAAAGTAATTTAAAATAGTTATGACTAGCTTTAAGGCATGCCAGATAATTGCATTTTTAGGGTCTTTTTTTTTTCTGTCACAAATATGGTGTTTGCCCCACCCTCTACCCCCCACCCCACTTGCCTTGCTGACAGTATTTCTGCATACATTTTACTTGTTTGCAACAGGTATTTGTTGAAGAATAGATTTGGATAAACACTTTGGATAGCTCTCAGCTTTACAAAGGGAGGGGAGATTAGGAGGGCATCCTTGTTCTTAGCTGCCAGCATTTTTATAGGACTCACCTAGCTTCTCTGGTTTCCCCGGACCATAGTTGTCAAAAAAGGGATTTTGGAACTTCTATTTCAAAATTGACCCTCTTTTGGTGGCAGGGGAGGGGGAATGGCAAAATTAAGTTGTTGTTTTTTTTAAAGGCATTTAATTTTTAAAAAATATTTATTTATTTTTGAGAGAGAGAGCGAGTGAGCATGAGCAGGAGAGGGGGAGAGAGAGAGAGAGGGAGACACAGAATCTGAAGGGAGCTCCAGGCTCTGAGCTGTCAGCATAGAACCCAACGTGGGGCTCAAACTCATGAACTGTGAGATCATGACCTGGGCAGAAGTCAGACACTTAACTGACTGAGCTACCCAGGCACCCCCAAAATTTTAATTTTAAATGGCCAATGTGATATTCAGGAACATTTGGACAGCAACACTGTAATTGGATGTTGTAGAGAAATTAAACGGTAATTGACTCCTAATGAGTTTCTAATAACATTGCTGAAGACTCAAAAAGAAAAACTCTTTGCCCCTACCACATTTATCTTTGAGATTTGTGCATTTATTATCATTTTCCCCTGATCGTTATTAGCTTTAAACTGGTATTCCGATGACATTATATTTACTGCTGTAAATACTTTTGACTAAAAAGTTTACAAACCTAGGACCGTAGCTTTGTTTTTGTGTTAAACTTTTGAATCTATTTTCTGTCTTCAAATTTCTTGGGCAGAAAAAAAAAGCCTGGATTATAAGAGAGAGGTGCTATTAAAATGCAACTCCAGACCTGTTGGTTTACCAAACTATGAAAAAGTGACTGGGCATCACTCGAGCATTGATCATGTGGGCTTGTCTGAAGCACATCTTGAGGAGGCAAATGCATTAAGAGAGCCTCATGAATTGCACTGAAAATACCACGAGAACATAGAGTCCTGGGGCTCTGTCCTCTTTCACCTTCCTGCAGTATTGATGGATCTGCTGTGCATGAGCGTGAGGAGGCGTCTGAGACAGATGATATGCAGGCAGGCTTTTCCGTCCTTGTTGCCAGTGACCCTATTGTAGCAGGACATTGCAATGCAAATACCAGTAACCATAATAATGTAACATCTTTCTTTTCCTATCTATTTATCTCCTCCTCTAGAACTTAGTAATGGGATGGGATTTGGGGAGCTGTAATGGACAGGAGATGAGCGTATTTCACCCTAATACCTTATTACTGCTAGAAACCTAGACCCACCCCTCTCTGAGTATCCTAGGGCACTTGTGGAATCACTCAGTAGGAGCAACTCATGAGAAAACATAAGCATTGACCAAACAGTGCTCCAAATGTCAGAAATGCTAGGATTTTATGGACAGAGTAGCTTCCTCAGTTGCTGACTATCTTTTGATCACTGCCTTCTGGGTGTATGCCCACAGTTCCTCTCTCTGCTCCTTGAGGACCAATGGGCAAGAATTAGAAGGCTGCTTTTGGGTTCTGATAGGCTACTTTTTTATCTGCTAACAAGTGCAAGTATTATGAGCTACTTATGGTAATGAAGACTCTCATGAATATGAAAAAACTTGCTGAACTATAGTATAAGAGTATATCAAATGCAATCAAAGCACAATTGGAAGGTAATGGTTGGTATTGATATTAATAGCTTGGTTGTGAGTTTTATAATAGTACCAGCTGTAGAAGTAGAACCCACAACTATCAGAGATGGGTTAAGATAGGATAAAGATTACTAGGATTGGATGTCAAAATATGTGGC
Source organism: Leopardus geoffroyi (assembly GCF_018350155.1). Classification (NCBI taxonomy): domain Eukaryota; kingdom Metazoa; phylum Chordata; class Mammalia; order Carnivora; family Felidae; genus Leopardus; species Leopardus geoffroyi. Next base: position 190,697,952 of record NC_059326.1, read on the forward strand.
TTTAAATTTATCCCTTAGTCCTTTCTCACATGTGTGATCTTGGGAAATCACATCACATCTCTGGGCTCAGTTAACTCCTTTGTAAAATGAAAGCTTGCTAGGAGGTAATACTTGCCTCCTCAGGTTCCTGGAAATGAAAAGGGGTCTTTGTGGACTGTGCATCACAATGATAGGGGATCGGACTTCTGGCATTTTGCTGGGATGGTAAATGTCTTGAAATGCAGGGGACCTTGAAGCACAAAGAAAAATCTCATTTAAAATGTTAATGGCGCTCCAGCTGAGAAACACTGTGATGATCTTGACCTGTATTATAACCAGGCTAGTCCATGACTAACAGAGTTCATGAGAAAATGCAGCTAAGGGCAGAAACAAAGCATTGCCAGAGATCTTCTTGATTTGTTTTTTCTTTTCTTTTCTTTTGTTTTAAAAAAGGTGCCTTTATAGGAAACAAGAAAAGAATATTTCCAGCCAGTTTTAGAATTCCTCCTATGGGCACCTGGGTGGCTCAGTTGGTTAAGCATCTGACTTCAGCTCAGGTCATGATCTCATGGTTCACGAGTGTGAACCCCAAGTTGGACTCTGTGCTTACAGCTCAGAGCCTGGAGCCTGGTTCTGATTCTGTGTCTCTCTCTCTCTCTCTCTGCCCCTCCCCTGCTTGTGAGCGCTCTCTCTCTCTCTCTCTCTCTCTCTCTCAAAAAACAAATAAAAACATTTTAAAAGAATTCCTCCTAGATCATGCTGCCCTCTAGGACATTTGTAAATCTTCTTTTCATATTTTTTGTTACATTTTTCAAGAAGCACTTGAGGTATTTCATGAGATACATGAGGTAACCACAGTAAAACACAAAGTGTTCCCATTTTCCTCAGCCTGTCACTGCCTTGTGTGAGGATGCTGCCCAAGCTGGGTGGAATGAGAAGTCCAATGTGAATACAGACTCCTGCTTCTATGTGTGGCTCAGATTAAATTTTCTGGAACAAAATCAAATAATGCTATGTGAAAACAGTCACCTTGGTCCCAAAATGATGGGAGAGAAATGCTCATTTTCCTGGAGGAATTGGGCAGATAAAAGCTCAGGAATCAGCACGGGAGTGGTTTTGCACAAAGTCCAATTTCCTCATTTTAACTTGAGGGTATCAAGGACTTACCTGAGATCACACAGCAAGTTCATGGCCAAACCAGCCCCAGAGGTAATGGTAGGCCGAGTACCCTGGTTTTTCACTAGACGCTCCCTACGCCTTCCTTCTTAGCAAAGTCTGATTGTAGGCGAGACTTTAACAGCAAAGATCAAAGTGTAAAGGACCTGTGTGCCCACCAACCAGTCAGCATTTAGTGTACTGGCAATTTGCTTTTTCCTGGGACCAGGCGATACCAAACGGCCTTGACTTGGTCTTCTTTTGGCAGAGTTGATGAAAGCTATTATAATGGTCAGGATTTCTGTTGTAAGTGGCAGAAACTCAATCAGCTTAAATAATAAGGATGTATTGGCTTGTAATGAGTAAGAATGAAAGGTGTTAGGAGATGCAGGGCTCAGGGAAATCCATCATCACTCCCCACCTTGTCGGTTTCTCTCATCACTGCCTCTCCCCTATCAAAGGTGGGCTATTTGTTTGTATCTAACTGTGCACATTTGGTAGGGGTGTTGGTAATCCTAGACTTAGAATCTTTTAGTACCGTCACAGCAAAAAGACAAGAGATGACCTTTTTCACGGGTTCCAGCAGATGTCCCTGGAGGAAAGTTTACGTTAGGGTCATGTTCTATCCCTGAACCATCTGCTGTCACCTTGCAACTAGGGTTCTTCTCTCACTGGCTGAGAGGCTTGAGTGGTACCTCAGAGGTTAGGGGACGAGTTGGGGATAGTTCATGTTTTCATAACCATGGGGAAAATGTTCTTGTCATCCAAAGTCTTAAGTATACACAGTATAATCAAGGGCTGCGTATGTAACATAGGAGATACGGCTGGAGTTCAAAAATACAGAGTAAGGTATAAGCTGGGGAAAGCTTTATGGGGGGTGCAGGACTTGAGCCAAATTGGAAGGTTCAGAAGGGAAGGTGAAGGCATTGAAAGAGTAGGATTATATAAGGGTAAATAAGGGGACAGATCTAATGGGATGGACAGTTATCAAAGAGGACACCTGGTCTTACACAGTATTTATATGTTCCCTATGTTTCTCCTGAGCACACAGGAGATGTTCAATAATTCTTGTTGGGTTAAAGCTGATTGGCTACCATCACTGGCTACCTAGTACAGAGGTGAGTGCCACAAACTTCAAACTCCAAGGTCAGCACATTTTTCCTGTAAAGGACCAGATAGTAAATATTTTTGGGTCTGTGGGCCATACAGCCTCTGTCTCAGCCACTGAACTCTGCTGTTGTAGTGTGAGAGCAGCCATAGGCGATATGTAAACAAATGAGTGTATAGTGTTGCAATAAAATTGTATTTACCAAAAAGGCAATGCAGTGCACCAGAATCGGCTTACAGGCTGCAATTAGATAATCCCTGTTCTCCCTCCTCTACTTCCACTCTTCCCAATCTCCAAGCCAATTCTTCACAAGAGCAGCCAGAGTCATCTTTTTCAAGGTATATTCAGAGCCCATCCCTCCTTTTGTAACTAAGATGTGCGGCGGCTGTCATATTTGTTTCGGATAAAAGGCCAACGTTTTCCAAGCGCCCAAAGCTATGCTGGTCTGGCCCCTGACTATCTCTGCCCCTCTCCCTCCTCAAGGATGTGCACCAGCCACTTTGGTCATCTTCTGTCCCTGGGATTTAAATGACACAATCCTGCTTCAGGGCATGTGTATATCCAAGAACTTCACTATGGATTATTCTTCTCTTGTTCTTTTTTCTTTGGTTCTTAGCTAGATAGAGCTTGTTCATAGAGGCCATCTGTAATCACCTTGTCTAAATCTGTAAATCACCTTGTCTATCTCAACACTACTTGCTTTTTTTTTTTTTTTTTCAGAACACCTATCACAGTGTGTAATTCTTCACTCATTTGCTTACTTCTTGTCTGGTCTTCTACTAGATGGCAAGCTCAGAGTTAGGGACCATATCTATTCTGTTCAACATTTTGTCCTCAAGTCCTGGAAAAGTCCCAGGTATACAGTAGAGTTCTATAAATGTCTGTGGATGATTTAATCTGCAGTCTTCTGATTGTTCAGGATTTTGTTCCTTACCTCAATCTCACTCGACTTCAGATTCAAATTATGAGCTGTTTATATCACAAAAACCAGACTGCCCAGAGCTTCTAATTCTCCTTCCAGCTGGTCTCCTTTCTCAGCAACTTGGGTTTATTTTCAAGAGTATGATATATTTCAAAGGCACAGAAAAAGAGCCATGTGCCTACCCCCAGATGCTAATATTTCCATGTTTATTTCAGATTCATTCTGTGTTATCAACATTTTAAGTTAATTTAAAAATTTTAAACACTTTAAAATTAAATGCAAATTTTTAAAAAGCAACTTATATTTTTCTCAGACTGTTACTGCAGTGGGAATGGTTTCTGAGAAAATTCTGGGCGAGCAAGGATGGCATCTTTTTTAGCACATGTTCCCTGGGCCAGGGAGAACTCTCTTCTATCTTTAGCATAACAATTTATTACCTTCTGCCCACTTCCCCAAAAAGAATACGAAGCCAGATCATCACAAGGCACAGTTCCCTACTTTTGGATAGTTTTTTATTTTATTGTCCACGAAGCTGCTTGCCAAAATCCTATGCTAAGGAAATAGATCGATATCAAGAAAAAAAACTTAACTGAGTCTTCTTACAGGCAAGCTGGAAAAAGCCGGGCCATCTTTGAAAGGTCTCATAAAAACACACCCACGCTTGAGAAGACAAACTGTTTCCTTTTTTAGCATAAAAGACAACATCTATTTGTCCATCTCCCATGTTTACGGAGTTTTCTCCAACATCTCCACCCCTAGCCCCCTGTCTGTCCATTTCCCTCCTGCCTCCTTTCCCTCGACGCTCATCTTCGAGGCAACTGTCTGGTTAAAGCCCTGGGATCTGCTTCGGCTCCTTCCTCAGCTCTGGGGTGAGAAAGAGGAAAAGCCTGATGTTGTGGAAGAGGTGGGTTGCTGTAAGGTGCCTGATTTCACCGCAGGAGGTGCTTTTCAGACATTAAATCCTTAAAACGCACAAAGCCTGCCTGATCCCCAAGAGGTCAATATTTAACATCCTCCTCCTTTTCACAGATGGCCGAGGAAACTACAGAGCAGCTGTGATTCTTGCATCTTCAGAGCTGCCATCCAAGATTTTTGATAAACCTCAGGCTGTCTGTCTTAAGGAGGCTGCCTGGGAAATAGATGGTCCTCTGTGTGGGGGAAGAAAACCCTTCCATCCCAGGAAGTCTTACAGAGGACCTCCGTATAACACAGTGGCGATGAGCTCGGTTCAAATCCCACCGCAGCCAATTGCTAGCTGGGTGACTCTGTGCCAGTTACTCTCTGTGCTTTCTGTTTCCTCTCCTGTATGTTAGGAGAGAGCACATACGAAATGCTCAGCACAGTGCCTGGCATATGGAAAGCCTTGATAAATGGTAACTGTGACTTGACACCCATGGAAGGGAAGCTGTTTCGTGTGGAGCCCTGCCTGCTGTTTCTCCCCACTGCCCACTACTTCTCCTGAGGTATTTTCACAGAATGCCTAGGACTTTGTAGAGCACATTGTGAGCACCCCAGACTTGCTGGTTTTCCCCTGGGGACTTTTGGATTTCTTGGTCTGCTGCAGACTAACAGGCTTGTCCTTCCACGATAAAATTTAAGATGAAATTAATGAAGCTGCTGCCCCACGATTCTCAGGAATCAATAGCCGTGGCTCCAGAACAGAGCCAAGCCTTCCTCATGGCTCTGAATGCATCCTTTCCTTCCTGGGTGGAATGGGGGTGGACTGGCCAACAATTCTGGCTGGCCCACTGTTGTTCAGGTCCTAATGAGGCCGCTCTGGGACCCTCTTGTCTTCCACAGTGTTACTTCGGAGTCTCCTGGGTATGTTGGATGGTGGAGGCCCTCAGCTGGTTCCACTTGGGTTGCAGATTGGCAGAGAACCTCCTTTCCTGAGAGGTGATGAGATTACCTTTTTTGCAAACTCATCGTTGTTAGGACATCAGATGGTGCAGATTTTCTCACAGGTGTCCTTGGAGTTTAAAACACCCCATCCACCACCTCGGCCCCTTTGTCTTCTCCTCGCTCTTCATGCAAGTCCATACCCTTTGCCTCCTATCCCCTGGCAAGTTGACAGCACCATCTAACTTCTTGCTTTCCTCTCCTGGTTTACTGTCTGTTTTTGACAATCTGGCTTCAATCACAGGAAGCCTCAGAGGGGCCTATCCATCACACGCGCACCACTGCCTGGCGACTCTCTGTGGCACAGGGCTGTTCAGTTTCCACCTGACCCGCCGGGTTGATCTTTTTTTCTTCTCCAAGTTTTTCCCTGCCACACTGCTGCTCTGCCCTTCGTCACCTGACCCTGTCACCTTGGATTGTTGACATCCCTAATCCCCTGAGATTGTTGACATCCCTTCCTTTAAGGAAGCCAAAGTGTCCCGATGTTTCTGAAAGTTGATTTGCATGAACGGGCATGATGGGAATGCCGAACTATAAGATAACAGTAATAATGACTATATGTATAGAGGTCTTTCCTGCCAGTTCCTAATGCAGAGCTCCCCAAACCCTTATAAATAGGGGCCATGAGAATGTTTTGTGCTAACATTTAGTCTTTGACCCCAGTTCCTGATGCAGACCTGCTAAAACACTTAGAATTTTGTAAGTGAGAAGAGGACCAGGAGTGTCATTTGTTCTAATATTTGGTCTTTGATCCAGGTTCCTGACATAGGGCTCCTAATTCCTTGGAACTTCCTGGTTGGTAGCAGAGTCTTTTGTTCTAACGAGGTGACTGTGCTCCCAAAAGGGGGCTAGTTACTGGAAGGATCAAGCCAGAATTAGAAGCTTGGAATTTTCAGCCCTAACTGTCATTCTCCAGGGAAGAAAGAGGGGTTTGAAATGGAGTTGATAATTGATTGTGACTCCATGAGAAATCTTTCATAAAAATCCCAATAGTACAGGTTCAGGGAGCTTCTGGGTTGGTAAACATATCTACATGCTGGAGGGTGGCACACCTCAACCCCACAGGGACAGAAGCTCCAGTGCTCAGGACCCTTCTGGACCTTGCCATATCAATTTCTTCATCTCACTGTTCATCTGTAATCTTTATCATATCCTTAATTATATAATAGACCAGGAAGTGCAGGTAAGTTTTCCCTGAGTTCTGTGAGATGTTCTAACAAATAATGGAATCCAAGGTGGGGGAGTGGTCACGGGAACCTCTGATTTGTAGCCACGTCAGACCAAAGCTGTGGGTAACCTGGGACATATTATTTGAGATTGGCATCTGAAGTGAGAGACAGTCTCTGGGGACAGATCCCTTGACCTTGGAGTGTGTGTTAACTTCAGTTAGTATTAGAATTGTGTTACAGGACACTCAGCTGGTGTCATGGAGAATTGTTTGATGTGTGGAAAATCCATCTATCTGGTGTTCGAACTATTGTGAGTGTGGAGGGTAGTGGGAGAGTAAGGGAGACACACAGGAGTGTTTTTCTCACACACAGACTTTCTGCGTTTCTTAAATTCTTTCAGGCTCATTTGACAGATTGAGCTATTTCCTATGAAGCGATCCACCACCCTGCTCTAACACAATGTCTGATGGTTGAGAGTAGGTCCTAAGAATTCTTATTCATCTTAGAGTTTTGGAGAAGAAAGCCTTATTCTCAGGAGATTTTTGACAACTCTTCTCGGTACACAAATCTTTATCTCAAGTTGTAATTTCTCCCCATACGATATGGGTAGAGAACAAGTTCTAGGTTGAAGAACAGGGCACTTGTTCAAAGGTCAGTGTCTAGTTTTAGATCTACCATTTAGTCAACAGGAGACTCCACAAAAGTCCTTTTTCTTCCCTGGGCTTAGTTGCTTCATTCATAGAATGAGAATTACTGAGGCTCAAAGGGGGTTGTGAGGATTGAATTTGATGGTGTACTTAGAGCAGTGTCTGGTATTCGGTAGAAACTCAACAAATGTTTTTCAACAGTCTATATCTATTTAAAGAGACGATTGAATACAATGATTTTTAAGTAGGACATCTGAGTTCCATTTAGTGATGGATTAATTTAGCTTTTTTGTTTTGGGGGAATAAGTCTAAAGAATAACATCAAAAGTCTTTCTCATCAACCAGAATTAACATTATTGTTTTGATGGTTGACATCTCAACATGCATTCTACATAAAATTACGTGTCTGAGGCAGTCATGCTGATCTCAGTCCCCTTGCCAGTGTTTAATTTAGGAATGAGTATATTTGGTTTGAGAATTGAGTGAATACTGCAACAGTGGCCATGAAAGCATGAGGGTAAACTTGTTTGGGGATTTCTAGAAAGGTTTCCTAACTTAGAAGATATTTACCCTTTCTGCTTCTGTCATGACTGTATCTTGATGTGATACCTGGAGATGTGGCAGCCATCTTGTTGGCTGTAAAGGGGATCAGACTGAGGGGCAAAGCCACCACACTCAGAATGGCAAAACAAATAGAGAACAAACCTGTTTTTTCGATGATGCTGTCAAACTACAAAGTTAATCAACCCTAAAAGTAACTCTGCTTTTGAATTTTCTGTTAAATCAGTTAAACTATTTGAGTCACATTATTTGCAGCCAAAAGCATCTATTTGTTACAATAATTACTAACATTTTCTCTATCTATCCCTGCACTAAATTATACATTGTGTTAATTAATATGGCTTAACTGTAAGTCCTGATACCTGGTAGGGATAGTCTTTTTATTCTTTTTGGTTATACTTGGTTCATTGCTTCTTCATATAAATTTAAGATTCAGCTTTTCCATTTATACATGCACGTGTGCATGCACACACACACACAAACAGACGCACAAACACACACACTTTTAAAAAGCAACAATAACAACTAGAACATTAACAACAGCCCTGTCTGGACAATTTGGAGGAGAACTGATACTGTGATAATATATCATGTTTATAGTATCTTGATAATAAAATATATCAGTTTATAGTATTTATATATACATAAATGTATGCATATATGTATATATATAAATTAAATTGAAGTCTTTAATGTTTTATAGCTTGAGTTTTCAGAAAATGTATATATAAACAACACATTTCCTGTGAATTTTATTAGTTCTTCCTAGACCATCTTTATAATATATATACAACATAAATATATATACACACTATATATTATATATAGTATAGTGTGTATATATGGTACACATATGTAGTATATAAACATTTTCTTTGGAAAATTTATAGAAAAGTTCCAAAATTAAAAAAGTACAAGTATGCTTACATATAGTTGTATAATAGAGAAATTGGCTGATAAGACTATCAGGGGATTCCTAGTGAAAACTTTAAGGCCTGGAGAGAGGGTGATGATACATTCAAAGTGCTAAAAGAAAAAAAAAAACTGCCAATCAAGATGCTTTACCTGGACAAGTTGTCCTTCAAAAACTGAGGAAGCTATCACCTCTAGACTTGTCTTGCAAGAAATAGTGAAAGGAGTTTTCAAGCTGAAACAAAAATATGCTAAGGAACATGAAAACATATGAAAATATGAAACACCCTGGTAAAGATGAGCATTTAGTCAGAATCAGAATACTCCAATACTGTAATATTGTGGTGTTAACTATGTGACTCTAGTATAAAGGTTAAAGGATAAATGTATTAAAAACAGCTATAGATACAACTTGTTACTGGATACACAATATAAAGATAGAAATTATGACATTAAAAAAATGAAAGAAGAGTTAAAGAATACAGTTTTTGTATGTGGCCAAGTTTCAACTTAGAGTAGATTGTTATAGCTATGAGGTATTTTAAGTAAGCTCAGGGTAATCACACAACATGAACCTATAAGAAATACACCCAAGATAAAGAGAAGAGAATCAAAATATACTATGGAAAATCATCAACTCACAAAGGAAAACAGCATGAAAAGAAGAAAGGAACAAAGGGAATACAACAGCTAGAAAATAAGATGACAGTATCAAGTCCCTTACCTATCAATAATTAAGAGATTAGTGGATTCAATCCTCCAATCAGAAGGCATAGAGTGGCTGAATGGATTTAAAAAAAGAAAGGCCCAATTTAATTATCAAGACAATATAACAGTTGTAAATATATATGCACCCAAATCACAGCACGTAAATATATTAAATACTAATTGATATGAAGGGAGAGGTGGCAACATAATAATAGGGGACTTCCATACCCTATTTTCGACAATGGGTAGATCCGACAGAAAATCAGGAAACCATGGACTTGAAGCATCCTTTAGACCAAATGGATCTGAGAGACCTACAGAACATTCCATCTAACAGCAGAATACACATTCTTCTCAAGCACACGCAGAACATTCTCCAGGAGACATCATATTTTAGGTCACAAACAAGTCTTAGCAAATTTAAAAAGATTGAAACCATACCAAGTATCTTTTGCCACCACAATGGTGTGAAACTAAAAATCAATAATAGAAAACCTGGAAAATTCACAAATATGTGGGAAGTACACAACATACTCCTAAAAAACTAACGGGTCAAAGATAAAATCAAAAGGAAAATAAAAAGATCTCTTGAAACAAAGATGGAAACACAACATACCAAAATTTGTGAGATGCGTGAAAAGCACTGCTAAGAAAGAAATTTATAGAGATAAAAGCCTAAATTAAAAAAAAAAAAAGAATGAAAATAAGCAACCTAACTTCACACCTCACAAAGTATCAACTGAGACCAAAGTTAGCAGAAAGGAGATAACAAAGATCAGAGCGGCAATAGAGAATGGAAACACAATAGACAAGATCAACAAGGGGAGCCTGGGTGGCTCATTCAGTTAAGCATCCGACTTCAGCTCAGGTCATGATCTCATGGTTTGTGGGTTTGAGCCCCACATCAGGCTCTTTGCTGACAGCTCGGCTCTGGCAGCCTGCTTCACATTCTGTGTCTTCCTCTCTCTCTTCCTCTACCCTGTTTGTGCTCTGTCTCTTTCAAAAATAAACATTAAAGAAATTTTTAAAAAAGATCAACAAAACTACAAGGTTTTTTTTTTTTTTGTTTGTTTTTAAAGATAAAATCAATAAACCTTTACCTAGGCTTATCAAGAAAAAAATTATAAATGAAATAGAGATTACAGCAGATAATACAAATACAAAGAATCATAATAGACCACTGTGAATAATTATGTGACAAAGATTGGGCCACCAATAAGAAATGGATACATTCCTAGAAAAATATAACCTACCAAGACTGAGGCATGAAAACATAGAGAATCTTGATAGACCAATTACTAGTAAGGAGATTGAATGAGAAATCAAAAATCTCCCAACACAAAGAAGCCCAGGGCCACGTGACTTCATGGGTGAATTCTACCAAACATTTAAAGAAGAGTTAATGTCAATTCATTTCAAACTCGTCCAAAAAATCAAAGAGAGAACTCCCAAATTCATTTTAGGAGGCCAGCATTCTCCTGATACCAATGCCAGATAAAGACATTACCAAAAATAAAAATAAAAAAAGTACAGCTCAATATCCCTGATGAATATAGATAAAAAAAATCTTAATACTAGCAAACCTAGTTCAACAGCCGATTAAAAGGATAATACACCATGATGAAATGTGATTTGTTTCTGGGATGCAAGGATAGTTCAAAATATGCCAATCAAATAAATGTGATATACTCCATTAATAGAATGAAATATAAAAATCCTAGGATTGTCTCAATAGATGCAAAAAAGCATTTGACTAAATTCAACATTGTTTCCTGATAAAAAACTCATAACAAATTGGGTATAGAAGGAATATACATCAATCTAATAAAGGTTACATACAAAAAAGCCACGGCTAGCATCATACTCAATGATGAAAGCTTGAAAGCACTTCCTCTAAGGTCAGGAACAAGGTGAGGATGCCTCTTACCACTCCTATTGAACATAATATCGGAAGTCCTAGCCAGAGCAAGATGACCTGGTGATGACATGATCTGGTATATGGAAAAATCCTAGAGACTCCACCAAAACCCTGTTAGAACTAAAAGTGCATTCAGTGAAGTTCCAGGATATAAAAAGCAGATGCATTTTTATATGCTAACAGTGAACTATCTGAAAAAGAAACTTAATAACCCTATTTACAGTAGCATCAAAAACAATAACACATTTAGGAATAAATTTAACCAAGGAAGTGAAAGGTCTGCAGACTAAGACACCAGTGAAAGAAATGGATGATACAGATAAATGGAAAGATACCCATGTTCATGGATCAGAAGAATTAATATCGTTAAAATGCTCCTATGATCTATGAGCTATAGAGTCAATGTAGTTCCTGTCAAATTTCCAATGGCACTTTTACGGAATTAGAAAAACAATCCTAAAATTCTTATGAAACCACAAAAGACCCCCAAAAGCCAAAGCAGCCTTGTGAAAGAACAAAGAAACCTTACGAGAAACAACAAAGCTGGAGGCATCATGCTTCCTGATTTCAAACCGTACCACAAAGCTATAGGTGACCAAACAGTATGGTGTTGGCATAAAAACAAATAAACCAATGGGGCAGAATTGACAGCCCAGAAATAAACTCACACATATATATGGTCAACTAATTTTCCACAAAGGAGGCAAGAATTTACAATGGGGAAAGGATAGTGTCTTCAATAAATAGTGTTGGGGAAACTCGATATTCACATGAGAGAAAATAAAATTGAACCCCTGTGTTACAGCACTCACAAAAATTAAAACAGATTAAAAACATAAACAGAAGACTGAAACCATAAGACTCCTAGAGGAAAATATAAAAAGGCTCTTTGACCTCATCTTGGCTCAGGAGGTCTGGGACCCCTAGAGCTTATGGATGGCGTCTGAACTGAGCGCGATCTTGTTAATTCTGGCTAGTTAGTATGAGAATTGCATTTCAGTGCCTATTACCCAGGTTTATCTATTGTTAATCTCTTACTCTTTGCTTTATTATTTGGGTACTCCTCCTCATTTCCCCTAAATACTTCAGTGATATTTCTGAAGACTATATTCTCTTACACAACCACAATGTAATTCTCAACATCAGTGAATTTAACATTGATACCATACTCTAAACTTCATATTCCAATTTTGTCAGTTGACTCAATATCTTTTATAGCAATTTTATCTACCAATACAGAATGTGGTCTAGGGTCAGATATTACATTTAGGTGTCCTGTCTCCTTAACTTTAAACATTTTTTAAAACATTTCCATAGCTTTCCTTTGCCTTCTAAAACATAAGCAATTTTGAAAATGTTTTTGTCGCCGTTTTTTCTTAAAACTTTTTATTTTGAAATAATATTACATTTACAGAGCAGTTGTGAAGTTGGTACAGAGTTCCCATATATACTTGACCAAACTTCCCCTTGTGTTAGTATCCTCTATAACTATGGTATATTTGTCAAAACTGAAAAATTAACATTGATATGATACTATTAACTACAGATTTTAATCAGACGCACTAGTTTTTCCACTGATGTCTTTTTTCTGTTTCAAAATCCAATGCAGGATACCACATTGCATTTCAGTTCTTCTCCCTGACACCTGACCCCTCTTCCCCTCGACCCTCTACCCACTCGACACATTCTTAAGAGAATGTTTCCCAGTTTGGGTTTGCCTGATGGTTCCCTGTGATTGCATTTGGGGTGCACATTCTTGGCCAGAACACTGAGTAAGTGGTATATATTTCTGAGGGTATGAAATCTGGCAGCACCTGATACTCATCTGTCCTTCTTTGGTAATGTTAATTTTGATCACCCAATTAAGATGCTGTCTGATTTCTCCACTCTACCATTAGGTATGTTTTTCCTTTGCAACTAATAATAATGACCATGTAAATATCTTGTTCCTCATCAGAATTTCCCTACGGATTTAACATTTATTGATACTTCCTGCCTGATCCAATCTTTATTAGGATAGTTGCAAAATGCTAATTTTCTATCTCCAGCTTGCTGTCCATATTCACCAGTCTTCCCTTAGCATTTTACTATAATAATTCTACTTTATTTACCTGTCTACTTATTATAGGCATGAACTCATGAATCCTTATATTTTCTCTTGGTGGTTTATAATTCATTACTGCCTAAATTGTTTTGGTGTCTAAAGCTGGTTCCCGTGTCCTTGTAAATGCCCTTGTCGCTTTTTGAATACCTCCTAACTTTTTGGAATATTCCAGGAAATGCCAGGCTCATCTTGTCCGAAACTGGCCTAAACTCTGGAATCATGCAGGTGGTCATTTCTCTTAGGAACCCATGTTTCTTTCAATGGAGAATGGTGTTAGAAACCAATATCTGAGTGTTAGGTATGCCTGTTGCTAGTGAGAAGTCTTTACTTTTTGATCATTTCAACAGACAGGGCAGACCTTTGATTTTATTTTTTGTAATAGAAACAGTGATGAATTTTACTCCTGACTTTAAAGCAGGTGTCTTATCCTTTCACTACTACGTGTAATATCTATTAGAAGTTTTTGATGCGTGTCTTTTACCAGATTAAGGAATTTCTATTCTTATTTTGCTGATTGGCTTTATAAATATTGATATGTATATATTTTTTCTGTATATTAAATAATCCCTGCATTCATATAGACATGGTTGATTATGTGATAAAATCAACTTGTTAATACTTTGTTTAGGAATTTTGCTCTTTTTTTTTTTTTTTTTAATCCTGCAAGTCTCTATTTTGGGAATTTTCATTTCTGTCTTTCTGGGCTGCATTCTGAGTAATTTCTTTATATCTACCTTCCAACCAACAAATTTTCTCATTAGGGATGTAATCTCTATTTGTCCCACCCATTGATAATAATATGTAATAAACATATACTATTTACATAATAAATATGTATTATATATTTTTATTTCTAAGAGTTATTGGGTTCATTTTGAAAATTACCAGTTTTGGTAGTCTTCTGTTTCCATATCTAATTTTTTAAATAATTTCATAAACTGGAATTTTAAATTATCAATCTGATTCTAATATCTCAAGTCCTTGGGGAAAGAAGAGTCTAAATCTGTTGGTTCTTTTTGTGCTGACTCTCCCTAATGGTGGTTCATTTCCTTGTATGTCTGGTAATCTTTGGTTAAAAGAGCATATGAGGCTGATTTTCAATTAAAGATAATTGCATCCAGAAATGACTTGGCATTGTTTCTCTAATGCTACAAAATGGAGCACTACCACTATGGGGACCCCTTGAGTTCATGTCAGACTCCTTAGCTTATTTTATGAAATTCAGAATATCTTCCACCCCAAATTACTATTACCATAAGGTCTGGTCTTACAATTGAAATGCTGTGTAAAACACCTCACCCTTACTGTAACCATACTGTTCCTATGTGCTTCCTGCTCATGGTTCTAGTTCCAGCTCAGTTTTTTTAAGGTGGAGTGCACATGTGTGTTGCATTCTCTTTGTGAATTACTCTTATTTCTGTGAGTCCAGCAGTGGAATTAAACATAGGCTTTATGTTCAATCTAGTTGTTTTGAGGGGCTGTTTGAGCCTATCCATAACACTGCTGGAAACTGAAGATTGTAATTCTTGATTCTATTTTGCTGAATTAAAAAAAAAATCCTCTACATCTAAGTCTGCCACATACAATGATGAAAGAAGGAGTATCAGGATAAATTTAATAATTGTTCCTATTTACACTGGAAAAGACTAGGAGTTAAATAGCAATTGTTGGTTGGAAGCAATTCCAAATTCCCCTGGCCTCACATTAGCTTGTTGGTAGATATTCCTTCTTGAGGTTTCCATTCTGCTCCCTGGGAGTATTTCTTTTTAATTTTTTTAAATAAATTTTTTAAATTTATTTATTTTTGAGAGAGAGAGAAAAAAAGTGGAGGAGGGGCAGAGAGAAAGAGGGACAGAGGATCTGAAGTGGGCTCTGCATGGACAGCAGAAAGCCAAATGTGGGGCTTGAACCCACAAACCATGAGATCATGACCTGAGATGAAGGCAGCCGCTTAACTGACTGAGCCACTCAGGCGCCACATCCCTGGGAGTATTTCTATTGTAAATTATCCTTCCTGGCTTCTGGCACTGCTCTTTGGTATTCTTCTGTTTCCCTTATTCTCCTTGACCAGTAGTGTTGTGGGCATAGGTGATATATACCTTACATGGACGCTGGCTCAGCTTTCTTGACCAGTGACATTGGGGACCTGCATATGGTTTTCAGTTTTAAGTAGCCAGTTACTTTTATTTAGTCCAGGATCTTGACAATGCAATGCTCTTGAAGACTAAGTAGTCTTAGCTACTGGATTCCACTCGGTTCTATGTGCCAGTAGCCACTCTTGACTTTTTAATAACCTTTATAAGATTGTTATTATCTAGCATTCAGGCAAAGAGACTTTAGAGGCTAGGCTCTAGAGGCAGACTGATTTAGACCAGTATCTTTTTTCTGTGACTTATTAGCTCTGTTATCCTGAAGACATTACTTAACTTTTTGATGCTTCAATTTCTTCATCTGTAAAATGGGCTTGTATAAGAATTTCTTTTGTGGCTTATAATGAGGATTTGGTGAGAAAATTCACATAGAACAACTGGTACAGGGTGAGCACTGAGTAATTGACAGCTATCATCGTTAGTAAGGGTTTCGATGATCATAGCCGATGAGTTCTTTAATTCTTTAAACACACCTACAAGCCCTTGTTCACACTCTATCCCTGGCAGGTAGACCCTTGCCTGTCAAGATTCTGTTTATTTTTTCAAGGCTTAGAAGAGTCACCATCTCTGCTCTTAAACTTTCCTTCTTCTCTGTTTGCTGTTTGTTTTCCCCTCTGTGTTTCCACAGCTGTTGTTTATACTTGCGTTCATCACTTATTTAACTTAACCTTTAATTAGGGTGAGTCATGTTTCTGTGTGTTTTACCCGCAAGAGGACTGACCGGTCCTTATTTGTCATTATTTTCTTTCCTGCCTCAATTGGTACTAGTAGATCCTCTCCTAATAGTAGATCCTCTCCTTGTAGTAGATCCTCTCCAATCCTACTTGCATTGGATTGAACACATATAGGAGATTTCACCAAAGGACAGGTGGTGTATCCCTTGGGATTGTGTTTGTCTGTTTCAGAGACCTGTCCAAACTGCTTAAATGGATGAGGTTTTATTTTTCTCACATAAAAAGTCATGAGAGGTGCCCGGGTGGCTCAGTCGGTTGAGCATCTTACTTTTGATTTCAGTTCAGGTCATCATCCCAGGGTCATGGGATCAAGCCCCATGTCGGGCTCTGTGTTGAATGTGGAGCTTGTTTGGGATTCTCTCTCTCTCTCTCTCTCTCTCTCTCCCTCCCCCCCCCATGCCCCTCTACCCAGCCTGCATGCTCTATCTAAAAAAATAAAACTTAAAAAAAAGGAAGTAGTCTTGAGGTGAAGCTGGCACAGTTGTTCAAGGGTGTCTTTAGGAACACAGGCTTCTTCTCTATTTCTGTTCTGGCATCTTCAGTGTGTGGCTCCCAACCACAGGGTTACAAGACAGTGGGTCCATCTCTGGGCATCACATCTGCTTTCTAGCCAAGAAAGAAAGAGTGCAAAGGACAAAGGATGAAAGTCCCCACCATTCCACCACTTTTGAGGAAGTGCCTAGGAAGTTCCACCAGTGACTTCCACTTGTTTCACTGGCCAACACGGGGTCACGTGACTACCTGTTGCTGCAATGAAGGATGAGCAATAGAGTATTAAACTGGATGTACTGTTATGCCAAACAAAATCAGGATTATGTCAGTAAAGGAAATGGGAGATGGATATTGGGCAGGCATCAAGCAGAGGCATATGGTTCATATTGTTTTGTTGTTCTTGAAAACAATGGAGACTGACTCTGGGCAACCTGAGAAAAAGGACACTGACCTTGCTCAGAGAATGGAAGGAATACGGTTGAAGCCTGAAGAAGGCAGACGCCAGGGGAGCTCTGGAAACTTCAGCAGCAAGGAATCATGAACTTGCTCTCCAGGGTGCTGCCATTTAACTGACTCAGTAATGAAACAGGCTCCTGGTGACTTTGTTCTAAACTTCAGATACTTGGGATAGAGCATTTGATTGGATCAGCTAAGGATTCTGGTCTCCCTGTCTCCCTGTGCGTCATGTGGGTGATAGGATCATGGGGCATAGGGACAGCATTTGGGCTGTGTATTAGAATTTGTTCCCAAAGGAAAGGCAATTCTTGAGAGTGAGGCAGCTATTATGATTGGTCTTGGCATAGAAAACATTAACACAAGGACTGGGATGCAGTTTTGCAGATTCTAAGACTGCAGATTTCAGAACTCATCTGGGACTTTTCATTGCTTCCCAATGAGTAGGCAGCATGTTGAAAGGATGTTTATATATCTGGCTGTAGATACGTAGGTTTATTTGACACTCAGTGCTGTCAAACAAACTGGGGATTTATTTAATGTTTAAACTGGGTGGAATTTGGTGGAAGCCAGTAAGGAAAACACCAGGTCTCCTGGATGGCCAGAAGGTAAGAATTCTAGCCAAGTGGGCTTTGTACCCAAAACTCACGTAAGTGACAAATTGTTCTCAATGTTGACGAATTCTGGTGTCTTTTTGGATTATCCATGGGAAGGGGAGACAGAGCTAAATATTCTCCTACCGTATCAGCCTTTTCCCTTGAAGGACTTAAAGATGAATATGCCTTTCTTGCGTAAAATTCCATTATTTTCCTCCATTATGGGTCTGTTTATTTTTACACCTGGTTGTTTGGGAAGCAGAAAGTAGGAAATATCTTGCCATTTGTTTTCTTGCTACTTTTGTCCTTTAAGCATCATCAAATGGTATATAGCATCATGATGAACAGCATGAGCTTTGGAGTCTGACAGATCTGGGTTTGAGTTCTTGCGTTGGTATTCACTAGCAGTATGATCATGGGCTAATAAAGCCAATGAACTCTGGCCACACTGGGTATGATAGATATTTTCCAGGGTGAGTCCTTACTAGTACATTTTTCTTATATGTGTGGGTATGTACATATAATATCTATAATACCTTTGTCCTGCTTTTATTACTTACCATTATATCTTGAAAGTCCTTTCTTATCAGCCCGAGTAAGTCGGCCTCAATCTTTTTAATGGTGGCACAGTATTACAAAACATGATTGTGCTGTCCTTTATTTAGCCCATTCCTCGTCAGTGGATATTTAGATTGTTTCCAAATTTTTACTGTTACAAATTGTACTGCACCCTCAGATATTTCTTTTTACATGCATATGGGAACATATTTATTAGGATACATTTCTTGAAGTATAATGGCTAAAGGGCATGTGTATTTTAAATCATTAGGGGTGTAGACAAATTGTCCACTAAAAAGGTTGTACCAGTTTCCACTTCTACCAAATCACATAAGAGGGGCTATTTCTTACACCCTCACCAACACTTTTGCTTTCAAACATTTTGGTACTTAATATGATATATGATACAAAGTTATTTAATGGTTTTAAACTTAATTTCGTTTTGAATGTGCATTCACAAATATTTTTTTTTTTTGAGGGGAGGGAGGGAGAGAGAGAGAGAGAGAGAGAGAATGTGAGCGGGGAAGGAGCAGAGAGAGAGAGGGGGACAGAGGATCTGAAGAGGGCTCTGCACTGCCAGCAGAGAGTCCGATGCGGGACTCCAACTCATGAACCGAACTGTGAGATCATGACCTGAGTGAAGGCAGATGCTTAACAGACAGGGCCACCCAGGAGCCCCTGCACATTTGTTTAAAAGCCATTTACATTTTTCTTCCTGCCACGTGTCTATCCACATTTTGTACTTTGGGGGGAGTAAGAGATAATTTGTATCTTTACTATTGATTTGTCAGAACGTTTTATGGATGGAGGCATTTACCTATTGCATCATGTTGCATTTTCCCACCATATTTGTCTTCTTGCTGTTTTATGATTTTGAAATTTTAATGTAGTAATAGTTATTAATCTTGTGTTTTGAGGCTTTTGATTTACATACCTTGCTTTAGCTTTCTCCACTCCAATATTATTATTTTTTGAATTGCAATGTTCTTTTTGTGACTTTTACAATTTTATTTTCTTACCTTTTGATACACTGGGATCTGATTTGGTGTAAGTAGTGAGACATCTATATTTTTTCTCTCATGTTCTGACCAGTTGTCCCATCACCATTAATTGAACAATCCACATTGTCCCATTGCTTCTAAAGGCTACCTTTCATCTTGTAAGGAATTCTCTATGTATGTGAGGAGAGAGAGGGGCATTGGTGGACCTTGGACTTTCATTTCTGTTCCATTAATCTGTCTTTTTCAGCAAAAGCCACAGTTTGAAAGTTGCATGTACTGGCTAATCTTGATCCCAAGTTTCCACCTTAATTTTGTTGATGGTACAAATCTTATAAAAGACATCAAGCCTGCTTTATTATTGTCTTGCCACCCTCTGGTTGTTTTGTATGAAATCAGTAAGTAATGTGCTTATGTGACAGATTTAACATTTGACCTGGCAGATGACACAGAGGGGGTAAAATGGGAAAAAAGAATCATTTTACTTCCAAGTAACTATTAACTATTGTCTGCTAATAAATTACCTTAGAACTTTGATAAAAGGTAATGGGGCACATAGACAGTGAAGGGATTTATGAAGCTCAGTGAAGTGTTAAGGACTCAAAACAGTTCATCATTCACAGTGTGCCTTACTCTTACAGATCAAGGCCTGTCTTCACTCTCTCTGTGACATTATCTTCTCTTCGTGGAGACTACTTTGTTGGCATTGTCAATCCTCAGGGCCTTTGCACTGCTTTACTGCTGCCTATGATGCTCTTTTCTGAGATAGCTGCTCCCTTGTGTTCTTCAGGCTTCTGTCCAAATGTCCCCTATCATAGTGGTCTTTTCTGGCAAGTCTACCTAAAATGTACTCTTACTTTGTGTTATTCTTCATCAAAGAACACATTGCTACCTGACATATATTTATTCTGACCTCCCTATGAGCTCCACAAGCTTAGCCCATAAAATATGGCCTGACACCCAAACACTTAAATATTTGCTGAATGAATAAACTCATTGCCATCTCCTTATCTTAACTGCTTATTACCAGTGTACAATGTAGAAGCTGCTGAAATGGAAGGAGGTTTGAAATTTCTTCATTTTAAACCAAAGTACTGAATCTACCTACCTACCTACCTACCTACCTACCTACCTACCTACCTATCTCTCTATCTATCATCAATCTGTCATCAATCTATCTATTTTTTTGCTTTCCTCTGTCTCAGGAAAGTGTGAACCAGACCTTGAGTCCCAAGAACGTTAACTTTGCTTTCGTGGGTGTTCGCGTCTGTACAAGAGATGTTATTTGCAGAATGGAGGGAGTGTTGGACTAGAAAGCAGAGAAGGCATGATACTTACCAGGACCTGAAAAGTCATCAGGTGACAGCCAGCTCCCATTGTTTTCATGAATGTACGTCCAAAACGATGGATGCAGCAGCTGGCATGTTTTTCTTAATTCTTGAGGAACCTCATATCACAAGACCCTAAGTCTCCCCTTGTCTAAACCTACAGCTACTTGTTATTCTTCCATCAGTACAATACAGAAACATGAGAAATAAAAATCAGGTTTCATAGGTAATATGTTGAAGTTGCTTTTTAATGACCCAGAATTTCTGCAATCATAGAAACTTCTATCTAGGAAAGATTTGGGGTAAAAATTTACTTGCAAGCGGGGGTTAGGAGATTATCCTGAGGCTGTGTTGGCAAACCAAGATTGAAAATTAATTTAGGAGTGATGACTGATAAAGATTTTATCATCTCCATGCCACTTTCTACTTCTGGACCTCCAGCTAGGAATGATGGATGAGGGGAGTCACAAAACAAGAAGTCTCAAGGTTTAGGGAACCACGGTCTATGGAGCCCTGTCCCTGGTGATTTCCAGTCAGGATGAAGTTTTCTGAATTCTCAGAGCTCTTGGATGGTATCTCCTCTGGACTCCTGAATTGCACTTTGCACATTCTTCTGTGATAATTGCCTTTGTTGTAGCTTTCTTGGCTGCAAGAGAAATTATTCACACTGGTTTAAGAAAATAAGAAATTTTGTGAAGAGCTTCAGGGTTGTCTCATGGACCTCAAGGGCAATGACCTGCAAGTGTGCTTTATAAGGTATCCGACACAAACGTGCAAGGGTGTGAGTAGAAATCAGGTAGCTGTGCTCTTTAGGTCTCTGGGGGCTTCCCTGAGTCTCATCTTTACTCTTCTCTGCATAGCCCCCATGCTTTCTCTTTCAGCAGGCCAGGTTTCTTTGCTTCTCAACTGTACATGGTGAAAAACAGCATCTCCATAGTTCCTGGGCTTGCATGTCCTTCCAGATCCAGCACTAACAAAAATGAGTAAGTGCTAATCTAATTCTGAACTCGTGGGAGAAAGAGTTTGATTAGACCATCTTGGGTATAGGTGCTCATCCTAATCCAGTTAGCCACAGCTGGAGGTTGGGGGTCAAATGGAGGAAGTACACACTTGGGATTATACCCCTGTGTGAAGCACCGCCCCCCCCCCCCGCCCCCAGAGAAGGGGACCTCCCAAAGCTGCCCCTTGCAACCAGCACTGCAAATGACTCTCTAACATATTTGAGTATCTGAGCATTCACTCTCTCAGAAGGATCAGGAAGAAAATAACTTTTATTATATCCCAGCGCCTAGTGTTGATTTTAGTTTAAAAAATTAGATTCTTCTCGGGGCGCCTGGGTGGCGCAGTCGGTTAAGCCTCCGACTTCAGCCAGGTCACCATCTCGCGGTCTGTGAGTTCGAGCCCCGCGTCGGGCTCTGGGCTGATGGCTCAGAGCCTGGAGCCTGCTTCGGATTCTGTGTCTCCCTCTCTCTCCGCCCCTCCTCCGTTCATGCTCTGTCTCTCTCTGTCCCAAAAATAAATAAACGTTGAAAAAAAAATTAAAAAAAAAATTAGATTCTTCTCAGCATCATAAAAGTTGATCGCACACAGGGACAGGATCAAGGGAGGTTAGTTTAATTTTTCTGTTTGAGTTGTAAAGGCCAGAGCAGACATACACGCTTGTTCTGTGTCCAACACACGTATCATTACAGACAACACTGAGCTCACTTCTGGCTGCTCTGGGTCATTACTTCCTCAGCTTATGTCATTTTATTTTCGACAGTACTGCCATTTCCTCACTTTCAGAAAGCGAAAGTCTCCGTATCTCTACTACCAGCATATTTTTCTATTCCTCAGAGATATAGAAAGTAAGTGCCTGTCTATCTAGCCAGAAATCTAACATATGTCCAATTGGATTTATCTGTGTAACTTATTTTTCTCCACATAACAGTATGGCTTGCTCATCTTTCTGTGTCAACATATACCTCTATCTCACTTTTCCCAACAGTTCACTATGAAACAGATTTAAACATGAAGATTAAGAAATTTCGCCCACTACACAAATCCCACATTAGCCTTGTACTGTTGCTTGCATTATCACATACTCATTTCCCTATCCATTTTCTCT
Source organism: Leopardus geoffroyi (assembly GCF_018350155.1). Lineage (NCBI taxonomy): Eukaryota > Metazoa > Chordata > Mammalia > Carnivora > Felidae > Leopardus > Leopardus geoffroyi. The sequence continues at coordinate 190,720,450 of NC_059326.1, forward strand.
TTCCGTCTTATGTTTTTGATGCATTCAAAGTAGGTTGCAGATACTGGTGCATGTTCCCTTAAATACTTCCTATTCATATCCTTAAGGAGAGTTCAGGGTTTGCTTACATGTTTCCCCTTGGGAGATACATTTTATATACAATGAAATTAACGAATCTTAAGTGTAACATTTTCTGAGTTTCAATGAATACATCTTCCTGTGTGACTCAAAACCCTATGAGGAAATAGAAAATTATCACAACCTCAGAAAGGATGTACTCTTTGGTATAAGGCTTCTTTCAGTTCATATGATGTTTTTGAGATTCATCCATGTTGCTGAGGATAGCAAGTATATGTTCCTTTATTACTACTGAATAGTATTACACTGTATGAATATACTATAGTCTGTTTATCCAGTTTTCTATTCATAGACACCCAGGCCGTTAGCAGTTTTTGGCAATTATGAGAAATCTGCTACGAACACACATGTATAACTCTTTTTGTAGGCCTATTTAATTCCTCTAATGAAAATTCATAAAACTAGAAGTGCTTAGTCACAGGGTAGGCAGCTTTTTAAGAAGACATACCCATTGCCTTATATAGATAAACTGTAATCATTTCCTGTTGATGGACATTTAGATTTTTTTTTGCAATTATAAATTTGTTATAGCAAGCCTCATATATATATATATATATATATATATATATATATATATATATATATGAGATATATATATATCTGTATGTACACACACACACACACATACACACACACACACACACACACACACACACACACACACACACACATTTCTGCTTTCCTGAGAAAGTGAATCGACAGGTGAATTACAAGCACTGGAATGATTGAATCAGGGTTGAACTTCGCTTTAAATTACTGTCTGCTGGGAAGTTGCTCCAAGGCCTTGCAACTCAAAACGTGGTCCTTGGATCAGCAGTGGCATTACCTGGGAGCTTATTAGAAATGCAAACTTTTAAGCCCCACTCCACACGTAATGAATTAGAATTCTGCATTTTAACGAGATTCTCAGGTGATTCCTATGCACTCTCTAAGGCAATAAAATTGGAGGTAGGAGAGCTTTATTTTAACTCAAAACACTTAATTAGCTCGCTAGTAACTTTCCTTGGAAGGTATAGAATTTCAAATGGCTGAAGCTGGTTCCTACATAAAGGCAAAACAATTGACTCATGATCAAATTTTACGATCAGCCAAGAAGCATAAAACTGTAGATGCTCAGGATGGGATAAGACCTTCAAATGGATTTATTTTAGTTATTTTCTGTGTTCCTCATGAAACCTTATTCCCAGAGTGTCCCTTGCCAGGCTGAGAGCTGAATGGCAAGGCTCTGGAATTAGTCACAGCACCTATCTCCATTACTATGGAGACATTTTAAAAAATTCTATTTGTATACTGAGAATTCCAGCAATATTCATCTCAAAAAGGTAACCTTTTAGTTTGAAGAATTGAAAACCTACAGAAGAGTTGACCATCTTAGTTTATACAATGTCATTTTTAAATTACATAATTTGTATAGATCATGTACATTTATAATTTATTAGCATTTTGTCACCACACACACACACACACACACACACTCAGCCATATGGTTGTTTATGGGTATGTTTGTGCTTTTGCTTATTGAACTACTTGAAAGTGAATGGCAGATAACATGCCATTTTCCCCTAAATACTTCAGTACAGGTCTCCTAAGAACTGTCATTTTCTTATATAGCACTAATAGTACCATTACCTCAAAGAAATTTCACCTTGGTACTACATATTCCTATTTCTCTAATTGACCCAGTAATGTCTTGTATCTTGTGTCCATGTTTCCCCCTCTGGATCCAAATAAAATTCAAGATTATATTTACTTACTCACTATCTATTGCTGTGTAACATGTTACCACAAGACTTAGTGGCTTATCCCAAACTTTATTATCTCACCATCTGTCAATTGGGAAATCTGGACGCGGCTTAGCTGAATCTTCTGCTTCAGGGTCTTGTATAGGCCACAGTCAAGATTTCAAATGGGTCACTAGTTATCTCAAGGCTCAAGTCTTTCAAGTGGTTGTTGGTAGGATTCAGCTCCTTGGCTAGAGGCTGCCTATGGTAGGCAGAATTCTAAAAGGAAAGGACCCCAGTGGGTCACACGTTGGTACAACTTCTCCCGTTTAATACAAGTGGAATCTGTGACTTGCCTCTAGCCAATTAAATATGGCAAATGTGATGGAATAGTCATGCTCTCCATTAGGTTTTGGTACATAAGACTATCTAAGTAGATGAGATCCAGAGACTCTTCTGGCTAGGAAGAATTAAGCTGCATGTTGTCAAGGGCCTTCGAGAGGGCTACCTGGCAAAGAATTGCAAGGTCATCTACGGGCTAAGAGTGGGGACCTCTTTCTTACAGCTACAAGAAACTGAAGTTTGCAAACACCCACCTAAACTTGGAAGAGGACCCTGAACCTCAGAAGGGAACACAGCCTAGCTAATCCCCAGGGGGATAGTCTTGTGAGACCCTGAGCAGAGGACCTAACTAACCCATGCCTCCACTTCTGATACACAGAAACTGTGAAATCATAAAATGTGTTCTTTTTTTAAAAGTCACTAAGTTTGCAATAGTTTCTTACCTACTGATAGAAGACTATTATACCATCCTAAGTTCCTTGCCACGTGGACCTCTCCATCTGGGCAGCCTATGATCATCGCATTCTGCTTCTTCAGAGCAGGAAGCTAGAGGAGCCAGACTGCAGCAAGATGGAAGTCACCATTGCTTGCAGACTAATATTTTCTTTTAAATATAATTTATTGTCAAGTTGGTTTCCATACAACACCCAGTGCTCATCCCAACAAGTGCCCTCCTCAATGCCCATCACCCGCTATCCTCTCTCCCCCACCCCCCATCTACCCTTAGTTTGTTCTCAGTCCTTAAAACTCCAGACTGTTTTCCAGAGCAGCTGCACCAGTTTGCATTCCTACCAACAGTCCAAGAGGGTTCCCATTTCTCCACATCCTCGTCAGCACCTATAGTCTCCTGATTTGTTCATTTTAGCCACTCTGACTGGTTCATTGTAGTTTTGATTTGCATTTCCTTGATGATGAGTGATATTGAGCATCTTTTCATGTGTCTGTTGGCCATCTGGGTGTCTTCTTTGGAAAAGTGTCTATTCATGTCTTTTGCCCATTTCTTCACTGGATTGTTTTTCGGGTGTGGAGTTTGGTGAGTTCTTTATAGATTTTGGATACTAGCCCTTTATCCAATATGTCATTTGCAAATATCTTTTCCCATTCTGTCAACTGCCTTTTAGTTTTGTTGATTGTTTCCTTTGCAGTGCAGAAACTTCTTATCTTGATGTCCCAATAGTTCATTTTTGCTTTTAATTCCCTTGCCTTTGGAGATGTGTCAAGTAAGAAATTGCTGCTTGCAGACTAATTTTGTGAATGATAACCCATCACTTTTGCTGTGCTCTGTTCATCAGGAGCAAGCCTCTGAGTCCAACCTCCCTGATAAACCTGACCGCAGACACATGTAGGATTTTGAGCTTATGCATACATGCCGAATAGATTACATAAAGGTGTGAATAGGAAGAGGGAAGATTAGTGGGAGTCATTTCAGAAGCCCCCTGCCACCATTGTCCTTTCTCTTTCATCCCTTTAATCTAGAATGTTTCTCTACCTTTTTTTCTCCCCTGGAACTTTTATAACTAAATCAGTTGTCTTATATATGTCTTCTGAATTTATTCTATTTTTTACTCATGATGAAATTCAGGTGAAGAACTTTTCATAAGAACACTAATCAGCAATGCTGCATGCATTAACATATTTCATCACAGTGAAAGACATAAATGTTATAGATTTGAAGGGCGCTTGTACACCTATTTTTCTGTCAATTGTGTACTTACGTCTTCTGTCCATTTTTCTATCAAGTCAGGTTTCTCTATCTCTCCCTCAAGAGTTCCTTAGAGAGTTGGAAATTAAGCTTCTAACTGTGATAGATATTGCAAATATTTTCTCCTAACATGCATTTGCTTTTTACTTTTATTAGTATGATTTTTGCTATTCAATTGTTGTTTTTATGGAATTGAGTTTAACAATGTTTTCTTTCATTGCATCTGAATTTTCCTCACAGTCAGATTATAAAGACATTCACCAGGTTTTCTTCTAATGTTTGTATGGTTACAGTATTTTGGTTTAGATCTGTGATACATTTGAAGTGTATCCTGGCAGAGACGACTGGGTGGCTCAGTGGTTGAGCTCTGACTCTTGATTTTGGCTCAGGTCATGACCCCAGGGTTGTGGGATCGAGGGGCTCCAGGCTGAGCATGGAGCGTGCTTAAGATTCTCTTTGCCCCTCCTTCTCTCTCCCCTGCTCACACACGCACTCTCTTTCTGAAAAATAATTTGAAAAATAAACAAATAAATAAACTGCCTAAAAACTGCCTGAAGTGTCTCCTGGTATATATGTGAGAAATGGACCCACAATTTCCCTCCCAGATGGCTATCCCACACCATTTATTAAAAACATCTATTTTTCTTTACCCAGTGATTTGAGATGCTAGATGTCCATATCTTTTTGGGTCTGTTCTGGTGTATTGGATTTTTTTTTTTCCTATACCATTGTCTTACTATTTACTCAGGTGGTCAAAACATATTCTTTTAATTATGGGAGTTTTTTTTTTAACATTTATTCATTTTTGAGAGACAGAGACAGAGTGCGAGCAAGGAAGGGGCAGAGAAAGAGAGAGGCACACAGAATCCAAAAACAGGTTCCAGGCTCTGAGCTATCAGCACAGAGCTCGATGCGGGGCTCGAACTCACTGGTCACGAGATCATGACCTGAGCCAAAGTTGTACGCTTAACTGACTGAGTCAGCCAGGCACCCCTAATTGTGGAAGTTTAATAATATGTTTTCATATCTGACAGGGCTAATCCCCATTTTTCTCCCAAGTTAAAAATTATTTTTCTTATTTTGCATGATTATTTTTTCCACAGGAACTTTAAAGCTAAAAATCAGCCTGCGTGGCTCCAGAAACAAACTTGTTGGTTTAAAACTGGGATTACATTTGCATTTATAAAATTAAGTTGGAGAATTGCCATCCAAAGTTTAGGAATTTGGTTAATCTTATCCTGTAATAGGATGTATCTTTCCATTTGTTAAAGTCTACTTTTGTGTCTTTCAAAAATGTATTAAAATTCTCCTCCTACAAGTTTCCTGCATTTATTTTAAGGTAGTTTCTAAGTATTTTATCTGCCTAGTTCAAAAAAATTTTTACTATGATGAAACACCCATAAAATTTGCCTTTATCCTAACCAATTTTCAAGTGTACAGTTTAGAGGTATTAAATACATGCATGATGTTGAGCAACCATTACCATCATCCATCTCCATAGCTCTTGTAAAACTGAAACTCTACGCTCATTGAACAATAGCTTCCCATTTCTCCCTCTCTCCAGCCCCTGGCCACCCCCCTTCTACCTTCCATCGCTATGATTTTGACGATTCTAAGTAGCTCATATTATTGGAATCATACAGTATTTGTCTTTTTGTGACTGGTGTATTTAACTTAGTATAGTGTCCTCAAGGTTCATCTGTATTGTAGAATATGTGAGAATTTTCTTCCTTTTTAAGGCTGAATAATATTCCATTGTATGCATATACCACATTTTGCTTATTCATTTGTCCGTTAGTGGATACTTGAGTTGCTTCCATGTTTTTACTATTGTGAATAATACTGTTATGAACATGGGTATGTAAGTATTTCTTCAAGGTCCTGTTTTCAGTTCTTTTGGGAATGTATCCAGAGGTACGATTGCTGGATCATATGGTAGTTCTATTTTAATTATTTGAAGGACTGCCGAACTGTTTTCCATAGAGACTCTACCATTTTATATTCTCACCAGCAATGCACAAAGGTTCTAATTTCTCCACATCTTCATTGACACTTGCTATTTTTTTTTCTTTGATAGCAATTTTAATGGGTGTGCAGTTAATTTAATTGTAGTTTTGATTTGCATTTTCCTAATGATTACTGATCTTAAACATCTTTTTATGTGCATGTTAGCCATTTGTATGTCTTCTTTGAAGAAATGTATTATTCAATTCCTGTGCCCATATTTAAATTGGATTTTGTTGTTGAGTTTTAGTTCTGTATATACTCTGAAGATTAATCTCTCATCAGATCAATGATTTGCAAATATTTTTTCTCCTGTTCTGTGGGTTGTCTTTTTACTCTGTTGATATTGTCTTATGATGCACAAAATTCTAAAAATCTCAGGAACTTCAATTTGTCTGTCTTTTGTTTTTGTTGTGTGTGCCTATGGTTTCATATCTAAGAAATCATTGTTGAATCTAATGTCATGAAGATTTTACCCTGTGTTTTCTTCTAGAGCTTTATAGTTTTGGTTTATAGGTCTCACATTTAGGTCTTTGATCCATTTTGAACAATTTTTATATATGATATTAGGTAAGGGTCCAACTTCATTCTTGTGCCAGTCTGTGACAGTTTTCCCAGAACCACTTATTAAAAAGACTATTCTGTCCACATTAAGTGGTCTTAGCATCCTTGTCAAAAAATCGTTTGACCATATAGGAGAGTATTTAAGTCCTCCAGATTTGTTCTTTCTCAAAATTGTTTTGGCTACCAAGGGTCTATTGAGATTGTAAATGAATTTTAGGATGGGATTTTCTTTTTCTGAAAGAAACATTATTAGGATTTCCAGAGGGATTGCATTGAATATGTAGGTTGCTTTGGGCCATATTTGGCATCTTAACAGTATTAAGTCTTCCAATCCGTGAACATAGATGTATTTTTATTTATGTCTTCATAAATTACTCTTAGCAACTTTTTGTAGTTTGCATTGTATAAGTCCATCACCTCCTTGGTTAATTTCCAAATATTTTAAAAATGGAATTATAATTGGAATTGTTTTCATAATTTCTTCTTTGATCATTATTAGTGTATAGAAATGCAACTTATTTTGTGTGTTGACTTGGTATCATGCTACTTTGCTGAATTCATTTATTAGCTATAATAGTTTTTTTGGGAATGTTTAGAGTTTTCTATACATAAGGTCATATTGTCTATGAACAGAGACAATTTTACTTCTGTTTCAGTTTGGGTGCCTTTTACATCTATTTCTTGCCTAATTGTTCTAGCTGGAACTTGCTGTACAATGTTAAATAGAAGAGGCAAAAATGGGCATCCTTGTCTTTTTCCTAATAATAGAGGAAAAACTATTACTCTTTCAACCTATTTCTAGATTTTTTTTGTTTTTATCATAAAGGCTATTGAATTTTGTCTAATTTTTTTTTGTATCAGCTGAGATGATCATGAGGGTTTTTTTAAATTTTGTTAATGTGTTAAATTGATTAATTTTCATATATTGAAACATTCTTGCATATTGGTCATGGTGTATAATCCTTTTACTATGCTGGTGAATTTGGTTTGCTAGTATTTTGTTGAGCTTTGCATCAATGTTCATAAAGGATATTAGTCTGTAGTTTTCCTGTAGTGCCTTTGTCTGGGTTTACTATCAGGGTAATAATGCTGGCCTCATAGAATGTATGAACATTAGGAAATTTTCATTCCTGTTCAACTTTCTGGAAAATTTTGAGAAGGATGAAAATTAGTTCTTTTTAAAATGTTTGGTAAAATTCACCAGTGAAACCATAAGGACCAGGGCTTTTCCTTGTCAGGTGATTTTTTTTTTTTTTTAATAATTTATTATCAAGTTAATGTAGACAGTGTATACAGTGTGCTCTTGACTTTGGGAGTAGATTCCCATGATTCATCACTCACATATAACACCCAGTGCTCATCCCAACAAGTGCCCTCCTCAATGCCCATCACCCATTTCCCCCTCTCCCCCACACCCTCACACACCCTCAGTTTGTTCTTTGTATTTAAGAGTCTCTTATGGTTTGCCTCCCTCTGTGTTTGAAACTATTTTTTCCCCTTCCCTTCCCCCATGGTCTTCTGTTAAGTTTCTTAAATTCTATATATGAGTGAAAACATATATCTGTTTTTCTCTGACTGACTTATTTCAATTAGCATAATACCCTCCAGTTCCATCCATGTTGTTGCAAGTGTCAAGATTTCATTCTTATTGCCAAGTAGTATTCCTTTGTACATATAAACCACATCTTCTTTATCGATCCGTCAGTTGATGGACATTTTTGCTCTTTCCATAATTTGGTTATTGTTGATACTGCTGCAGTAAACATTGGAGTACATGTGCCCCTATGATTCAGCATTCCACATGCTTTGGATAAATTCCTAGTAGTTCTGTTGATGGGTCACAGGGTAATTCTATTTTTAAATTTTTGAGGGACCTCCACACTGTTTTCCAGAGTGGCTGCACCAGTTTGCATTCCCACCAACAGTGCAAGAGGCTTTCCATTTCTCCACATCCTCACCAACATCTTTTCTTTCCTGAGTTGTTAATTTTAGCCACTCTGACTGGTGTGAGGTGGTATCTCAATGTGGTTTTGATTTGTATTTCCCTGATGATGATCGATGTTGAGAATCTTTTCACGTGTCTGTTGGCCATCTGGCTGTCTTCTCTTTGGAAAATTGTCTATTCATGTCTTTGCTCATTTCTTCACTGGATTATTTGTTTTCTGGATGTGGAGTTTGGTGAGTTCTTTATAGATTTTGGATACTAGCCCTTTATCCGATATGTCATTTGCAAATATCTTTTCCCATTCTGTCGATTGCCTTTTAGTTTTGCTGATTGTTTCCTTTGCAGTGTAGAAGCTTTTTATCTTGATGAGGTCCCAATAGTTCATTTTTGCTTTTAATTCCCTTGCCTTTGGAGATGTGTTGAGTAAGAAATTGCTGCGGCCGAGATCAAAGAATTTTTTTCCTGCTTTCTCCTCTAAGGTTTTGATGGTTTCCTGTCTCACATTTAGGTCTTTCATCCATTTTGAGTTTATTTTTGTGTATGGTGTAAGAAAGTGGTCCAGTTTCATTCTTCTGCGTGTTGCTGTCCAGTTCTCCCAGCACCATTTGCTAAAGAGACTGTCTTTTTTCCATTGGATACTCTTTCCTGCTTTGTCAAAGATTAGTTGGTCATACACTTGTGGATCCAATTCTGGGTTCTATATTCTATTCCATTGGTCTATATGTCTGTTCTTGTGCCAATACCATACTGTCTTGATGATTACAGCTTTGTAGTAGAGGCTGAAGTCTGGGATTGTGATGCCTTCCACTTTGGTTTTCTTTTTCAACATTACTTTGCTATTCGGGGTTTTTTGTGGTTCCATAAAAATTTTAGCATTGTTTGTTCTAGCTCTGAGAAGAATGCTGGTGCAATTTTGATTGGGACTTCACTTAATGTGTAGATTGCTTTGGGTATTATTGACATTTTAACAATATTTGTTCTTCCAATCCATGAGCATGGAATGTTTCCCATTTCTTTTTGTCTTCTTCAATTTCTTTCAGAAGTTTTCTATAGCTTTCAGATGCAGACCTTTCACATCTTAGGTTAGGTTTATTCCTAGGTGTTTTATGGTTATTGGTGCAATTGTAAATGGGATTGATTCCTTGATTTCTTTTTCTGTTGCTGCATTATTGGTGTATAGAAATGCAACTGATTTATATACATTGATTTCGTATCCTGAGACTTTGCTGAATTCATGTATCAGTTCTAGCAGCTTCTTGGTGGAGTCTTTCAGGTTTTCCATGTAGAGTATCATGTCATCTGCAAAAAGTATATTATGACTCTTTTTTTGCCAATTTGAATGGTTTTTATTTCATTTTGTTGTCTGATTGCTGAGGCTAGGACTTCTAACACTATGTTAAACAACAGTGGTGAGAGTGGACATCCCTGGTCTTATGGGGAAAGCTCTCAGGTTTTCCCCATTGAGAATGACATTATCTGTGGGCTTTTCATATAAGGCTTTTTTGATGTGTAGGTATGTTCCTTCTATTCCAACTTTCTTAAGGGTTTTTATTAAGAGAGGATGTTGTATTTTGTCAAATACTTTTTCTGCATCTATTGACATGATCATATAGTTCTTCTCCTTTCTTCTATTAATGTGATGTATCACATTGATTGATTTGATAATATTGTACCAGCCCTGTAGTCCAAAAATGAATCACACTTGATCATGTTGAATAATTCTTTTAATATACTGTTGAATTCGATTTGCTAGTATCTTGTTGAGAATTTTTACATCCATATTCACCAGGGATATTGGCCTGTAATTCTCCTTTTTAGTGGGGTCTGTGTCTGATTTGGGAATCAAGTAATGCTGACTTCATAGAATGAGTCCAGAAGCTTTCCTTCCATTTTTATTTTTTGGAACAGCTTGAGAAGGATAGGCATTAACTCTGCTTTAAATGTCTGGTAGAGTTCCCCTGGGAAGTCATCTGGCCCAGGACTCTTATGTGTTGGGAGATTTTTGATAAGTGATTCAATTTCTTTGCTGGTTATGGGTCTGTTCAAATTTTCTATTTCTTCCCATTTGAGTTTTGGTAGTGTGTGGGTGTCTAGGAATTTGTCCATTTCTTCCAGGTTGTCCAGTTTGTTAGCACATAATTTTTCATAGTATTCTCTAATAATTGTTTGTATTTCTGTTGTGTTGGTTGTGATCTCTGTCATTTGTGATTTTATTTATTTGGGTTCTCTCTTTTCTCTTTTTGAAAAGTCTGGCTAGGGGTTTATTGATTTTGTTTTATTTTTTCAAAAAACCAGCTGTTAGATTCATTGATGTGTTCTACTTTTTTTTGTTTTTTTTTTTTTTTGTATTCTATACTGTGTATTTCTGCTCTAATTTTTATTGTTTCTCTTCTGTTGGCTTTGGGGTTTCTTTACTATTATGCTTCTAGTTCCTTTAGGTGTGCAGTTAGATTTTGTATTTAGGATTTTTCTTAATTCTTGAATTAGGCCTGGATTACCATGTATTTTCCCTTAGGACTGCCTTTGCTGCATCCCAAAGGGTTTGGACTGTTGTGTTTTCATTTTCATATGCTTCCATATAAATTCTTTAAAATTTCTTCTTTAATTGCCTGGTTGACCCATTCATTCTTTAGTAGGATGTTCTTTAATCTTCATGCGATGGTCTGGAGGAGGGGCCCTCTGGGTAGGTCAGTGTCCATCTTGTTCTAGTAGGTTCCCAGTTACCAGGCACATAGGGGCATGTTTTGGATGTAGGCGGGTCCTGCCTCCACTGTGGGCACATTGTCTGGTCCCTAAAGCCCCATCTTGTTGATGAAGCGGGGGGGAAATGGCAACATCCAAGTCTCTCCTTCCCTGACTGGGTGTCCCAGACCAGTCTGTTCAGGCCTTCCTCACAGTCCCATGTGGGCATGAGTGGGCCAGTTTGTCCAGCTCCACAGTCTCCTGTACCTCCCAGGCCCTTGGCTGGGATCCAAACCCTGATGCTTAAAGGATCCCACTCCACACACCAGGGTTCTGGGGTAGTGCCACTCTGCCCAGGCAACAAAGGGCCTCTGGCTGGCAGGCGCCTGCAGGATTTTTTTGTCCTTAGAGTGGCTATATGCCTTCTTCCCACAGCACTCAAGGGAGGGGACTTCTCTCTCTGACTGCACCTCTGAGGTTGCTACTGACCCCAGGCTGTTTCCCCCTCCCCGCCAGGTGTGTGTACAGGGTGGCAGGCCTGTCCAAAGAAAGCCCCACAATGCTGGATTGTGTTAGAAATTGGTTCTTTCTCTGTTTTTTTCTGTTCCGCAGTCTGTGGTTTTTCTCTTGTCCAAATACAATCCTATACTTCCCCAGCGTCTCTTTCTCTTTTTCTACATATCTATAGAAGGGGGTCGATCCCTTCCTTCTGTGCCTACTCTGCCCGTTTTCTCTCTCCCAATTCGCAATCATGCACCTATGGCCTCCAGGTTGTCCACATGGGCCCCTGGAGATGTGTCTGTCACTATGTAGCCCAGATTACTGGAATTCTGTCTTCTGGCCTCAATACTTCTGTGTTTGAGGGACAAGGGAACTTCGGGTCCCCCTATTTCTCCACCATGTTGACCCCTCTCCTCCTGTCAGGAGGAGATTTTTGATTGTGTATTCAATCTCTCTACTGGTGATAAGTCTATTAAGATTTTGTATTTCCTGGTGATTTAGTCTTGGTAGGTGTTAAGTTTCTAGAACTATGTCCATTTCATCTAGGTTATCCAATTTGTTGGCATATAGTTGTTCAGAGTAATCTTTTACATTCTTTGTATTCTTATAGAATCAATAATGTCCGCATGTTCATTTATGATTTTAGTATTTTGAGCATTACCTTTTTTTAGTCTATCTGGGTAAATATTTGTCATTTTTAATATCTTTTGAAATAACCAAATTTTTGTTTTATTAACTTTCTGTGTTTTTCTCTATTTTCTACTTTATCTTTTCTCCAATGTCTATTATTTCCTTACTTTTGCTAGGTTTAGGTTTAGTTTATTCATCTTTTTCTAATTCCTTAAAGTGTCAAGTTGTGGATTTGGATCTTTTTTGTTTTTTTTTAATGTAAGCATTTATAGCTATAAATTTCCCACTTAACAGTGTTTTCATTGTGTCCCATAAGCTTGATATTGTTGTATTTTCATTTTCATTCTCTTAGTATTTTCTAATTTCCCCTGTGATTTCTTTTTTGACCCCTTGGTTGTTAAAGAGAGTCTTATTTAATTTCCACAAATTTTCAAGTTTCTCAGTTTTGTTTCTGTAATTGTTTTTTAACTTCATCCCACTGTGATTGGAGAAGATACTTTGTATGGTACCTACCTAACGTTTAAAATCTATTGAGACTTAATGTGTAGCCTAGTATATGATCTATCCTGGAGAATGTCTCCTGTGCAGTTGGGAAATATGTGTATGCTATTATTCTGTAGCTCCTGTTGGAGCTAGTTGGTTTGACCATTGTTTAAGTCCTCTATTTCCTTATCTTCTGTCTGGTTGTTTTAACCATATGGAGAGTGGGTGTTGAAGTCTCCAACTGTGATTTTAGAACTATTTCTGTTAGTGTTTGCATCATATATTTTGTCAGTTGGTCATTAAGTGTGTAAAAATTTATAATTGTTAGATCTTCTTGCTGCATTGAACTCTTTATTAATGTGTAATATCATCCTTTGTCTCTTGTAACCTTGTTATTACAGTCTATTTTTTTCTGATATTAGTATAGTTAGTATTAGTTACTGTTTGCACGAAATGTCTTCTTACATCCTTTCACTTTCAACTGAGTTGTGTCTCTAGCTCTAAAATGAGTCTCAGGGCACTGGGGTGGCTCAGTCAGTTAAGCATCTGACTCGATTTCGGCTTGAGTCATGGTCTCATGGTTTGTAAGAGAGATGTAGCTCTGAGTAGGGCTCTGCATTGCCAGCTTGGAGTCTGCTTGGGATTCTCTCTCTCCCTCTTTGTCTGCCCCTCCCCGCCTTACAGGCCCTCTCCCTTTCTCCCTCTCTTTCAAAATAAATAAATAAACATTTAAAAAACTAAAGTGACCTTTCTATAGACAGCATATAGTTGGATATTGTGTTTGTATTCACACAATCAATCTCTTTTTCTCTTTCTCTGAAAGTTTAATCTATCTACCTTTGAAGTAATAATTGATAAGGAGTTTGTGAGTTTGTGAGTTTGTGAGTTCAAGCCCTGCTGACAGTTCAGAGCCTGGAGCCTCCTTGGGATTCTGTGTCTCCTCCTTTCTTTGTCTCCTCCTCTCTCTGCCCCTCCCATGCTCATGCTCTGTCTCTCCTCTCCTCTATCTCTCAATAATAAATAAATGTTAAAAAATTTTTTTTTTAAAAAGGAGGGGGTTACTTCTGTCATTTTGCTATTTGTTTTCTATATGTTTGCAGCTTTTCTGTGCCTCCATTGCTACATTAGTTCTGCCTTTTGTGGTTAATTTTCTGTTGTAAAATGTTTAAATCTTTCTCATTTTTTTGCTATCTGTTCTATAAATATTTTCATTGTGATTATGATGTAGATTACATTTAACGTCCTCAAGTTATAACACTCCAATTTGAACTTACAGCAGTTTAACTTCAGTAACATAAAAAGACTGTGCTCCTTTACATCTCCATCTTTACCCCTTTTGGCCTTTGATATCACAAAATTATTTCTTTATACATGTGTGCCCCAAAACATAAACTAATCTTTTAAATGCATTAGTCTCTTAAATTATGTAGAAGACAAAATTTGGAGTTACAAACCATTATTATAATAATATTAGCTTTTAGGCAAATTGTTTCTTTAAAATGCTTTAGTCTCTGAAATCATACAGAAAACAAAAAGTTACAAACAATAGTTATAATACTGCCTATTATCATTACCCACGTATTTGCCTTTATTAAAACTTATATTTCCTCATACAGCTACATGTTACTCTCTAGAGTCCTTTCATTTCACCCTGTAGGACTCCTTTGAGCATATCTTGCAAGGTGGGTCAAGTGGTAAGAAATTTCTCAGCCTTTATTCTTCTGGAAATTTCTTATTTTCTCCTTCACTTTGGAAGAACAGCTTTGCGAGATAGGATGCTTGATTGACAGTTTTCTTCTTTTAGCAGTTTGTATATATGGGCCTATTGCCCTCTGGTCTCCAAATTTCTAATGAGAAATTTGATAATATTATTGACACTCCCTTACATATCATGAATCACTTTTCTCTTCCTGCTTTTAAGATTCTTTCTTTGTGTTTCAACAGTTTGGTTATATGTGGCTCAGTGTGAGTCTCTTTGAATTCATCTTACTTGGAGTTCATTGAGCTTCTTGAATATTGATGCTTATGCACTTCATCAAATACGGGAATTTTTAGTTAGTATTTCTTCAGATATTCTCTCTGCCACATTCTTTCTCTGTCTTTCCTCCTGGAACTCCCACAGTGCATATACTGGTCCACTTAATGGTGTCCTACAAGTTCCATGGACTCTGTTCACTTTTAATTCTTTTTTTCTTTCTGTTATTCAGTTTCAAGAATTTCAATTGTCCTATATTCAAGTTGGCTGACTGTCTTCTGCCTGTTCAAATCTGCCTTTGGATATTTCTAGTGAATTTTTTATTTCAATTATTGTACTTTTCAGCTCTAAGATTTCTTTTTGGTTTCTTAGGTTTTATGTCTCTTTATTGATGTTTTCATTTTGTTCACACATTAAATTTCTTGATTTTCTCCATTATCATTCTTTACTTCTTTGAGCATATTTCAGGCATTAAAAAAAATCTTTAGTATATCTGCCATCACGTCTTTTTCAAGGACATTTTCTGTCTATATTTTTTCCTTTAAACGGACTATAGTTTTCCATTTCTTTGTATGTTTTGTGGTGTTTTTTGTTGAAGCTGGACTTTTGAATTTATAACATGGTAACTCTGAAACCAGAGTCTCCCCCTTCCCCAGGGTTTTCTGTTTTGTGTTACTGTTGTTTCTTCTCGTTTGTTGTTGTTGTTGTTGTTCGCTATGTCTTTGCCAAGGATCAGCCTGAGGTGTAAACTTAAGGTCTTCTCCAGTGTTTTGAGTTTTCCCCTGGATGTGCAGTCACTTTCTAGTTCTTCCCATATATGCAGTTGTTTTTGAATGTCTTAGTCTTTAAAGTCAAGCTCCCAAAAGGGTGGGGGTGGGCTGGGGTGCCAGCACTTTAAATCCCCTGGAAGTCCATTTCAGTTGGAGGGAGAGAGGTCCTTGCAACAATGGAGGAAGTGCAAAAATGAATGGGTGCCTGCCTCTTGGTCTGTATTTCTGTGGTCAGAAGCAGCAAGTAATCAAAGCACAGGCTCCAACTACTAGGAAGACAAAGTCCTTTTTGCCTACCCTGGATATTGCAAACTATGTATAAGCTTCTAAGAGCTAAAATTGCCACGGTTTGGCACAATTTACATTCCAAGCTTTTCTCTGGAAGTTGTAATCCTTCACTAGACTCCACAGTTCCAGAATAGTTACATCAGACAGATTCTGCCTGTGCAATTGTTGTCTAAGTGAAGATAGGGATTTCTGGCACATCCTATTCTGACATCTTCCCTTTCCTCATTTCATCTAACAGGATATCACTTGCAAATGTAAAGCTGTGGATTTTTTAATGACCATTTTACATTCTATGTTACTATATTATTTTATTGCTTGTGTTAATTTTATCTTTTAGCCTTTTGGTCTTTCCATTTATACTATCATCTTGTGTCATCTGTGAAAGAAGTAATTATACTTCTTTCCTATTTCTTATGCTTTTCATTACTTTCTTTTATCAATTGTATTGACTGATTCCTCCAAATTAATAGTATTGAAGACATTGGGCATTCCTGCCTTCTTCTTGATTTTACTGTGAGTGCCTCTAATATTTCCCCTTTAGGTAAGGTAATAGTTTATGATGGAGCTGTGTGTGTGTGTGTGTGTGTGTGTGTGCAGGTGTATGCTTTGAACTACATTATTATGTTAAGGAAGTACATATCAATTCCTATTCTATTTGAATGATTATTTATTTTGAAATTTAATATCTAATCCATTTATATTATTTTCCTTCTTAGCTGTATTAAGATGGCAATTTACATTATTGGATTAACTAATATTATAATAATCTTCCATTCTTGGAAGATTTTTATAAACAGTGTTGGGTTCTTTTTGCTAATACTTTGTTTTCTTTGTGTGTGTGTGTGTGTGTGGGTGTAAGTGAAACTGGATTATGATATTTGTCATGCCCTTATGATGTATTTATCAGATTTAGGTATCAATGTTACTTCCTTTATAAAACAAAAAAGGGGGGAAGTCTTCATTTTTTTTTTTCTTCTGGAATAATTTATGTGACAATGTGATTATCCAGATGTAGAAGTTCTGATAAAATTCCTCTGTGAAACATCTGAGTTTGTTTTTTCCTTTTTTTTTTTTTATTCTTAAAAAGCGATATAGAACATCTAGTTTCAGGTATACAACATAATAACTCAATATTTGCATACGTTACAAAGTGATCAGCAAATATGCCTGGTTATCATGCATTGCCATATTTATCCCCTTCACCTTTTTAGCCTACTCTCCAATCCTTTTCCCCGCTGATAACCGCTGACCAGTTTTCTGTATCTGAATTTTGGTTTTTATTTTTCTGTTTGTTTATTTTGTTTTGAGAGCACACAAAACCCTCAAAAGAAGTATCTCAGATCCCTCCTAGCTCTCTGGGTCCTCTGGACAGGAGCCCTATTGATTTCCAAAGCCATATGTTTTGGGGGCCTCATTTTGCTACTGCATATTCCCAAGGTTGGGATAATCCATATGGAGCACAAACAAACTCCTCCTCACTTGGGAAGAAGCTCTGAGCCTCTGTGATTCCTTCCTATTGTATGTTGATGCATTGGGGATAGAGTTTTTGGCAGGACCATATCTCTGCCCTCCTCCCATCTTGATACGCTGTTTTATCCCTTGTTGTAGAGGGAGCTGTTCAGCCAGTTTTGAGTTTATACTTTCAGTGGGAATTATTCTACATGAAATTGTAGATTTGGTATGTCTGTAGGAAGAGGTGAGTTCAGGTTCCTCCTACACTGCCATCTTGTACTATCCACTCCTTGGTGTTTTTGAAGGGTAGGACTTTGATAATTTCCTCAATTTCCTCTATAGAAATTTGCCTGAGTATTTTTAACTTTACTGGTCCAATTTTGGGAAATTATATTTTCCTTGGAAACTAGCAATTTTATGTAAATTTTCTATTTTCTGTAAAGTTGTGTGAAGTAACGTTTGAAGATCTTTAAAAAATTTCTTCTATTTCAGGCCTTGCTATCCCCCTTGTGATTTCTTTTGTTTTTTGTTATACTTTGTTATATTTGTTATAGTTGTTTTTTCCCCAGTCTTTCTTTTTATTTCTTGATTGTTAGTGGTTTGTCTATTTTGTTGATATTTTCTGTAAACGAGCATTTTAAGATTTATACTTTATTTTTCCTTTCCTTCTGCTTTCTTCTGTTTCCTTTATTGTATTTGTCTTTTATGTTGAGAATTGAATTCATTTACTTTAGTTGATCATTCTTTGTCTATTTTTCCATATACAAAATTGGCCTTTTGAATATATAAATTCAGGTCTTGTTTAATATCTGGAAATTTTTTTTTATTAACTTAGAGTTTTAAATATTCTATTCCATACCCATAATTGTTTCATCCTTTTCTATTTATTGAAAAGACCATTTTTCTACATCCTATAGTCTTGGCTTCTTTATAGTAAATTAATTGACCATATTAGGCATGGGTTTATTTCTGGGCTTTCTATTCTGTTCCACTGATCTATGGGTCTGATTTTGCTCCAGTACCATACTGTTTTGATCACCATAGCTTTGTAGTAGAGTATGAAATCAGGGAGCATGATATCTCCAGCTTTGTTGCTCTTTCTCAAGATTGCTTTGTCTGTTTGAGGTGTTTTATGGTTGCATACAAATTTTGGATCTCTTTGCTCTAGTTCTGTAAACAATGCCATTGGAATTTTAGTAGAGATTGAATTGAATCTGTAGATTGCTATTGGTAGCATGGACATTTTAATGATATTCTTCCAATACACAAACATTGTATATAATTCCATTTATTTGTGTTGTCTTCATTTTTCTTTCCATGAATGTCTTATAGTCTTCAGTGTACAGGTCTTTCACCCCCATGGTTAAATTTATTCCTAGGAATTTTATTTGATACAGTTGTAAACTGGACTGTTTTCTTATTTTTCTTTCTGATAGCTAATTAATAGTGTATAGAGACACAATCAATATCTGTATGCTAATTTTGTACCCTGTGACTCCATTGAATTTGTCTATTCTAATAGTTTTGTGGTGGAGTCTTTATGATTTTATGTAGGTAGTATCCTGACTATAAATAATGACAGTTTTACTACTGTTCCATTTTAGATGCCTATTATTTCTTTTTCTTGCCTAATTGTTGTGGTTAGGATTATGTTGAATAAAAATGGTGAGAGTGGGCATTGTTGTCTTGTTTCTGATATTAA
Organism: Leopardus geoffroyi; assembly: GCF_018350155.1. Classification (NCBI taxonomy): domain Eukaryota; kingdom Metazoa; phylum Chordata; class Mammalia; order Carnivora; family Felidae; genus Leopardus; species Leopardus geoffroyi. The sequence continues at coordinate 190,739,328 of NC_059326.1, forward strand.
AGAAAAAGCCTTCAGTTTTTCACCATTGAGTGTGATGTTAGCTGTGGGTTTGTCACATATGGCCTTTATTCTGTTGAGGTATGTACCTTTTATACCTATGTTGTTGAGTTTTTATCATGAAAAAATTTTGGATTTTGTCCAATGCATTTTTTTTGCATCTAGTGAGTTAATCATATACTCTTTATCTTCTGTAAATGTGTTGTATCATATTGGTTGATTTATGGATGTTGAACCATTATTGCATTCTTGGAATAAATTCCACTTGATTGTGATGTATAATCCTTTAAATGTATTGTTAAATTCAGTTTCCTAATATTTTTTCTGGATTTTTGCATCTATGTTCATGAGGGATATTTGCCTGTAATTTTATTTTTTCCCTCATTTTCCTTCTTTTTTTTAAAATTTGTGTGTGCATGCGTGTGTGTGTGTGGGCGGGGGGGTATGTCTGGTTTGGGCATCAGAGTAAGTCTGGCCTTATAAAATGAGTTTGGAAGCATTCTTTCCTCTTCAATTTTTTTTGGTATAATGTGGGAAGTTTATGTGCCAAGGTTATGTGACAGGTAGAATTCACCTGTCAATCAATCTTGTCCTGAATTTTGGTTTGGGGGAGTTTTTAAATTACTGTTTCAATTTTATTACTTGTAATAGGTCTATTCAGATTTTCTATTTCTTTGTGATTCAGTCTTGGAAGGTTGAGTATTTCTAGGAATTTATTTTTTCTAGGTTTACCAATTTGTTGGCAAATGATTGTTCAGAGTAGTTTCTTATGATCCTTTGTATATATCTAGGGTATCAGTTGTAACTTCTCCTCTTTCATTTCTAATTTTATTTTGGATCCCTCTCTCTTTCTCTTTTTTTCTTGATGAATCTGGCTAGAAGTTTATTGGTTTTGTTTGTATTTTCAGCAAACTAGCTTTAGATTCATTGATCTTTTCTATTGTTTCTTTTAGTCTCTATTTTGTTTATTTCCACTCTGATATTTTTATTTCCTTCCTTCCACTAACTTTGGAATTTGTTTTTTTTTTTCTTTTTCTAGTTCCATTATGTGTAAAGTAAGATTGTTTATTTGGGATTTATCGTGTTTTTTGAAGTAAGCTTATGTCACTATGAATTTTCCTCTTAGAACTGCTTTTGCTGTGTCCTATAGATTTTGGAAAGTTCTGTTTGCATTTTCATTTCTTGCCAGGTATTTTTTATCTTTTCTTTGATTTATTCATCAACTCCTTGGTTTTTAGTAGGATATTGTTTATTTTCCATATGTTTGTGTTATCCTAGTTTCTTCTTGTAATTGATTTCCAGTTTCATATCATTGTGGTTAGAAAAGATTCTTGATATGATTATCTTCTTGAATTTTTTGAACCTTGTTTTGTGGACTAACATGTGATTTCTTCTAGAAGATGTTTTATGTGCATTTGAAAAGATAGTTATTGTGCAGTTTTGGGATTAAGTGTTCTATATATGTCTATTAGGTCCATCCAGTCTAATGTCCCTTAAGGCCAATGTATCATTATTGTTTTTCTGTCTGAATGATCTATCCATTGATAGTGTAGTATTAAATTCTCCTACTATTATTATATTGCTGTCAATGTTTCCCTTTATGTCTGTTAATATTTGCTTTATATATTTAGATTATCCTGTGTTGGGTCCATAAATATTTATGAATGCTATTTCCTATTCTTGGATTGATCCTTTCAGTATTATGTAATGCCCTTTCTTATATTTTGTCACAGTCTTATTTAAACTCTATTTTGTCTTAGGGGTGCCTGGGTGGCTCAGTTGGTTAAGCATATGGCTCTTGATTTGGCTCAGGTCATGATCTCACAGGTTGTTAGTTTGAGCCCTGCGTTAGGCTCCATGCTGACAGTGCAGAGCCTTCTTGGGACTCTCTCTCTACCTCTCTCTCTGCAACCCCCCCCCCCCTCCCCGCTTTCCTTGTCTGTCTCTCAAAATAAATAAATTAAACTTTAAAAAATTAAAAAAATATTAAAGTCTATTTTGTCTTAAGTAGTATTGTTATGTCAGTTTTCTTTTTGTTTCCATTTGCATGGGGTATCTTTCTCCATCCCTTCACTTTCAGTGTGTGTTTTTGTTTAAGTTTTTTTTTTATGTTTGTTTATTTATTTATTTTGAGAGAGAGTGAGAAAGAGAGCAAAGATTGGGGAGAGAGAGGGAGAGAGAGAGAATCTCAAGCAGGCTCCATGCTGTCCTCATGGAGCTCAACCTCATGAACCATGAATCATGAATCATGAACCATGACCTGAGCCAAAATCAAGAGTCTGACACTTAACTGATTGAGTCACCCAAGCACTCCTGTGTATGTCTTTAGATCTCAAGTGAGTCTTTTGTACACAGCATATAAAAGGATCTTGTATTTTTATCCATTCAGCCACCCTGTGTCTTTTCCTTGGAACATTTAGTGCATTTATACTTAAAGTAACTATTGATAGATATGTACTTATTGCCATTTTGTTAATTGTTTTCTGATTCTTTTTGTAATTCTTCTCTTCTGTCTTTTATTGTTTTTCTTCTTCTCTTCATCTCTAGTGGTTTGGTGGTTTTCTTTAGTGTTTGGGTTCCTTTCCCTTTATTATTTTGTGTATCTAATATAGGGTTTTGGGTTTTAGTTACCATAAGGTTTATATATATTGACCTATATATTTAGCAGTCTATTTTAAGGTGACAGTTTAAGTTCAAATGCATTCTAAAAGCACTACATTTCTATCCACCCCCCCCCCCACCACCACGTTTTGTTTTAGAGATCACATTTTACATCTTTTTGTGTATCCCTTAACTACTTACTGTAGTTATAGTTGATTTTACTGTATTCTAACTAGCTTTTTAAATGCCTGGTCCACTGCCTTTACTATATACTTGCCTTTACCAGTGAGGTTCTTTTCTTAATATATTTTCTTATTTCTGGTTAAGGCCTTTTTTTTTTTCTGCTTAAAGAAGACCAACCCTTTAACATTTCTTTTAAGGCCAGTTTACTGGTGATTAATTTCTTTAGATTTTGTTTATCTGGAAACTCTTATCTCTCCTTCAATTCCAAATGATAACCTTTCCAGGCAGAGTATTCTTCATTGTAAGTTTTTCCTTTTCAACACTTTAAATATATCCCGCCACTCCCTTCTGGTCTGCACAGTTTCTTCAGAAAAATCACCTGATAGTCTTATGGGATTTCCCTTGTATATGATTGTTTTACTCTTGCTGCCTTTAGGATTCTCTCTTTAAATTTTGCCATTTTAGTTTATAGTATGTCTAGGTGTGGATATTTTTGAGTTCATCTTAGTTGAAATTTTGCATTCCCTGGGCCTGTATGTCTGTTTTCTTCTCCAGGTTAAGGGAATTTTCAGCCATTATTTCTTCATAGATTTTTTTTTTTTTTTTTTTTTTTTTGGTCTCTCTCTCTCTCTCTCTCTCTCTCTCCTCCTTCTGGGATCTCTGTAATATGAATATCAGCACACTTCATGTTGTCCAGATTTTCCTTAAACTATCCTAATTTAAAAACATTTTGTTTTGTTTTGTTCTTCTGATTGGCTGATTTCCACTCTTCTGTCTTCCACAAAGTTGATCTGTCCTGAATCATCTAATCTGCTATTAATTCCTCTTGTGTATTTTTAATTTTTGTTATTGGGTTCTTTAGTTATAATTGTTTTTTTATTATATTTTCTAACTCTGTTGAGGTTCTCACTCTGTTCTTCCATTCTTCTCCTCCTGAGTTTGGTAGATCTCGATGGCCATTAATTTTAACTCTTTATCAGGTAAATTACTTTTCTCCATTTCATTGGGTCCCTCTTCCCCTTGGGTTTTATCTTGTTCTTTTGTCTGGAACATATTTCCCTGTCTCCTCATTTTATCTGACTTTCTCTTTGTTTCTATGCATTAGGTGGGAGAGCTTCGTCTTCTGGTCTTGAAGAAGTAGCCTTGTGTAGGACTATTCCCTGTGTAGATTGGAGGTACCTGGAGGCTTTGGCAGACCAGCTAGCTGGTGCAGATGTGGGCTGGTGGGGTGCCCAGGCACTCCACATGCAAGCTACCTTGACTGGATGGCTGGAGCTAGAGCGGTTCCTAGCTCTGGTGTTTGGGGGCATTCAGTCCTAGGACCATTGTGACAGGACATCTGGAGTGGGTGTGGGCCAGCAGCTGTACCAGGGCCACCATGATGGGACAGTTGGAGTTGGAGCAGGTGTAGGCTGGGGAGTCTTGAGGCACACTGCACTGGGGTTGCCTTGATGGAATGGCTGGGTGAGGTGCAAGCAGGGGAGTCTTGGAGCACACTGTGCTGGGGCTTCCTTGGTGGGACAGTTGAGTTGGGGCAGATGAGGGGCCTGGAGCATACTGGGATGGCCCTAACTGACCAGCTAGAACTTCTGGGTCCTGATCTTGCCGATATTATCAGGGTGGATGGAAAATAAAATATTGTGCTGGCTGGGGCCTCTGACCCTGGAGAGAGTTCCAGCAGTTCTCAACCCATTTGGCAGGCATTCTAGTGCTAGTAAATGGATTTCCTTCACTTATAGTCTAGTTGCTCCTTAAACCACTGTCGTTTTCACTGTGCCCACGGTGGGTGACTCTGTGCATGGGCTCAGTGACATCCCTCCCTACTTTAGGTCCTTGCATGAGAGATGGTGTTCCTCTCATTACCATGTCTCTGTCTCTCCCACCCTTCTCTATGTGGCCCCTCTAGCATCTGTTGTGCAGACTGTTCAATCAATCCTCCGTTCTTCTCCAGGGGGAATTGTGCTATATCTAAGTGTAGATTTGGTGTGTCTGGATAGGAGGTGAGTTCAGGCTCATTCTACACTTGGACCCTCACTTGTCTCTAGACAAAATATTTCTCTCTATAGGTTTTGCTGATAGTATCTAAATTCAGACCCTTGAGATTACATAGATCAAGTATAAACTTTCTAGCTACTGGGTTTTACAGTATTTGATGATTAGCAATCATGATCACAAGTGTTCTCTTTTTCAGGGTAAATGATTTTTTTCAAACTTTTTGTTGCTGCCCGGTATAGAAATGCAGTTTAATACGTGATCACATTATAAGAATGAGTCTTTGTGCTCTATTTCATTAGTTGTATTTAACTAGACTGTTATTTCTTGAAAGAGTATTCTAAATATTTTGTTCCAATTTGGAGATGCCTATTTTCTTTATCCAACAAAATTTAAACATGTGTTTTATAAAGCTGGAGTTTGGTTTTTAGAACTCTATTATTCACATATATGGTATAATTCTAAGTAAGCCCTAGAAAGCCCACATCTTTACGAGTTAGAATCTGAGTAGTTGTGCCTCTCTCTCTCTAAAAATGCCCATTTTGAGTGTTTTACTGGAAGATTCCAACTAAGAAGGTACTAGTAGATGTGAAAACAGTGCAATAATACTGACTTATAATCAAAAGAGGGCCGATAAACATGTTTGCTTTTTGTATTTACTGTTGAGATCAATGGAGACCTAGCCCTGAAATTTGTTTTAACTTCATTGGGCTTTGTTTCCTCGGCTTTTTATGGGTTTCTCAATCACTTTACTTGTCTGCAGTAGGAGGTGTTTATTTGCTGATAAGGGCTGTTAGCCATTTTCAAAGTTGGAGAAATAAAGCTACAGTTTCACACAGGGCTGTGTGTTATACTGGGCTAGACTAATCCTGGCTTTAGTAAAACTAGTAGAGAAAGGACAAAGCCAAGATATTAATGGGAAACATCCTCTAGGGCAAGTCCCGCAGAAGGGGTAGAATAGTGAACTAAGCAATAGGCAATGTTTCCGTAACAAATAAAAGGCCCCTCTTTCTTGTATCACTTGCTGATTTCAGAGGAAAGTCTCAAAACACTAATTAAAAGGCAATTTGTAGGAAACATAAACATTAAAATTTAGCCCAAGTTTGTCTTTTAACCTGCTGACCCTAGAGCTACTAAGGAAGTTAATAGCTTTTATGTAACATGATCCCCTACTTGCTTTGCTGCTTAAAATTAATTCTCAAAAAGCCTGCATCTTTTTCCGCATTTATGAAGAAATACATCTTTTTTAATGATTTTCTTAAGTTTACTTATTTATTTTGAGAAACAGAGTGTGAGCTCGAGTGGGGGAGGGGCAGAGAGAGAAGGAGAAAGAGAGAATCCCAAGCGGGCTCCATATCATTAGTGCAGGGCCCGACATGGTCCTCAGCCCACGAAATGTGAGATCATGAGCTGAGCAGAAATCAAGAGTCAGACGCTTAACGGACTGAGCCACCCAGGCCTCCTACTCAGAAATAAGTCTTTAGGTTCTGCCATGCTGTCCTCCTTCCCAAACAGCTACATCGCTGGCTGTGACGCTGGTGGCCCTCAACGTATCATGGTTCTACTGGGTCTACCTTCATCCACCAGTGACTGCTGCTGCTATCATTTCTCAAGCTCAAGAGAGGGCCTACTGTCTTCTGCGTTAACTGTGGGCTACCCTCCTACCTCCCCCCCCCAACCCCGTACAACCGAGGCAAATTTATACTAAGTGTTTAGCAGTAACTGAAGGAATTTGGAAAATACCCAGAGAGTAACAATTGCACAGTCTACCATTAGCCAGCATGTGTCCTTGACTTGTGCTTGGCTCAAGTCCGTGTGGCCAGAGCTAGTTTATTTCCCATGATTGGGAAACTGTGAAACTTTGGGCTGCGGAGTCAAGGTCAAATTGATGCCCCACTGTTCCTTCTTTTTTTTTCTCTCTTTAAAACTTCAAAGAGAAAAGACGAAATTTCCTTAATTCCTACTCTATAATTAGTAATTTTTTTGAACGATTATTTATTATTTTTGAGACAGGGAGAGACAGCATGAACGGGGGAGGGTCAGAGAGAGAGGGAGACACAGAATCCAAAACAGGCTCCAGGTTCTGAGCTGTCAGCACAGAGCCCGACACTGGGGCTGGGACTCACAGACCGCGAGATCATGACCTGAGCCGAAGTCGGATGCTTAACCGACTGAGCCACCCAGGCGCCCCTATAATTAGTATTTTTACAGGATAATTGAAAGAATGAACACTCATGCATTCTATGGCTATAAGTTCCTTTCCCATAGTCTGGGTTATTTAGTCTTGAAGAGCACTCTGTGAGCCCTACAAGGGCAATATCAACTCAGTCCAGTGTTTTTGCAGCCTCTTCTCCTCAAAGATTCAAATCCCATCTTAAATAGCCTTAGAAAAAAACTAGTACATGAGGAAGGGGTAAGAGAATAGTCTCCACCAGGCTGGAATGATAGGATTTATTGAAAGATGGTCTCCTGTACAATTGCCTCCTAAACATGTGTCTGTTTTTAATTTCTCAATCTTTCTTCACTTTTAATCCATATTTCCAATTTATCTTCTCTTTTATCCATTCATATTACCTATCCTTTCCCTTTTGTTTATAAATCATAATCCTTTTTCTTTTTCTCCCATGAAATTATACTTTAGACATGAAAGCAATATAAGTGACCTATTTGTCTGTCCCTCCCTTTGGGCAATAATATCTGTAATTTAAAAATAAAAAATGTCTCTCTTTCCTTTAACAATTTTATTTTGCCATCACCTGAAACCAGGTTTATCTCTCCCATTTATAACTCCCTCAAGTCCGTCCCTGGATATAATCATCTTCTGCCTTAAAATGTGTAAATGGGTAATCTATAAACTCTTTAATATTTATCTCAAAAAATGTAATTCAGAGATACCATAAGAGCAGTTAATAATATTATGGGAATTAACAAAAAAAAAAACCACTAACAAATAAAAAAAGAAAAGGCATGAATATTTTGTAAGTATTTGTTGTCAAATTATTATTACGATCCTGAGGAATTGGCAATGTTTAAAGCATTTGGAAACTCTATTTCCATGGATGTATAAAAAGTAACAACAGCAAAATTCATATGCACAGTATCAGGCAAATGCAGATGTATTTTTAAGGCAGACATTAATATTTTAAATAAATCTGTTTGATAATGAAAACTTTTTTTTTATCCCTCACCTGTGTGTGAGACTACATTTTCTTCATATATTTCAACCAAAACAATATATGGTAATAGACTGAATACAGAATCACATAACAGACAATCCAGCTCTATCCTATTAATATAGACACTAAAGAGATTTGCAAAAATGAACAACATTGTCACTCTTCTACCAATTTTTTTGTTATGGAAAGTAGATTCTTTCCATAAAATTACTTGTTAATCTGTAATGAGTTTATTATTGCTATTTAAAATTAATAAACACTTAAAATATTTTTAAAAAATGGAATTATAGTTTTAATTTCTAACACGGTCAATGTTAGTAGATCTAACCCACCTAAACAAATGTTCTTTGCAGGCTTTAAGAATTAAGAAAGTAAAGGAGCACCTGACTGACTGAGTGGGTTAAGCACCCGATTTTGGCTCAGGTCACGATCTCATAGTTCATGAGTTCAAGCCCCACATCGGGCTCTGTGCTGACTGCTCAGAGCCTGGAGCCTACTTCAGATTCTGTGTCTCCCTCTCTCTCTCTCTCTGCCCCTCCTCTGCTTGTGTTCTGTCTCTCTGTCTCTCTCTCTCAAAAATAAATAAATATTTAAAAATTAAAAAAAAAAAAAAAGAAATTAAAGTGTCCCTGAGATAAAGAGTTAAGGACCAGGGCACCTGGGTGGCTCAGTCAGTTGGTTTAGCATCCAACTCTTGATTTTTAGCTCACGTTATGATCCCAGGGTCATGGGATTGAGCCCCGTGTTGGACTCTGTGCTGAGCATGGAGCCTTCTGGAGATTCTCCCCCTTTCTCTGTCTTTCCTCATTTGTTCCCCTGTCCCCTTATCCTATTGTTTTATATATGTACTTTATTACATACAAACATGTAAGATCTGTCTCTAGATTGAAAGGAATAGTTTGTAGCAATCTATTGCTCATGCCTAGAATAACTAGAAAACTCAACAAAATACAAAAACAATAATATGCTTGAAAGAATCAGAGAACTACCAAGTCAGCTAGGAATTGAGGTGCCAGGATTCAAGAGAGAAGGGAAATACACTGAATGGGTATTGACATTCTATGATGCTTTATTCCTCAAAGCATCTGTTGATTCATAGTTGCCTTGAGGAGAGAGGTTGAGAAACTGAGTAGAACTTTTAACAATCTTAGGGGCATGGTGAGACAAAATTGGATTTTGAGGCTGATAAGTCAGCCAGGAGTTGGGAGGCCAAGATCTCAGAGAAATGGAAAAATATCATGAATGCAATATTCTGTACCTGTTTCTCCTTGGAGTGTTTGCCAGCTTGCAAAGTGTAGCTGCAAAGAAACTAAAAAGCAAGCAGAATTGTCAGCAATCTCTTTATGTTGCAGAGAATAAAAACTGTAATTCAGGAACTGTGAAGGTAAAGGTGCTTTAGTAAATACTTGAGACTTTCTATTGGGACCCCTGAAGGACCATACCCTAGGAGGAAAGATGAAGCAGAAATATATCAGCTTTGCAAAGAATGAAATTCTACTTTGATTTTCTTAGTTCTTTATTGGGTGAAGGTGGGAAGGTTTAGTTACCTGCCAGAGACTTAAAAAAAATAACAAAAAAACAAAACAAAACAAAAAAAAAACACCCTCTTTTCTGGAGAATTAAAACATTACCCAGAGATCCAAGTGAAAAAATAGACAATAGAAACAGACTGGTGATCCAGAGATTGGGTGGTACCAGGTGCAGACTTTAAAATATGGGAAATTTCATCAAAAACTTGGATTTATTCATTTCTGTATCATATAGAAATAGTAGAATTGAAAGTTACAGTAAGTGAAATCAAGGACACAATTGATAGATTTAATACCAGATTAGACATAGCTCATCTGAAAGATGTTAAAAAATAAATCCACACTCAGCTACAGTGAGGAAAAAAAAAAGATAGAAAATAGAGAAAAGACATAAGACATGTGGAAAGTCTAACATACTTGTGATAGAAAGAGAGGGAAAGTAAGAAAGGGGCAGAAGAAGCATTTGAAAAATATTGGTAGAAAATTTCTCCAAAGAGATTAAACATGTCAAACCACAGATTCGAACAATCAGAATAAATATAAAGAAAACCATGCTTAGACACATCATAGTAAAATTACTGAAAGCCAATGACACAGAGAAAATCATGAAAGTATCCAGGGACCTAAATAAATCCAAAAGACAATAAAATGACATCTTTACGGTGCTAAAAAATTAACTATACCCATTGAAGAATCAGAGATATTCTTCAATTATGAAGTCAAATATAAAGACATTTCAAATAAAAAATGAGATGGTTCATCACTAGGAAACCTATACTAAAAGAGAAACTAAAAAACTTAAGAAATATAGAATATAATCTTACAGGCCTAGAAATACAGGAAAAAATTAAGAACAAAAATGATAAATATGTGGGTAAATCTGCAGGAATATTGACTATATACCACAATAATAATGGCTTATGGGGTTTAAAATAGAAATAAAATACATGTCAACATTAGTATAAAATGTGGGAGAGACATAGAGATAAAGTGTTCAAAAGTTCTGTATTATCTGGGAAATAGTAACATGAATTAATTTACATTAAACTCAGTAAGTTAGGGATGGATGTTGTAATCTCTAAGGTTGGTGCTAAATGAACAGGGAAAACTAACAAATGAGAAAAAAAGTGGAATAATAAAAATATATTTGATTTTAAAAAAATGTATGAAAGGAGAAAAAGGGGAACCTAGAATAGGTGAAATAAAAAATTAGGAAAATTGTATATTTAAATCCAATCATCAGTGATTAAATGTAAATGGACTAAATATCTCTAATCAAAAGTCAATGCTTCTCTGAATGGAGAAGCTTTATGCTACTGACAGTTTCCTATATTATTATGCTACTTCCAAAACTGCATGTGACTTACAAAAGACACTGATAAAAGGGTGCACAAAGATTGAATAAGAACTGGTTAAAGATAAAATGTTTCATGTTTATGTGACATGGGAATGTAATATTTTTATTTCATCTTTTGTAGTTGAGAGTCCTTATTCTAATTATTTTTAGTGTTAAAGACTTATATCAGAAAGGTATGTCTTAGGTAGATTTGGTTAAAATTCTTACCTGAAATTTTTGTGTTATATTTGTTTAAGTTTTTTTTTTTTTTTTTTTTATTATGGAGAGTTTCAAACAAATACTAAAATAGAAATTATGATCTTGAATTAAAATTGTTAGCACATGGTTAATTTTGTCTTAACTATATCTTCACCTGTGGATTATTTTGCACAATTCCTAGATATCATGTAATTTTATCTTTATCTTAGGATATATCACAAAATATAAGAACTCTTTAAAATATTACCAGGCATTAAGAAATAAACAGTGTCTACATGTACATTCTGGAGAGTGGTTGCTAATAGGTATGGAGTTCCTCTGTAGAATGATAAAAATATTCCAGAACTATAGGGGGTCCTGGGTGGCTCAGTCAGTTAAGCATCCAACTCTTGACTTCAGTTCTGGTCTGATTTCACGGTTTGTGAGTTCAAGCCCCACATCAGGCTCTGTGCTGGCAGTGCAGAGCCTGCTTGGGATTCTGTCTCCCTCACTCTCTGTCCCTCCCCTGATTGCTGTCTGTCTCTCTCTCAAATAAAAAAAAAAAAAATTCCAGAATTATAGAGTGGTTGATGGTTGCACAACTTTGTGAGCCTATTAAAAACAACTGAATTGTACATAATCAAAGGGTAAAATTTATGTGTGGATTATATCTCCATTAAAACAAAAACCAAAAACAATTCCTTAATATTCAGATACGGAATTTTAATTAGATCTTTCAATTATTATTTTATTTTAACCTCTAATAGTGTTTTCCTATATGGAGCTTTTTTTAGAGAATGTCTAAGATCCATTGATGCAGCTATCTCTATAAAAGGCTGTATTTCATTAAATAATAACTAAAATTTACTTAGGCTTTTAGAAAGAGTGGTATTTTTCTTTAGATACATACTGTTATGGGGCATCTGGGTGGCTCAGTCAGTTAAGTATGCAACGTCGGTGCAGGTTGTGATCTCATAGTTTGTGAGTTCGAGCCCCGCATCAGGCTTTCTGTTGATAGCTCAGAGCCTCGAGTCTGTTTCAGTTTTTGTGTGTCCCTTTCTCTCTCTGCCCCTCCCCACTGCTCACACTCTCTCTCTAAAATAAACATTAAAAATAAATAAATAAATAAATAGACACAAACTCTTATGAAAGTCAACACCAAACACCTAAACTTTGATGTAAATCTAGTTTTCAGGAATGCTAAGGTCTATTAGGTGTTAATCCTTTTATTTTCCGGTTTATCAAACAATTCTGACTGTGGATTTCGAATCCTCAGCCATACTAGAAATGAAGTCATCCATAACTGAAATTTGTCTCCAAAGGCCTGTAATTCTGTGTCTTATAGTTTTTACAATACAATGGCAATGACAACAGCTACTATGACCAGCTGACATTTGAGAACTTATGCAACAGGTACTGTGCAGAGTGCCCCCATTTTTATTAGAGTTGACAAATGTTATATTAATTTCAGAAGTACAACAATGATTCAACAATTCTATACATTACACAGTGCTCACCATGATAAGTAGAGCTACCATCTGTCACCGTACAATGTTATTGCAACTACATTGACCTATATTCCCTACGCATACTTTTAATCCCCATGACTTCTTTATTTTATACTCGAAGTTTATACTTCTTAATCTCCTTTACCCATTTGTCCATCCCCCTATTCCCTTTCCGCTGGGAGTTACCAGTCTGTATTTATGAGTCTGTTTCTGGTGTTTGTTTGTTTGTTTGTTTGTTTGTTAGATTCTACATGTAAGTGAGTTCATATGGTATCTTTTTTTCTTTGACTTATTTCATTTAGCATAGTACTCTGTGCTAAGTGCTTTAAATTCATCATCTCATTGAGTCTTCATGACTACTTAATAGAGGGAGGATAAAGACATTGAAATCATCCTATTTCCTTTTGTAGGGGAGTAAGTGGCCAACGCTGGCATTCAAGCCTGAGGTGTTCAGCTAAACCTGACTGGTAACCACTCTACCACATCTCTACAATTAACAGTCTTCTGGTTTCCCAACTTTACTGAGAAAACCTTTGGGCCTTTTGTCATGAGTTAATACACAGAATAAGGGAATGCATTTCATGTAAGTGCTGGTGCTAGTTAATACCACGTGTTATATCCAGTAGAAGCATTGAAGCAATTCGAAGTATTAAGAGTTCAGGTTTTGTTCTGTTTTGTTTTCAAGTGTTACAATGTGTGGCACATAAGCACGTTTTTATAAAGTGCTTTAATTTCCTTGTACAACTCAAGACAACAATCTATTTCTATGCATTTTATCCAATAAAGTAGAAGATACCATTTAGATATCCTTTATTATTCTCTTAATGCATTATCCAGCTTCTAAAGTTGCTAGAGACATATAATAAACTATTTTTGAATGATTGTATTCTGTGAGAACTTCTTAGTTTAACTAGTAGGCTTATCCTCCCCGACTTGCTGTGCAAATCTTGGGTTCAGTTAGGCATCTTATGTAAATGATAGCCTTGGAAGTATATTTTTTCCTTGGCATGAGGTACGCTGGTCACAACATCAGCAGTGACATGCAAATCCAGTGAAAGGCCAAGTGAGCCCTATGTCCAATGTGAAAATTCTGCCACTGACCCCAGGGAACTCTGAGCTTCTGTACAGGGCTATGTGCAATAGAGTTTTACTACAGAACTTCACAATGCAAGTGGTTTATTCTATTTGCCCTGCCACACCCAGTATCTTCCATAATTGTTGAACAACTTGAAATAGACTTTTACATAGAATATATTATTGCTAATTAGAAGCTTACACGTACTAGACTCTTAAATGATGGGGTATACCGGCGGTCTGCAAACATCTATAAAGAGCAATATGGTCAGTGTTTTAGAATTAGCATTCCACATGGTGTCTGTTGCAACTATGCAACTCTGCAGTTGGAACTGGAAAGCAGAAACCATACTTAAATGAGTGTGATTGCATTCCAATAAAACTTTATTTATAAAAGCAGACATTTGACCTGTGGCTGTGGTTTGCTAATCCTTAACATATGCTCTTTTTTTTCTTCATAATTGAGGCATAATTGACCTATAATATTACATTAGTTTCAGGTGGGCAACATAATGATTTGCTATTTGTGTTTATTGTGAAATAATCGCCACAGTGAGTCTAGTTAACATCTCTCATTATACATAGTTACAAAAATTTTTCTTGTGATGAAAACTTTTAAGATCTCTCTTAGCAACGTTCAAATATGCAATACGGTATTATCGGTAGTCACCAAGTTAGAATTTAAATCTCCATGACTTATTTATTTTTTGTAACTGGTAGTTTGTACATTTTGACCCCCTTTATCCATTTACCTAACACCCATGCCTATCTCTAGCATCCACTAATACACTCGCTGCATCTTTGAGCTCAGTTTTGGTGCTATTTTTAGATTCTACAAAGAAGTGAGATCATATGGTATTTGTCTTTCTCTGTCTGACTTATTTCTTTTGGCATAAATCCCTCAAGGTCCATCCATGCTATGCAAATGGTAAGATTTCATTCTTTTTTGTGGGTAAGTAATATTCCATTGTGTGTGTGTGTTCTTTATTCTTCTTTATTCATCTTATTCATTCTTTCCTAGACTGATACCTAGGTTGTTTCCATGTCTTGGCTATTGTAAATAACACTGCAATGGCATAGGGGTGCAGGTATCTTTTCAAGTTAGTATTTTCATTTTCTGGCATACAGTCTTATACAGGTATGGTTATTATCCTCATTTTACAGATATGGATACAAGGGCAGAAAACAACTAAGAAATTTCCTCAAGATCTTGTAACTAAAGCACTAGAATTTGGCTTTGAACTGTGGCAGTCAACCTGCAGTATCTATGTTCTTGAGCAGTGTGTCATAGTCCCTCTTCAGTACAAAAGGTAGCAAAAAAGTCATACTTTTATGGGTTACCATACATAATGTCCTCTAATCCTTAAAACCACCCTGTGAAGAAAGCGATATTATTTTCCCTTTACCAATAAAAAATTAAATCAAAGTTTGAGCTTGCTTGAGGTCAGTCAGTAGAGAAGTCTAAATTAGAACATGGATCAAATTCCTAGGTCCACATCCTTTTCATGAATGTCAAGGGGAAGGCAGTAAAGCATACTGTTTAAGAACCTTTACAGACTTCACTAACAGAGGTAGTGACCAGATCTAGGTATACTCGTGGGAGTGAGTAGCTAAAACTGGTGGATGAATACACAAAATGGAGAGTAGTAGACCATGGAATTAAGAAAGTTAAGTGCTACATAATTCATTCATATTTATATTAAAGTTGCATGAGCTAAGGCAGGAATAGTAATGAAGAAAATGACAGTGAGCCAGGAACTGAAAGTGTTGGAGCATTTAGGAAGTGACGTAGGGGTGTTTGATGATAGCATCAGGGAGAAATAATGTTTGGTATAATCTGATAACATGAGGTTTGATCATTGTTTATTTTTTCAACAGTGGAAGGAAGGGAAATTGTTTGGAAGCCACAATAAGAAGCAAAGAGAAAGACAACCCTACTTCTATGCCCACTGGTCAAGAAGTATGGGAGAAAAAGAGCCACCTAGGGCATCTTTATTCTTAGGAGAGAGCCAGATCTTACACACAGAGTAATACAATGAATGGGATATTGAGGGCAAAACAGGCGATCTGCAGAACCACATGAAGTTTAGAGTATGGAAGATGAGGGCTGGTTTGGGGCTCTGTGTAGTAATGGTCTAATGAATAGCATGGTACAATTCAGGTTGGTGGATTCAAAGCATTTAACATTGGCAAAGCTACGTGTATCAGAGGGTTTGGAGCTCCCTCTTAACACTTGGAATGGGGTGGGGGGTAGGGGTTTAAGGGATTTTAGTCCTCATGCACAGGTTTCTTCTTAATCCCTGCTATGCACACTCATCTTGACCTTGATGACTGACCTGTGGAGGAGCTGGGTGTTATTCCAAGAGCAGAGGCTTGTCTTAGGCCTTGATAATTGGGATAAAGACCTAGGAGAAGTGTGATTTTTGTCCTAGTTCCAGGCTTCCTTTTCATCTATTGGTTGGTCATTTACCCAGCCCTACTCCAGCCTGTACCGTTACAAATGACTGTACCCCTTTCTAATTTCCTATAACCTAAGCCTAATCCTAAAAATCCTAATTTCCTATAACTCACTCTCTGACCACCATCTCCATCTTTCTGCTCACTACTTCTACCTCTCACCCCCAATAGTCCTTCAAGCCCACTTGGACATTCAGTTTATTAATCTTACTGCCTTTGACTATACTTTATCATCAAAATGACCTCACTTTCCTTCCTAAATTCCAAGATCAGTCATTACCTTTCACATTACCCTTGACTCACTTTCATTACCTTGTGCCTGCATCTGTACAGTTGAATGTGGCTTGAATAAAACACATAACTGGTCTGATTTGGTTCATTTTAAATTCATGAGCATAAATCTTTAGGGGATTCTTGATGCTGCCAGGCAAGCATACTATACAATCTCGGTCCATTCACTCTCCCATTTCTAGATAACGATTTTATATCTCATTTTCTTCTTCAAAAGCTCCAATACCTCCTCCTCCACCCTCATTCTCAATGATGATCTCGTTCCTATTCCACTGAAATAAGTTGAAGTAAGAGCAAAGATCTTCACTCACTCCTCCATCGTATCTACTCATTTGCCAGCATGGACACCCATGTACTGTGCCTTCCCAACTATGACCAAGGATGAAGTGTCCATGCCCCTACCTAAGTATTGGTTCTTTCACTTCTATAAGAAATCCAATCACCTCTCATCTACTAAAGGACATTGCTACAATTATTCCCTCTTTTCCATATCTTTAAATTTTATCTCTTTAATACATCATTCCTATTAGAAATTAAATAGGCTAGTATTTCTCACATCTTAACCAAAAAAAGTTTTCTTGCCCCCCCCCCCATTTCCCTGTCAGCTGGCACTCCACTTTTTTCCCTTTACAGCAGAATTCTCCTTTGATTCTTTCCTGAGTCTGTTCCAATCATGCTTTTGCTTGTAACATTCTGTTCCATTAATGATCAATGGCTGATGACTTCTTGCTAAATCTCATATTCATTTTTTGATTACTGATTTTCTACTTATTAGCAGTATTTGACACAATTGATCACTACCAACCACCTTCTTAAAACCCTTCACTTGGTATCTGAAATAACAGGTCTCTCTAATACCATAAGGGGTATTTCTCAGCCTCCTTGGTTTCTTTCTTCTTATCTCCTCAACCTGTCAATGTGCATACATCTGGTTCTTAGAGATTTTACTCTATCTACACCCATTCCCCTAAAATCTCATTTAAATCTCTAGATCTCATCTGTATGTTGATTCCTCCAAATTTGCATTCCTAACCAAGTCTTTGCTTCACACTGAAGATTGGTCTAAACAATTGTCAACTTGACCTCTCCACTTAATGCCTAGCAAGTATTCAAGTTAATCATGTCTAAAATTAAATTTCTCCCACTTACTCAACCTGCTTTTCCTAGATCTTTCCTTTATCTATTAATTTCCTTCTTACTGTATATGAGTGTTATGCAGCTACTTGCACAAATTTTGCACATAACTGGGCATCATGTAGGGTATGCAGATGTTTATCTCATGGCCTCTGCCCTCATAATTAAAAAAATTTTTAATGTTTATTTATTTTTGAGAGAGACAGACAGAATGCGAGTGGGTTAGGGGCAGAGAGAGAGGGAGACACAGAATCTGAAGCAGGCTCCAGGCTCTGACCTGTCAGCACAGAGCCTGACATGGGGCTCGAACTCATGAGCTGTGAGATCATGACCTGAGCCGAGGTCGGACACTCACCAGACTGAGCCACCCAGGCGCTCCCATAATTTAAAATTTAATAGGAAAAATTTGGCATAAACCCACAACTGTCTCCCAGAACACATTCTCCTCTTTTCTCTTTACCAATCTTGAGCTTTATCTGGGCTCAAGGATGCCTAATGGCAGGTTAAGAATGGCAGGACAACAAGCCAGGAAGTATATTATTCCCAGATACCATGGAACTGCCAGATTAGCCCTGGACTGCTTACACTGCTATGTATAATGCACTGGTATTATATTTCATAACAGCCATATTGGCATCCTAAGTATGGAAATAAGAACTTAAGCAAGTGAACCATAGGATTTTATACACGATTTTAAAATATGGTGATGGCGAGGAGGGGGGCGATTCTGGGGACTCAGCAGGTAAGTTGATTGAATGAAATAGGCTGGTATAAGGCAAAAGAAAGCTGAGGGGACCAGGTGAATTGTAGAGCTGTGCCCTGCCTGGAGATATTAACATTTCAACAATATTCTCGCCCTCAAAGAGTCTGCAATCGCCAAGCCAGTGTGTCAATTCTCATAACCTAAGAGTTGCTTTAAAATATGTTGTTTTTGTTAGCAGCAGACCTCTTTTCTAATTCATCTTATGCAGAACTAGAATATATAGTACCCTGAAAGCAGATCTGCCCTGGGTGAATGGAGCCATATTTTGTCTCCTTCTCCCCTGCTGTGGGTGGGATCTGCCGTATAACACGGTTTTTAAATGACCTATCTATTCTAATCTCTTACTTAACAGATGGGAAAAGTTGGGCTGAGAGACATTTAGTGTGAAACCAGAAGTATGCCATTTCACCTCCCTGGGCTTTGTTTTCCTCATATCTGAAGCAAACTTGAACTAACTAATCTCTGTATGCTCTTCTGGTGAGCAATGGAGGAAGCACGGACAGAAAGAAACGAGTATCTGTTGATCAAATACTGTGTCCTGAACTTTGTTTTGTGTCAGTATCAGATACTGATTTGATTTCTGATTATTCCAGCAATGATAAGGTCAGATACAAACCTGAGTTTGTAGTGTACCTGAATTCACTTTTCCTAGCAATAGAAATGTCAGGTAAATTTACATACCCTTGTTTCATTTAATTTGCTCAATGCCCCTGTGAAGTAGCCAGATTAGGCATTCCTATCCCCCTTTTATAGCTGAAGAAACTGATGGTAACTGTTTTGCCCATAGTCACAACTAGCAAACGACAGAGCCAAGACTGAAATCTTGGTCCAATGTTCTCATGACAACTCTCCTTAAATTAGCAGATCTAAAAATGTGAATGAATTCACCCTGGTCCTTATAAATATTTATGGCTCTGGCCAAAATTATTGCAGAGTGTTTTGTTTTCATTATTAATAGCAACTGCACATAGTACCTGTCTGTACCCGAAGGCAAAGGGTATTAGAAGGTGATGCAGTCATTCCACCTGGGTATGAGCTACTTGGCTTCTGAGACTAGCTGCAGGAAGCACTAGTTAGATGTTACTCTGAGCAAACAATTAAGGAAATAATTCTTGTTTAAGGAAAGTTTAGTAGAAGATAGTTGAATCCTTTATTTTATCCAATATTCAGACTTAGACTTGTAATATCCACTCTTCTAGTTGTCTTCATAACCCTGATATATTGGGGATGACCGGAAAAATTAATCTGTGGCCATTTCATTTGTCTCCTTGTAAAAAGAAAGGCCATTGAACCTTAAACTATATTAAGCATTAAATTTTTATGGTCAAATTGAGATTCTGCAAAAATACAGTTAATTAAATTTGTAGATGATCTACTGTCTGGATTTATATGGGGGCCCTTGATTGAAAATGAACTATAAAACACATGTTGAGTGAGCACCACCCAGCCTCCACCTGCCAGGCAGCCATTTCTGGAACAAATGGTCTCCATGTCCTGTTTCATTGCATAAGTGCATGTTAGAGGCTAAATGAGTCAAGCATGGAACTTGCTGGCTCCTTTCTTCTGTCTGACCTCTAATTGTTACCGCCTTCCAACCGATTTTAGCCCTCTCGTCTATTTCCAAACTCTCTCCCTACCTGACTGCTCATCTGATGTCTAATGGAAAGTTCAATTAATGTGTTTGAAAGAAAACTTCTGGTTTTTAGGACTACAAAGTGCTTCTTTTCCAGACTTCCCCATCTCAGTAAGTGGAACAACTCACTTTGATACTCAATGCCAAAAGCTATGAGTCACTTTAAATTTTTCTCTTTCCACTCACCTCCAATTGAATTCATTACCAAGTTCTATTCAGGTCACTTTTTATGGTATTTCCTCCACTGAAGCTCTTCTCTCCATTGTACTGGGGCTATCCTGGGTAAGGGGCTCCCCAAGCTGATAAGTCAACTCCATGTATAGGGAAAAAGGTGTTCCCTTGGAAAGGACAAATTGTTAAAGCGGTTCCCCTTTCAGCCTGCATTCGCCCTTGTCTAGCTGGATTCCAGGGCTTGGCAAGATGAGTGAAGGCTAGATTTTGACTCCCATTTGCCCTCTGGCTTGGACATATTTGTAGTAGAGTCTGTGCAGAAGCACACAATAGCCTGCTGGTCCAAGCTACCATTCTCTGTCATTTGGTCTGTTCTAAACCTCTCTGGATGCATCTCTCTGTCTCTAATCTTGTTTCTCTACAATCCGTTCTACACACTATGATCAAGTTGATCTTCTCAAAGTCTCCATCAGATCATTGTGCTTTCCTGATTAAAATCCTTCTTTGCTTCCCTATTGTATGGACCATAAAACCCAGAATGGTTATGAGTCCCTCCACTACCCAGCCCCTGATCATCACTTTTTCCACTCTCACTCTTTCTGGACACACTAGCCTCCTACCTAGCCTTGAACATGCAAGATTAGTCCTGCTGCCTGGGGCCTTTACACATCTTTAGATTGTTGGCCCCTGCTGGTCATCCTATTGTTAGTTTAAATATCCCCTCTTTATGGAGGTCTCCACAACTTATTCTCTAAATTTTATGGGCCAAATGCTCCACCCCCATCTCTCTGCTTGTTATACCATCACCTCATTTTAGTCTTCTCCATAACATTCAACACAGTCCAAACTAAGCTTAATGTCAGCTTCTCCAAGAATATAAACTTCCCGGGGGCAAAGCAGTTAACTGAATTCTTCATTGTTATACCCTGACTACCTTTAGGGGTGCTTATCATACAGTAGGCACTCAATACAAATTGATTGAATGAGAGGAGTTGGAGTCAGCGTGCTAAGTTGAGGACGAGTGGGAGAGGACAATGATATGCAGCAAGCCTATTTGCTAAAGTTGTTTAAAAATACATATTAATAAAGTAAACATGCAAATAATTCCATCTCTGTTTTCCCCATCCTCTACCACCATCTTCACTTTTGAGTCCAGAAAGTTGAGTGGGTGTTGTAGGTGTGTGTGCGCTGAGTCATTAGTTTTCAGGGAACTCTGTTAAAGGGCATGGACCATCTCTCCTAAGCAGAGAGCAAGACCTTATTTCTGGGAGAACTTTCTGCATAAGGACTTAGCCCAGCCTGGCACCAGGGTTGAGCCTCTTGCTGTCATTTGCTTTCTGGGCACAGTAGAGTGAAGCAGCATTGTTTAACCTTTTGGAAGCTGTGTATGAAATTTACATTAGCAGGGTGTTGCTGTTCAGTTACAAACCGTTTATCCCATGAATATCAATGTGGCCATTTGCTCTGAGAAATTATCTTCTTTCTGTTGAGAGGAGGTGAAGAATCCATAAAGATGTGCAGAAGATAGGAGAGAGAGATCCTCTGAGCTTGCTGGGGTGAATGATTAAGGAGCAAGGTGATCTGTGCACCCAGAAAAAAGCTTTCGGGAAATCCTATGGAAATCTTTCGTTTCCTTTCCCCAGGGTGATTTCAAATAAATATTTTGGTTTATTTATTTAAATGTACATGAGTGCCTACCACAGAACCTTGCAAATAGTAGACACTTAAACATCTACCCAAAATAGTTGTTTGATATTTAAGGATACTTATTAAACAGAAAACTCATCGAGTAATTGAGAAATGTGAACATGTATTTAAAATAATGGCAACTTCGGGCGCCTGGGTGGCTCAGTCGGTTGAGTGTCCGACTTCAGCTCGGGTCATGATCTCACGGTTGGTGGGTTCGGGCCCCACATCAGGCTCTGTGTGCTGACAGCTCAGAGCCTGAAGCCTGCTTCAGATTCTGTGTCTCCCTCTCTCTCTGCCCCTCCCCCCGCTCACACTCTGTCTCTATCAAAAATAAATAAACATTGAAAACAACTTTTTAAATAACGGCAACTTAAATCTACAATTTACCCCTAAGGACTTTCTTTAAAATTTTATTTGAGTAGACACTGGTGACCAGAAGAGGGATGTTTAAAAAAATTAATAGACATCATGTTTCAGGATTATACAAATTGAGCAGCAAGTGAAGAGAGTTCCCACACACCCCCTTTCCCCACTTCCCTTCAGTTCCCTGTTAGTGACATCTTGCATCCGTGGTGTACGGTTTTTCTTGTAATTGAAGAACTAATATTGATACGTTATTATAACTAAAGTCCACAGTTAATATTGGGGCTAACTCTTGCTGGTATGTGCTCTATGGGTTTTGACAAGTGCATAATGACATGCATCCACTGTTACAATATCATACAGAATAGTTTCACTGACCTAAAAAACCCTCTCTCCTTCCCCTGTTCACTCTCACCTCTCCTAATGAACCTCTTGGTAACCACTGATGTTTCTTTCTTTGCCTTTTTTTTATTATGATAAAATAAGTTGCTGTTATAAGCAACTTATCATTTTAATCATTTTTAAATGTACAATTTTGTTGCACTAACTACATGTAGCCACTGATCTTTTTTACTATCTCTATACTTTGGCCTTTTCTAGAATGTTATTGTATATTTGGAGTCCTATGGTATTTAGCCTTTTCAGACTGGCCTCTTTTGCTAACCAATAGGCATTAAAAGGAGACTGTGGTTTTAATAATTTTATCTGAAGTACTATTGCTGCTGAAGACTTTAATTATCAGAACCTCAGTCAAGGGCCTGGTTCCATGAGGTCTGCTGTCCGAATGAGGCTGGCACCTGGGGGGTGGTATTCTCAGGAAACTTGGAAACATAGACTTCGGTGGTGGTCCTTTAGCTGTATGATTTAGAGCAGCTATAACTAGAGTAGCTCGCTATTGTTTAGATGTACAGGCTTGTCATTGCTAGTGATTCTTTTTGAATAGCACACCACTATTTCTGTTTTGATTTTAGGCTTTATTTCATCTTGCGTATCTTGTATTTTGAAAACGTATTTTGTGTCTCCCTCTGTCTGCAGGAAGGATTCAGAGTGGTGGTGTTCTTTTCTAATGAAATGGAAAACTAAATGATTTCATCATTAACATCAAGAATTATTTCACAATAGTTCATTGGTGATGGGCAAATTTTGTTAGTTTCAGTAAAATCACAGACAAAGCAAGAGTTTGCTGACAGACGTAAAATAAAACCAGAAACTGAAAGATTCGCTCATTACACCAGTATTGGGATATTCTGAACTTTGCAGTAGATACTGGGGTAAATAGCAGGATGGAAGAAAGTGGAGGCTCAGCTGTGAAGGTGACTTGGGTTGCAAGTACCCACCTGGTAGTGACAATGAAGCAGGTATGCGGATTGTGCACAAACAGGACACATTAAAGTGTCAGGTCTACTCTGTGCCTGGTACTGTGATACACGCCAGAAATACAGTGACAAGCAGAACACAGCCCCTGCCCTAGTGAGATCCTATAATAGATAAAGAAAACAAAAATAGCTTTAAACTCAGAGTAGGGTTGGGGGAGAGGGGACAGAGAAATGCTGTGAAGGAAAGCAATACATATTAGAAAGGGATATTGTATCTATTTTACATAAAGTGGTCAGAACAGGCCTCTAGGGGGTGGGGATATTTGGGGAGAGATTTCTTGCTAGTGAAGGAACCAGCTGTGTGTAGATTTGGGAGGAGAACATTCCAGGTCGATGAAACATAAGTGCAAACGTCTGAAGGCAGGAGTTAGGTTGGTACAGAAAAAGGAACAGAAGAAGGCCAGCATGGTTAGAGTAAGCAGCAGAGAGGGATAAAAATTGAGTTTGGAGGAGCAGACAGGGACCAAGTATTGGAAAAGGCAGGTAGGCCAAGCAAAGAAAGGAACTTGGATTTTCTTCTAATGTGTTAGGAAGCCACCTGGAGGGTTTGAACAGGGAGATAATACATTTTTCAGAACCTTATTCGGGCATCTGCGCTAGAAATTGACTGGAGGAAAGGAGGGAAGAATTGAATAAGGAGGCCAGCTGGAGACAATTTTGACTGTCCACATGAAGGCTGAGCATGGCCTGCAGTAGGGTGGGGCCAGTGGTCATGGTTGGAAGTGGTTTTCTGTAGGATGCGGTTTAAAAGCAGATCTAAAAAGACTTGCCAATGGATTGGAGCGTACTGGCGATAAATGGGACACACAGGGGGCAGGGATTTCAGAAGGAGAGTCTCCTAGCTGGTGTAAAGTTTTCCTGGGAAAGGTAGGGTTGAAATGTTAAGAAGAGCTGGCAGGGGAGGACATTCTAAATCAGGAGCTGCTATGAGCAAAGGCATGGAAGTAGAAAGGTAAACATTCTATTTAGAGAAAGGCAAAGCTGGAGTCTGGAGTGCACATGAGGGAAAAGGGTGAGATGAGTCTGCAAGGGGAATTGAGGGCCAGACTGGGAGGATCTTAAGGACCATGTTCAGATACTCCATTTCCCAGTATCCGTGCACAACTGCCTGCCCTGGGGAGCTGTGTCTGTTAGGAGTGTATATAGCGGCAAGTAACTGAAAACTTAAGTACTGTACACAATGAGGACTTTGAGTTTCTCTCACAATAAGAAATCTGGGCTAATCAGTTTGGGACTGTGAAGCTGCTCATGCCCACAGGGGCCTTGATACTGTCTATGTTTCTGTCTACCATCTTTACTATCTTGGCTTTCATCCTCCTGCTTGTCACCTCATGGTGTCTAGTTGGCTCTTGTACCAACATAGTGGGCATTATCTCTACTCCTATGGTGGCCATTATCTCTACTCTGGGCAGAAAGAAGGGGCCAAGGAGGCAAAACCAGCCAAAGATGTGCCAGTCCCTTCTGTTTTTATTGCAGCAAAATACATATAACATAAAATTTGCCATTGTGACCATTTTTAAGTGTGTAATTCAGTGGCGTTAATGGCACTCATAATATTGTGCAACCATCACCAGTATCTATGTTTTTATCACTCCAGTAGTAACTTAAACAGTAACTTGCATTCCTCTTCTCTCCGAGCCCTCCCTACATCTATTTTCTGTCTCTGTGAATTTTATACCAGTCCCTTTTGATCAGGAAAATGTAGTGGATTCTTGAACAACCTGGAGGTTAAGGGTGCCAACCCCCAAGCAGTCTAAAGTCTGAATATAACTTTAACAAACTTGATTTATAGCCTACTGTTGATTGGAAGCCTTACTGATAACATAAACAGGCAAGATATATTTTGTATGTTATATGTGTTATATGCTATATTCTTACAATAAAGCTAGAGAAAATGTTATTAAAACATAAGAAAGAGAAAATACATTTACAGCGATGAACCATATTTATTGAAAAAAATCCCCTCATATAAGTGGACCAGCACAGTTCAAACCCATGTTGTTCAAGGGTCAACTGTAGTTGCAATAATCTTCATTCGGTAGCCTTATATCTAATAAATATTTTGATAATGCCTTCTGAGAATTCTCCCCTCCCCTTCTTCCAAACCTCCCTCTCCCTTTCCTCATCTCTTCTCTTTCCCTTCCTTATCAGTAGGGGGATCACCAGAGACCAGGATGGTCTTTGGAGAAGGATTATTTGAAGAGGAACATGACCAACTTGGAAGAGGGCTTAAAAAAAAAAGTAGGAGTGGAGATCTATGTATAAATACAAGTGGAGGAAAGAAAGCCTATAAGTGTTCTGGTTACCAATTCTGATTCATGGTTAGGGGGCGGGTGGACACCAAGCAGCTGGGTGTCCTACAATTCAATCCAATTCTGACACTGTCTAGTGTAAGATAACATCAGACTCCACATTTTAAGAGCTCCGTCCCACACGACTGCTCTCAGCCCCCTACTTTGGATGCCAGTTTCAAGTCCAGTTTGTCACCTGTGCTTCTGCCCAACTGGCTATAGATTGGAGGTTCCAACGACCTTCTCCTTGGGTTCCATTAATTTGATAGAGCGGCTCACAGAACTCAGAAATGTTTTTATTTACTAGATAGACTGTTTACTAATAAGGATATAACTCAGGAACAGCCAGATGGAAGAGATGTATAGGACAAGGTACGGGGAAGGGGTGGGGAGCCTCCATGCTCTGTGGAGGAGTCACTCTCTTTGAATCTCCTTGTGTTCACCAACCTGGAATCTCTCAGAACCCTGACTTTTCTTTTTTTTTTTTTTTTTTTTTTTTTTTTTGGTTTTGTTTTGTTATTTATTTTTTTGTTTGTTTTTATGGAGGCTTCATTATAGAGGCATGATTAGTTAAATCATTGTTTGTTCGCCTGATTCAACCTCTGTCCTTTCTCCCTTCCTTGGAGGTCAAGGTCAGGGGCATGGGACTGAAAGTTCCAACCCTTTAATCACATGGTTGGTTTTCCTGGTAACCAGCCCCCATCCTTAGGTGTGGTCCAAAAGTTGTCATTAACGTAACAGAAGGCACCTTTGTCCTCTTATCACTCAGGAAATTCCAAGGGTGCCAGAAACAGATAAATACCAAGTATACATTTTTTTAATATACATTGCAATATCACAGTATGACTCAGATATTTTGGTAGATGGTAGGGAATATGTAATGGAAAGAGATGAAGGTTTCTGTGCATAGTGAGAACAGAGAAAAAAAGAGAAAGAAGGTGTAAGAAGTGTTTAGCATGATACATGGGATTGCCCTTGATCCAAGTAAGAATTAACCCCTAGCACTTATTTTGGTTGCCAGTAAGGCTGAATGTCTTTCCACATATCTGGTGCTATCTGTATGGGTATTTGCATGTAGGAGCGAAATGCCTGATTTTGCCATGTGCTCATGAGATCCCAAGATCTTGTGTGGCATGTGGGTTCTGGGCTGAAAATTGTAGGCTGGTGAGTAATTGCTAGTGTCTAGGCTTGAGGTGAATTGGGGTGTTCCCAAGGTGTGGTAATGGGAATAACAAAAAGGCATGTATATCAGATCATTTAACAAGAGGTGATAAGGATTTGAATGCAGAGGCAAGGGATGTCAGAGGTGATGTGAAGACTTAGAACCTGAATTATTAAGACAATGACTGAGTCAGAGGAGCCAGGGAAAGAACAAATGTTTAGAGAAAGATTGGCTTTAGTGATGGACACTTGGAGACTGAAATGCCATTTCCAGTTACATCTTTCTCCATTTCATCCTTACCATTTGAACCTCCAATCACAGGGCTGGCATTTCCCCCAAGGAAGCAAGTTCTCTGCCCGTAGGATTTTGCACTTAACTCTACCAACAAAGAAAGGCTTTCCCCACCTGGACCTAATCACCTTTTGGGGCTTAGCTTGGAATTTCAGTCCCATGCCCCTGACCTTGACCCCCAAGGAAGGGAGAAAGGACAGAGGTTGAATCAGGCGAACAAGCAATTGTCTCTTTCCATTAAGAAGCATTTCATGGGGCACCTGGGTGGCTCAATCTGTTAGGCATCTGACTTCTGCCCAGGTCATGGTCCCACACTTCGTGGGTTCAAGCCCCACGTCAGGCTCTGTGCTGACAGCTCAGAGCCTGGAGCCCGCTTCAGATTCTGTGTCTCCCTCTCTCTCTGCTCCTCCCCTGCTTGTACTCTGTCTCCCAAGAAATAAATAAATACTTAAAAAAAAAAAAAAAAGAAAAGCATTTTATGAATGCTCCCTTACTCACTTCCTCACATGTCTTTTCTGAGTGCTGCTTCCAAAGGGCACCCTGCTTACCTATATCATAGCACATGTTGCATTGCAAGGTTTTAGAAGAGCTTCGATACAGAGTTCAGTTTACCTGCGCTCATGCTCGGGTTTTAATACCTACTAAGTGTCATGTAAATTTTATTTCTCTGCATCTTGTTTTGTATTTCTTCCACTAAAACTGTCTTCGCTCACACTCTCAACTCTTGTTTGTCCATTTCCCCACATTTTTGCCAACAATAAGTGTGATGATACTTGAGGTATTACACTGGTGCTGATAACTGGGACTCTTGTGAGTCTTAAATGAGGAGGCATTTGCAGCTTGCTGTGTCATCTTGGGTAAATTATTTAATTGCTCTGTGCTTCACTTTCTCGTCTGTAAAATGAGAATAATAGAGATTTCGTATAGATTTATTGCATGGAACTCATAATACGCATGCCAATCATCTTAAGCAATGTCTAGTTCACCCTAGGATGTGAGCTGCTATGCTGATACGAATGTAACACAACTAATAAGGTATTCAAATATATAGTTATTATTTGTGTGAGAAAGCTACAAATTTGGAAGGCAGGAACCATATTTTACTTATATTGGATTCCCTGGTATCTAGCATTGTGACTCCCATTTAGATCTTTTTATTTTTTAATTTTTTTAATGTTTTATTTATTTTTGAGAGAGAGAGAGAGAGAGAGAGAGAGAACATGAGCAGGGGAGGGGAAGAAAGAAAAGGAGACACAGAATCCGAAGAAGGCTCCAGGCTCTGAGCTGTCAGCACAGAGCCTGACGAGGGGCTCAAACGCATGAACGATGAGATCATGACCTGAGCTCAAGCCAGACTCAACCCACTGAGCCACCCAGGTGCCCCACCCATATAGATCTTTATGACTCTGTTGAATGGATGCCTTTGAATTTCTAACAGAAGCTGGGGAGACAGAGGAGGCTGGAAACAAAAGTTTGGGAGGCAATTAGAAGTCATTCTCCAGGTGGAGAAAGAGGGAGCTCTGTAAGTCCTCAAAATTGGCCAATAGCTCCTCCCTGACCTCTCTCCTTCATTTACTTTTCTTTCCTGGTCAAAAATTATATGACAGCTTTTTGGGGCGCCTGGGTGGCTCAGTCGGCTGAGCATCCGACTTCGGCTCAGGTCATGATCTCACAGTTCGTGAGTTCGAGCCCCGTGTCGGGCTCTGTGCTGACAGCTCGGAGCCTGGAGCCTGTTTCGGATTCTGTGTCTCCCTCTCTCTCTGCTCCTCCCCCGCTCATGCTCTGTCTGTCTCTCTCTCTCTCTCTGTCAAAAATAAATAAAAAATTAAAAAAAATTATATGACAGCTTTTGAAAGAGACATCCATTGTCTTTTTGGCCTTTTTATTTTTGCATGATTTAAAATATTTGGGCAGTTTTCCACACTTGATGAGGAATAAAATTGCTTTTACTCTTCTCATGTGGAGGGGAGGATTCAGGGGAACAGAGTATATTGAGTCAACAGGGGGAAAATGCCCAAAATGGAACTTTTGTTTTGCCAGCCAATACCTGCAGAAGTTCGTGTAATCCAGGTCTGAACTTTCCTTTTGGCATTTAAGTTATTTTTCTTCTCTAAGCTTCATCTTGCTCATGGTAAAACGTGGCTCTGTTCCCTACTCCTGCTTCAACCAGAGAATTACATTCTAATTGTTTTAATATGGATAAAGGGCTTTTACTGCTTTAAAAAATAAAAAGGAAAGTCATTTGCCTCTGTGAGATTAGATTAGCTGTAACTGAAATGCAAAAGTAGTGGCTTAAATAAGATAGGTATTTGTTTTTCTCTTCTGTAAAGGGCAGATGTGGACATACCAGAGCTGATGTAGTGGTTCCAGAATCATCTAGAGATCTATGCCTCTTCCAGCTTTCTGCCCCTGCCTCCTTAGAAGGAAGCCCAACCTCCTGATATAAAAAACTCCAGTCATCACATTGATATTCTAAGCAGCAACAGGAGGTTGGAAGTGGGGGGGGGGGGGGCGGGGGAACACACCCTTTCCCTTTGAAGTTACTCTCCAGAAAATGCCCCAAATCTAGTAATTGGGCTGTGTCATAGTAACATAGTCACACTCAGCTGCTAAAGAGGCTGAGAATTATAGTTCTCATTCTGTATGTGTCCACCTAAAACCCAGGAATTGTATAATTTGAGGAAGAAAAGGGAAACTGATATGGGGACACCTAGTATCATCCCTCTGGTATGAGACACAAAATAATAGTCATGTGTCCAAGGTCACACAGTGTAGGAGGTTTCTCCAGAGACCAATAGGATATATCCAAATCCATATACGTATACATATATTGAGAGAGTAAGAGATAGGTTGATCAACTGATTGATTTATTGTAAGAATTGGGTCATGGGAGGCTGAGAAGTCCCGTGACCTGCCCTACAAGCTAGAGAGGAGCAAACCCGGTGATGTAATTCAGTCTGAGTAAAAACATCTGAGAATTGAGGGGCCAAAGGTATAAATCCTGATCTGAGTCCCAAAGCCTGAGAACCAGGAGTGCAGAGGTCTGAGAGCTGGAGAAGACCGATGTCAGAGAGTAAATTCATCGTTCCTCTGCTTCTTTTGCTTTCAGGCCAGCAACAGATTGCATGGTGCTCACCTGAATTGGTGAGGGTGGTTTTCTTCTACTTAGTCTACTGATTCAGTTGCTAGTCTCTTCCATAGACATCCTCACAGACAAGCTCAGAAATATTTTATCAGCTATGTGGGCATCCCCAGTGAAGATGACACATAAAATTAACTATCACACACAGCTAGTTAACTCTTGGGCTGAAAATGGATTCCGTTCACCCCTCTTTTTTTTTCTTTCACCCCCAAAAAACTATTAATTATAATTTAACTCTAATTTAACAGGCAAAAAGAAATGAAAGTGCAATTAAAGTTAATAACTTTTAGATAAACATTTCTTTCTCGTAAAATGTGTAATGAGGATAATAATGTACCTTATAGGTCTGCTGCATGGAATCCATGACATGCATATTAAGCAGCTTGATCAATGCCTATTTCATAAAAGGATGGGAGCTACCTATGATGATGCCAATGTAAAAGTCTAATAAAGTGTGCAAATAGCAGCTTTACTTTTGTGACAAGATTATAAATCTTGGAAAGGAGGCACCATGTCTTATTCATACTGGGTTCCTGATATTCAGTACAGTGGTTCCCATGCAGATCTCTATCATTGTTAAGAGTGTTGAATGTTGGGGCACCTGGGTGGCTCAGTCGGTTAGGCGGACGACTTCGGCTCAGGTCATGATCTCGCGGTCCGTGAGTTCGGGCCCCACGTCGGGCTCTGTGCTGACAGCTCAGAGCCTGGAGCCTGTTTCGGATTCTGTGTCTCCCCCTCTCTCTGACCCTCCCCCGTTCATGCTCTGTCTCTCTCTGTCTCCAAAACAAATAAACGTTAAAAAAAAAATTAAAAAAAAAAAAAAAGAGTGTTGAATGTTGAGAAAAAAGAGGTAAAATATTGAACAGTTTGCATTCATTCTCTTTTAAACGTCATGACTAAATTATACCCGGTACTTATTAATTTGTGTCCTTCTCTCAAACTATTAGTAGTTACTTTTATTTTTAAATGTTTTCTGTGTTGTTTTTTTTTAACATTTATTTTTGAGAGAGCGAGACAGAGAATGAGTGGACAAGGGGCAGAGAGAGAGGGGGGACACAGAATCTAAAGCAGGCTCCAGGCTCTGAGCTGTCAGTACAGAGCCTGACACAGGGCTCGAACTCACGGACTGCAAGATCATGACCTGAGCCAAAGTCAGACGCCTAACCAACTAAACCACCCAGGCACCCAGTAGTTACTTTTATTATTAAATGTGTATTTATTTTGAGAGAAAGAGAGAGAGAGAGAGAGAGAGAGAGAGAGAGAGAGAGAATGAGTGGGGGAGGGGCAGAGAGAAAGGGAGAGAGAGAATCCCAAGCAGGCTCCACACTGTCAGCACAGAGTCTGATGCAGGGCTCAGAACCACAAACCGTGAGATCATGACCTGAACTGAAATCAAGAATTGAACACTTAACTGACTGAGACACCCACGTGCCCCAGTAGTTACTCTTTTGTACTTTTATTATATTTAAATATTTCTACCAATGTAGCTGGGGCACAGAGTGCAAGAGCAGCAGCTCCATGGGTCCTGAGCAGACCAGGTTTGGCTACTGGCCCCTGACAAAATCCAAAGGCAGAGAAACAAGTGTCAGTGAAATAAGATAGGAATTTATTGCCGTGAGGCTAACACCTGGAAGACCATTGACTAGCGTCTCAAAGATGGTGTCCAAAGTGCTAAAGATACGTCCAGGTTTACATAAAGAAAATGGGGCGAAGGTTGGTGGGTACATGCAGGTGAGCAGTAAAATTCAGGTGACCATTGTCTTGGAGTCAATCATGGGCTATGTCTTGATGGCCCAGGGCAGTCCTTAGTAGTTTTGGTTCCCATCAGGGGATGTTGGCCCATGAGGTATTTTTCTTGAGTTAAGAGATAAGCTGGAGGGAGGAACTTGGTTATTTAAAAAGTTTGAGGTCAAAGTGGAGGTAGTAAAAGTCCTCTTTTGCTAAGATTTATAATATTCTATTCCATTTCTCAATCTTAGTTCCTGGTGTTATTTTTTTTTTTTTTTTTTTTAATTTTTTTTTTCAACATTTATTCATTTTTGGGACAGAGAGAGACAGAGCATGAACGGGGGAGGGGCAGAGAGAGAGGGAGACAGAATCGGAAACAGGCTCCAGGCTCTGAGCCATCAGCCCAGAGCCTGACGCGGGGCTCGAACTCCCGGACCGCGAGATCGTGACCTGGCTGAAGTCGGACGCTTAACCGACTGCGCCACCCAGGCGCCCCATCTGGTGTTATTTTTTTTTTAAATTTTTTTTCAACGTTTATTCATTTTTGGGACAGAGAGAGACAGAGCATGAACGGGGGAGGGGCAGAGAGAGAGGGAGACACAGAATCAGAAACAGGCTCCAGGCTCTGAGCCATCAGCCCAGAGCCCGACGCGGGGCTCGAACTCACGGACCGCGAGATCGTGACCTGGCTGAAGTCGGACGCTTAACCGACTGCGCCACCCAGGCGCCCCTGGTGTTATTTTTTATTAATACTATATTTAAGTTGATTCAGTGCTCATCCCAAGTTATTTTATCTGTGCTTCTGCATAGCTGAGGTCTCTATTTTGATTTCTGTCTTAATTGGCTGGATTTTATCACTTCATCAAAAACAATTTCTTTTCTTTCATTCTTCTTTTTAAAGCATTATCATAGGTTACCAGAGTCCCTGAGTTATTTCTCTGTCTCTAAGCTTAAAATTTCTTTTTATTCTTGAAGTGTATTTGTTTAACCATGGTAGCCTTGGTGTCAATCATCTATTTCAATGTTTCCTGGAACACAGTCTGTAGTTTTCCTATTGCTTTAATATCATTAAAAATTCCTGCTAATACTTTAAATGAGTTGTTCATGTGTTCTATTTGTAGAATTTGCTACTTGTTTTCATTTCTAGTGCAGCTTTAACAAGGTACCACAACAAGCAGAGTAGCTTAAAACAACAGAAGTTTATTTTTGCACAGTTCCAGAAGCTACTAGTTCAAAATCAGGATTTCAGCAGGGTCAATTCTCCCTGATGGCTGTGATAGAGAATCTGTTCTACGTCCCTCTCTTGGCTTCTGGTGAAGGCTGGCAGTCCTGGAGGTTCACTGATTTGTAGCCACATCACTCAAATCTCTGCTTTGATGTTCATTTGGTGATCTTTCCCTGTTGGGTCTCTTTGTCTTCACGTGACCTTCTCTCTCTCTCTCTTTTAAAAATGTTTCATTTATTATTTTTGAGAGAGAGCACGAGCAGGCTAGGGGTAGAGAGAGAGGGAGATGCAGAATTTGAAGCAGGCTCCAGGCTCTGAGTTGACAGCACAGAGCCTGACGTGGGGTTAGGACTCACAAACTGTGACATTGCAACCTGAGCCGAAGTCAGACACTTAACCGACTGAGCCATCCAGGCGTCCCATCACATGAACTTCTCTTAACATTTGTTTTCTCTTATAAGGACACTAATCATACTGGATTACGGTCCACCTAAGAAGTGTGGCTTCATCTTAACTTCATTAAACCTGCAAAGATGCTATTTACAAATAAGTTCACATTCATAGGTTCTGGGAGTTAGCACTTCAATATATCTTTTGGGGGGACATAATTCAACCTACACAGCTACTTCAGAGATTTTCTCATTTTAGAATATAATAACTTCCTGTTTTATATCTATTATTTGCCTTTCCTTACCTTTTTCCCCCTCCTTATCTACTGTGATTATCTCAAAACTTCTTTCCTGAATTTCATTTTCGATTGTATTTATTCCCTTTCTTGCTGCTTCTAATTTATTCATTAGCTTTTAAATGGCATTATTTTAATTTGGTTCTTATTCACTTTCTTTGCTGTAGCTTTTTATACTTGATTCTGTAGTTTATTTGGCTAGACTTTTGGGAGGTTTAATTTATTGCTTATCGCTCTTAAGTACTCTTATTAATGTATTCTACTGGGCAAAGCATTTGGGATTGATCCTTGGGGTACGTTTTCCATGAAACAAAGATATTAATCTTTTTAACTGCTTTTTCATGCTGTATTTTCAGGTTAACACCTTGCTACTTTTTACATTACTCCTGCTTGAGAGAGCTGCTCTGTAGACTACCTAGCTTGTCTGTCAGTTTGAAAGAATTCTCCTTAGCCCTCTTTCCACCATTACTGGAGACTTGCCTTAGTTTCTAGCTACAGCTAGAAGACCCAGGCGTTACGTTCCATCATCCTGTCTCTAGCCCGTGGTCATGGTGGGGGAAGGGAGAGTTCCATTGGGGTTATGTACAATCTTTCTTAGAGGAACTGGTTTCTGTTCCTTTTTCTTAAATTTTGTTTTGTCTTGTGCCGGGGACTACTCCACTTAATATCTTCTAGACGGTTCTCCCAATTCAGCATGGAGTCCAGTAGCCTATGCCTTTGCACAAGTGGGTCAATGCAACTGTCCACTTTTCATTTCTCCTCACTCCCAGACCATTTCCTCAGTACTACCTTGAGGTCAAAAGAGGCAACGTGGATACCATTCTTCGTACATTTCTTGCTAATTTGGGAGTATTTGAGGGATAGTCTCAGGACTTTTAGTATCCTCTGGGGATAAGATACGGCCCAGTCTTCTCCTTTCTTTTACCTTTTAGAGATTATGGCATTCGATTTCCTTGTTTTGTTGTGGCAGATTTTTTTTTTTTCTGGTATTTTTTTCCCTTGATTTTGTTGTTTATAAGAGGAGGGGAGATTCTATGAACCAGTTCACTCTATCCTTTCTTCTGTGTGCATCTTGAGCCTTTGGGTTATGCCATGATGCCAGCTGGTGATTCCACCACTAACAAAAAAGACAAGATCCCTAGATATTTTCGTAACACCATTAAGTCTTCTTACACTTCTTGCTGGTACTATGATTCTGGTGCCTGGTTTAGAGTATTGCATCCAGATGTCAGCTTACATTATGATTGGAAGGCCAGGTTGCTGGTCCTTTTTAAAAAAAAAAATTTTTTTTAAACCTCCAAAATCAAAGGCTTTAGATGTGAAATGATAATTACTAACATACATTTTTCACTTACTTTCTTTTATTCAGCAGTCAGACTAAATGTCACCAAAGGTTACATTTTAGATCTTGCTGGTTTTAAAACTCTGGTAACTATCAGTCCATTGAAAGTGAAAGAAGCTCTCAGAATGTGTTTTTCCTGCCACTTCTGCCTCATCCCTCCCACTTGCAGTAACCTCATTATTATTCCAAATTGAAGGGTTTGAGGTCATGCTGAGAGGTTCACAAACTAGTCAAACAGAGTCCCTGTCCTCATCATCTCAGATATTTATCATTTACTTTTCAGGGCTCAGAAGACTAATTAATAAATCAAAGAAATCATTATAGAGCAGTTCAGTGTGTTTGGGCTTTTACCTCCTGGGAAATAAGTCTTGCATTTTCAAAAGCATATTTGTTTCCATTATGTAAGGCAAATACATTGTTGAATACAAATGCTTGTGATATAATGGATATATTTAAGCCAAACCAAGATTCCCTCAGATCTCCATCAGAAGGGTTTGGAAAACAAGCCAGAACATGCTATTTTTTTTTTTTATTACTATTATTCTTGTCCTTGACTTTATGTAGTCTTTTGTTTCCTAAGCTTCCAGGATGTGAAGAAGATTCCATCGGAGACTGAGTTCCCACAGCAGTCCTCAGGAACTTCAGGGCATCAGATGGGAGCTGGTTAATGGACCACTGGGTGTCAGTATTGTCTTTTCTTACCCTAGCAGAACCCACATGGGGTTGTCTTGTGCTTATCAGAAGCTTATTGACTTTGTTGGAATACAGGATATTAGACTTTCTGTACAAGCCAGGAAGGACCAGTCCAAGTAGCTTACTTCACAGATGGAGAGACGGAGTCATGGAGAAGGGACAGCTGATTTCTTGTTCGGGATGGTTTCCCCACCTTAGGCTTCCCAAACTGTCTCAAACATAAAGGCCCACAGGGCCGGGCAAATGAAAGGGTCAAGTGAGCTCACATTTGTCTGAACGAAAAGCTATGTCCTCTTCTTCCCCAGATAAGCTGTTTTCCATTTTTCTTGATCAGGCCACTTGATGTATCTCTTGTTTCCCCAATACTGATCCAGAGAAAATTTCTTCTGTTTTTAAACAACAGCAAGACTGCAAAAGCCTGATGAAGGCCCTTGGCTGTGTGTCAGGGAAACAATGAGAATGAATAAGGGACCAGCTGTGTTACATGCCAGCAAGGTGATGGGGTCCTAGCATAGGTGGATCCTAAGATTTTTTAAGAGAAATGGGAAATCTGGATTTTTTTTGGTGAGTTATTCTCATTTTCGTAAGCTTGCTCAAACATAAAAAAAAAATCTGTGGGTAGATATGGGATTACTAGTTTAACAAGCTATAATCATTACACTAAAACTTGAAAGTTTTCCTTTCAGACTCGGATTCTTTTGCCTGCATTTTCTAGTTTGAGCTAACTGATCGGCTCTGACATGATGAGGGAAGGTCCCCTGAGAGATGTATAGGGTTTCCTTGCATATCATTCATAGGTAGAATTTGAGAAACTGTGTCACCTTTTCATTCCAAGGAAAAGGAAGTGTTTTGTGCAGCACTTTGAGGGGCAGTATAAGCCAGGAAATTTACGTATCTATACTTAACTTCGCTTGATCCAGGAGAGGCTGGAAGAGTTTGATTATTACTAAACTTTCAGTGCTGTCTCATTTTCTGTCACGGATGTGGTAGAGCTGGGGCCTTGAGAGGGAAAGCATCTAGACGTCTCTCCAATCCGAGGAATTTGCCTCTTTTGTAAACTGGAGGCCTAAAAGGATGAGAGAAAAGGTTTCAGACTCATGGACAAGCTTGTAGGTTTTCATATCATACATCAAAAAGGTGAAACACAGAGGGGACAGTGCCCTAGTCAAGGTCACACAGCTGGTGGCAGGAGACTCCTGATTCTAGCTCTCTTCAGTTTTTTTTTTTTTAAAGTTTATTTATCTTGAGAGAGATTGCATGTGTGAGCAGGGGTGGGGTAGAGAGAGAAAGAGAGAGGTAGAGAGAGAAAGAGAGAGACAGAGAGAAGAGAGAATCCCCAAGCAGGCTCCATGCTGTCAGCACTGAGCCTGACATGGGGCTTGAACTTAGGAACTGCGAGATCATGGCCTGAGCTGAAATCAAGACGTGGATGCTTAACTGACTGAGCCACCCAGGTGCCCAAACTGTCTTTAGTCTTAATCTGGGATTCTCACAGGAGGTTGATGAGAAAAAGCAATCATCCAGTCATTGGATAGCACAGTGTTCCGTACAAATATTCACAAACTGTAGTGTTCAGGAGGCAAAATAGGATGGTTTCTGCAAGAAAGAACCTATTCATATGTAGATATTTATTTTTACAAAGGAATAGACTCCAGAACAAATGCATAGGCAGCTGGACTATTTGCTATTTTTAAAAAAGTTTGAGTTTGGAAATCCTCTGATTCTTATGTTCACCATCTGTGTTTCTCTGGTGTATTTAATGAGTTGTGCTGGAGTCAGCAAAAGAGGAAAATATTCTGTTATAATCTGGAAAAATAACATGAATGATATAGGATAATACAGGGATTATAGGTGGACTCAATCTGCAGCAAGAAGGATTTAGGTTAGATGCACTGAAGAACTTGACAAGAAGAATTTTTTAAGATTAGGATGTGTTGTTAGCAGAGGTTATGTGATCACTTAAAATCCTATTATTGTAGCTATCAGTTCAAGCAAATGGTCTCTACTATGAGAATTAGCTTTCTAAAACATCAATACGATTATATTAATGGTCCCTTCTTAAAAGCTTCTTACTTTCTTATTGTCATTTCCTGGGTTTGACTCACAAGTCACTTCATAATGTGATCTAAGATGATACTTCTTATCTGGAGGTAATCTAAATGTTTCTTTAAAAATTGAAAACATCAAAGAGCATGATCTTTATCAAATAAGATTAGGAAATCTGACATATCATGCCTTTCTTGTGCAGAATCACTAAGCACATATGAAAGTCTTTGAGGAATCCTGAAATTAAGAAAACGGTATAAATCACTGAGTGAAACAGGCTTGGGAACTACTGCCCCATCACCTAGGGCTCCGGCCCTATCGAGCTTTTCCTCAAATAAATAAGTACAACTGACCCTTGAACAACATGAGTTTGAACTGTGCAGGTTCACTGACATGCGAATTTTTTTCTGTAAATACAGTACAATACTGTATATATTTTCTCTAATGATTTTCTTAACGTTTAATTTTTTTCCAGCTTGCTTTATTGTAAGAATACAGTATTTAACACATATGACAAAGTACATTTAATTGACTTTTGATGTTAGTGAAGACTTGTGGTCAACAGTAGGCTAGTAGTGGTTGTGTGAATGTTTCCAAACAGTTGGGAATATCTTCAGGCTAGACTTAGCAATGAAGTCAAGACTTTTCTACCTGCCTCTGTGACCTTCTACAAACACTGCTCTACCAGATCTATCAGGCCTTGCTCCTCTGTCACCAGCATTCGTGCACCGATGTCAACCTTTCTCCCTTGTACTCCTGTGCCACTCCTTCTCCACACAGCTTCCCATCATGCTCCTGCCATGCTGGTCTCAGTTCTGATCCTGGGGCTCTGCACATTTTTTCTCAGCCTCAGGGCCTTTCATTGACTGTGGCCTCTGCTGGGAAAGCACCTCTCCCTGTCCCTTTTCATTCTTCAGTTCTCTACTCAGATGCCCCCTTCTCAGAGGGGTCCGCTGTCCTAGCTTGGGGTTCCTTCAGGAAACAAACAATAGCAGTTTACCTGGAAAATGCGGAGAACATGGTGAGAAAGTAGGACAGGGACACAGGTAAGGGAAGGCAGCCAATAGCGGGTACCAACTGCCACAGTGGGCAACCAAGCTTAATCCTGGGGGAAGCTCTGGAAAGTCTGAAATGCACACCTCAAAGTTAACACCCTTAAAGAATAGGGATCTGGGCCCACCCACTCCCCTCAATCATGGTAGGGGACCACTGGACGGCCAGAAGGCACTTCTGGCTTGGTGTTTGTTGTACAGACAGAGCATGGAAATAGCACAGTACTGGCATTTGGGAGCAGTCCTGAAGAGTAGTTTTCACACTTTAGTGTATACACAAACCTTGGGGGATCTTGTTAGGATATGTATTGATTCAGGAGTTCTGTGAGGAGGTCTGAGATTCTGCCTAAGAAATTCCCAGGTGATGCCTCTGCTGATGTTCTGAGATGCTATGGGCAGCAAACATTGGAAGTGCGTGGCAAGTATAAGTCAGAGGCAGGATGGGCCCTGATGCTGTGGGCTGCCCCTTCCTCCGTGCCCATCCTCACCAAGGTCTCCTCGGGTTCTCTCAGTTTATTTCCTTTGTGCAGCAAAGCATAGCCTGCAACAGCAGTATTTGTGGTTGGGGCCACATGTGACATGTGACCAGTGACATGTTGGTCACTGGTCTTCCTCATTAGAATATAAGCTCCATGAGGGCTCTATCTGTCTTACTGAGTGTTGCTTCCCCAGGGACCAGCACCGTGCCGAGTGCACAGATGAGAACTTGGTAAATATTTATTGAATGATTCAGTAATTTTTCATAGATGACATTCTCATAAACCTATTCTAGGGATATATTTGTGTGTGTGTGTGTGTGTGTGTGTGTGTGTGTGTGTATACATATACATATATATATATGTATATATATATGTATGTGTATATATATATATATATATATATATATATATATATATATATATAAAAAGGCTAGGGCCTCATCTCCTGAAAACTGTCCATGATTCACACAAATCATGCAGCGAGTTCCAAGTATCTTTCATTATTCTTTCTGCAGGTTTTTCTTAGGAAATCCTTTAGGAAATCATAAAATTTTCTTATTAAGATGTTCATTGTGCTCTACTACCTGCTGCAAGCATGACTGTCATTGTGTCCCTTTCTCACATCAGTGGCCTTGCAGCCATGGGGGCCCTAATGCTTCAACTCAGCCTCGTGCCCCATTAGTTGGCTTCCAGCCTTTCTCTCCCCTAAGCTCCTGCTGCAGCAAGTAATATGGGGCACAAGTGGGTGCAGAAGACCTGTCTCCAGGGGCAGCTAACAAAGGGGACATTCCTCAGTAGAATTTCTTCTTTGTGTCCAGTCCTGCCCATAAGGAACAGATTTCCCCCTGCTCATCTCTTCTTCACATTGTT
The DNA here is from genome assembly GCF_018350155.1 of Leopardus geoffroyi. Classification (NCBI taxonomy): domain Eukaryota; kingdom Metazoa; phylum Chordata; class Mammalia; order Carnivora; family Felidae; genus Leopardus; species Leopardus geoffroyi. The sequence goes on from NC_059326.1 coordinate 190,779,805, forward strand.
GCTGGTGAAGCTGAGGTTCCCAGCAGAGTACTAGATAATCGCTCATTCCTTCTCTCACTCCCTCTCTCATTCCCTTATTAAATATCTATTGAGAGCCTATTGTGTCAGGTACTCTTATATGTTCTGGTTCACAGGAGTGAATAAGGCAGACAAGAATCTGTACCCTAATGGAGTTTACTTTACAGTGGGGGCAAATAAGCAATGATCAAGATAAGGGTGTAAAATAGAACCGTACCAGCTAGTGGTAAATACTATGGAGAGAAAGAAAGGGGTGGGCAGGAGGAGGAACTCTACTTATATGGAGGGCCATAGGGACTGGGAACTGACCTGGAGGGCCTGAGCTTTCTATGTGGACAGGAATAAAGGCCATAGCCACATGAGGCCTCACAGTCTCAGGGTAGAGTAGAGAAAATGCACTGAGTATCGGATGGGAGAAATGGTTGAGAGTCCTAGGAAAAAATACCTAGAACCTCTTTTGACTCTTGCTGATGGAAGCACAATAGGAGAATTTCTATAATTTTTAGATTTTAAGTGTGTATTTTTAATAGGCAAACACTTCTATTGGGTTGACATTTAAAATATACAAAAGGATATCTAATTGTAAAATTAAAAGCCTCTCAAACATATTCCCTAAGAACTCAGTTCCCCTTCTTGGAAGCAAAATTGTCTAAACAGTTTCTTAATATATTCTTTCACGGATATTTTATTTATATACATGCAAATATATGTGTGTATCTGTGTGCATATCTATAAAGATATTCATAAACATGTATAGAGTATGTTACCCATACACATACACATAGAAGTATGCTTACATATCTATACATTATACATCTGTGTGTGTATACTTACATCGATACATAGATTGGAGAAGAAAGTCCAAGACGACTCAGGGAGCTCTCACTCCATGAGGATTCTGCCAGTTGCTACGTATGTTTGTATGCTCATGCAAATCAAATAGGCTTTAGTAGTTTGCCTGTATATTTCAATTTTAGAGATATCATGATCAAATAGGCCATACCAAAGATCTCTGCAGGGCAAACCTTTCTGATAGATGCTTTAGCTTTGCTTCCCATTATGGTAACTATGCTCATATTCTGATTAAATGCATAAACTGTGGACACAGAAAAACCTAGAGGCAAATCCTAGTTGGGTATGTGTATTAGCTTCCTATTGCCACTGTAACATATTACCACAAACTTAGTGACTTAAAACACAATTTTGTTACCTTATAATTCTGGAGGTGAGGAATCTGAAATGGTTTTCAGTGGGCTGATATCCAAGTGTCAGCAAAGCTGTGCTACTTCCAGAGGCTCCAAGGAAAAATCCATTTCCCTATCTTCTCCACCTTCTAGAGGTCACCTGTATTCCTGGGCTGAAGGCTACATCCTCATCTTCAAAGCCAGCAATGTGGCTTCAAATCTTCAAATCTCCTTCTGTGACCTCTTCTTCCATTATCACATCTCCTCTCTGATTCTGACCCTCCTGCCTCCCTTTTATAAGGACCCTTGTGATTGCATTCATCCCATCCAGATAATCCAGAATAATCTCCCCATCTCAAAAATTTTAACACATCTGCAAGGTTCCTTTAGCTATGTGAGATAACATATCCACAGGTTCTGCAGATTAAAAGGTGGACATCTTTGTGAGGAGGGTGTCACTATTCTGCTTATCACATGTAGTCTTAGGAGTTATTTAATTTCTGGGAGTATGTTCCCTTATCTACAAAATTTTGATAAAAACAATATTTGGAGGAATCAAATGAAACAATGTGTATGTTCTTGGGTCATAACCAGGACGGACAACATCTTATGTAGCTCTGGTTTATTAGTTATGTGATCTTAGTGACACCATTTACCTCTTGGAGTCCCAGTGTCATCTTCTATAACATGGGGGAAAGAATATCAACTGTCATGTTTTATTAATACGAATATCCATTTAATCCAGTAAAGTACATTAAAGGACGATCAATTTCTTTGAATCACAGTGATAACTTTGTCATAAATCAAGTGAACAAAACATGTGTAGGTCTGTTTATGAATTCTCTTCTCTTTCAAAAAAAATTTTTGTTTTAGTGTTTATTTTTGAGAGAGAGAGACAGAGTGTGAGCCAGGGAGGGGCAGAGAGAGAGGGACACACAGAATCTGAATCAGGCTCCAGGTTCCGAGCTGTCAGCACGGAGCCCGACGCAGGGCTCGAACTCATGAACTGTGAGATCATGACCTTAGCTGAAGTCAGATGCTCAACTGACTGAGCCACCCAGGCGCCCCAAGAATTCTCTTTTCTTTCTTTGGTTTGTGTCCATATTCTTGTGCCAGTTACATATGGTTTTAATTACTAAACTTTAAATAAATCTTAGTACCCTATAGTGTAAGTTTTCTAACTTTGTTCTTTTTTCTTTGAGTTTAGCTTGCTCCTTTGCATTTGCATATATATATTAGAAATGTTTGTCAATTTTCAAAAAAAAAATCACTGGATTGCCTTGAATTTATAGATAAATTTCGGGGGAAGTAACATCTCTACATTTAAGCTTCCAGTCCAGGAACATGCTATATACCCTCTTATTTACATCCTCTGAAGTTTTTCTTAGTATTACCAAGAAAATAGTTTTATAGTTTACTCTGTAGAAGATTTGCATATCCGTTGTTAAAATCTTTCCCTAGATAACAATATTTTCTGGTGTTGTTATAAAATAGTATATAATTATGTATTTACATCTCATTGTTCTTTGCTTATATGAAAAATACAATTAAATTTTGTATATTGATCTCATACTTAGTGATCTTGCTAAATCCGCTCAGTAATTCTATTAGTGTATAGATGCTTTTGTATTTTCCATATATACAACTATGATGTTTGACATAATAATTTTAGTTCTCCACTTGCAAATCCCATGCTATTTATTCTTCTTTATGTAATATTTCATTAGCCAGGACTCCTTTTACAATGTTTAATAGAAGAGGTGATAGCTGGTGTCCTTCTACCTTTCTATAAAGCAGGAAGACTCTTTCAGAATTTTATCAGTAAAACATTAGATATAATACCAGATTAAGGAAGTTTCCTTCTATTTCTAGTTTGTTAAAGTTTTTTTTTGAAATTATGAATGGGTATTGAATTTTTTCAAAAGCTTTGCTCAGCTATTGAGTTGATCAGATAATTTTTCTGTTAATGTGGACATTATAATGATTGAGGGTCAAATGTTAAGCCAAAGTTATATTCCTGGAATAAATATAATTTAATCATGATGTATTTATCTTCTATATACTGATTGGTAAGTTTGATTTTTGTTAACATTTTGTTAAGATTTCTATGACTAAAAACTTAAACATAAGAAAGAGCTGGCCTTATGTCTCGCTTACTAGTAATGTCCTTGTCAAGTTTTGGCACTCATACTATTCTGACTTTCTAAAACCAGTTTAAAAGTGTTACCCTTTTTCCACTTCCTGGTGCAATTTGTGTGGTATTATTGTTATTTATTCTTTAAATGTTTGTGAGAAAAACACCCTCTCACCTGGGCTTAGAGTTTCATTTGTCAGAGATATTAAATGATGGATTAAATTTCTTTAATAGATATGAGACTTTTCAGTTTTTGTTACATGTGATTTTTAAAGGATATTTACATTTCAACTAGATTTTCAAATATATTGGCATAAAGTTGTTTATAACATCCACTTATCTTTTTGATATTGAGTATAATTTAAATGAAGTAAAATGTGCAAGTCTTAAGTGTACAGCTCAGTTTTTGAGTATACCTGTATAAGATTCACTCAGAGAAAGTTACAGATCATTTGAGAAAGTTCCATCATACTCCTTTCCAATGAATATCTCGTATTCCCAAAGTAAGCACTGTTCTCATATATCAGAGTAGATTAGTTGCATCTGTTCTTGGACTTCATATAAACAGAATCATACCATATATATATATATATATATATATATATGTATTGTATATATGTATATGTATATATATATAGTATTTGGTTTCTTTCGCTGATTACAATATTTTTGATAGTCACCTGTGTTGTTACGTTGGTTGGGAGTGTATTTTATCTTTATTGCAGTGTGATATTCCATTGTATGAATTTACCACAGTTTTTTAAAATTTTTAAAAATATTTATTTATTTTTGAGGGAGAGACAGAGTGTCCTTGGGGGAGGGGCCGAGAGAGAGGGAGACACAGAATCCAAAGCAGGCTCCCCACTCTTTGCTGTCCGCACAGAGCCTGACATGGGGCTTGAACTCATGAACCATGAGATAATGACCTGAGCCAAAGTTGGACGCTCAACTGACTGAGCCACCCAGGTGCCCCAAATTTACCACAATTTTTAATCCATTTTTGTGTTGGTGGACAAATATATTTTTTTTAATTTTAAGCTGTTATGAATATAAAGTTGGTATGGACCCTCTGTCTTTAAAAAAAGAGAAACACCCATTTTATTTTATTTTGTATTTATTTATTTTTTTTAAGTAGGCTCCATTCTTGAACTCGAGGACTCTGAGATTAAGAGTTGCATGCTCTACTGATTGAGCCAGCCAGGTGCCCCACTATGAATGGTCTTATACAAGTATTTTTATAGATATATGTACTTAGGTCTTTTTGGTGTATATCTAGGCATAAAATTGGTAGGCCATAGGGTAGGATATATATTTAACAATATGAGAAACCACCAGGTAGTTGTCAAGTATGGTTGAACCATTTTACATACTACCAGTAATGTATAATGGTCAAAACTGCTCCACACTCCCTCCAAGGTATGGTTTTGTCATCCTTTTTAATTTTAGCCCTGCTAGTGAGTATGGCTTAGTTGATTTGAATTTCCCTGTTGAGTTACACGTTGAGAATCTTTCATGTTCTTATTGACCTTTTGAAAATCTTCTATTGAAAGATGTCTTTTCAAGCCATGTGCTCATTTCCAAATAGTTGGAATTTGGAATTATTTACCTTTTTTTTTTTTTAGTGATTTATAGGAATTGTGGCACATTATACATATGAGTCTGTTGTCATATATTTATATATCTCTATATAATATTTTCTCCTAGTCTGTGGCTTGCCTTTTCACTTTGGTAAAGATATCATCGATGGGCAGTAGATTTAGGTTTTCTTCTTTCCTTTTTATTTATTTATTTATTTATTTATTTATTTTTGAAATATACTTGATGTACAATGCTATATTAGTTTCAGGTGCACAACATAGTGATTCAACAATCCTATACATTATGCAATGCTCACCATAATAAGTATAGTTACCATCTGTCACCACACAGTTATTGCAATATTATTGGCTATATTCCCTATGCTGTAGTTTCCATCCCCTTGACTTACTTATTTTATAGCTGGAAATGTTTACCTCTTTATCTCCTTTATCTATTATGTTTCTCCCCTCTGGCAACTGCCAGTTTGTTCTCAGTATTTATAAGCATTTGTTTGTTTGTTCATTTGTTTTGTTCTTTAGATTCCACATAGAAGTGAACTCATGGTATTTATCTTTGTCTGTCTGACTTATTTCACTTAGCATACCTCTAAGTCCATCCATGTTGTTACAAATAACAAGATTTCATTTTTTATAACTGAGTAATATTCTATTGTATATACATATATCATATCTTCTTTATCCATTCATCTATCAATGGACACTTAGATTGCTCCCATATCTTGGCTATTGTAAATAATGTTTCAGTAAACATAGGGGTACATATCTTTTCTAATTAGTGGTTTCATTTTCTTTGGGAAATAGCCAGTAGTGTAATTATTGGGTCAAATGGTATTTCTATATTTAACTTTTTGAGGAGTCTCCATACTGTTTACCATAGTGGCTGAGTCAATTTACATTCCCACCAACAGTGCATGAGGGTTCTTTTTTCTCCACATCTCATCAACACTTACTTATCTTTTTGACACTGGCCATTCTTAGGGGTGTGAGGTGATCTCATTGTGGTTTCGATTTATATTTCCCTGATGATTAGTGCATCTTTTCATGTGTTTTTTGGCCATCTGTATGTCTACTTGGATTCAGGTCCTCTGCCCATTTGCAAATCAGATTAAAAGGAGATTTTTGGTGTAAATTGTTTGAGTTCTTTACATATTGTAGATATTAACCCCAGATTAGATAGATCATTGGCAAGTGTCTTCTTCCATTCAGGACGTTATCTTTTCATTTTGTTGATGGTTTCATTTGCTTTGCAAAGATTTCTAGTTTTACATAATCTCAACAGTTGATTTTTGCTTTTGTTTCCCTTGTCTGAGGAATCATATCCAGAAAAATGCTGCAAAGGCCAATGTTAGGAGATTAGTGCTATGTTTCCTTTTAGGTGTTTTAAAATATCTTCGTTTTAATGAAGTCGGTTGTATCGTTTAGAAAAAGAAAACTTTGATTTGTGTTCTTTGTGTCTTTTTTAAGAAATTTACTTCAGTAAATGAAGACATTCACAAAAGTTTTATTTTAGAAACTTTATAGATTTCTTTAAATTCACAATCTACTTCAAATTAACTTTTATATATAGTATGAAGTAAAGGTTAAGGTTTTTTTTGTTTGTGTTTTTCTCAGATGTTTAACATCTGAAAGTCTTCCTTTCTTGGTTGAATTGCTCTAGCAAAATAAAGCAACCTTTTGTGTATAAATTTATTTCCTGACTGTATAGTCTGCCCCATTGATCTAGTTGTCTAGTCTTGCTCCCAATACCACATTGTCACACTGTCTTAATTGCCATAGCATTATTGAAATTCTTAAAATTTAGTATTGTATGCTTACATTTATTTTTCCTTAAGATTTTTATAGCTAGACTAGATATATTTTATACAAATTTTAGTGCAATCTTGTCGGTTTCTGCCAAAAACAAAGAATTATTTGGATTTTGGTAGGGAACACATTGAATGTATACATTAATGTTTGGTGCAAGGTAATTGTTATCTTAATGAATCTTCCAGTTCATGACTCTAGAGTAAATTTCTATTCAATGGATATTTGAAGCTTAAATTTAAAGCTTAAACTAATCTCGCATTTCTGGAATAAAGCCCACCTGGTCATGATGTATTGTCCTTTTTCACATATTTCTCTTTTTGACTTGCTGGTATGTTTTAGACATTTTATATTTCTGTCCGTTACTTTTCTTTAAAAACTTCGTTGGTATCAGGATATTGTTGGCCTCATAAAATGCGTTAGGAATTGTTTCTTTGGTCTTTTTATTCTGAAAGACTTTGTACCAATAATATTGGTATTGTTTGTATATTTGAGTGTTTGGGAGAATTCACCACTGAAACCATCTGGTCAGTAATTTACTTTGTGGAAAGGTTTTAAATTATAGATTTTAATTCTTTAACCAATACAGAAATATTTTGTTTTTATTTATTTTTCTGTGTCAGTTTTGGTAAGATGTGTTTTTAATCAACTTGTTTATTCATCTCCCTGGGCAATTTACTAATGCAAAATTGTTCATAATATTCTCTTGTTATTATTTAATATCTGAGGTGATGTTCATTTTTAATTTCTGATAGTGGTGGTTTATATATTTTTCTTTTTTTTTTTTTTTAGTTTATTTATTTATTTTGAAACGAAGAGAGGGAGAGAGAGAATCCCAAGCAGGTTCTGCACTGTCAGCATGGAGCCTAACATGGGACTTGAACTCATGGAACCGTGAAATCATGAACTAAGCCAAAACCAGGAGTTGGATGCTTACCAACTGAGTCACCCAAGTGCCCTATGTATTTCTTTTCTTGATTAGTCTTGTAAGGAAGTTATTTTAAAAATTGCTAAAATATGGGGCACCTGGGTGGTTCCATCGGTCAAGCGTCTGACATTGGCTCAGGTCATGATCTTGTGGTCCTTGAGTTCGCGCCCCAGTCAGGCTCTGTGCTGACAGCTCAGGGCTTGGAGCCTGCTTCGGATTCTGTGTCTCCCTCTCTCTCTGCTCCTCCTCTGCTCACACTCTGTCTCTCTCTCAAAATTAACTAAAGATTAAAAAAAAATTTTTTTAATTGCTCAAAGAACCAATTTTTTGCATTGTTGATTTTCTATTTCATTGATTTCTGTTCATTTCTACTCCCCATTTTAGTTTTAGATTCATGACAAGTAAGCTTAAATAATTTATTTTAAACATTTTCCAATATATACATTTAAAGTGGGGTGCCTGGGGTGGCTCAGTTAGTTAAGTGTCTGGCTCTTGATCTCAGCTCAGGTCTTGATCTCAGGTCATGAGTTCAAGCCCCGCATTGGGCTCTGTGCTGGGTGTGAAGCCTACTTACAAAATATACATACAAAATATATACATACAAAATATACAAATATACAAATATATACAAAAAATATACATACAAAATATATGTATGTATGTACTTATGTGTGTGTGTGTATGCATATATATATGTATGTATGTATATATATTCAAAGCTATAAAATTTTCTCTACACTCTGTTTTAGTTCCATTTCACAAATTTTGACATGTTGAAATTTCATTTGTTTTTCTTCAAATTATTTTCAAATTTTAAGTAATATTTCTTTATCTCATGGGTTATTGGGAAATGCATTATCTATTTGTCAAGCATTTGGAGATTTTCTAGTTGTCTTTATAATTGACTTCTGGTTTAATTCAATTATGGACAGAGAACTTCTTTTTGGTTTCATTGCTTTTAAACTTTTGAGATGTGCTTTACCAAGCATTCTGGTCTATTCTGGAGAATGTTCCACATTCTGTAGTTATTGTTTGTCATATTTAATACATATCAACTGTGTCAAATTTGCTAAGGGGTTGTGCAAAATCTTCTTTGCCAATACTGAATATTACCGAATAATTTTGTTCCATTGATTGATTACTGCTAGTTTTATGAATTACTGAGAGAGAGATGTTACTACCTCCAACTATCACTATAGATTTGTCTTTTTTCTTAGTTCTATCAAATCTAGTTTTAATTTTTGCTTCATGTATTTTGAAGTGATGCTGTTCATTACATACACATTTGGAATGGTGTCCTCTATTAGCCAACCATTTTTGTTATTATGAAATCCCCCTTTATCTCTAATAATACTCCATGTCTTGATGTCTACTTTTTCTGATATTTATACAGCCACACCAACATTATGGTTAGAGGGTGTATGGTATATATTTTTTCAAACCATTTTGCTTTCAACCTATCTCTGCATTTATATATGTATGTTTCTTATAAAAAATATAGTTGTGCTTTATTTTTCCCAATCTGTCTGGAAAAATTGCCAGATTATTTGACAATCTGTCTTGTTACGAACCACTTTATGCCAATAGATGGAGTATTTGTTCATAAAAAATCAAATGTAATCATTGATATATTTTCTTTTGTGTCTAGTGGCTTATTATTTTTTATTTATCCCATCTTTATTTTTCTCTGTATTTACCTTCTTTCTGATTAGTCATGTGGTTTTAAATCACTCAGGTTAAGCTCTAACATCTTGGGCTTTTTTTGGCTTTTTGGGTTTTGTTTTTGGTTTTTGGATTTTTTGTTTGTTTGTTTTTAATGGTTATTTTGGTAAGCATTTAGTACTTTGGCTTTCTCAATCTCAGCAATATTGACTTTTGGGGACAGGTAATTTTTTGTTGTAGGAGCTGTTTTATGCATCATAGAATGTTTAGCAGCATCTCTGGACAGTAGCTATCCCCAACCTCCACTCCTCCAACCCCCTCCCCAAACTCCAGCCCCAGTTGAGACAACCAACTATCCCTTTGGGGGAAAAATTACCAAAGGTGAGAAGCACTGCTCTAGTGATCACTATATGCATCCTCAATTTATTACCCCAACTTCTCATGATAATTGGTATTTTAGTATTTCATGAGTAATGTCAAAACTTTTTTTTTAATTAAAAATTTTTTTTGGATGTCTGCTATTTAATTTATTTTTATTTTTTTATTTTTTTAAATTTACATCCAAATTAGCATATAGTGCAACAATGATTTCAAGAGTAGATTCCTTAATTCCCCTTACCCATTTAGCCCATCCCTCCTCCCACAACCCCTCCAGTAACCCTGAGTTTGTTCTCCATATTTATGAGTCTCTTCTGTTTTGTCCCCCTCCCTGTTTTTATATTATTTTTGTTTCCCTTCCCTTATGTTCCTGTTTTGTCTCATAAAGTCTTCATATGAGTGAAGTCATATGATTTTTGTCTTTCTCTGACTAATTTCATTTAGCATAATACCCTCCAGTTCCATCCACATAGTTGCAAATGGCAAGATTTCATTCTTTTTGACTGCTGAGTGATACTCCATTATATATATATATATATATATATATATATATATATATATATATATACACACACACACACACACACACCACATCTTCTTTATCCATTCATCCATCGATGGACATTTGGGCTCTTTCCATACTTTGGTATTATTGATAGTGCTGCTGTAAACATGGGGGTGCACGTGTCCCTCAAAACAGCACACCTGTATCCCTTGGATAAATGCCTAGTAGTGCAATTGTGCAATTGCTGGGTTGTAAGGTAGTTCTATTTTTAGTTTTTTGAGGAACCTCCATATTGTTTTCCAGAGTGGCTGCACCAGCTTGCATTCCCACCAATGCAAAAGAGATCCTCTTTCTCCACATCCTCGCCAACATCTGTTGTTGCCTGAGTTGTTAATGTTAGCCATTCTGACAGGTGTGAGATGGTATCTTACTGTGGTTTTGATTTGTACTTCCCTGATGATGAGTGATGTTGAGCATTTTTTCATGGGTTGGTTGGCCATCTGGATGTCTTCTTTGGAGAAGTGTCTATTCATGTCTTTTGCCCATTTCTTCACTGGATGATTTGTGTTTTGGGTGTTGAGGTTGATCAGTTCTTTATAGATTTTGGATACTAACCCTTTATCTGATATGTCATTTGCAAATATCTTCTCCCATTCTGTCGGTTGCCTTTTAGTTTTGCTGAATGTTTCCTTTTGCTGCAGAAGCCTTTTCTTTTGATGAGGTCCCAGTAGTTCATTTTTGCCTTTCTTTCCCTTGCCTCCGGAGACATGTTGAGTAAGAAGTTGCTGCAGCCAAGGTCAAAGAGGTTTTTGCCTTTTTGTCCTCAAGATTTTGATGGCTTCCTGTCTTACATTTAGGTGTTTCATCCATTTTATTTTTGTATATGGTGTAAGAAAGTGGTCCAGGTTCATTCTTCTGCATGTCGCTGTCCAGTTTTCCCAGCACCACTTGCTGAAGAGACTGTCTTTATTCCATTGGATATTCTTTCCTGCTTTGTCAAAGATTAGTTGGCCATACATTTGTGGGTCCATTTCTGGGTTCTCTATTCTTTTTTTTTTTTTTTAATTTTTTTTTTCAACGTTTATTTATTTTTGGGACAGAGAGAGACAGAGCATGAACGGGGGAGGGGCAGAGAGAGAGGGAGACACAGAATCAGAAACAGGCTCCAGGCTCTGAGCCCTCAGCCCAGAGCCGGACGCGGGACTCGAACTCACGGACCGCGAGATAGTGACCTGGCTGAAGTCGGACGCTCAACCGACTGCGCCACCCAGGCGCCCCTCTGGGTTCTCTATTCTGTTCCATTGATCTGAGTGTCTGTTTTTGTGCCAGTACCAAACTGTCTTGATGATTACAGCTTTGTAGTATAGCTTGAAGTCTGGGATTGTGATGCCTCCGGCTTTGGTTTTCTTTTTCAAGATTGCTTTGGCTATTTGGGGTCTTTTCTGGTTCCATACAAATTTTAGGATTATTTATTCTAGCTCTGTGAAGAATGCTGGTGTTATTTTGATAGGGATTGCATTGAATGTGTAGATTGCTTTGGGTAGTATGGACATTTTAACAATATTTGTTCTTCCTATCCAGGAGCATGGAATCTTTTTCCATTTTTTTGTGTCATCTTCGATTTCTTTCATAAGCTTTCTATAGTCTTCAGTGTATAGATTTTTCACCCTTTGGTTAGATTTATTCCTAGGTATTTTATGTTTTTCTGTGCAACTGTAAATGGGATCAATTCCTTGATTTCTCTTTTTGTTGCTTCATTGTTGATGTATAGGAATGCAACCGATTTCTGTGAATTGATTTTATATCCTGAAACTTTGCTGAATTCATGAATTAATTCTAGCAGTTTTTTGGTGGAATATTTTGGGTTTTCCATATAGAGTATCATATCATCTGGGAAGAGTGAAAGTTTGACCTCCTCCTGGCCAGTTTGAATGCCTTTAATTTCTTTGTGTTGTCTGATTGCAGAGGCTAAGACTTCTAATACTATGTTGAACAACAGTGGCGAGAGTGGACATCCCTGTCTTGTTCCTGACCTTAGGGGGAAGGCTCTCAGTTTTTCCCCATTGAGGATGATATTAGCGTTGGGTCACTCATATGTGGCTTTTATGATCTTGAGGTATGCTCCTTCTATCCCTACTTTCTTGAAGGTTTTTATCAAGAAAGGGTGGTGTATTTTGTCAAATGCTTTCTCTGCATCTATTGAGAGGATCATATGGTTCTTGTCCTTTCTTTTATTGATGTGATGAATCACGTTCATTGTTTTGTGGATATTGAACCAGCCCTGCATCTCAGGTATAAATCCCACTTGGTCGTGGTGAATAATTTTTTTAATGTATTGTTGGATCCGGTTGGCTGATATCTTGTTGAGGATTTTTGCATCCATGTTCATCAGGGAAATTGGTCTATAGTTCTCCTTTTTAGTGGGGTCTCTGGTTTTGGAATCAAGGTAATGCTGGCTTCATAGAAAGAGTTTGGAAGTTTTCCTTCCATTTCTATTTTTTGGAACAGCTTCAAGAGAATAGGTGTTAACTCTTTCTTAAATGTTTGGTAGAATTCCCCTGGAAAGCCATCTGGCTCTGGACTCATGTGTTTTGGCAGATTTTTGATTACTCGCTCGATTTCCTTACTGGTTATGGTCAGTTCAAATTTTCTATTTCTTCCTGTTTCAGTTTTGGTAGTGTATATATTTCTAGGAATTTGTCCATTTCTTCCATATTGCCCATTTTATTCACATATAATTGCTCAAAATATTCTTTTATTACTGTTTTTATTTCTGCTGTGTTGGTTGTGATCTCTCCTCTTTCATTGTTGATTTTATTTATTTGGGATCTTTCCTTTTTCTTTTTGACCAAACTGGCTAGTGGTTTATCAGTTTTGTTAATTCTTTCAAAGAACCAGCTTCTGGTTTCATTGATCTGTTCTGTTTTTTTTGTTTGTTTTGTTTCGATAGTATTAATTTCTGCTCTAATCTTTATTATTTCTGTTTTCTGTTGGTTTTGGGTTTTATTTGATGTTCTTTTTCCAGCTTCTTAAGGTGTAAGCTTAGGTTGTATATCAGATCTTTCTTCCTTCTTTGGGAAGGCCTGGATTGCTATATACTTTCCTCTTATGACCGCCTTTGCTGTGTCCCAGAGGTTTTGGGTTGTGGTGTTATCATTTTCATTGACTTCCATATACTTTTTAATTTCCTCTTTAACTTCTTTAGCCCATTCAGTCTTTAGTAGGATGTTCTTCAGTCTCCAAGTATTTGTTACCTTTCCAAATTTTTTCTTGTGGTTGATGTCAAGTTTCATAGTGTTGTGGTCTGAAAATATGCACAGTATGATCTCGATCTTTTTGTACTTACTTGGGGCTGATTTGTGTCCCAGTGTATGGTCTATTCTGGAGAACATTCCATGTGCACTGGAGAAGAATGTATATTCTGCTTCTTTAGGATGAAATGTTCTGAATATATCTGTTAAGTCCATCTGGTCTAGTGTGTCATTCAAAGCCATTGTTTCCTTGTTGATTTTTTGATTAGATGATCTGTCCATTGCTGTGAGTGGGGTGTTGAAGTCTCCTACTATTATGGTATTACTATTGACAAGTTTCTTTATGTTTGTGATTAATTGATGTATATATTTGGGTGCTCTCACATTTGGCGCATAAATATTTACAATTGTTAGGTCTTCTTGGTGGATAGCCCCCTTGATTATTATATAATGCCCTTCTGCATCTCTTGATACAGTCTTTATTTTAAAATCTAGATTATCTGATATAAGTATGGCTATTCTGGCTTTCTTTTGTTGACTGTTAGCATGATAGATGGTTCTCCATGCCCTATTTCAATCTGAAGGTATGTTTAGGTCTAAAGTGGGTCTCTTGTAAGCAACATACAGATGGATCTTGTTTTCTTATCCATTCTGTTACCCTATGTCTTTTGATTGGAGCATTGAGTCCATTGACATTTAGAGTGAGTACTGAAAGATATGAATTTATTGCCATTATGATGCTTGTAGAATTGGAGTTTCTAGTGGTGGTCTCTGGTCCTTTCTAATCTTTGTTGCTTTTGATATATGTGTGTGTGTGTGTGTGTGTGTGTGTGTATGTATGTATACATATATATAAAATCTTTTCTCCCCTCAGAAAGTCCCCCTTAAAATTTCTTGCAGGGCTGGTTTAGTGGTCACAAGCTCCTTTAATTTTTGTTAGTCTGGGAGACTTTTTATCTCTCCTCATATTTTAAATGACAGCCTTGCTGGATAAAGAATTCTTGGCTGCATATTTTTCTAATTCAGCACACTGAATATATCCTGCCACTCCTCTCTGGCCTGCCAAGTTGCAACATGTCTGTTGCAAACCTGATCTGTCTTGCTTTGTAGGTTAGGGACTTTTTTTCCCTTGCTGCTTTCATGATTCTCTCCTTGCCTGAGTGTTTTGTGAATTTGACTATCATACGCCTTGTTGATGGTCGGTTTTTGTTGAATCTAATGGGGGGTCCTCTGCTTCCTGGATTTTGATGTCTGTGTCTTTCCCCGGGTCAGGAAAGTTTTCTGCTATGATTTGCTCACATAACCCTTCTACCTCTATTTCTCTCTCTTCCTCTTCTAGGACCCCTATGCTTCTGATGTTGTTCCTTTTTAATGAGTCACTGATTTCTCTAATTCTTAAATTGTGTTATTTTGCCTTAATCTCCCTCTTTTTTTCTGCTTCATTAGTCTCTATAAGTTTGTCCTCTATATTGCTGATTCTCTGTTCTGCCTCATCCAATCCTTGCTGCCGCTGCATCCATCCATGATTGCAGCTCAGTTATAGTGTTTTTAATTTCATTCTGCCTATTTTTTACTTCTTTTATCTCTGCAGAAAGGGATTCTAATCTATTTTCGACTTCAGCTAGTACTCGTATTATCGTGGTTCTAAATTCTGGTTCAGACATCTTGCTTGTATCTGTGTTGGTTAAATCCCTGGCTGTCATTTCTTCGTGCTCTTTCTTTTGGGGTGAATTCCTTCATTTTGTCATTTTGAAGGGAAAAAAGGAATTAATGAGAAAAATTAAATTTTTAATTTTTTTAAAATTAAAATTCCTTTTTAAGAAAGGAATTAATTAGAAAAATTAAAATTAAAATTAATAAATATTAAACTTAAAAAATTAAACACACACACACACACACACAAATTGAATAAATGATGCTAGATCCTAGGTGTGTTTTGGTCAGGGTGTTGAAAGTGGTTTGACAGATTAGCAAAACAAAGCAGGGAGGGAAGAAGAAAAAAGGCAATCTTTTGAGAATTTGAAAAAATGAAAACACTGAAGTAGACTAGAAGGAGATGATGTGAGTAAAAAGAACTTGAAAAATATACATAAAAGTAAAGAATATAGTAAAAAACTCAAGAAAAATATTTTTATTAAAAATAAAAATGAATTTTTTCTCTTTCTGTATTCAAGAATGAAAATAACTGAAAAAGAGAAAAAAGAGAAAAAAAGGAAATTGTTTGAAAATTTGAGAAAGTGAATACACTGTAGTAGACTAAAATAAAATGATGGAAGTAAAATAGAATTTGAAAAAATTTACATAAAAGCAAAAAATAGAGTAAAAATATTAAAAAATATTTTTAATAGAAATTGAAAGTAAAAATGAATTTTTTCTCTGTCTGCATTCAAGAAAAATAAAAAGAATGAAAAAGAGAAAAAAGAAACAGAAAAGAAAAAAACAAATCATTTGAAAATTTGAAAAGGTGAATACACTGAATTAGAATAAAATAAAATGATGGAAGTAAAATAGAATTGGAAAAAAATTTACACAAAAGTAAAAAATAGAGTAATAAAAATTGAAGAAAAATATTTTTAATAAAAATTGAAAATAAAAATGAATTTTTTCTCTTTCTGTATTCAAGAAAAAGAAAAGAAGTATAAAAGAGAAAAGAAAAAAAAAGAAAGAAAATTGAATAGATGGACCTGCTAGCAGATTGAAGTAGGACTGAAATTACTTAGTTTTCCCCTAGAAGTCAGACTATGTAGCACTTTATAATCCATAAACTAAGCAGGTGGTGAGACTTGTGTTCTTGAAGAGCAAGGTTGGCCCAGTTGGGCAGGGCTCAGTGTAACAGCTCCGCTCTCCACTAGATAGTGCTGCTAGCATACTGGGATGAAGTGTTGTGGCACTCGTAGGTGTGTATACGCATATGTGGGAGTGGTGAAAATGGTGCCACCCAGCCACCCAGTCTTTAGTATGAGAACTCTGTTCTCCTGGATCAGCAATCGTGCTCCCGTCCTCTGTCTTCAGCTTTCGTCCACTCCCCACTTCTTCACTCTCCGTGACCAGGTCCCAGGCAGTTCCTCTCTCCCGAGTTTTGTCTCAGATATGGCTGTTTTTCCCAGCCTCTTACTTCTGAAGGACTGTGGCTTTGACCCATTCCGCCCCTCTGCGGGAGAGTCTCACCAAGCAATGGCCAAATGAGCAATGGCCAAATGTCGGCTGCACCCAGGAACGCTTGCTGGAGCCTGCTGCTGCTGGTGCCCCGAGACTGCGGTCAGGTGCCAGCCCACCCCAGAAACAGTTTGCGAGATAGTGTAGCAGCAGCTTTTCAGGTATTATGGAAAATCACAACACACATCTGGCACCAGGCTTCACCCTTAATGACCTTGTTCCAACATCAGCGAATGTGGCCACCTTCTGGGGTCTGCTGGGACTGGGTGGCTTCAACAGTCTCTACCAAATGTGCTTCCAGCAGTGGAACCGCTTTTCCCCATGTGGCCCAAGAACCTCCTGGACCCCACTCTGTTCCTGGGGATTCACCCTTCCCACCAGAGCACCACCAGGTATGGAGCTGGGAAGTTGCAGACTTTGTGCTCCCCTTGTTTATGGTCTTAATGGAACTTAAACCCTCTCCTTTCTCCTTTCTCCCTTTTTAGTTTAGTTCCTGTGGCTGTTTCCAATTTTCCACTTTCTCTCCAGCTGCTTTTGGGGAGCTTTCACATGTCTTCTCCCCCACCCCAGTCTCCATCCTCTCTCTGCTCACAAAAGCACCTCCCTTCCCGCGCCTTCTCACTCCCCAAGTTCACCTCTCCGTGCTGCGTACCTGTGAATTCTGTGGTTCAGGTTGTGCAGGTTGTTGTGTTAATCCTCCAATCAGTTTTCTAGGTGTGTAGGATGGTTTAGTGTTGGTCTGGCTATATTTCCTGGATGCGAGACACATGAAAAGCTTCCATGCTCTTCTGCCATCTTGGCTCCTCCCTGTCAAAACCTTCTAAGAGTATGGTTCCATTCCCTCTGCCGCATCATGCTATTGATGTCCTATATTTTATTTCTACATGTTTTATGAACCCCTCAATGTATTGTTCTTAGTGTGGTTTTTAATAGCCAATAACTTTCTTTGGCTTTTTAAAAATGTTCTTTTATATTTGTGCACATAGTCGATGTTTTTGGTGTTCATTTCTTCGTGCATATCTGTGCTGCCATCCTAGATTATTCCTTTTCAAGCCTGGTGAAAACCTGGTAACATATTGTCACAGTTTTTGTTTGTCTAAAAATGTCTTTATATAGAGTTCACTTTTGAATTATAAATTTTTTCTTTTAGTAGTTTAAAAATACCAGTTCTACTGTCTTTTGTCTCCCATTGTTTTCTGATGAAGTCAGCTATCATTTTTATTCTTGCTGTCCTGATTATAATTTGCCTATTTCCTTTGTCGTCATTCAAGAATTTATTTTGTGTCTGCATTTAACAGTTTTTCCTTTATCTTTGGTACTTAACCAGTTTGACTGTGATGACTTGGATGAAATGATATTTTTTTCTTTACTGCATCCATTCTGCTCTAAATCCAATAAATAAATTCTTAATTTCATATTTTGTATTTTGTCACTTTTAGAATTTCCACTTGGGGGGCCTCTGGGCGGCTCAGTGGTTAAACATTCAGCTTTGGCTCAGGTTTGGTTCGTGAGTTTGAGCCCCACATCTGGCTCTCTGCTGTCAGCATAGAGCATGCTTCAGATCCTCTCTCCCCCTCTCACTTTGCCCCTTCCCCACTCACACTCTCTCTCCTTCTCTCAAAAAATAAACATTAATAACAAAAAGAATTTCCACTTGGTCTTATTTTAGATTTTATTTTTCTCTTAAAATTTTCTTTTTAGGGGCGCCTGGGTGGCGCAGTTGGTTAAGCGTCCGACTTCAGCCAGGTCACGATGTCGCGGTCCGTGAGTTCAAGCCCCGCGTCGGGCTCTGGGCTGATGGCTCAGAGCCTGGAGCCTGTTTCCGATTCTGTGTCTCCCTCTCTCTCTGCCCCTCCCCCGTTCATGCTCTGTCTCTCTCTGTCCCAAAAATAAATAAACGTTGGAAAAAAAAATTTTCTTTTTATTCATTCTATGATTTTCTCTTAATGTATTTTAATAGTTATTTTAAGGTCTTTGCTAATTCTAAGAACTGAGCCATTTGTGAATCTGCTTCTACTGACAGTTTTTTTCTCTCAATTTGGAGTCCTGTCATACCATTTCTTCATCTTTTTGTAACTTTTTACTGTATATCACGAATTTTGTAATGAAAAAGCTGCAGCCCTAGGGTAGATACTGTCCTCTACAAGAGAGGGTAGGTACTTCCCCCTGTCATTAAATTAGAGAGAATGGACAATTTTTATATGCAGTCAAAATTTGAGCTGATTTGTAGCTGGGTTACAGTTTTAGTTAGGTTCACTTCACCTGTGTTTTCAAATGTCTTTGGAATTAACTTGTCCCATCCTTGTGTATACTACAAGCCACTCCCCCTAGTAGAAGTTGGGGATCTAAGCACTGTAAAACTACAGAATGTTCTCTCTGCTTTCCAATTCAGCTTCCATGCCACTTCCACACAATCAGCAACTGTTCCATGGAGGAAATTTGGCGGGTAAGACTACACTGATAATCTGCTCACCTAGAAAGATCTCACACTCCTCCTTTATTTAATTTCTTTAGACAACTTTGTGTCTGTAACTCTTCAGTATCCTAAATATGCTGGGGAGGGGTGGGAATTATTATATTTCTAATATATATGATGAGAAGAATTATCCCTTAAAATATTTTCCATCTTGTCTGAAAGCTGGAAGTTACCATCTTTTAAATATCTCTAAAATCTATAATGATATTCTTTTTAAATTCTTGAAATTTTTTCTTTGTAATCAGTATTGTTAGATATTTATAAATTTTGTTAATCTCTTCAGAAAAGCAAATTTTTCTTTTTAATTATGTTTTCTCTTTCATTAATTTTTGTGCTTATCTTTAATATTTAATTGGCTGTTTTTTTTTTTTCTAGTTTCCTAGGAGACAGTTACATAATTTTTCAGGTTTTTTTTTCTAAAATGTGTATTTAACTCAAAATTTCTCTGTAAACACTACTATGGCTGCGTTCCACAAATTATTATTATGTTTAGGTTTATTTATTTACTTTAAAAGAGAGATCATGCATGAACAGTGGAGGGGCAGAGAGAGAGAATCCCAAGCAGGCACTGTGCTGTTATCACAAAGCTTGATGTGGAGCTTGATCTGAAGAATGGTGAGATCATGACTTGAGCAGAAATCAAGAGTTGGTGCTTAACTGACTGAGCCACCAGTATGCCCTGGCTGTGTTCCACAAAGTCTTATATCTATGTTTTCATAATTAGTTGAAAAATATTTTCTAATTTGCCTTTGTAATTTCTTCTCTGACTCATAAATTATCTAGAAAACAGTTGCTACTTTATAAATATTTGGGGAATTTTTAGTTACCTGTCGGTTACTAATTTCCACTTAATTCACTGTGGTCAAAGACATATTCTTGCTTTATGGACCATGTTGGACAAAGATACTATGTCTGCTTGAAAGGATCATGTATTCTGCAGTTGCTTAGAAGAATGTTCTATTTATATACATATCTATTAGGTCAAGTTAGTTTATTGGGTTGTTCAAAAATATCTTATTTTTTATTTTTCTGTTTGTTCTATTAATTACTGAAAGATGTGAGTTGTTTTCAAGCTATAAATATATATTTTTGTTTCTCCTTTTAGTTTGGTAAGTTTGTGATTTGTATCTTTTGAGCCAATGTTATAGGTGTGTACATATTTACATTCCAGTCGAATTTATCTTTCACTATTATAAGATATGCCTCTATTAATACTTCTTTCCTTAAAATCTCCATTTTATATTAGTATACTAATATCAACCTTATTTTGATTAGTATTTGCACAATATATAACCTTTTATTTTCACTCATTCTGGTTCTCATATTTTAGGTGTGTCTTTTGGAAGTAATATATGGTAGAGTTTTATTCTTTATTTCCCAATTTGACTGTTCATTTTTATTGAATGTTTATGCCATTTATGTTTAATGTAATTGATAATATATTTGAGTTTAAATCTATTATTTTTACTATGTTTTCTATTTTCCCCACATATTTTTTCTGCTCTTGTTGCCTTCTTTTAAATTGATAAAATTTTTATATATTCTCTTTTCCTTACATTTTTTTTTTAATTTTTTTTTCAACGTTTATTTATTTTTGGGACAGAGAGAGACAGAGCATGAACGGGGGAGGGGCAGAGAGAGAGGGAGACACAGAATCAGAAACAGGCTCCAGGCTCTGAGCCATCAGCCCAGAGCCCGACACGGGGCTCAAACTCACGGACCACGAGATCATGACCTGGCTGAAGTCGGACGCCCAACCGACTGCGCCACCCAGGCGCCCCTCCTTACATTTTTTTATTAACTATAAATTCTTTATTTCACTTTAGGTTTTATCTTAAAGATTACAATATGAAACTTTTACGTATTCCAACTTAAATTTTACTTTTGCCACTTCTAGGGTAAATCAAAGCTTAAAAATATTAACTCCATTTACCATTCTCCTATCTTTTGTGTTATTTTTGTCACATATTAAAATTATGCATAAAATACATTCAAGCATATGTGTATATGTGTATATATAAAATTTATTTGCACAAGATATATTTTATTGAATATTCAATATTTACTATTGTTTTATTGTATTTATTTTATTTTATTTATTTTTTTTCAAGATTTTTTTAAATTTAAATTTTTATTTATTATTTATTTTTATTTTTTATTTTTATTTTTTTTTTAATATATGAAATTTATTGTCAAATTGGTTTCCATATAACACCCAGTGCTCATCCCAAAAGATGCCCTCTTCAAGACCCATCACCTACCCTCTCCTCCCTCCCACCCTGCATCAACCCTCAGTTCTCAGTTTTTACCCTTTCTGGTGCTCTTAATTTATTTCTCCATTAGTGTTCTTTTTCTACCAGGGATCATCTTCCCTCTGACTGAAGAACTTCTTTTAGTATTTCTCTAGTATCATTGTGCTAGTGACAAATTATTTGACTTTTAGTGGGGATTATCTAGAAACATTTTTGTTTTCTCTTAAATACTGGTTTTCTTGGTAGCCTTGAACTAATTTACTTTGGTCTTCCCAACCCAGTGAGACAGAACCTCTTAATTCCCATTTTCTGATCTGCTCCTATTATTTTCTCTAAATTGGAGGGGGGAAAAATACCCCACAAATAGAAGATTTTCTCGATATATTTTTTTTCTTTGATATCTTGATGTATTGAAGTCTGTCTGCTTTAATTGCTCTCTGATAAAATATAAACAGTTGGTTTTTTCCCCCTATTTATTTTCTCTAGCTTTTATAGTTGTTTTATGTAAGAAGGTGAGTCTGAATCAAGCTTCTTTGACATAGTTAGAAGTAGCACCCACAAATTCTTGTTTATTTTCAATAAAACACAGATTAAAAAAAGTCTGTTCTCATGCAAATGATGACCTTTTAGATATTTTCCCACAGGTCCTATAAAGCCCATTGAGCCTCTTTTTTTTTTTTTATAGATTAAACCAATTAAAAAAAATTTTTTAATGTTTATTCATTTTTGAGAGAGCATGAAAAGGGGAGGGGTAGGAAGAGAGGGAGACACAGAATCGTAAGCAGCCTCCAGGCTCTGAGCTGTCAGCACAGAGCGCAATGCGGGCTAGAACTTACGGACCATGAGGTCATGTCATGACCTGAGCTGAAGTTGGACACTTAACAGACTGAGCCACCCAGGGCCCCTCTTGTTTTTTTATAGATTGAATGGCTAAGATTCTTTAGCTCATGTGACATAATCTTCTGAGAACATTCTGGTTCTCCATTTTTAAGTGGAGGGCATAAAGATTAGGACTCCTGATTTTAGAGTAAAAAAAAGATTACTTTTAAATCCTAGGTCTGTCTCATTAACTGCTTGACCATGAACAAGTTAATTTAAGCCTTTGATATTTCCTTTGTAAGGTAGAGAATGTTACCCAGCTTGCAGAGTCCTTGTGAATTGAAAGAACACCCGGATTATACTAGTCATTCAATAAAAGGTAGCTGCTACAGCTGCTTTCATATTTGTATAGTTGCTGTCTTCTGGAGAAAGCATTTTTGTGGGATAAATTGTTCATTTACAAATTTGCCGAAATCTTTGGTGCATGTTTTTTACATGTGCCCGGTTTAGTTACCCAATTCCATAAAACTATGGGATCATACTCAAAGAAAGTATAAATCTGAAGACATGTCGTGTCTACTCCTTAGTAACTCCTTTATCCTGGCCTACTGACATAAGTGGGAGCAAAGATGTTTCTGAAATAATGTAACTGCAGGATACCATTTAAATAGTAAAGTGTTCTCCCCTCCTTTCCAGAATGATCCCTTATCAGGATTTCACTTGGCTTCCCTCTATTTTACAACAGAAAATTAATAAATGCTTCGGATGCAATCTTAAGCCAAGGTCAGCAGCAGCTGCAGTGCACTTGTTTGAAATGCCTATTTTCTTCCACTCATTTCTGACCCTTCTGAATTCCGTTATCAGTGCCTGCACATTTTTGGTAACTGATTGTCATTACATTGTAAAGATGCTGCCTGGGTGATTGCTCCTCATCCAGAGATGTCAGCCAGCTGAAACATACCAAGAGAAAACAAAGGACATTCCTGAGTTGGGGGAAAATGGAGCGGGAGAAATTTACATGTGTTTGACATTTATATTCTTTTGAGTAGCTTTTTCTCTGAAAATTCCCTGAACTTATTACCTCAAGCAGAAGAATGGAATCTAACTGCAAAAAAGAAAAAGAAATCCCACTTTGAAGATGGAGAGCAGGAGAAAGAATTAGAGGTCCTCACTCTTTTGAGGCCTTTTCTGGTTATGGAAAAGGACAGAATTATAAAATTAACAAGGTCACAACAGTGCTAGTCTTTGATGTGTTAGGGAATAATTCTATAAAGCCACAATACATTTACATGCTTATTTTACCAGTGCTTCTTAATAGTCTTTTTTTATGTGTCCTTTGCACCATAGTGCGAGCCCAGGTGTGTTTTGAATTATTGATCATATGTAAAGGGGATGTCTTGAAGGAATGTTACTTTGCATATGGGGGGTCTCTGTGTTGCAACAATAGAGGTCTATTTGTATGGTGAACTTTTGATCTCAAGTGGTAGAATTTCACATTGAGACTGTCTGAGAAATCCAAGTTATTAGACCCCAGAGGCAGCACTACTACCCTGAAACCTCAAACTTTATTTTACTTTCTAACAGTGCTCATCAGTCGGTGCATGCTCTGAAGGGTAAGATGAACAGAAACTAATTTTCTAATAAAGCACTGGCAAAAAGGATGATCCTTTTAGATTAATACATTGCACACAACTTTGAGTACTACAGGTTACCTCTATATATGGGAAATCACTGATACCTTCTTCCATTGTCTAAGATCCTCAATATCTAAGAACTCAATACTTGGATTCATGCTATCTATATAGTTAAAAGCATTTAGCTTCTAAGTGTTTAAAGAGTGAAAACCTTTTTGCACATAAGGTTTCTCTGGGTGACCAGTACACAGAAGATAATTTTAAAATAAGATTTTGGTTGATGAAAGATATAGCCTGAAATCTGTCCCTTGTCATCTCCTTCCCCCTGATGAAGTCCCTGCTGCATTTCACCAGTACCCCAGATGCTCCAGGAAATAGTTTGCAAGACACTAAAGAGGCCAATGAAACATTTGCATTATCAGAAGAGGATCGCATTGGCTAGACGTGACCTCTAGAGGTCAATTTAAGTAACACAGTTATTAGGAGATAGGTGCTCTTCCTGTAGTCTTTCTTTTCAAGAAATTTATTTTTCTCCAGAAAGATTTGATGATTTTTGAATTTTTTATTTCTATTATCATAGAACCCCAGAACATTTTAAGAGTGTGAAAGAGTTTAGTAGGGATCATGTGAACAGTTTTCTACTTTTTCATCTCCCCAAATAGTTTAGTGTTATTTCTCTCTTATTCTATCCACTCTGATGCAGGCATCACTAAAGGGTATGTTTGGCCTCTTGTGAATTTCTTTGAATTTTAGTCTGGGTTCCATGCAATACAAGAGATATAGCTGACTGGTATAAAATCTGTGTTTACAAAGTGAAGTGAAAAACTTTGTCTCTGTTTATGAAATGTATGGCATATTGGTATAGGACTGCAAGGAAGAGGAGGATGCCCCACGAACCACAAAATTATGCATGTGTCTGGAATTTGAGAATGATCATTAGACCCGGGTCTAATAATCCTAGTCAGGAGTGTTTTAGTTTGAAATGACTCAGACACTGGCATACACAAAAGGAATTTTTTGGTTGACATAACTGAAAAGTCTGGGAGTAGGGCAATCTTCAAGGTTCACATAATGTCCTCCAGTTTCTGTCATTCTTTCTTTCTGTGTGATTTTTCTCTGAGTTAGCCTCAATTTTTCCTTCTTCACATTGGATTTCTCCAGACATCAGATACAGGGCGAGTTGTGGGGAAGAAGCATTGCTTGCAACAGTTTCATGCTTTTAAACAAACAACCCTACTTAGCAACTGCAGAAGTAAGAAGATAGTTTCTTTTACTAACACCAGATTACACCATTCCAGGGAAGGGTTTTCTTGATTGGTTTGAGTCACATCCCCATGTGTGGGCCTCTCAGTGGTCAGGAAGTATGAAGGTATTATTTTTAGTCTTGTATCCCTGTCAGAACATTCTTAGCATTTACCCCAATTCTCTGGAGATTTTCATTGACTGAGTATATTCTGGCTGAATGGTACTTTACTATTTTACTTCTCTGAAATAATACCTGCACTTTTGTGGATCCCACCAGAGCTTTCATCCAAAGATTTTGGCAAAAAAAGTCCTAGAGGCTACTTGGGATGGCTCTACTAGGAAGAAGAGGAAAGCAAAACTCAAAGCAAAACCAAACAAGAAGTCTGAATAGGATGAAACAGCAATATAGTCTTCTCAACTCAGTAACCCAGAAATGGCAAATACTTAGCATGTGGACACTTGCCTTACTGTGCTCATGGCAGATATTATTAATCAATCATTACTGCTATTTCTGGTAAGCCCAGACCTGGCCTCAGAATCCTTTCAGAAGAACCCTCTAAGAACTCAATACTGATATGCAAAATAAGCTTGTTTACCATCCCTGACACAATCCCGAATTCTCCATACTTTATCATTCTGTCGTATTCTCCAACATTAAGAACCTTAGGGGCATATTGAAAGTTCTAAAAACAGGGGAATATAAATTTCCTAGTAGGGACTATGTGTTGGAATCAGAAGATAGTGCTCCAGCTGTTTCGTCTCATTTGAAAGAATGAGGCAATTGGTTATTGGAAGAGACTTAGGATGATGAAACAATAAAGAAGCTTTGGATGTTTTATTTCTGTTCACTTTCATCTAAAATCTATCCTTAAAATACTGTTACTGGATGCCTGGCAAATTTTCCTTGATGTGAAGAAAGAAGCCATCTACCTCCTACACAGCTTACTATCCACATTAACACGATCCTACTATTATACTGTCTTCATCAATATAACTTTACTCTTTCAGAAAAAGCTCGCCCAAGAAGATACATAGATTTTATGTTGCATTCTGACGACCCATCAACTCTCCAATAGAAAAAAAAAAAAAAAACTTTTTTTTTTTTTTTTTTTTAGCATTTATTTATTTTGAGAGAGACAGAGACAATACAAGTGGGGAAGGGCAGAGAGAGAGAGAGAGAGAGAGAGAGATTCCCAAGCAGACTTTGCACTGCCAGGGCAGAACCTGACATGGGGCTCAAACTCATGAACTGTGAGATCATGACCTGAGCCAAAATCAAGAGTCAGACGCTTAACCGACTGAGCCACTCAGGCACCCCTCCAATAGATAAAAAATATTAAACAAGTTTATATTTTAATACCCTTTGAACGTGTCCCTTCAAAATGCTCACTATACTGTGTCCATCAATATCAAACTATCATATCATGATTCTTACCCAATCCTAACTAAGCTCCCCACATTGAAATTCATACTTAAAAGTAGACATTAGGTAACATAAATGTCTCCACTTTGTTTTTCCCAACTAGTGAGGATATGAAGACTCTTTCAAGGTAGTACTCTTCTTTCCCACAGTAAGAAGAAACTCAGTTTTGTCTTAGGTTGCTTGGGAGATATTTGGGGGGGAGCCACTCTATATGACAATGTCAACAGCTACTGAGCTATGTAATTTTAAGTTCGGGTGAATACAACCAACATTTTGTGGATGATGTTTATGTGTAATCACTTAGAACTTCAGTGGAAGGGCTCAAACGATGAGTAAGACAAATCTCCTGTTCTCTGAATCCTCACAAAGTAATGGAGGCATAAAAGCAAGTAAGTGCCATAATAAAGTAATATCTTCAAGATAGTTTTGAGGGAAAGAATTAACCAGGGTGTCTCCAAAAGCTTCTGGAGGGTGGTGTGTTTGAATTTTGTGCTAAAACAAGGCTAATATGTCAAAAGGGGAATGGGTATGGGGGAAAGCATCAGTAGTGAAGAAATAGCATGAACCAAGGGCAAAGAAGTAGAAAAGGTCCAAGTTTGTGCCCAAAATGCCAGTAGACACATGAAGCTGGTATGAAGAGTGAGGAAGGAGGCTGAAAAGTTGGATACAGATCAAAGCATTATGTACTTGGAATACCAAAAGAGAGTTCTGGATTTTATTCTGTGTACAGTGAGTACACAGATTTAATTTTTATATTTTTAAATTCTCTATCTATCTATCTATCTATCTATCTATTTGTTTGTTTTGATAGAGGCAGAGACAGCACGAGTGGAGGAGGGGCAGAGAGAGAATCCCAAGCAGGCTTGATGATGTCCAAGCAGAGCCTGATGGGGGCAGCGGTGGGGAGGGTCGGGGTGGAGCTCAGTCTCATGAATCCATGAGATCATGACCTGAGCCAGAATCAAGAGTCAGGCAGTTAACTGACTGAGTCACCCAGGCGCCCAGGGTAGCCTCTATCTCACCATCTCTGTTTCCTTAATCGAATATCCTTTAAGATCTGTCATATCTCTCCACAGCTTGCTCTTGTTCAGCTTCTCATCTTACTCTGTAGGTATGGCAGTGCTATTAGATGTCTTACTCCCTGTTGTCCCCTGTCCCCTTGCTTCCTGCCTGAGACCCTTGGCCCTGCCTCAGGGCCCCCTGCCTCTCTTGCCCTCACTCATGGTTTCTCGTAATCGCCTTCTATATATGTGTTGTCTTCTTTCTTTTCTACCACAGCTAGTCTTTCTCTGCAGGGCAATGAAGATGGCATCTTATGTCCAGACACAGGACCCAAGGGGAAGACTTCTTTTTTTTTCCCCCCCGCCACTTCAAATTGAAGAATCCCATGGAAGGACTATGGTTGGCCAGTCTTGGCTTGTATGTCTGCTCATGTCTGGATTGATCATGCTGGCCAGGGGTGTGAGTGCTAATAGTAGCAAGACTTTCCTTCCTTCCTGTGGCTGGCAACCCTTTCAGAACCATAGAGAAATAGGCACCAATGTTGGACAAAAGAGAAACAATTCATGTTCACTCTGTGATTATTATAGTTCCATTTTATGCATGAAGAAACTGAGACCCAAGATATTAAATAAGTTTCCTAGTCGTAACCTGTCCAGTGTGAACTAACCTCAAACCCATTTCTTAATCTCTGTGTGATGCCCTCATTTTCTTACCAGTTTCAAACGACCAGTCTGCTGCAGTCTCTATGCAAATGTAACCAGGGATTTTGGAGAGTATTTTCATTTGTTTATATGGCTTACTTATTTTTGAGAGAAAGGACAAGCAGGGGAGGGGCAGAGAGGGGGGACGAAGGATCTAATGCAGGCTCCCCACTGATAGCAGAGACCCTGATGCAGGACCCGAATCTGCAAACCGGGAGATCATGACCTGAGCTGAAGTCAGTTACTTAATAGTCTGAGCCACCCAGATGCCCAGGAGAGTATTTTAATTATGATAGTTTATCTAGTCTGCCCCCCTCCGACTCCCTTCCTTCCACTTGCTTGTTTCCTTTCTCGTTTTCTATGTTCCTCCTAAGAAGATAGCTGAGGAGAGAGAACACAATTCTTACCTAATTACATTCTTCAGTTTACCTTTCCTTTTTTTAAAAAAGAATAACATTTGAACATTTGTTAAGTGCTGAATGTCTTAACAGTGAAGTATCCACCTGCCCGGGAGCCAGGGTCTACCTGGGAAGCTTAGTGAGAGATTCTATGAAGATCAGACAAGAAAATGATTCTGTTTAAAGGAAGAGAGAGCAACGCCAGGGGCTGAGCATTCTAATGTCTAAGTAAATAAGCAGCATATCATATTTTTGATCAAGATTAAAATGTGAAGCAGATGCACCATGTGTCAGAACAGAAGAGAAAATACCAGTTCATGTCTGAGAGCTAGAGAAAAGCACCTTTAGTAAATGATAATTTCTTTTTATGTTAGAGAAGTGGTGAATTGCCGTTCTTCATTTTAATGTGTCTTTAATGGATTTATATCTAAATATAAAAGGAATAAACGCACATTTGAAAAAGTTTGGGTAAGTATAAAACAGTGAATTAAAAGTAACAAACACTAAGCTTGAGGGATCTTTCTAGGCCTTTTTTTTTTCCTATTGTGTGTGTTTACATGGTTCAAAACATGCTACTGTGTTAATTTTTCATTCTATGTTTTTCAGTTAACATAAAATTGTAAGATTTGCTACTGTGTCCTGCCATTCACATTCTTAGAAAACATAATTTTTAATTACTGTGTAGAGTATCGTATTTTGGTTGTACTATGATAATTTATTATTTTTCCGATGCTGGACCTTGATGTGGTTTTAAGCTTTTTCTCAGCCTCTTAAGGACTAAATCTGGTGCCTTTGCCCTTTGAGTTACCGTTCTACCTCCCACTTCTATGATATGTATGTATAATGGACATGAAGCCTAAAATTCAGCCTTATGAGGAATATTTGTAAAATGTTAAATCAATCTAGTTCCAAGTCAAGGGCCATGTTCGTCTAGGGCTGACAGAAACAGGGAAAGTTGAGAATCGAGACGTTCTTGAGGCAGGAAAACTTTGTTTTAAAAAAAAAAACAACACTTCTTTGAAACATTGCAAACTTTTATTTAAAGGTCAGGAGCTTACATAACAAATACCCATTCAGATTTACCAAACCTTAACATTTTCTTACATTTGCTTTAGCTATTTGGTTTGTTTGTTTAAGAAACCAAACCATACAAATACAGTCTGAGCTCAATTTTT
Source organism: Leopardus geoffroyi (assembly GCF_018350155.1). Taxonomy (NCBI): domain Eukaryota; kingdom Metazoa; phylum Chordata; class Mammalia; order Carnivora; family Felidae; genus Leopardus; species Leopardus geoffroyi. The sequence continues at coordinate 190,809,547 of NC_059326.1, forward strand.
CCCCTTTCCCAGAAAGTAACCACAATCCTAAAGTTGGTAAGAATTCTTCCTGTCCATCTACTCATATATATTTTTTTTACTTCTTTTTTTCAGATATGCAGGTATTCACAAATGATAAATAGTATTCTTTTGTGGATTTAAATTTTTTTTATTTCAGCGTTGTCAGGTTGTATGTATCAACCTTATGTTTTACTCCAGATTATGTTTTGGGATGTTTAACTGAGACTCTGTTATTTTAACTACTGTGTGATATCCTTATATAAAATACTATAATCTATTTACCCATTGTCTTACTGATGGGTAGCTTTTCTCCTCTTTTGTTTTTCTGTGACAAATCGGTGCTTGGTAACTATCTTCGTGCATGTCTCATTTTGATATGTGTGTTTTTCTCCTGGGTGCAGACCTCCAAGTGGGTTTGCTGTGTTAAAGGACGCACAGCCCTGCAAACTGGCTGTCTACTGCTGGACCTTTTCCCATAGTGACAGTAGCCTATTACTTCCTACTGCCCTTGTATGATGACTACCATTTTTCCTCATCCTTGTTCACACTTCGTGTTGGCAGATTTCCCGTTTCTAGCCAATCTGAGGGGGATGCTGTGCTATTTATTTGAAAATTAAATTTGCATTTACTTTATTACTGGTGTTACTGGTGTCATGGAGCATCTTGCCCTCAACCTTTTTTTTTTTTTTTTCCTTTCCTGTTGTATTGTCTGTCATTCACTTAAAAAAATATTTTTTTAGTGTCCATTTTATTTTTGAGAGAGACAGAGTGTGAGTGGGGGAGGGGCAGAGAGAGAGAGGTAGACACAGAATCCGAAGCAGGCTCCAGGCTCCGAGCTGGCAGCAAAGAGCCCGACACAGGGCTCAAACTCACCAACCAGTGAGATCATGACCTGAGCCGAAGTTGGCCACTTAACTGGGTGCCCCTGTCATGCACTTTTTAACTTACAGGGCCTTCATAAATTCTTTGCCAGGTAAAGACTTTTTAATATCTTTTTTGTTTCAGTTTGTGGCTTGTCTTTTTAGTTTATTTATGGAATTATTTGTTGTATAGAAGTTTTAATTTTTAAATGAATCAACTTGTGAGTTTTTTTTCTCATTGTTAACATTAAGAAATCCTTTTTATTCTGTGTAAAAGAAAACATATTCCTATAGTTTCTGCTAAGTATTTTAAGGTTTGCTGCTCCCATTTAGATCTTCATCTCTTGAAAGTATATTTCATAAATTTTCTGAGGCATAAATTTAACTTTATTTAATACTTTAATATAGGAAACAATGTTCCCATTATCATTTATTGAATACTAGACACTTTTTCCTACCACTTTGAAATGCCACTTCTGTCATACACCCAGTTTTCCATATACGTGTGCATTTGCTTCTGGGCAAAACAGAAAATTCTCTTCCACTGGTGTATTTTTCTATCTCTGCTTCCATCCAGCACTATTTTAATCACTGCAGCTTTATAGTGACTCCTGCTATCTGTTAGGTAGACTTCTACCTTATTATTCTTCAAAATTGTTTCAGATATTTTTGGCCCATTAATCTTCTATAAATTTTAGTATCAGCTTGTCAAGTTCCATGAGAGCTCCAGGACTTTTATCAAAATTGTATTAAGAAATAATAGATTACTTTGGGGAAAATCGACATTTTTGTGATATTGAATCTCTCCATGTAAAAGCATGGAATATCTCTCCATGTATTCAAAATTCTTCTGTTCTACGATAACATTTGGTAATTTCCTTTAGGTAGAATTTATGCATTTTTGGTTAGATTTATATTTAAGTACCTGACAAATTTCATTATTAGGTTAAATGGGATAGTTTATCCTATTATCTTTTCTAATTGTCTGCTGCTAATGTGTAGGACACTATTCACTTTATTTTGAAATCATGTGTCCAGGAAGTTTGCTGTATTCTCATTAACTTTATTGCAAAGGACTGTGGCATTTTAAAATTAACTATAAATTACTTTTCTGAATCTATCAGATGATCAAATGTATGTTCTCTCTCTTTCAGTTACTGTGATGAGTTACAGTGATATCTTTTTATTTATTTATTAAAAAAAATTTTTTTTAACGTTTATTTATTTTGGGGACAGAGAGAGACAGAGCATGAACGGGGGAGGGGCAGAGAGAGAGGGAGACACAGAATCGGAAACAGGCTCCAGGCTCTGAGCCATCAGCCCAGAGCCTGACGCGGGGCTCAAACTCACGGACTGCGAGATCGTGACCTGAGCTGAAGTCGGATGCTTAACCGACTGAGCCACCCAGGCGCCCCACAGTGATATCTTTTTAAATGTTAAAACATCTTTTCATACCTGGAATAAACTCTATTTGATGCTGGATATATTTGCTTTTTTATGTATCACTAGATTCGATTTGCATTTTGTTTACTGTGGTGCAATTTATGTAATGTCATTCACCATCTTAACAATTTCAAAATGTAAAATTCAGCAGTGTTTAATACACTCACAATGTTGTGCCATTATCACCACTGTCTAGTCCCAGAGCATTGTTATCACTACAAAAGGAAATCCTGTACCCATTAAGCAACCACTTCCTATTCCCCCTTGTCTCTAGGCCCTGGTAATCATGAATCTACTTTCCATCTCTATGGATTTGTCTATCTGGACATTTCCTATAAATGGAATCATAGAGTAAGTCCTTTGTATCCGGCTTCTTTCACTGAGCAAGATTCATTCACATTGTAGCATGTGTAAGTACTTTTTATGGCCACATGCATATATACATGCATATACCCAATTTTGTTTCTCCATTCATCAGTTGAAAGACCCTTGGGTTATTTCCATCTTTTGGCTATTGTGAATAGTGCTGCTGTGAATTGTTTATGTACAGGTTTTATCTGAGCAACTGCCTTTAATTCTGGTGGATATATATCTAGGGGTAGAATTACATAGTCATATGGTAATTATATATTTAAAGGGTTGGAAGAACCACCAAATCATTTTCCACAGTGGTGGCACCATTTTATATTCCCATGAGCAATGTAACAGGGTAAGAATTCCTCCACATCCTTACCAACACATGTGCTTTCTATTTCTTTGGTCATAGCCATTCTAGTGGGTATTAGGTGATACCTCTTTGTCGTTTTTATTTGCATATCCCTAATGACTATGATGTTGAGCATCTTTTCATGTGCTTCTTGGCCATTTGATTATTTTCTTTGGAGAAATGTCTATTCAAATGTTTATCCTTTTTTAAATTGGGTTGGTGATTTGTTGTTTTTGAACTGTGTTTTTAAATATATTCTGGATACTAGATTCTTATTGATATATGATTTAGAAATATTTTTACCCATCTTGGGAGTTGTCTTATTCCTTTCTTGATAATGTCCTTTGCATAACTAGTTTTTATTGTGATGAAGTTCAATTTATCTATTTTCTTTTGTTACTTGTACTTTTGGTGTCATAGGATTATGGATACTTTGCTAAGAATTTTGCATTTATCATCATGAGATGAAAGTTATATTTTGGAAACAAAGTTGTGCTGGCATCACAAAAAGGATAGCTTCCTCTCTTTACTATTTTCTAGAAAGTTTTGCAAAAGATTAGAATTATTTCTTCCTTATATGTTTAAAAGAATTCAGTGATGAAAACCTGTGGGCCTTGAGTGTTCTTGGTGGGAAGTTTACAATAATGGATTCAATTTCTTTAAGCAGTATTAAATTATTCAGAATTTATATTTCCTTTGGTCAGCTTTGGTAAACTGCTTTTTGAGGAATTTTCCATTTCATCCAGATAGCCAATTTATTAGTATAAAGTCATTCATAATATCCTCTTGTTAACATTTTTATATTTGTAGATTCTGTAGTAATAACCTCACTTGACTTTAAATATTGTTAATTTGTGTTTTCTCTCTTTATTCCCTTAATTTTATAAATTATTATCAATTTATTACTCTTTTCATATTAATCTTTTCATAAGAGCAATGTCCAGGTATTGTTTCTATGCATATTTGTATTCTATTTCATTGATTTCTGTTTTTATTTCTTAGCTTTGATTTGCTGTTCTAGCTTCTTGTGGCAGATGTTTAGGTATTTAGATTTCAGGCTTTTTTCTTTTCTAAAGTATGAACTTAAGGTTACAAATTTTCACATAAACACTGTTTTAGCTGTATCCACGCACCCAAACTTTAAAAATAACAGCTTTATTTAGAGATAATTCGCATACCAAAAAATTTGTTTTTTGAAGTGTACAATTTGGTAGTTTGTATATTCACAGGGTTGTGCCACCATCACCACCATCTGATTCCAGAACATTTTCATCACCCCAAGGAGAAACTCCATATCCATTAGCAGTCACTCTCCATTCTCCCCATTCCTAGCCTCTGTCAATCACTAATCTGCTTTATGTTTCTATAGAGTTGCCTATTCTGTACATTTCATATAAATGGCATCATGTGATATGTGACCTTTTGTGTCTGGCTTTTTTCATTTCACAGAATTTTTTTCAAGGTTCAATCATGTTGTAGCATGTATCAGTAAAACATTCCTTTTTCATTACCAAACAAATAATATTCCATTATAGTGTGAATATTGTTGATACCACATTAATTTTACCCATTGACCAGTTGATGGACAATTGGTTTGATTCTACTTTTTTGTCTGTTAGAATAATGTTGCTATGAAAACTGGTGTAACAATTTTTGTGTAGGCATATGTTTTTATTTCTCTTGGGTATTCACTTCCAAGTAAAATGGCTAGGTTAAATGGTAACTCTGTTTAATATTTTGAGAGAACTGCCAAAGTATTTTCCAAAGTGCCATCCCAGCAACAATGCTATGAGGGTTCTAATTTCTCCATATCCTCACCAACACTTGCTATTGTCTTGTCTATTATAACCATTTTATTGGGTGTAAAATGGTATCTCTTGCTTTTGAGTTACATTTCCCTAGTGACTAACGCTATTGAACATCTTTCAAGTGCTTGCTGGTTACTTTTATATCCTGCTCAGAGGAATACTTGTTTTAAACCTTTAGTCAGTTTGTAACTGGGAAATTTATTCTCTGTTCTTTATTTCCTACCTTTTTTGCCTGCCTTCCTCCTCCTAGGGTAACCTTTCTTCTATGAGATCATCATTTGGTAGTTTTCCCAGAGGTCTTCTAGAGGGTTTCCCATCTTCTTAGTCATTATGTATGTAAAATTTTGTGTTAATGTTTTTTCTACTTTATCTCTAATGGCAGTTTAACTCTGTAAACAATTTTATCTTGATAATTGTGTTCAGCCAGCACTCTATGTGATATAAGCTGATGGTGTTTATTGTTATCTCTTTGTGCATTGTAACCTTTTTTATGTTTATCAGATAGGGTTTTTTTCTCTTCATACACAATTTCTGCAGTTTTATTTAAATATGTCTACATATGAATTTTTTTTATCCTGCTCAGTACTCTGCATGTTGAAATTGAGAATTCTTGCTTATCTTTTATTCTAGAAAATATTTAGTGTGTATATTTTTGAATATTCCTTCTCTAACATCCTTTTCTATCCTTCTGCCACTCCAATCAGACATACATGGGTACCTCTAATGTATCTAATCTGTCTGTCTCTTCTTAATTCTTTAAAGAATGATTACTCCTTTTTCAGGCACTCTAGCTGAATTCTTAATTACTTTTGTCAAATTTACTGACTCTGTTTTTGACTGTGTCCATTCTGGAGTTTATCTGTTCCATTGACTTTACTTCATGACTACTTTTTATTGACGAAAGTTACACCTGATACTTTCATACATACAGATAACTTTTCTTTTTGCTTCATATGTCTTCTTCCATTTTAAAGATATTTTTATTTTGAGGATCTTATCATTATTTATTTTGAAGTCTTTTTCAGACTATTCGATAATATTAATTCATCTGAATTGAATTTTGTAAGTTGTTGATTTATTGTTTGCCTATCTTCCTATTAGTTTCTGTCATACGTTTTAGAGACTTTTTTCCCCCTCAGCTTGAGATTTTTGTTTTGGTGATTTTCTCTGACTGAAATGAATTTTTTTCTTTTAATCTTAGTTTCTCAAGGACCTATAAAGGTTTTTAGTCCAGAACTAGCTTTTATATTACTTGCTACGTCTCCCAGAGCAACATCAAGGAAATTCTGGATACTTCTAGGTACTGGTAATGAGGCAGTATCTAATCTTTTTAAGCTATAGAAAGGAAGTTTCTCATTACCTATTATGCAGATAGCAGTCAACTGCAGGCTTTTCTCCTCTCCTTTACCCTTCCTGTCCTAAGTTTTAAGCAGTGAGCGTATGGCCCTCAGGCAACCTCTGTCTCTCTGGTCCTGGGCCTCAGCAATCCTAAAGTGTTAATTTTATATGCTTTGCATTTTCATTAGTTTCTGCTTTACACTATTAGTCTTGTTTTAGAGATCATTTTATAACTTTTCATATATTTACTTATATTTAATTTTGATAGGTGTTTAAATCAAAGTGTAGGGGCACCTGGGTGGCTTATTTGGTTAAGCATCTGGCTGCTGATTTCGGCTCAGGTCATGATCTCCCAGTTCCTGAGACTGAACCCCACATCGGGCTCTGCACTGACAGCGCAGATCCTCCTTAGGATTCTCTCTCCCGTATCTCTCTCTGCCCCTCCCCTTGCTCATGCTCTCTCTCCCTCTCTCTCTCTCTCTCTCTCTCCCTCAAAATTAATAAACTTAGGGGCGCCTGGGTGGCTCAGTCGGTTGAGCGGCCGACTTCGGCTCGGGTCATGATCTCACGGTCCGTGAGTTCAAGCCCCGCGTCGGGCTCTGTGCTGACTGCTCAGAGCCTGAAGCCTGTTTCAGATTCTGTGTCTCCCTCCTTCTCTGACCCTCCCCCCTTCATGCTCTGTCTCTCTCTGTCTCAAAAATAAATAAACGTTAAAAAAAAATTAATAAACTTAAAAAAAAATAAAGTGTGGGCCTTAACATGTAAGCTTATTACATCACCTTGACTGGATTTTGAAGCACAGGAATCTCTCCTAAGTTGGGGATTCTTTTCCCTGGGATCCAACCTCATTTGGTAATTCATGATATGCCATATCTTGGCTTCTAAAATTTTAGCCCTTACTTGGCATGGTGTAGGATGTAATGTCTGCCACTACAAGTGGCCTCTGACTTCTGTCCCTTTCTCATTAACCTTATAGGATCCCTATACTCTCCTTTCTTGTCAGTCTCGAAGGCACTCCCTGTATCCTTCAGTTCTTTCATTATAGTCCTTGATGGTCAATTAAAGAAGCCATTCTTAGCACCTAAAAAAATGTACTCCTGAGGACAGATTAATATTCACACCCCCCTGGCAGGTGAAAGGCAATAATTACATTCCATATGTCTAATCACAGAAGAAAATGAAGAAGAACAAAGCACTAAGTGTTCAGTCTTCCTAAGTAATGAAACTAATGATGTGCCATACTTTTCTAAGAACTTTGTTTCCTCTACTGAATATTTTTCCTTTATGTGCCTGACTTTCCATTAAATCTCACCTCAGATGTCATGTCCTCAGGGAAGGGGTTAATAATTCAATTAACTGTACTTTTCAGTGTCTGGAAATTATCTTGATTGTTATTATATTTCTGTATTGTCCCTTCCTACTAGATTGGAAACTCCATGACAGAGGAGGCATGTCTGCCTTGTTGTTTCTTATGATCTCCGAATACCTAAAAACATGTGCAGCACTCAGCATGTATTCATTAAGTACTTGGCCAATGAACAAGTGGATTAGTTTTGTCCATGATTCAGAGCTGGTCACTCTGATGATAGTTTACAGAGCACTGTGTGACATCACCAGAAGTGAAGGTTAGTGGAGATTATTCATCTGACACCTTTATTTTACAGAGGAAAGAGCTGAGGCTTAAGGCGTAACATACTTACCCAACTTGTGGCTGGAAAGAAAATGAAGTTGATTTTCTTTTATCCATGCTATATCGACAGATTCTGAAAGTAGGGTTGGAGCCCCTGCTGAATGCTGGTGCTCAGCAAATATAGATGCACTGACTAGATTCTAGACTGACCTCTGTTACTTTTACATATGTAAATTTGGAGAGTCAATTAAGTCTTTGTGGGACTCAGTTTCTCTATTTGCAAGATGATATGTGTCTTATTTTATAGGGTTGCTGTGATAATTTAGTGGGATAATTAAAAAAAAATAATGTTTATTTTTGAGAGAGAGAGGAAGAAAAGTGGGGGAGGGACAGAGAGAGAGGGAGACACAGAATCCGAAGCAGGGTCCAGGCTCTGAGCTGTCTGCACAGAGCCCAATGTCGGGCTTGAGCTCATGAACCATGATATCTTGACCTGACCTGAAGATAGACACTTAAGCAACTGAGCCACCCAGGCACCCTTAAGTGGAATAATTTTAAAGGATGATTTGGCAATCCATGTGTCAATCCTGCTTGGCAGTCGCAGAAAGAAAAGGAAGCATAAAAGGAAGGTCACTGCCCTTGTGCCAACTGCACTTATTATGAAGACAGAGAGATTGATGTTCAAGAGTTGGGGCAAGAGACATAAGACCTAAAGAAAGACTTAGCAGGCAAAGAGAAAATATGAATAGAGGCTGGTGATATAAACTCACCATCATGGCAGGAAGAGTTGGAGAGTGGGCCCCTTTCTGTTTCTCTGTGAAAATAGTTTTGTAACTATCAGAATCATGATAGAACTGCCAGAGGAATGAAACCAGTAATGCAAATTTTTTATGTCAGATATCTGTCTAGGATGCTGTGAAATCACCAAATTTTCATCAAAATGGAAAAAGAAAGGAATTCTGAGTGCTTTGGTTTAATTTATCTAACATTCATTGGTAATAGTTCATGTTTCCCTGAGTCTGGTGGATGTCATGGGGCAGTCTGGGTACCTGAGTCGGATGGGGATCTGGAAAGAATAGGATGGGTCAGTGGATGCTGTGTAGGCCAACCATCATGGTCTTCTATAGCATGGATTAACGACGGGATAGTTTCAAAATGGAGAAATAACTACTGGAAAATGTCCTGATTTGACCACTAGGAAGTCAATGGCAACCTTTTTAGAGAGCAGCATCGTATTAGAGGAATGAGCAAAATTTAGATTGGAGGATATTTGTAAGTGTGCAAACTGAAGAAAAGAGTATAGATTGTTTTCAAGAATGTGAGTGGTGAATTTTCTTGAGGTGTGCAGAGTTGAGAGAACACTTTTGTTACAAGGAAGATTTGTTGGTAAGCAAAATAGGGCAAAATCTAGGGGGAAAAAGAGGCTCAAGGAAAAAAAAATGTTTCTTCAAGGAAGAGAGTAAGATACACATGCAATGCTAATGAAGACTAAAGAAAAAACTTGAGTGGGGAGAGTTGAAGTTATCAGGAACCCAGTTTGTTGAGATCAGAATTTACTGGTATTCTTTATAAGGGAATCTGGTTTTAGATACTTAAATACACATCTAATTGACACCAAAATCAACGTCCCTCCTCAATGTCTGCACCCATCAGTCTGTTAAGTGCCTTTTCTATTAAGAAACATATTTGGTTGGAGAATATCCATTTGGCCAGGGGGGTAAAGATGAGGGAGATAAATTAGTTGGGCCAGATTACAGGATATCTCAGAGTTTGAGCTTTTAAAGAATAAAGAAAGACCTTTGTGGTAACTATCCATGGTACTAGAGTCAGGGTTAATTATTGGGTTCTGGGGACCTTGGAGGATTATCTATTATGGAGTCTTTACAGAAAGGAGAGGAACAGTCAGATGTTGGAGGAGAAATCATAAACTGCAGTATCATGAAAGCTAAGGGAGGTGGGTTATGATGCCTAGAAATCATGGGAAGGATGGCTTGTAGATATATCAAATCTGTATGAAACTATTTGAAATTAGAGAATATAAGGTCTTCTAACTTGACAAAACAAATCTGGACTGTTGAGGTAGGAAGGAATTATGTGAGTTCAAAGGATGAGAGTGAATGAAGGTAGCAGGGATCAGAAACAATCGTCAAGAGCAGAGAGCATCAATTATACAGTCACAATTTAAGGTAGCTATCCATCTCAAGTTGTGGTAAAAGTTTTCTTTGGTTTCTTTTTATGTCTCTTAAAAGGGGGAAGGGTTGGGCCCTTCCTCACCTAGTCTTTGCTTGAAATCCAGTAGGGGAGCCACATTCGTACAACCTTGGTGTCCAAATAAAGCTTAGATGTGTGGCCTATTCTTTGATGTCAAATCTGTAGTAGAGCTTTGTAACAATCACAGGGACCCGAAGAACATTTTCAAAGATCTTATTCTTCTGTGGAATGGAAGGAGAGGCCACCTTAAATCCCTAGGTATTCTGTGTTCAGAGGTCTTTTCAAATTTGACCCATTGGCAGACTTGAATAAATGGACTGAAAATTGAACATTAAATAATTTTTTTGGCTAAGCTTAAAAATGATTTTTGTTCATCCATTTTGTAAAATTAATGGTTATAAAGTTGACTATACTTAACAGTTTAGGAAAACAGATATGAACAGCCATATTCATATTACCTGAACATCATACGTCATAACTTAAAATTATCAGTGGTTCTTTGTCATCCTTAAAATAAATAAATAAATAAATGAATAAATAAATAAATAAATATTTTTTTCATATAGTGGCAATTAACTTTCATTGCAACACTAGGCCTTTTTAAATTATTTGAAACAAGTGATATTCTATAGTTTCCAAAATTAATATATAAAATATTCCATTGATTTGATGTGCCATAATTTATTTACCTATTGCCTCTATTATTGGAGAAAAGACAAATTCCATATTTTTTTTTGTAAATATACATTGCTATAAATAATTTTGGATCTATACATTTTTCTTCGTGTAGACTATTAATAGGATCAAAGATAGGATGTTAATTCTGTTTAATAGAAAAAGAGCAGATACTAGTCTTTTTTGAAAAAGTTTATTATACAAATATTATAAACACAAGAATGATAATAAGAAAAATATACCTATAATACCACCATCCAAATAAAACAGCTTTCTTCATTTTTCAGTTTTTCTAGAAGTCTTGCTTTATGTGTATACATAATTTTTATATATTTAACATTATTTTTCTATATGAAACAAAATCCTTACAACTCTTTTTAAAGGCAGCATGATATTTCATAAAGTTAAAATAACCATGATCTAATTAGCCTTCCCTTTCATCTGGTTAGGTAGTGTTGCTAATTTTTCCCATCATTAAATTCGACTATAATGCTATCACTATTGCCAACAACTTTTTTTCTATTTAAATACTGTTGAATTTTGAATTTGGATGGATTTTGAAAATGGGATTACTAGGCCAAAGGGTATGAACATTTTTATAACCCACTACTTCCTGAAAGTCTACACTAATGTCCACTTCTCCAGTGTGCAGACATGCATTTGTCTCAACTATTTTTCTTAGCAAAGGTAGGCAACTTCATAAAATGGAAAGAATTTTAGTTGAAGTTAAAACTCAGCATCGACATTTGCTAGTAGAATTGCCCTAGGCAAGTTCCTTAATTTGTTTGAACATTATTTCTGTAAAATGGAGATAATATCTACCTTAGAGGGTTAAACATAGAGTATAAAATACAACCTAATTACAGGGCCCTTAAATGGTCACTATTTAACCCATTTGGTATGTTAAAAAATCTCATTGATTTAATTCCATTTTCTTTGCAAGGGTATGAGCATGTTTAACCACATTTATTTGATAGATTTAAACACACTTTATTTAGTAGGATCTAGGTTGGACTTTTTAACATTTCTGAAATCAGATTGTATTTTAAAGTCAAAGTAAATATTTAATATAGTAGGCATTCTTTTGTTCTCCTTGAAAAGTGGTTATTAATTCTCTGTTACATCTTCCAGTGTTTTTAGAATGAAAAGTATATATTTTTTCTTGTGTGAATAATGTGCTTATCATCTCTTTTGTTCATTTATTTAATGATTTCTTGATGATTTTCTTATTAATTTGAACTCCTAAAAGCATAACATTTTTAACCATTTCTCCTGTTTTCTGCTATTCTATTATTCTTTTTTTAAAAAATGTTCTCTTCTGTTTGGGGGTGGGATGGGGAAGCAGGAACTACAAAATTGCATATGCTTCAATTTGCTATTCTCTCCTCTTTGCAATTTCTTGTTATTCTTCCTCAGATCCTGGGTAGGCAATTTCCTGTTAATTTTTTCTTATCTTTTTCATAGCTCTTCATACTGTGTTGTAATTGGCCTTTTTAGATCTCTGTCCACCCCACTGGACTCTGGGGTATTCAAAGGCAAAGGAGAGTGTGTTATTTATTTAGAAGAGAATAAACATTTAATAGATGCTAGATGAGCAAATACATTTAACCCTGGTTCCGTGGAGGTCATTTAAAGTGTAAGTCTAAAGCTCCCTCTCTCTATCATCACCCATAAATTTGCTGATCAACTTTCCTAATAGCAGTCAAATACTCAATATATTTTTCTTTGGTTTGTAGTAATATTCCAACTATCTGCTTCCCTGGCGCCAGACACACACCCTCATTGCGTATTTAATATCTGCAGCTGTTTGTTTCATTGTCAAGATTGCCCATTTGTGAGCTGAATGACCACCTAAAGAAAAGAGAAGGATGTTTGCCTAATAGAGAAATAATACTAAATGCAATTGATCTGTCTTTCTATTTTTGAAATATCACTATCTTCATTATTGCTATTTTGTGTTTTGAAATAGTCTATCATTTTAGTGCCTTTTTTTGTGGAGAATATTCCTTAACTTTTTTTTTTCTATTTTATTTTGCCCAATAAACTTTAGATTTATTTTGTTTACTTCCCAGAAAATTTCTGTTGGGATTTTGATGGAATTTTGTTAAATGTGTAAGTTAACTTGAAGGAAGACAAAATCTTTACCAGTGTTAGTCTGTTCAGCTAAGCGTTGATCTCTTCCTTTTAGATTTATCTGATTTATCTCTCTTAAAGTTTTTAATATTTTTTTGTATAGGTTACAACAGATCTCACAGTATTTTTTTTCTGTATACATAATTTATGAATATATGTTTGCATGTATATTATAAATAAAATATAATCAATAATGTGTTGATACTTGAAAAGTTATATCTTGGATGGCATTTCCTACACAAAACTATTTTACTTGCACTTAAGAAACCAGCACTAACTTTTACCTTGTTAATTTAGGTTAATTTTTTATAAATTGTACACTTTATAGAGTTTTTCTGTTTTTTTCATAAGGAAAAAATCATGTTGTAAAACATGCTAGAACATATTTAAAATTTTACATGTGTGTCTCAAACTTATTTTTGTTTTTCAAAATTTCTGAGCAGGTTTGTCTATTTTAGATTTTTGTTTTTGACTTTTTAAAGAGGTAGGATGCAGAATTATTTATGCCCCCTTATATTTATTGTTGATTTTGTTGTTTTGTTGGTTGTTTTGGAAACTTCAGTGCTTTATTTATTTATTTCTCAATTGATATGTTTAAATGCTTTTATTTCAGAAGTCTTCTTTGGCCAAATTTAATAATTTGTACTGTTTTTAATTATTAAGCTGTAGATAGGCTGGGTTCTTTTCCCAAATCATAGATTAGTTAGGGAAGTGTTTTTCAATTAGGAAATTCCTAGGATTTTCTGTTAATATAAAATATATCATCTATTTCTACTTTCAGAGAACTTAGCCTAAAAACAAAGGTTGTTTTAACTTTTTTCATTTTGAGATATTTATTTCTTCTATATGATCATAGCCTGTCAAAGAGAAGTTGTTTCTTTGGTGCCACGTTTAAGGGTGTGTGTGCATGTTTATTATTTATTTACTTATTTTGTGCTTTGCCAAGTTGCAATTTAGAAGATAGAGTGGAAAAAATTTCCTACTACAATCATATTTGTCAATTTTCTTCTTATATTTCAAAGTTGTAGGTTTTTGTTTTTATTACTTGTCTGATCAGTATAATGGTTTAATCATGTATATATATCACTAAGACTAATTTCATCATCATACATTGTTCATCTGAATGTCTCCTAATATTTTTTATCATAAAGTCTACTTTAAAAAATGATTTTACTTTTATTCAAGTTGTATGGGTTAATTTTTGCCCAGCCTGTTTTAAGTGCAACTTTTGACTTAAGTCTCATAATAAGTTAAAACAGATGATTTAGTGTTGTAGCTTCTACTTTTGATTTAGTATCTATTTCCTAAATTTTGCCACTTAAAAATTCTTACTTCCTGTTAAAATATATTATAATTTTGAAGATTCTGTCCTCATATTTTGTATGCCCACTTTAAATTCTATTAAGAGTTATCTTGAAATATTTCACAAGCATTTTATATTCATGTTTAATTCTTGTGCTAGGGAGTTCCAAAGGCTTACATGCTGTCCGTCCATTAATAGGTCATGAGAGCCTTCCTTGGGGCCTGTAAATTAATCATAAATTTTAAGTGTTTGGTATTATTGAGAGTAATTAAAATTTGGCATTCATGAACCAAAATGAACCCATCATTGGACTTAATTGGAGAAGCTAATTCAAACCTGTTGTTCACAATGTACGTCTCTGCACTATGATGCCTGTTCCCCACCTTTGGGTCTTTTAACTCTGACAAAGCAAGTCTGGATTATTAAGTGGGTTACAGAATCTTACATCTTTTTAAAAAAATTTTTTTTTCAACGTTCATTTATTTTTGGGACAGAGAGAGACAGAGCATGAACGGGGGAGGGGCAGAGAGAGAGGGAGACACAGAATCGGAAACAGACTCCAGGCTCTGAGCCATCAGCCCAGAGCCTGACGCGGGGCTCGAACTCACGGACCGCGAGATCGTGACCTGGCTGAAGTCGGACGCTTAACCGACTGCGCCACCCAGGCGCCCCTCCTGGTTATTTTTTCTGCTTTCCAATTTTGTATCAACATTGATGTCAATTAATTTGACTCATTAGTGTCTTTCCCTCTATTAGTGTTTCTTTATCATTTTAGAGACACTTCATTTTTGTCCATCAATGCATCAGGTCTCTTGAGTGGTGATTTCTCTGATTTAACTCTCTTTGATTTAGATTTTTTTGTGTGTTGTATATTCCCACCTCCCAATACCCCCAGACAAACTATACCCTGCATGGGAATCAAATTTTTATCTTAGCCTTTTACCTTGAGAATTCAATAATACTGCTTTAGTGTCATTTGTAATCAGGAGCTAAATTTGTTGAGATGTAGCCTATCATGAAACATATAGTTGGGAATGGACACCGATTCTGTCATGTATTGGTTATGTAAAATTTATCTTAGACTTCCTAGATGAGAAAATGACTTATCTATCTTAAAACATATTATGAGGATCAATTTAAATGTCATTACTCTTTTATAAAGTTTAAAAATGAATATAACCATTCTATGGCTCCAGGTTGGAAGGTAAATAAATAAAGCACAGTACAATGTAAAATTATAGGAGAAATCAGAACAAATTCATAGGGATTTGAGGAAGAATAATGAAGGCCACTGAGACAAGAT
Organism: Leopardus geoffroyi; assembly: GCF_018350155.1. NCBI lineage: Eukaryota > Metazoa > Chordata > Mammalia > Carnivora > Felidae > Leopardus > Leopardus geoffroyi. The sequence goes on from NC_059326.1 coordinate 190,824,957, forward strand.
GATATGGGAATAGGATCCTGAAGGATGATGTCCTGGGGTCGGGTGGTGCTAGATGGAAGGGCATTCTAGGCGGATGGTAGTATGTGTGAAAACTCAGCATTGTGGAAGGCCAGGAGACAGGAGATGCTCAACATAGAGAATTGACTGTGGTGGGTAGATTGGAGTGGTTCTGTTGAGATGCCTTCTATCATAAATTGTGTCACTCACGGCCCCATCTAGGGCAGTGATGCTAAGGTATTCTTTGGAAGACAATGAAAGGTGATTAGGTCAAGAATGGGCCCCTGGCTCAAAAGTGGCTTATTCATAGGCAGACCAGGAATGCTAAGGTAGTCTGATTAAAAAGGTTTTACCTAAAATTGACCAGTCACATTGGATTCAGAAGGGGGTGTAGTATAACGTAGCAAAAGGAGCCTATGCAGGACATCAGGGGAGCAGTCGAAGCTGTTTTCCTGACCTGCTTCAAATCCTGGGGACTTCCCAATTCCAGGCCATGTATTACTGTAAAAATAAGCTCTCTTTTATGAGGCAGCCTGTGTGAATCTCTTCTGAGAGCCAAAAGTGGCTTAATCAACATGTCAGGCCACTGATCAAAGAAATGCGGAAGAGAAGTTCATCTGAAAATTTATTTCTGAGGTAGAGTCAATAGGAGTGACTGACTTATCAACTGTGAAAGAGGAAGTCCCTAAAGAAGTGGACAAGGGTGCTTTCCTTCTTACCAATCATTATTTTTATTAATATATTTTACAAGACTGCAGTTGAAATAATATTAAATACAAATTTTTTTTTATACAGAAAGTGTAATAAAGTTAAAATAGTTCCTTGTAGTTCATAGCATTATTGCAATGCTTACAAAATTTTTGCATAGAGTGTGCAAGGATCGATGTTATTTAAAACAAAACAAAACTAAACTAAAAGGCTCTTCCTCTTACATCAAACCCAAACCCAGAGAAAAACAAAACAAAGCCCAAAATAACCCAAAGGCTGAACTCAATTGCTTTATGGGAATGGGGTTCCTTTTTCAAAGTCTCCAAGCAAGTGGGACTTCTTTGTCCTCTTTTCTGTGAAAAGCACCAGAACCTGGGTTCTCCAGGGGCGTATCTAGCCAGAACAATGACGGATGGTCTCTAACTTTTCCCTTTAAAATATGACCTCCTTAAGAGGTGTGTTTTTCCTTCATGGCCTCAAAGGGAGAAACTTTACTGAGGAGGTAGGTGGTTAATACATAGAAAACTCCAACCCCACCCCTCACCAAAACACTGCATACAAAATAAGCCAATTTTGTGTCTATCCAAAATTCAGGTGTGCCAACTCTTCCCTTTGCTGCTTAAACCTCCCCCCCCCCCCAACCCCTCATTATCAGGGAACCTAATTTTTGGCTCTGGTGATGTTAGTTCCATGAGACTCATTAAGGGTACCCATTTCTGATTTGCCATTGGGACACATTGATCAGTAAAAGAAAATTACTGAATGACTTACCCTGAAACAGGGCTTTTGACATTTTTGAACTTGTCCCTTTATTAAGGTTTTATGGGGTAAGGTTGAGCCAGAGGGGATTATAGGACTCTGGCTCGTACTGGGTCTGTGTCTGTTGGCAGCAGTGGGAAGTTCTGTCTACAAACACCCAATAGATCAGATATGTGCTGTTGAGAAAGCAAGAAAAGCAGGATGAACCCCAGTCTCTTTGCTGCTGTGTTCTCTCAGCTCTGGGTGGGGGCAGATTGATCATAGGACCTTAATATGGGCATACTGGTTTATAACCCGTTCAGATGGTCCCTGGCTGAGTTAATTCTTCAAAATGATTTTAGGTCTTTTAACTCTTACATATCAAACCCTCGTCCCTTTGCTCAAAAGATGAAAGTGCTCCAAAGCCACCAAGTTGTAAGGGACTTCAGATGTACTCATCTTCTCCTTCAGTAGTTAGAATGCCACCAATCTCATTGCTGAATCTAGGACACCAGTCAAAATGTATAGGTTCAAGGTTAAAGAGAGCCACTGTTCAGACAAGAATTGGCAAATAGGTCCCATTTCCAACTCAGATCAATGGTTGTGATGGTCTGAGTGCTTTGTCAAGAAGATTTCTGCTCACAGGGAGGGGTATGGCCCATTAGTAATGGTTGACAAGGTATGGCATGTGGGTCTCCAGCCATTATTAGAGCCTAAGTGGCCACCTTGGGTATTGAATGCATAATGCTAACTGAGTTCTTGCTACAATGGCAGAGATTGAGTTCCCTTCTATTTGATTCTTTCCTTAAGTTTTGCCACAAGTAAAGGTCAGGAAGTATGATAATCAAGACCTCATCTAAAATAAGATCTTTGTCTTTTGAAGTGAGGAATAGGAGAAGGAAATGTATGTGTGCAGAAATGCTGACTTGCTTAGCCTATGCCTATAAATCACTAAGTATTACAATTTTCTCTTAACTGTAATGCTGACACCCCAGGCATCTTTCAATTTGTAAGGACAAGAAGTCTGACTTAAGAATCAAACAGAGCAAACAAAAAAAGCTTTTTTTGGTTCCAGATTCTATTGTTCAGACAGATCACTTATATTTTCACTGCAGATATCTCTACTTTAGTACTGGATGCTGTCATGGATGAGAGACTATACAGATAAAAGTTTTATAGCCTCATCCACTCAAGAAGGTCTAATCTAACAGCTGGTAGGAGACACTTCTCAACACCTTGAAAAATAGTTTGACATATTGGTGACTTCATAGCATAGTGGGTTGGAGTTAGACCCACATTCTAGCTCTGCCATTTTCTAACGAGTGGCTTTGGGCAAGTTTCCTAATCTCTTTAAGCCTCAGTTTCCACATCTGTAAATTGGAACTATAATAGAACTTAACTCAAAGGATTGTTTTGAGGATGAAATAAGTGAGTGCATATAAAACACTCAGCATTGTGCCTAACATATAGTGCTTAATGAACATCAGTCAATGAAAATTATTATAACTGGAGAATAGACTCCAACATTTGACATATCTTAGAGAAGGCTTCAGATCCATAAAAGTCACTTCCATTTTATGTTAAATTTTGAGGGTGCGATACTTTTTGGAGAGAAGGTTGAGAACTTTGCTCAGATTCTCAAGAGAATCTATAACCCCCAAATTCAGTATCATCACCAACATCTTCCTCGTTAACAATTATCGTTTTCCTGCCTTAGGACACTCCTTTGCTATACTGTTCCTATGTAACCAAACTTGTCAGGTGGGAATTTCTCACATGATGAAGTCTGAGCTAACTCTGACTGTCCCCAAATAACCCAAATGGAGAAGTAGGCTGTCAAGACAATGGCAGACGAGAGACCACTAGGCAAGTCTAGCAGGGGCAGAGTAGATTTTAGGTAAAACAGATGTTTCCTTCTTCATGTTTGTTGTATTTATCTGGCCTCAGCTAGGGCTCAGCAATGAAGCAAAATCCCCTCATTCGCTACTGAGGGTGTCTACATGCCTAATGAGGCATCTTGGACTACTTTGGCTTCCTATTATGACAGGTGGCTTTAGATTCTAAAAATACTTCTTGCTTACAGCAAGTTTTCCTTTGTTCTAATTGCAAAATTCATGGACATGGAGCTGATATTCACACTTGCTGGGCTGACAGTGAGGAGTAGCAGTTAGCATTGCTGTTGACCTTCTGAGACTGTTCAGTAATGGATTTGATGACATCATCAACACTGTTGATGACATCACACTGCCTATTGCATCAAGGGGCCTCACATTCTTGAACTGCTGTCTTTTCTCCCAGGAAGATGCTAATTTTGTACTCTATCAGTATCTGCAACAGTAAGTGTGTGTGTGGGGGGGGAGGGGGTAAAACCAAAGCAAATAACTTCTGTGAGCATGAGTCACCCCAAACTTGCTATTTTTTTCCACACTTGTGCTCTAACAATACTCAAAACAAGGACTTCCCACAAATAATTATTTTTCCTTCGCCATTCAGACCTGCCTTGAGAAATGTCAAGGACTCCATTATGAAGAAAGCTTTTCAGAACCATAGAAATCCCATTGCGTTAGAAAGTGCTAATGTGTGTGGTGTGCTAGTGCAAGCAGCAGGCTTCAGAGTGCTTTATCTCCTATCAGTGGGTTTAGCTTTGTGAATGAGAAATTCAGAGGCAACCGTACAATTTTAAATTCAGATTGCCACAAAGAAAGAGATGCATCTGACATCCCAATGCAGTAGTTTTGACTATTTCACTGGAAATATGTTGGAAGGGGGGGAACCTTCCCCTGAGGAGAAAGTGATAAAAGACCAAAAGAGATACATTTTTATCTTTGAGATAAAAAGCCTGTTTTCTAAGGTTGTTTCTTTTATTATAACATTTTCCCCCACCTGCTACTGGAGCACCATGCAAATGTATCATTCCAGAAACTGCTTCGTTATCCTTTTTATGCCTAAGATTTCCTAGTGCTGGGGAAAGAGAGCAAATAGTCTTGTTTGTAACTTACTTAAATGAGGTTCTCACCTTTCACAGAGCCTTAAAAAATAAGGATCAGGTGCTTATATGGATCTGTTTGTCTCTTTGGTCCAAACATCATGCTACCTTTTGCCTAAAATAAACAAAAGCAAGATATTCTCATGGAGCTGCTTCTGTGGAGGGCAGTGTTGCCAATTTAATCCCCTTTTGGTTGAATCCAGATAAAATGCAAAAGGGCTCTTTCTGTGACATTGATTAGGGTCTGATAAATGGTGGTCGATTTCCTTAAAAAAATCTTTCTGACATGAACATTCATGCTTACAAAGAGTCATTCATTATTGATGCTATTTTAACAATATTGAATATAAGTATGGACTTAGCAATAGGCTATTGACTGAAGGGAGAAATCTCTGGTAGGAACTTGCCTTACTACACAGAGGTAGACATGGTAGAATTCAAAATAGGTCTTTTTTTGCACTCCTGCTACACCAAAGAACACACACCAACTCCTTGGAAACAAAATCAAACTGGTATTGATCTGGTTTCCCCCTCAAAACACCTTCATAAAAGACTTTTACTGTATTTTTTTCTTCCCGCATATTTTCAGATGCTGCCTCCAAAATTTCTTATTATTCTTTCAACATTATTTATTGGTCCCACCAACCATTCAGGCCTGGTGGGGACATAGGAATGGCAAGCACACTGGAGGTATAAATAACTGAGGTGATGGACGTCAACAAGATACGTTAGGTCAAAAGTGTTCTCTGGAGGACCATGGAATGTGCGTTTTTCTGGAACAGGTGATGGTGAGCTGGAACCTATGAAACTGCAGAACAGTCTCTTCAGGAGAAAGATTCTAAATTTAATTATAGGACCTTTGCTTCTCTTCTTGTCTTACACAATGCTGACCAGAGAAAGCACCTCTCTATTAAGGGTTCTAAGACAACTCTTGGAGAATCACAGCTTTCCTTTTGCACTAAGGCTTCCTCTGATTCCATCTTTCCTTTTCTCAAGAATCCTGTGAACTTGGATTTCTAAGACAAGTGGATCACTTTTATACATAGCATAGGGCTAATCTTTTTTTCTGTAGGCAAGTATTTATATTTCCAAGCACCCAGGGAAATGTAGGGTTACTCCATGCTTCCTTGGAATTCGTTTTCCTTCCAGGTCTAACACATGGCACAAATGACCTCTACGTCAGGGGTCGGCAAACTTTTTCTGTAAAGATCCAAATTGTACTTTGCTTTGCAGGTCATGAAGTCTCTGACAGTTACTTGGCCCTGCTGTCACAGAATGAAATCAGCCACAGACATCAAGGAAATGAATAAATGTGTCTGTGTTACAATAAAACTTTATCTACAAAGACTGGTGATGACCCAGGTTTGGTCTGGGGACCACAATTTGCTGACACCTGCTCTAGAGTTAAACTTGAAACAATCTTTGGTCTATGGTTGATGGATGTACAATGAAAACCATCCAAAGGAAACTGACCTAAAGGAAGTTAAAGCCAATTCAAGTTTATAAGATCTATCCCTTGGGAAAAAGAACAATTAAAAAGCCTCACACCGAGTTTCCACCTACAGAGATGCCACCATAAGGGCTTTTGACAACCTTTGTCATATGTTAGTAGGTTACCACCAAACTTGTATGACTTATTGAACAGATAACAAATATAAATGAGGGCTAAGTGTTTGGAGATCACTTTAATTTTTAAAAATCTTCTGAAGAATATTAGCATACTAGAACTTCTAGAATATTGACGATTCATTTGAACTCTTTGTTATACCCCCTGCTCCTTAATATCCTCAAAGATGTGATTGTCTAGAAGGTATTATATATAAAGATGAGAAAGAATCTCAATTTCTAAAATTAAAGTTTATCAGATTTTAATGTAAAAGATTTTTTTTTCCAGAATTAAAACTTTTTCTCATGACCATGGACAAATTTTCTAGTTGGAGGAAGTTGGGAGAAAAAAAATATACACTTAAGAACTTAAAATGCATTTTACCGAATTCTGCAGTCAGAACTGAAATACGTGATTTAATCTATGCCAAGTTTCCTGCTTATTACCTGGTATACTGTGGTCACTTAGCACAAATGAAAACCAGAATTTTTTATTATGTCTGTCCCCCACAGGTGCTTCATTTCTATTCTTGGTTTGCTATTATTATTTTTATCCTATTTGTGATCTGATTACCTTTAGGATTAAATTCTGCAAGTGGGATCCCATTACTCTCTTTTTTTTATATTGGCATAAAATTACCAAGGGGCTCATCTTAGACTTTCATATAACGATTAGAACAAACTCCGAGGAAAGAAGTTCAGGGAACCTTCTGTTTTCTTGTCATCCATAGATAGTGTACTTGAGACAGTAAAATACAAAGATGGTCTCTCTGCTTAAAAACACTTAGTCTTAAGGTAATTAGCCATGGAAGGCCTCACAGCTACTACTGTTTATTTGAATGGCGGGGCGGGGGATGCTCCTCGGGGCCAAGGGGGGCTTCTTCTATTTGGCAAAACCCTGTATATAGTACATGCAGATTCTGGCAGTATGATCCTACAGGAAAGAATACTGATGGAGAGCAACTTAACATGTTTTTAGGGTTTTCCTTTTTAGACTCTTAGTGTTGCAAACTAAGTAGTCTTGCCCGTGAACAACTCAATTCCTCCACATGGGATACCGAGAAGGAGTGACTGGAGGGGGTATGGGGTCTGGAATCCAGCAGGGCTGCTGACCAAGCTAGGAAACCACCCCTCCCCACCCCCCGACCCACTCCTAAAGCAACACACAGCTTGCTTTTTACATCCTTTGTATACAAACCTCAGCCTGATGCTTGAGTGTCATCTCAAAAATATCAAACCTCATATTCGTTTCCAAAACTTTCTCTGCTTGTGAAGTAAGAAAAATTAAAACCTTGTTGAAGAAAAAAAAAACACAAATGCCATCCAGGCCTACCAATATGACCTCATTTAGGATTGTGGGGCCGCTGCTTGCCAAATGGCATCCAGGACTGTCTAAGCCAGTTACAACTCCATACGGGCTCCTGAGAGTCCATGTCTGTCAGCCACCTGGTTTGTCTACCAGTTTTTAAGATGCCCACTCATGACTAAACCATTCCCCCTCCAATCGCCCAAAAATAAACTACAGGTAACAACAAGATAAATAGGATGTGCTTCTCCTTGCTGAGTGCATTGACTTAAGGCATAGGCACATTTCTCCCTCTTTGAACAGAGATGGTGTAATCCCCTGTCCCAGCACAAGAGCTGGCCAGGGTGACCCTGGAGCATGACGATGAAGGTGGAGGGATGAGAGGTAGCTGATGGCGGGAACTAGGGAGGTGCCTCCACTTATGGGGGAGTGGTTTCGCTGGGCCGTTGAGGACACGGTGAGTCTGAGAGAGACACTTGACTCAGTTTATATTGCTTTCCAGTGACCATTTCTGGGGGCAGGTATTTCAGATCAGTGATTGTTGGGTCAGTATTCTTGGAGAAAATATAATGGTGGATTTAGGAATATAAATATCCCAACAAAAATATATATAAGGATATTGAAGCTAGAGTTTGTGCGTATCTTTAGAAATAAAAAGGCAAGTCTCCCAATTACCTACCAATCCCAGGAAATATATAAAAATTAATTAGGTTTTCTAGGCTCCTCTTAATTAGGTTTCCATTCCCAAATGGTTTCTCTTGGGGTGGGGGTTCCTCTCTTAAGGATTTTGAGGCTGGAGTCCACTGGATAAAGTCACAAGTGAGGATGAAACAGACTTTGAGCCATTTTTTTCCTTTAAACAGAGACATATCACCCATTTATTCTTTTCCTGTCAGGCCACTGAGTAGCTTCCAGCCGACTGAGGAGCAGCTGTTATCCTATTTTGTGCTGATTTACAACTCCTATTTTGACTGTGGGATAATATGTAATTTTGAAGGAACATAGCAGGAGTTGGGTGGGCAGTTCAAACTTTGCTAAAATTCATCCTCCACATTCATCCAACTACAAAGGCCCCAGTACATTCGGCTGTGAAGGGAGAACAGCCATTTTGAGTTCCCACAGCCAACTTCTATGGCACTGCCCCATCCCTAACTTGAAGAAGGGGAAGTTGGCGAGCCTTACGAAAGCTAAAAAAGGAAACGAAGTATCTGCTGCAATACAAGGGTCTCAGTGCTTGAGTGTGACTTAGAGATTCCCGCCATCACTGCCTTGTAATGACACTAAAGGGGAAGATGCGTGGCTGCTTAAACATGTAGGTGACTATTCGGTAAGAGTCTGATACACTGTGTGGTTTTGAAGGGTCTGGGGAATATTGGGCCTGAATTAGTGTTTTGATTTTATCATGTAGGTGGTAGGGTTGAAATGGAAATGATGGTGGATATCACAGGGTCACCCATGGTTCCTTTTGTACTGAAACCTCATTTTATACAGAGGATATATATATTTATTTATATATATTTATATATATTTATAGCCACCCACACGCATACGCATACACCCACGTCCACACCCACACCCACACCCACACACACACACACAAGGTCTTTGATAGGCTTTCTGTGTTCTAGTAAAAATAGCTGGCAGCCAGTGTCTAAAGCCAAAAATGGCCTTTATGCTGCCAACAAGGTCCACTATGGATGGTCTCTCAAAGGCAGACACTTGTGTTTATCTGACAAGTGGAACCAGTTCCTGCCTGGGACAGGAATAATCTCCCATTGGCGCAGACGCAGATCTCGAAGACCTTCTGCCTCGTTCCTGTAGGCGTGTAGGATCCGTGAGGCAGTCTAGGTAGTTTGATTTTCGCAGCATCTAACTTAATCTAAAGAAAGTGAACAGGAAGGAAAGAGGAGTTAGAAGCTGCCCTTTATTCTCTTGACATTCAGAAACAGTAGATGAAGTTCAACTGCTGTGTTGAGTATTCTAGGCCCTGGGAATTCAGAGACGAACGTGACAGATAAAGTCTCTATCCTCAGGGAAGCATATATTCTACCAAGACAATGTCTCACTGGTCTATATTAGCATTTTACAAAAAGTTTAGCATGTAGAATATGAAGAGAGTCCTAGAGTGAAATGAATTTGGAAATGCAAGGTTGATAATTTCTTTACTATGGATGGGCCTTCACACCCCAGCTCTGTCTGTGTGCATGGGAAGACTGCAAGAACATGCAGTGCTTTCTGGTCTTGAATGACTGTTAAGATTATAATCAATTCCTCCAGAGTCTGGATTCTGAGAGCTATAATCTGCATATGTGATAGAGCCACTATTTCTACACGTGTATGATTTTGGGTTTGTGGCTGTTTGAAGAGACCATTTTGATAACTGAATACTTTATCTAACTAGCTCTTTTAAAACAAATATAGCAAATGCCAAACCCATCAAGAGGTGGATTGGGTACACAAAAGCAGGTGGGGATGGGAAAGCTCTAACTAGATATGAAAAGTGGAATACAGTTTTGATTTAAAAAAATACACATTTTTTCCGTCTATTTAAAAACTCTTAAATGGAAAAGTTCACCTATGCACGTGACGGAGACATTTTTAAAATTTTGCAGTTCAATCTTATTTTCTTGGGGATTTACCTTACCTTGTCTACACAAACCCAAGTAGCTATTCTATTCACCAAAGTTGGATTATATTGGGTGGAAGAATTAATATCTTCAGTCCTCCAACGTCTTCTTGCCTAGTCTTACCCTATTTAAGGTTTGCCTTGTTCTGATTTGGGATAGCTGTTGGATCACACTCTCCATTCTCAAAGTAGAACCATACAATGTAAACTTTGAAAGTCACTGTGAGTAAATTAAGCTCAGCTTGAGTTAGATGTACGTGATATACAGCTTAATCATGCCAGCTACCTAAATCTTACTTTCGGGTGACGAGAGAGAGAATTTAGAAATAGCATTCATTTTTATAGCCGTGTGTATAATTCTCTACTTGTAGTACATGCTATTACTTCAGCGCTTACAAACAATGAGCCATAACTCTTCTGTGTTGTGGGTTAAGCTTATGACGGTGCTGTTCAACATATTTGTTCCCGAAACAAAACCTGATTGGCTCCTCTTGTTTGAAAGTGGGATCAACTTCAGTGCCACGGGAGTCTGGGAAAGGTGTGGGAAAGGTTGGCTTGTTTGGAGCTGGATCTCTCTGAATTTGTGTCCTTCTCACCCCTACCTCTCCATCTTTGGACTCCAGCCTCAGCTCTGTTCTGCAGGTGGCTTCCATGTTGCCGGCTTCTGCATTTATTTCGACTCCTTTTGGGGCCTCCATCACCAGAGACCGGGTCGGGGACTCCAACCTGAAATACACACAAGACTAACACTAAAAATCCCATTTCGTTGTTTTGTTTTGGTAAATTTGAGAGGGAGTTGCTGCTCAGAGCATTGAAACAAAACAGCATTTCTGTATTCGTGCTGGAAATTCTTCTAGCTTTGTTTTACAAACCTGGTCAGGTTTATGACAGAGGACATAACCTACCTGGGCATGGTCTTCATTGCATATGATGAGGATTATAAAGAAGGTGTTCTAGGATCCTGGCTTCATTTTATCTCACACCCAGCTAATTATTGCTTTATTGGTGTAGTTAACCAAGTTCTCACATAACTTTTATTTATTTTTAGAGTAAGGCTATCTCAGGTCTAAACTGAGCTTTCTAAAATTGGTAGATACTCCTTCTACTTTGTCAAAAGAAGCAGCATCAGAGGTTAAAGCAAGAGACCTACCAGTTAGACATGCCCGACTCAAGCCCCGGGGATGCCAGTAGTAGGTGACTTTCGCAATACTCTTCTCTCCTCACTTCTTTCTTTTCCAAAATTTCTCAATTTCTCCTTAGTATTCTCATCTATAAAGTGCCTCAAATGGTGCTTGGCACATTGGAAATGCAGTGTATCTATTAACTGTTCCTATTACCGCTGCTATTGTTTTTATACCATGGAATCATAAAGAAATCTCCGGCCTTACTCAAATAGTTGTCAAAAGAAGAGCTGAACTGATCCTTGGTTGCTGGGGGAGGGAGAGGGTAAGGACTTTGACTACAAAGGGGCAGAATGGCAAGGAGAGGTTTTTAGTGATAAACTTTTTTTTATATCTTGATTGTAGCGGTGGTCACATGACACTCCGTGTTTGGGAAAACTCACATAACTGTACCCAGTAAAAAGTAAACAGTAAAAAGAGTAAACAGTAAAAAGTAAACAGTAAAAAAGTAAACAGTAAAAAGAGTGGATTTTACTGTATGTAATTAAAAAAGGAGAGAAGGTGAATCAGCTACGCTTATGTTAAGTATTATGACCCAACATGATAATACTCCTTAGAAAGATCTTTGCCTAACTCATTTAACGTGAGAAATATTGACCATCCCCAGAATAGTCTAGATTTTAGTAGTATTGCCAAATAGAAATGAATGAACATCTTCTCTGTTTACCAAGAAAGTACCCCAACTTAGGAAGCACAGACCTCAGCATGGCTCTCAACTGCTCTGATTCAGACCAGTCTCCTGTGTTTTATTCATATGCTCCCAACTTTCAGACACGTGGAACATGTTCACAAGGAACAGCATCCTCTCTGCCAACTGCTGGCTCCCTGTACTGCGTCCACCACTCCTTGTAAACCCTCTCGGGTTTCAGCAAGTGGCAGGAAGAATGAGCTGACCAGGGGAGACACCACCATGGAGCAATCCCAAGCCTCATCCCATAGGTGCCAAGAGAGGGCTTTTCTATGCTTCTGAGTCTGGGTTCCTGATGTTTGCTTCTAGGCAGCAGCGTTCTCCACTGATGTTTGTATTTCCCCTGCAGTGACTCAACCAGAGTCCCAAAGAAAAATGACAGGTCTGTAGCACTGGTGAAAGATTGACTTGAGCTTCTGTGGAACTCTCATTTTTCCCTTTGCCATCTCAGCCCTTGTAATGGAAAAAATCCCCCATCCCTCCTGGCTCCTCATAAGTTCTTCCCCAAGTTGGGGCTGAGCCCCCTCTAATTACAATTTACTTCATTTGCACATGGTTTCTCTCACTTTGCCCTCAATACAAGGAGGGGGGTCTTGACATCAGAGCAATGGGGAGTGACGTCTGTGCAGTGCAGTCTTGCCTAGGACCTTAATCCAACTCCATTCAGCTCCTCCTGCACTCTTGATACTCTCACTTTTGAAACATGAAGGTGGTTTTGTGCCATTTTCTTTGTTTCTCTCCTGCAAAGTCTGGCTGGCTTACAGTTTATCCTGCATTTTGTAACGTCTTTTCTTTGTACTAACGTTGATACCTTTTACCCTCAGAAAGGCATAAGGTTCCCCTCTGGTAATATTTTTGTTCAACTCCAGCTTCCTTCACCCAATTCTCAATGGCACAGCTGTCATCCATCTTCTCCAGGTGACAGTCTCATGCCATCTTCTCTTTCCCCTTCCTTCTTCTTCCCTCCCCCTCTTCTTTGACCAGTTAGCCTACAGCTTCTCCCTACTCAGTATACTAATGTATCTCTAACCTGGGCTATTTGACTGCCTCACAAGTTTTGTCTCTCATTCTTCCTTTCTTTCCAGCATACTTCACAAATAGGTCTACCTCCTGAAGTGCATTTTGAATATGTCACTTCTTGTATCAGTAGGTGATGGGCACCGTGCAAAGTGCTTTATACATATTACCTCATTTAATCCCTCACAAAAACCCTATGATTTCGATATACTCTCTTAGTCTTTTTTTTTTTTTTTTTTTTAATTTTTTTTTTTCAACGTTTATTTATTTTTGGGACAGAGAGAGACAGAGCATGAACGGGGGAGGGGCAGAGAGAGAGGGAGACACAGAATCGGAAACAGGCTCCAGGCTCTGAGCCATCAGCCCAGAGCCCGACGCGGGGCTCGAACTCACGGACCGCGAGATCGTGACCTGGCTGAAGTCGGACGCTTAACCGACTGCGCCACCCAGGCGCCCCTCTCTTAGTCTTTTTAAAAAAAATTTTTTTTTCAACGTTTATTTATTTTTGGGACAGAGAGAGACAGAGCATGAACGGGGGAGGGGCAGAGAGAGAGGGAGACACAGAATCGGAAACAGGCTCCAGGCTCTGAGCCATCAGCCCAGAGCCTGACGCGGGGCTCGAACTCACGGACCGCGAGATCGTGACCTGGCTGAAGTCGGACGCCTAACCGACTGCGCCACCCAGGCGCCCCTATACTCTCTTAGTCTTGATAGTGCACAGAAGGATGCAAAGGTAAGAGACTTGCTCAGGGTTGTACATCTAGTAAAAGGGCATAGGTGAGATTCAAACCCAAGTTTAGTGGAATACCAAAGCCAGTATGTTTTCCACTATATCTTACCACTTACAGAAAAAATTGGACTTCTTTCTTGTCTATCATATCTTCACACCATTCTTTAAATTTTATTTGAGAGAGAGAGAGAGAGAGAGACAGAGACAGAGACAGAGAGAGAGGGGAGAGAGAATTCCGAGCAGGCTCCACAAAGTCAGTGCAGAGCCCGATGTGGGGCTTGAACTCACGAACTGTGAGATCATGACCTGAGTTGAAGTTGAACACTTAATCAACTTAGCCACCAGGTGCCCCTTCACACCATTCTTTGTAAAGTCCACCTCTTCATGGAATTAGCACCTGTATTTCCAAAGCCAGTATCTATAAATAAGGGTAAGGTGATAGTATTGCATATGGCTCAGTGATACATACTTCCCCGTATGCGATATTTCTCAAAATTTAAATAACTGACATTAGTGACATCAAGTTCAGGACATGGTGAATGTGTTCATATTTGGTATGTAGCATTCAAACAGACTGATCATACAAATAGATAGCTGGGGTAAAAACATTCAAACGGACTGATCATATAAATAGACAGCGGGGGTAAAAACAATTTAACATAGAAAAAAATGTTTAGAGCTAGGAGAACTTGATCAGATGGCGCGCTGGCATTTCAGATGGACATTAGAATTCCCTTTACTGCTGTGCGCCTCCTGTGGGCTCTGAGATCAGCAGGTGGGCTCCATGGCCAGAGAAGTGGACTCCGAATGACTGCTATCTTTTTCTCCCCTCTCAGTCTTGAAAGTATCAGGGAGCTGAGAAAGGGCGCTACTCTGAAACTGTCTTTTATTGTGAAAAACTACAATAAGGGTAGAAATGGCGATTTCCTGGAAGCAAAGACAAAAAGGTAACTGCATTCTGCTTTGTAGCCTATCTATCTTGATATCTTTTGCTGTTAGGCAGACTTAATAGTTAAGTTCGTTCACATGTTAATCTTTCCCTTGTGGTAAAAAGCTCCTACCAGAGCCCTGGGAGCCTGCATAGAGCACTCCTGTGATGTCAATTTCTGACACTAGATAACCAGTCACAGCACAGTGGCTAAAATAGCATTGAGGAAGGAAAAATGGGAGGCGGCTCCATTCTGATGGGGGACATTTGAGGGTCCTGCTGGTTCTTGGAAAGAAATACTGCTTCCATTAGAAGAGAGTGCAACCGTCTTATGGCAGGACTGAACAGACTCAGAACTGAAGAATGGCCAGGCAGGGAGGTCCGTGGGCTGGGCCAGGTCCTCAGAAACAAGGGTTCTCAACAGTGGGCATCGGAATCACCTGGAGGGCTTGTTAAAATACAGATTGCTGGGCTCCACCCCCAGAGTTTGGATGCAGTAAGTACTCGTGGCAAGTTGAAGCTGCTGGTTCTGGGATCACACTTTGAGAATCATTGCCCTAAAGCAAAGGTCATAATCTCAGGTGCCCACAAAGACTATGCAGGTGATGTAAATCAGTGACCCATAAGAAAGCTGTGAGGAAAACAGTTTCTGCACAGCAATATAAGGCAAGTGATGAAAATGCTTTCCATAGGAGGCGGCTCCTATTCTAATTTGGCTGATTACTGATGACCTTTGTAATGTCCTGAGCTGTTTTGTTTTTTTTTTTATTTCCTATTCCCACCCATTGCCTTTTCTCAAGAGTAACTACTATTATGAATTTTGTGTTGGCTATTTTCTTCTCTTTATAGTATTACTACATGTTTGCATCCTTATGCCATTGTGTACCAGTGCATGTTTTTAAACTTGACGCATAAAACAAGTCCACTTAGATATTCTTCAGCGACTTCTCCCCCACCTCAACATTATATTCCTGAGGTGCAGCTATGCTATAGCACATAGCTGTGATTTATTCAGTTTCCCCGGTGTCCTCTTAATTTGTCCATCCCTCTGTTGGACATTTGGGTTGCTTCTAGGTTTTTGTCTATCAACAGTACATCTCAGCACATTCTGTATGCGGCTCCTGGTACACATGTGTAATTTTCTTGAGGACACATATGTGAAGAGTGGAATTGCTAGCTTCTGGAGGATGCATAATTACAGCTTTTGTAGATACTAGTAGCTCATAGTAGTGTAGTGTGTACAGGTCCCACCAGTACTATATGGAGTTCTGGTTCTTCTCTCTTGCCAGCATTTGATAACGTTTTAGTATGACACGAGTGTGAAATGGGATGCTATTGTCTTTCAAGTTTGCATTGCCCAGATTAGTAATGGAGTTAAGCATCTTTTCATTTGTTTGGAAGCCATTTGGGATTCTCCTTCAGTGAAATGTCTTTTGTCTATTTTAATTGTTTTTATTGTTATTTTGTGTGTGAATTGTAGCCATACTTCATATTCTGAAAAAGAAGTATTTAGCAGTTTGATGTATTTACAATTTCTTTTTGAGTCTGTGGTTTTTGTCTTTTCACTCTGTGCTTAGCATGTTTTCAAGAATGGGTTTTATATTTTATATTTTAATAGCGACAAATTTATGGTCTTTTCCTCTAGGGCTTGTGCTATGTCTTATTTGAGCAATCCTTCCCTACACTGAGGTCATAAAGATCTAATATACTGTTTTCAAAACTTTCAAGCTTTGCTTTTTCATGAAGTTTCTAATTCATCAGTATAACTTTGGTGTATGGTCTGAGGTTGGGGTCCAAACAGATGTATATCCATGATCTTATCATATATTGAAAAGCCCATATTTAGCTTTGCCATATGGCATTGCCATATACCTATGGGTCTCTTTGGGGACTTTCTAGTCTGTTTCGCTATTATTTGTCTACTCCTGTGACAATAATCAATTATTTTAGCTTATTTGTTACAGTTTTAAAAGTCTGTATATTTCACAAGGCAAGTCCTCTTACCTTGGTCTTCAAGGTCTTATGTTCATTCTATTGCCATTGCATCTGTCTCTATTTAGTTAGGTTTTCTTTGGTGTATTTCAATAAAGTTTTACAATTCTCTCTATGTGGGATTAGTATACTTTTGTGGCTACTGAAAATGGTATTTTTATAAAGTATATCTCTTATCCCTATTCCTCTCTCCTGTTGTACTGATACCCAATATTTTTGTGTGTGCTGATCTTATAGTCAATACCTATGTTATATTTGTTAGTAGGCACTAATTATGTTAATTTACAAGAGTTCTATATATATTTCCTAAGCCATTTCTTTTTCTTTTCGTGTTGTACTTACTGAATAAGACTATCTCATATAGTGTTGACCAGAAGTCAAGAAATGGCAATCTTCCTTTTTCCTAACTTTAAAGGGAAAACTTTCAACAATCTACTAGTAAGTATGATATTTTGTTCTCAGCATTTTTAAAAATAATACTTTTTATCAAGATATGAGAGTTCCTTTCGATTCTTATTTTGTTAGTAGTTTCTGTCATACATTAATATGAATTTTTATCAAGTACTATTTCTCTTTAATATATTAATGTGGTGAATTATATTAATTTTCCGATAACTCATTTCTATTTTTTTGGCCTTAACCCAACATTGTAATTGCAGAGTATCTTTTTTTTTTTTTTTTTACTTCTGAAACTATTTGTTAATATATTTTTTAGGATTTTGTACCTGTGTTAGCTCGTAAGTGAGTTTATCCTATAGTTTTTTTGCAAGGTTCCATCACTTTTCTATAGTCTGGATTTCTTATGAAAAATTAGACTGATTTGTATCTGGCCTATTTAAACTCATTTAAAGGACAACCCTCCTTTGGGCACAGAAAGACATTTTTATTAAAATATTTACAGGATTAGCTAGGTTTTGTGTTTTTGGCAGGTTGGGTTTTGGTAAGTTATATTTTTTCTTGGTATTTTTCCATTTCATATAAAGATTTAAATTTGTTGGCAGAGCTTTTCATAATATCTTCAAATACCCTTGCATTTGTAGTTTTGTAATTTTGGGTCTCAAATATTTTTTTTTTCACATCTTTTCCCCCCTTGAACAGTATTGCCAATTATTCTTTTCAAAGAACTAACTTTGGGTTTCTCTATCTTTATTTTAAAGTTTGTTTGAGAGAGAGAGTGCGAGCCTGCGCGTGACTTGGGGAGGGGCAGAGAGGGAGAATGAAAATCCCAAGCGGGCTCCATGTTGTCAGTGCAGAGTACGATGCGGGACTTGAACCCATGAACCGTGAGATCATGACCTGAGCCGAAATCAAGAGTTGGACACCCAACCTACTGAACCACTCAGATGCCCATCTTATTTTTCAAATTTGTTTCTATTTCTTGAATTTCTTCTTCTTTTGTTCTAGATAAATAAGGATAAATCTGCAGTTGTTCTAAGTTCTGAAATATGTTGCCTTCCCTAATTTTTAATATATGAATTTAAGGTTATGCACTTTTTTGGGGGCAGTGTCCCTGTGGAGTATTTATAATATGGGTGCAAATATATTTTTTTTAAATTTTAGTACAATTTTTGCTGTTGTTTATGAGTTTAATAGAGTGTTGTCCTTAATTTCTAAGCATGTAAGATTTTCTGGACTGTATTTTTAGTATGTATTTTCTTGATTGGTTTTGAACTGATAATCTTATAATAGAAAATATTTTATTTATAAAATCAAGTCTTTAAAAATCAAGATTAGGTTTTTGGCCTAGTATGTGTCAATTTTTACAAATATTCATGCCTGTTTGAAAAGACTGTGTTATTGCAATTGTTGGTGTTATCTTCTATATGTGGTTATTAATTCCATATATATAAGATATATATGTGTGTATAGATATATATATTTAAAAAGAACAGTTAAACACACACACACATACTTGTTAGGTCAATTACTAAAAGCAGTATGTTGTTAAATACATTCCAGCATAGAACTGTTATGTCTTTTCTTCTTGTATTGTGTAGTGGTCCTCTTTATTTCTTAAAATGTTTTTTTGCCTTAAAATTAATTTTGCCTATTAGTATAGTTGTTCTCACTCTTTTTATATTAGTTTCTATCTTGGACACATTTTTTTCATACTTTTAAATAGCAACTATTCTGTATGGTTATGTTTCAGATTTTCTCATGTAACTGGATTATTTTTTCTTTCTGATGATTTTTTATTGAAATCTACATACAGTGAAATGCACAGATCTTTTTATTTTATTGACAAACATATATATTGAAGGTGTACAGTGTGACCTTTGGGAGAGGGTCATGTGCTTTTTTCCTTAACTGAAGCATAGTTTACACATAATGTTAACATTTTTCAGGTGTACAATGTAGTGATTCAAAGACTGTATGTTATGTTATACTCACCACAATGCAGCTACCATCTGTCACCATAGAACACTCTTACTCATTCCATAACTACTGGAGTCTGTATCTCCTCTCCATGACCTATTTTGCTAACGCCCACTACTCCTTTACTCTCTGGCAGCCATCAGTTTGTTCTCTGTATTTATGGGTCTGATTTTGTTTTTTGTTTGTTTATTCATTTGTTTTTTAGATTCCTCATATAACTGAAATCACATGGTATTTGTCTTTCTCTGACTTATTTCACTTGGCATAATATCCTCTAGGTCCATTCATGTCAGAAATGGCAAGATCTCATCCTTTTTTGTGGCCGAGTAATATTCCATTTGTGTGTGTGTGTGTGTGTGTGTGTGTGTGTGACATCATCTTTATCCTTTCATCTATGGATGGACACTTTGGTTGCTTCTATATCTTGACTATGTAAACAATGCTGCAGTAAACATGGAGGCATATTTTCAAATTAGCATTTTCATTTTCTTTGCATAAATAACCAGTAGTGGAATTACTGAATTGTATGGTATTTCTATTTTTAATTTTTTGAGGAATCTCCACACTGTTTTCCACAGTGGCTTCACCAATTTACATTCTCACCAACAGTGCCTAAGGGTTCCTTTTTCTCCACATCCTTGCCAACATTTGTTATTTCTTGTCTTTTTGATTCTAGCCATTCTGATAGGTGTATGGTGGTATCTCATTGTGGTTTTGATTTGCATTTCCCTGATGATTAGTGATGTTGAGCATTTCTCACATGACTGTTGACCATCTGTATGTCTTCTTTAAAATAATATTTATTATTCAGGTCCTCTGTCCATTTTTTAAATTGCGTTATTTGTGGGGCTTTTGGTATTGAATTGTATCAGTTATTTACATATTTTAGATATTAACCCCTTGTCAGAAATATCATTTGAAAATGATCTTATCCCACCCAATAAGTTGCCTTTTAATTTTGTTCATGGTTTCCTTTTCTGGGCAAAACTTTTTAGTTTGACATAGTTCCAACAGTTTATTTTTGCTTTTTGCCTGAGGAGACATAGCTAGAAAAAAAAAATGTTGCTAAGGCTGATATCAAGGAAATAGTGTCTGTTTTCTTCTAGGATTTTTATGGTCATGTCTCACACTTAGTTCTTTAATCTATTTTGAGTTTATTTTCGTGTATGGTGTAAGAAAGTGGTCCAGTTCGTTATTTTGCACAAAGCTGTCCAATTTTTATCAGCACCATTTATTGAAGAAACTGTCTTTTCCCCATAATATATTCTTGCCTCCTTTGTAGTATATTAATTGACCGTGCAAATATGTGTTTATTTCTTGGCTCTCTGTTCCATTGATCTGTGTCTATTTTCGTGCCAGTGCCACACTGTTTTGCATACTACAGCTTTGTAATATATCTTGAAGTCTGGGATTGTGATACCTCCATCTCCATTCATTTTTCTCAATATTGATTTGGCTGTTTGGGCTTTTTGTGCTTCCATACAAATTTTAGGATTATTTCTTCTAGTCTTGTGAAAAATGCTATTGGTATTTTGATAGGGATTGTATCAAATCTGTAGGTTTCCTGGGGCAGTATGGACATCTTAACAATATTAATTCTGGGGGCGCCTGGGTGGCTCAGTCGGTTGAGCGTCCGACTTCAGCTCAGGTCACGATCTCGCGGTCCGTGAGTTCGAGCCCCGCGTCGGGCTCTGGGCTGATGGCTCAGAGCCTGGAGCCTGTTTCCGATTCTGTGTCTCCCTCTCTCTCTGCCCCTCCCCCGTTCATGCTCTGTCTCTCTCTGTCTCAAAAATAAATAAACGTTAAAAAAAAATTAAAAAAAAAAAAAAAAAACAACAATATTAATTCTTCCAATTCATGAGCATAGTATGTCTTTATATTTGTGTCATGTTCAATTTCTTTCATCAGTGCTTTATAGTTTTTACAGTACAGGTGTTTCACCTTCTTGGTTAAGTTGATTCCTATATATTTTATTTTTTTGGTACAATTATAAATGGAATTGTTTTCTTAATTTCTCTTATACTTTCAGGGTATAGAAATGCAGTGGATTTCTGTATATTAATTTTGTATCCTGAAACTTTCCTGAATTCATGTATTGTTTCTAGCAGTTTTTTGGTGGGTCTCATGTCATCTGCAAAGAATGTTTTTTTTTTTTTTCCAATATGGATGACTTTTATTTCTTCTTTTTATCTGAGTGCTATGGCTAAAACTTCCAGTACTATGTTCAGTAAAAGTGGTGAGACTGGATAGCCACGTTTTGTTCCTGATCTTATAGAGGAAACATTCTCAGTTTTTCACCATTGAGGATGATATTAGCTGTGGGTTTTTAATATATGGCTTTTATTATAATGAGATACATTCCTTCTAAACCCACTTCACTGAGATTTTTATCATGAACATACATTCAATTTTGTCAAACGTTTTTCTCCATCTATTGGGATAAGATGATTTTTATTCTTTTTGTTGATGTGGTGTATCACATTGATTGATTTGAGAATACTGAACCATCCTTGCATCCCCAGAATAAATCTCACTAGATTGTGGAGAATAATCTTTTTGAGGTGCTGTTGAATGTGGTGTGCCAATAATTTGTTCAGGAGTTTTGCATCTATGTTCATTAGGGATATTGGCCTGTAGTTTTCTTTTTTGGAAGTGTCTTTGTCTAGTTTTGGTATCCAGGGTATTTTCAGCCTTGTGAAATGTATTGGGAAGCTTTCTTTCCTCTTCTATTTTTTGAAATAGTTTGAGGAGAATGGGTATTAACTTTTCCTTAAATGTTTAATAGAATTCACCTTGTGAATCCATCTAGCCTGGACTTTTATTTCTTGGGAGTTTTTTTTTTTTTTTTTGATTATTGATTCAATTTTGTTTTGTTCAGATTTTCTATTTCTTTCTGATTCAGTTTTGGAAGATTGTATTTTTCTAGCGATTTATCCATTTTTTCCAGGTTGTTCAATTTGTCGGCATATAATTTTTCATAGTAGTTTCATAATCCTGTGTATTTCTGTGGTGTTGGTTGTTTCTGCTCCATTTCTTATTTCATTTGTGCCCTCTCTTTTTTTCTTGATGAGTTTGGGTAAAGGATTATCAATTTTACCTTTTCAAAGAACCAGCTCTTGGTTTCATAGATCTTATTCTATTGGGCTTTTTTAGTCTTTATTTCATTTATTATTGCTCTCATTTTTGTTATTTCCTCCCTTCTCTAAACCTTGAGATTTGTTCTTTTTTTCTAAGAGTAGGGTTATATTGTTTATTTGAGACTTTTATTATTTCTTGATAGCCTTTAATCACTATAAATTCCCCTCTTAGAACTTTTTTCACTGTGTCCCAAAGATTTTGGAGCATTGTGTTTTCATTTTCATTTGTCTCCCTGTATTTTTTGATTTCCTCTTTGATTTTTTCATTGGTCACTGGTTGTTTGGTAGCATGTTGTTTAGTCTCCACATATTTGTGCTTTTTTTCCCCAGATTTGTTTTGTTTTGTTTTGTTATTGTGATTGATTTCTAGTTTTATACTGTTGTGGCCAGGAAAGATGCCTGCTATGATTTCAGTTTCTTAAATTTATGGAGACTTGTTTTGTGGTCTAACATGTGATCTATCCTGGAGAATGTTCCATGTGCACTTGAAAAAAATGTGTATTGTGTTGTTTTGTATATATCTGTTATATATGATGGGATGGGATGTTCTGTATATATCCATTAAGTCTATCTAGTCTATTTGTCATTCAAAGATAGTATTTCCTTCTTGATTTTCTGTCTAGATGATTTACCCAGTGACAGTCCCCTACTATTATTATATTATTGTCAATTTCTCCCTTTATGTCTCTGAAACTTTTTTTATGTATTTAGGTGTTCCTATGTTGGGTGCCTAGATATATACAACTGTTCTATCCTCTTGTTGAATTGACCCCTTTATAATTATGTAATGCCATTCTTTGTCTTTAGTTGGAGTCTTTGTTTTAAAGTCTATTTTGTCTTATATAAGTAGTGCTACCTTGGCTTTTTTTAACCTCAATTTGCATGCAATATATTTTTTCATCCTTTCACTTATAGTCTGAATGTGCCTTTAGGTTTGAAGTGTTCTACACAAGTAGACCATGACAAAAGCAATGAGATGTCACTTATGATATTAGTTTAAAAAAGGCTAAGACTTCCATATTGGGTTAGTGCTCTCATTCCCTCACTCTGCGGTATGCCATCTGCTATCTTGAGAGCTGTCCTATGGAGATATCTAAGAAACTGAGGAAGCCCATTAGCCTATGAGGAATCAAGACCCTCAATCCAACAGTCTACAGGAAAATGAATCTTGCCAACAATGACAGGAGTGTTTTTGGAAATAGATCCTCCCCAAGCCAAGCATTTGACAAGACACAGCCTTGACCAACAGCTTAACTGCAGCCTCACAACTGATCTTGAGTTAGAGGCATCACTACATTGCAATCAGATTTCTGACCCACAGAAACAGTGAGATAACGTCTATTGCTTTAAGTTTTTAAGCTTTAGGGTAATGTGCCATATAGCAGTAGAATAATACAATAAGAAACTGCCAAACCATTTTCCAAGATGCACAGTTTTACATCCCTACTACCAATATTGATGTAAGTAAAACTATTCTGGTGGCTATGAATTGGTACTTTAGTCATCATCTTTCTGATGACTAATTACTTTAAGCAGCTTTTCATGTGCTTATTGGCTATTCACAGATGTTCTTTTGAGAGGGATCTTTTAAATCTCATGCCCAACTTTTTTTTTTTTACAGTTGTGTTATTTGTATTTTTATTACTGATTTACTATATATTTTGTGTAAAAGTTCTTTTTCAGATATATATATATATATATATATATATATATATATATAGGATATGGTATATATCCAGTATTTTCTCCTACTCCATGATTGGGCTTTTCTGTTTCTTTTTCTTCCTCTCCCTCCCTCCCTCCTTTCCTTTCCAACACTATCTTGATGAATTTATGTTGAGTACTTTTTGTACCTTTTCTAATAAACCAACACCTACACCAGGGTCACAAAGATAGCCTCTTATATTTTCTTCTAGAAGCTTTATAGTTTTAGCTCTTATATTAGATTTATGATCCATCTTGAATTAGTTTTTAAGAATAGTATTGAGTGCTCTCCCAAGAGATTTACCCTGTTGCTGCAGCACCATTTGTTGAAAAGATACCCCTTTCCCCACTGAATAGCACTGTTTGGTTGAAAATCAACCATTTTGATAGATCTATTTCTAAAGTCTCTATTCTGTTCTGTTTATCTATCTATGTCTAACCTTATGCTAATACCGTCCTGACTGCGAAAACTTCGTAAGTCTCAAAATCAGGTAGTGTCAGTCCTTTAACCTTTGTAAAAGGAAAACAGATTCTTTTGGCTATTCTATAGCCTTTCCTTTTCCATATGAAATGTTAAAGCCTGTTGGGATTTTGATTGTGAACCCATAAAACAATTTTGAGGAGAGTTGATATCTTAACAATATTGATTCTTTAATGGATTTTCTTTTTAAATCTAGCTGCCCAAATTCACCATTCTTCATTTATGTGCTATTATTCCATATTTTGGCTTGTATTCTTTAATCCAGAAAGATTACTGTCTATATACTATTTATATATGTCTACGTAGTTTCTACTTTCTTCCGTTATTCTGTCATCTTAAAATTCCCTTTGTTTTTAACATAAAACAAAATTCTTGGCATTTTCTTTCAGTGATGGTCTGCTGGGCCAAATTTTACTTTTGTTTTTCTGGAATAAATCTTTAAATTTCGTGCCCTACCCTGTGGGAGGAATTTTGGCTGGATGCACAGCTATGCTGACAGTTATTTTGTCTGAGAACTGAAGATATCATTCCTTTGTATTCCCATTCTCACAGTTGTTGTTAAGAGATCAGCTGTCAGTCTAATTTCAGTTCTAGAACTTCTATTTGGTTCTTTCCTCTCCTGTTGCTTTTTATATTTGGTATTTTGGTATGTTATTCTGATGTGTCTCGATGTGGATTTCATTTTATTTACTCTACTTGAATTTTTTTTTTGCGTCTCTAAATTTGTAGTTTTGTATCTTTCATCACGTGTGAGTAATACTCACCTGATATTCTTTGAAAATTGTTTTTGCTCCATTCTTTTGCTCTTTTCATTCTGAAACTTGGACTAGACACTCTCACTCCAGCTTTCCTGTTATTGCATCTCCTTGGATAATTCTCAGATATATTTTCATGTTCACTTATTTTTCACCTATCTCTCAATATCCATTGGAGTTTTACTTTTTGAGATAATATTTTCATTTCTAAAAATTCTGTTTGGTTCATGTTCTAATTAGTCATTTTTATATGTCTTTATCTTTTACTCTTTCTTTAAAAAAACTTTTTTTGATGTTTATTTTTTGAGAGAGAAACAGTGCAAGTGGGGGGAGGGGCAGAGAGAGAGGGAGGCACAGAATTTGAAGCAGGCTTCAGGCTCTGAACTGTCAGTACAGAGCCTGACATGGGCCTTGAACTCATTGACTGGGAGATCATGACCTGAGCTGAAGTTGGATGTGCAACTAACTGAGCCACCCAGGCACCCCTATCTTTTACTCTTTCAATTCATTCTTTTGTTTCTTTACTCAGAGCAAATATACTTGTTTTATATTCTTTCTCTACTAATTCCTATATTGGAAGCTTCAGTGGGTCTAACTTGGCTGCCTCATTTTCCTGCTTCCTCTCCTGCTCATGGTGCCTCATTTAAGTGTTTAATGTTTCTCATTTTTGGGTTCATTTTTTCTTTATCTGTAGAAATTGAGACCTGCATTTAGGGTGCTTTTTCTAGAGAGGATTTGCGTTTGTCATCGGTCACTGGTGCCACCATCAGCTTGGGCCAACTGTAAACTAATTTTTTTTGCTTGAGGTTTTAGAACCACCTAAGTAATAAATATTCAGGCTATAAGCCACAGTGAGGGTCAGTTTGGAGTTAGTTAGCAAACTTTGGAATCATTTTTTCTTTCCCTTCCATTCAGTGCTGAGATTCAAAATAGGTAACTTCCCTTGCAATCCACTGGGTGAGAGTTGGGTACACTGGGGTCCAAGTTTCATTGCGGGATCTCTAATTAGACTGTTTCAGGTTGGCCCTGAGATCTGTTTTGCTCCTATGACTACTAGGACATTAAAACTGTAGCTGAGTTTCATCTAGTTCAGCAAAATCTGTAAAGTTATAGCTGGACTTGATACTCAGGTTGCTTCTCTAGATTCCCATGCTGTTTTAGTTCTTGGATTCTGAAAAATCCTAATTTCCAATTTTAGATTTTTTCAGTGGGTGTGCTGGTTAGGATACTTAGACTACCATTCTACTGCACTAGAGGTCCAAGTTTCTGATTTTTCAAAGAAGATGGAAATTGAAATTACAGTGAAATCACCTCAATTTTAAAACTTGGTAGCCTATTACTATTCTATACCATGAATGTGCCAACTTTTTAAGAGCCAGATCTAAGGTTAAGGTCTAAGGGTTTGGTCTAAGTGTTGCCAGTTTGCTAGAAAACTCTCTAGAAGTTTATTGATCAATGTTCAATCAGAGGAAGAGAACCTCTATAAATAGAAAATATATAGACACCTTGTAGGAATTTAATGTGTCTTTGTGTCTGATCTTGGGTCTTAAGTCAGCAGGACAGGCAGTCAGGAAGGGGAGATGGATGTGAAGTGAAGGGAGAGGATGAGCTGGAACCTACCAGGAAGAAGCAGTAAGAGATCACCAACAAGTACCAGTTCAAAGTCTCTGAGTGAAAGAAAAGCTGCTTCCCCCCACCTTTTTTAAACATTTTTAAAATGTTTTTTTAAAATTCATTTTTGAGAGACAGAAAGCGTGAGCGGGGCAGGGGCAGAGACAGAGGGAGACACAGAATCAGAAGCAGGCTCCTGGCTCTAAGCTGTCAGCACAGAGCCCGACACGGGGCTTGAACCCGCGAACTATAAGATCATGACCTGAGCTGAAGTAGGACGCTTAACTGACTGAGCCACCTGGACACCCCTGCTGCTCTTCTTTGTGAAGAAAGCATGGACCTGGCACATGAGCTGGAGGGGTTAAAGACTTGGCTGCTGCCCCACACTAAGCAGGTGAGCTGGCAGGTGATTTCCAACAGTGCCTGGTGCCCTGCACTGACCTTTGGGGGTAAAAGGACTATATCTGCTATTTAACGCCACCCTTCAGTCCTCATGCAGCCATGCTAACTTAGTGAAGGGAATTACAGGAAACATAGTTCTTTTTTTTTTTAATTGTACTATGTTATTTCATTTTATTACTTTTTAAAATTGAGATTCTCAGGTGTACTGAGAACCTGAGTCTCAGGTGTACAGAATGATTTGATATTTGTATATCAAAGTCTAGTTAACATCCATCACCTTGGAATCACACTGTGATAATGTGCTTCTTTAAAAAATTATTTGGTTAATAATCACTTATAGATTTGTTGCTGTCTAAGAAACCAGTCTCTAAATTAAACCAGTTTGATTTTCAACTCAGTTTGTGTTTAGATATGCTCAAATTTCTAATATCTGGACCAAGTGAATACTGCATTTGCCAAGAATAAATTGGGAAATGAATTCTGTAAGCAAATGACCGATTGTTTTCCTGTAGGTCAGTGAAACGTAGTTCTAACATAGCCAAATTGGTACAATACAAATCCACCCACATGATCCTGTTTTAAATGGCTACTTTGACTTGAACTTCCAAATACAGAATCAACTTCCAATACAGAAACTGGTTGAAATAAAATAAGTACCTGAAAAAACTAAGAAACTTGGGCTTTTCTAATTATGTAAGGTCTACTTTTAAGTTGAGTGAGTTTTACTTTGAAATTCAAGCCCCTTATATCTGCAGTAGGGATTTAAATTTTACCAATGAAGCTGCTGAATTTTTAGAGTTAGATCTGTCTTTAAATCCTGAGTTGAAAAATCTAAGCAGAATATTCTAGGGTTCTGCTCTGAAGATTTAAGAAATGGACTGGATATTCTCATTTGAAGGCCATTTCTCTGACAAAAGCAGTGATATTCTGTCCTCTAGGGCAAAACTGTTTTGAAGTTTCCTTCTATAAAAGGCATGTCAGGCCATCACAAAACATTCTTTTGAATCAACCCTTCTTTTCCAGTGTGGAGATTGCTGATATATTTAATAAGCGTTTATAACACTAGGTCTAAGGGGACACAGTGAAGTGGCCTGTATCCCTGATTGGCAGAGTCTGGGTTGGTCTTGAAGGTCCTTTAAGAATTGGCTCATTTATTTGCTTAAGAAACATTTATTGAATTCTTAGTATATGAAAGATTCTGTGGTTACAGCTGTAAACAAGGTAATCCTAATCCTTGCCCTAGTGAGTTTATGTGCTAGTGAGGATGAGATACATTAAGCAACTTGTTTATGGTGGTGAAGAGTCCGTAATGGAGAAGCTATTAGGACTTATAACTGGAGGCTGGGTCATGGGAAAAGCTGGAGCCTAGGAAAGCTTATGCTGACATCTGAAGGATGAGAAGGTATTAGCCTGGTAAAAGATGAATGTTTCAAGCAGAGGGAACAGCATGCCTGAAGACTTTTAGGAGGAAAATAGTTTCGGTTAAAAGAAATTGAAGGGCAGCTGATAGAAATGTGGTATCAATAAGAAGAGGTAAGTCAGGCCTGGCCTGGCAGAATATGGTGAGACAATAAAGGATTTAAAATGGAGAGGTGGTATAGGGGAGTAAAATGATAATGGACAACATGATCAAATGTCCATGCGGCAGAGATTACTGTGGTAATTAATTTTATGTGTCAGCATGACTGGGCTATGGGATGCCTAGACAGTTGGTCAGACATTATTCTGAGTGAGTCTGTAAGGGTGTTCCTGGATGAGATTAACATTTAAATCGGTAGACTACCTTCCCTAATGTGAGTGGGCCTTATCCAATCAGCTGAAGACCTGAATAGAACACAAAGGCTAAGAAGGAATTTTTCCTGCCCTCAGAATGGAACTTACACAACTGGCTCTAGCTTGTTGCCTGCAGAGCTTGGGACTGCTCAGCCTCTATAATTGTGTGAACCAATTCCTTATTAGATATATATTTCCTCTTGATTGTGTTTATTTAGGAAACTCTAATACTGTGTGTGTGTGTGTGTCACACACACACACAATTATTATTTATATATCTGGCTACAGAGTGCATATAGGGGGGCAAGAGAATTGCAAAGAGAGCAGACAGAAGTCTAAGGTTATCCAGGTACGAGAAGACGGTGACTTCGATTTGATGGTGGAATGACTCCAGGATGATTCCCAGTATTGTGGGTCAGACACTGATGTAGGGAAGAGTAGAAACAGAGCACTTCTAGAGTATCATGAATTGAGTCCCAGACATGTCAGATCGGAGGGGTCTGAGGTATCAAGTGGAAATGTGAACATGTAGGGCTAGAGATAGAAAAGTAGGAGGTATGTTTGATCATGGTTGGCAGTGTATTTCTGTATTGCTGAGTTAATGGTACTATGTATATACCACTCAAAAGAAATATTTGAAAACCTAGTCAGATCCTATGGACGTGTTTTGACTGCTGAGACTAGGTAGGTACACCCCAAGAACTGTCTCAGCCAAGTAATGATGGTGGCATCCCATGAGGGTGAACATCTTCTCTGAAATATTCTCTTTCAATAGCCAGATACAAAGCAAAGTTCTGACCAGAGTTCCACAGCACCCAGACTCTGCTGCCCTCCGAGGTGGCTTCCCAGCTGTGGTGTGGCCCAGGGAATATGACAAGGAGAAATGTGATTGTGTCTCTTAGATTTATAAAGCCCTGGAGAAATGTTTTCTTTATTGAACCATCACTTCTTGGCACATTCTACATTCATTTGTAAGCTATCCTTCTCTGCTCAAATTTCATTCCAAATACCTGTAAAACATGGGGCAGCAATAGTGTCCCTTTCTTCCTCGGTTATACTCAGAAGTGTCATGAATCAAAAAACCCCACAAAACTTTAAATGCTATCACAAGGTCTGTTTTTAAAACTCAGAGAATAATTTATTTGCCGTTGGCATTATCAGTTTGTTCTCTCCGTTTCAACCTCATTTTTTGTTGAAATTGTTTTTGTGGAAACAGTGATTACTTATCCAGATTTCTCGTTTTCATTTCCTTCATCATAAGAATCTACATTAATCACTTCCAAACCTAGACAAGCTTTTAGATCATATTTTGCTCTCATCCTTAGAGAATGAAGACAATCGCTTTTGTTACTTTGGGGAGCGACCTTCAAAACATCATAAAAACCAGGTACTATATGTGGTAACTGAAATAGAAGAGGGTTAATGCCAACATCTAGGAAATAGCATATTCATGCTAACACCAATACCTAGGATTACTCTGTGTGTTCTAAGTTTGAGGCAAAAAATGAAATAGAAAACAATTATGTTTGAAAGGGACATAATTTAGAAAAAAACTAGTGGGTGGGGTTGAAAAGTTTCTGGTGCTTTGGTTAATTATAATGGCTGCTTTTGAAGAGTTCTTGAATTGGCTGAAGCCAATGGCTGGGAAATTTCAATTCAGTCAGAATCACAAGGGGAACTTTCAAAGCTTGCTGGAGGGGAGGTGGTGCGGGGATAGAATAAATGAGCGATGGGCATTAAGGAGGGCACTTGTTGGGATGAGCACTGGGTATACTATGTAAGTCTTGAATCATTGGGTTCAAATCCTGACACCAACACTACACTGTATGTTAACTAACTTGAATGAAAAACAAAACAAAACGAAACTTGGGTCAGATCCCACACAAACTAAATATTTAAATATATTTATTTATATATTTAAAACACTTCTCTATGTGGTGATGGTTGAAAACTACTGGCTTAGATTGACTTAGCAGATCTATGCGTGTGATATAGGTAGAGAAACTTTAATATGGAAGGCTACCATCCCACTAATGAGAATAGAACAGTTGTGGTATTGCTCCTGGTGGAAAAGGAACCCAAACTATGACGATGGCAGCTAAGTTAATATACTTGATAAAACTGAGACCTGCAGTACCGACCCTGTGGGTCCAACGTACTACCCTGGCCAACTGTATTTCTGTGTTGCTGATGTAATGATACTGTGTATATACAACTTTAGCAAATCAGTGGGATCCTTTACCCAAGTTGTGTGTATATTTCTTGAACAGTTTCTTCATTGATCTTAAGTTCATTAACTCTCTTTGAATCTTCAAGAGCTCAAAGTCGAGTTCCTATTTCAAGAAAAGTGCTTTAAAAATTGCTCTCATATTTTAGTTGTATGCTTGATAAACACTAATGAACCAACAGCCAATTTAAAGAAGTTGACTTGTATCAGTATAATGGACCACTTAAAGTCATGTGGAGCGAAATTTTGATGGCGGATAACTTTAAGAGCATGGTATTAGCCACCATCATGTTTAACATGGTGACTCTTCAGTTTTTAGCTTAAAAATTAACAGTATTCCCTCTGACCTTATTCTCCTACAACCCCTGTGATTCATTCTGTATTTTTGAGTTAAGTTTTGACATCGTCTGATTCAAAGGAGCCTCAGAGGCCTCAAGTGAAAACCAGGGACTTATTTAGATTCACATACCATTAATGAAGGCATATTATATGCCCTGCACATGGAGCGCTTTTCATGTATTTTGTTCCATCTGGTATTCAGTTACAACCTCATTTGTGAGAGAAAGCAATAGAGGGTCAGAGAGGTTAAATGTCATGGTCCAGACTACGTGCCTTAAGAGTTGTATACCAAACCCAGGCATCCTGATTTCTAGCCAGTATGTTTTGTAATATTCCATGGTTTTGCTTGCTGAAAAGTGGTTCCACATATTGGTTGGAAGTCTCATTCTATGGCATGCTAAGTAATCTACAGTTCCCATAGGTTTATATTCCAAATTTGTGAAGACAAGCACCCTAGTTATTCTGAGGTTTTCTTTATCCAGGCTAAAGAAGATCTTCAGCAGATGCTCCAGGGAGTATACTTGAGCAACACTCCTGGTCATCCTGCCTGCAGCAGATGGTAAGGCCACCTGCCCCATTTTCTCATCTTCCTCTTCCTATGTCTGGTTTCCCTTAAATGCCACCTCTTTAGAGAGGCCTTCCCTGACCACCCCTTCTGTCACTGAAGGAATGCCACTGAACACAATTTGTAATAATTTGTCTGTTTACTTGATTTAATCTTTTCCTCTAGCATAAGCTCTGTAAGGGCAGTAATTCCCCTAGATTTATGTCTAGCATCAAGGACACTGACTGTTGCTCAATAACTTTTTGTTGAATGGATTTCCCTCTTAGATTCTGCCACCTATTATTGAATACAGTGCTCCTGCTATATTCTGAGCAAGGTCCAGGACCAAAAGAACCAGTCTCTCCCCGTCCCTCCTTGGTATGACTCTGGACCACTTACTGCAGTCTAATGACATTACAATTTGTGGTCATGTTAGTGTTGTACTGAATTTAAACCAAAGAAACCTCCAAATCCCTCAGTGTGTGACCCGTTTTGCTGGTAACTACCTCATTCTGTATTTGTGCTTTTAGGGCCACATTTTGCCCCTTGTAATATGTTACCTTTTAGATTT
This sequence comes from Leopardus geoffroyi, assembly GCF_018350155.1. NCBI lineage: Eukaryota > Metazoa > Chordata > Mammalia > Carnivora > Felidae > Leopardus > Leopardus geoffroyi. The sequence goes on from NC_059326.1 coordinate 190,857,379, forward strand.
TCTTTGAGGTCCATAGTTCTCCTCCCCAAAATATATTAATCTAAATATCTTGTGAAGGAATATAAAGCTTGATATTCAGCATCAGGATTTACGTCCAAGCACCGCCATCTGCTGGATGTTGATCTCAGAAAAGGGACAAAGTGTTTTTGAGGTGTTCAGTAGGGATAACAATATCTCTTTCAAAGGACTGTTATGAAGCTGGAATGTGGAAATGTAGGGGTGCCTTAGTCAAGGATATGGCATACAGAAAGTGGTGACAAACAATAGTTTTATTACTGTAGTCATCCAGATAAAAATTCTGTCACACCTGTTCATTCCCTCCTCTCTTCTGGTTAGGATGGATCATCATGTTTCCTCCTCATCTCTAACCACCTCAGACACTTTTAAATACTTATTTATTTGTTTATTGAGAGAGAGAGAAAGTCCCGAGCAGGCTCCACACTCAGCATGGAGCCTCATTTGATGCTTGATCTCATGACCTTGGGATCACAACCTCAGCTAAAATCAAGAGTCAGACGCTTAACTGAGCCACCCAGGCGCCCCACCCTCTGGCATTCTCACCATCCATGAGAGGTATCCTGGCTTACACAGTGGCAATATAACAGACTTTGCAAAAAGCTTGCATGCCAAGCGTAATTTAAATCCAAGACGTTCAAAGGCAGGTTGGCTGAAGAAGTCCATTTTTCCTCCATAGTATGTTTCAGACTGTTACAAGATTTAGTAAAATGTCAATGGCTTTGAGAGCGGAATATCTCGACAGGTTCTGTATAATCTGTCCATTATATTTGCTAAGGGAAAAACTGATCACAAATACTGTGCCTTAGTAGACTAAAATGGGCTCTGTAATGGTGCTTAGAGTTTGGATTTTGTAGCAAATCGTATTTCTCAGAACCTGGGGCTTCCAAGGTGACTGCATATGAAAGTACAGACATCATAATTGCAGTTTCCACAGGAAGTCTTTCAATAGTTCTTCCTGTGCCCTCCCATCTCCAAACCATCACATTTTTTGCTCTGAGAGATTCTTTCTCAAGTGAGATGGAAACTAAATAATTGATTTGAATATCAAAGAAATGATGTACATTTCCACATTCCCAGTTCTCATTAATGACAGTAATAATTTTCAAGTCTTCCCAATAAGACCTAATGCTCTCAGAACATTTAACGACCCATGCAACTAACCTGACTCCATGTGTAGCAGAGCTAGGCTGTCAACTATTTTAATTAAAAATGAAAATTAAGTAATTAACAAATGTTATTTAGATTTCTCCTTTAAATTAAATTGCTAGTTTTGAAGTCAATTCAGCTCAGGAAGGAGCACCAACATGAGTGGATTCTTGTTACCAGATTTGCCACTCACTTACCATGGAGATCCACTCTCCTCTACACAACGAAAGGGTTAGGAGAGCAAGTGAAAGGGTACTTGTCCCAGCCCTAAAAACCAAATCCTGGTCCCCGTCAGTATACATATTTTGAAAGATTAATAGCAAATGAATGTATGGTCTGTCTGCCATGAGATTCTAATGTAAGTGACCCCATCACTGAATCAAGGGGTCATGATGATTTCTGTCCACCCTCAATGTCCACAGTCAGAGACACCCTAAGGAATACCCTGCGTTTGTTTGTTTATATGTTATACAGTAATTCCTGTCTGTGGGGACCGAATTAAGTCCCCTGTATGTTATACAGTAATTCCTGTCTGTGGGGACCTCACTCTAAAAGGCTGAGAAGTGAAAATTAATGTCTCAGGTGTAAATAATTACATTTCACTCAAGTTTAATACTGGAAAAGCTACTTACTACAAAACTACAGCTAAAAATTGTTGCATACTTACTAGGTATGAGGTACTGTGCTAATTAAAACAATTTGAGGAGGAAGTGGCAGAGTGGGTGTTTCAAGCGAACACAGCTCTATTATCGGAACCCATTCTCTTAAAGGCTACCCTAAAACTGCCTCTATTTACCAAGAATGACCACATGTTACAGTAACAAGACGAAGTTTTAGGGCTCTAAAGAAACAGTAACTTCTACTGAAACTTAAGGAGTACCTTAGCTATGCTAAAAGACACTTTGGATAGTATGAAGGCATTCAATGAAAATGAAGGTCAAGTAGTGTCTGTTTTCTATTAATTCAAAATTTCTATTTTGGGCCCAGCCATGAAATAGATAATTTGGTTAATATCTAGCCATGTACTTTGTGGGTTTTTTTTTCCACAACCCATTCTAGGATCCTTTCTTGTTAAATTGGTAACACAGGAAGCCTGAAATTGTATTTGAGAGCTAAACAGAGAGAGGTGAATGGTTCGGTCTCAGGCTCAGGATGATCAGCTGGAGGATTCTAGGTATACTGGTGGCTGACCAAAACTGAGGGCACATTTCAGAGCGATTTGTGCAGATTTATTAAATATCATCATGTATTGAGAACCTATTAGGTTTTGGACTTCCATGTGGTCCAGGGAATCTGCAGGTCAAATCCCTACTGAACAGATGAGGCTTACCGAAGGCCACCCAGTCACTGACTCACAGAGGTGAGCCTCATATAACCAGGACTACTTGGCTTCAAAATAGCTTTCTCAAAACCTTCCACGGAATTAGCAATTACTCTAGAAGATTCATATGTTCCTGTGGGGCACAGGACCCACTGAAAGGCCAGTGTTTCTTTGAAGTCTCCTGGAGTCAGCTTAAAAAGTCATACGATTTAGTGTTCTGCAGCATATAATATCTCTATGTAGTGGAAAAAATAATGATTTGATTCATCGTGGGCTAAATGACTTGACTTCTCCCTTAAAATCCTTGGGCAAAACATTCTCCAGGAAGATGTGTCAATTTTGTCCTGTGGCTTTCTGTATCCTAACTGGAGAAACACTGCACTGGAATAAAGCAGAGTGAGTAAACACAGATTCTGGGGTCTGACATTCCACTCAGTAGCTGTGTGATCTTGGATTAGTGCTAACCTTCTCTGACCTCAACTTACTCATCTACAAAATAAAGGTAATGATGATTCTAATAGACCCTTTATAGAGCTGTTACCAAAAAATGTACGTCCATTGAGTGCTCAGTACAGGTCTGGCCTATTCTGCCATGATTCAGTTGTGAAAGTAGGACAAGAAAAGCTCTCAACTATGGTTAATTATTGGAGATGTAGAATGAAAATACTTGCATATTTCTCTTCTGCCACTGCTTTGATATTTCAATTGATTCCCTGTTAGGAGTATGATTTAATTTCGATCAGCATATGGCCTTTCAGGATATTTTTGCTCTTCATCTCAGTTTGTTGAAGAACTAAATCGAATGGGTTTAATCTATACAGAAGCTCACAGAGTTATAAAACTCTGGATCTATTTCAGAGCCTTTAGTGCAGGGGTGGGGGATGGAAGTCCACTCTAGTAGTGACTACGGCTGGTATCGAGAATATGGCGTATTTCTCTGTTCGCATGTGTTTAATTTGATCACAAAACAAATGAAAATGCAGACAAAAATGCTTTTACAACATGATTTAAATAAAAGCTTGCCCTAGAACTCGGAATGTTTCCTTAAAATATCAATTTAAAATATCAATAGTACTTTCAAGGTCTTCCTACTCTATCATCTCTATTTGTAATATTCATTGAGTGCTTCTTGTATTCCAAGTATTGGCTCAAATCTTTTATGTGTTTCATCCCATTTAATGCTTGCTATGACCCTAAGAGATGTGTCCTATCATCATCTCCATTTAGCCAAAGTGATAGACTTCACAGCCTAGAATCACTGTCTTTTAGGGCTTTGCTCCAAACATTTCTGCTCATACATGTAGGAGATTGAGAAATATAGAACAAACCAGAGTCTTGTTGCAAGGTAAATCATGAGAATAGTAAAGGCATGTGGCCATAAAGAGAAGGTCTTGTTCTCACAAAGGAAAGGTCATAGTATAATAATGTGCTATTGTTTACTCAGTCACAAAAACAGTAAGTAAAAGTTTCTTAGAAAAATCCAAGAATCTTATGTAGCATATACCATATTTTGATGTAAAGCAAATTCTTTACATGGTGCAGATATCTCTGTTAACAATGGTATTTATCAAGATTATTTATTACGAGGCATTAAAATAAATCTTTTTTTCAATTACTTTCTAATGAAATGTTCCAATTACCTTTTGAATGGTGACATATGGTTGTAATCAATTCCAGTGGGGATAAATCTTGCTTATACAAGGTTTCAAGGGCTCCCTCCTGAACTACATTAATTACTGATGTAAACAAAGATAGAGGATTATTATCATATTTATCGATAAATCCTCAACCTCATTGCAATATAGTTCTCTGCGTTAGATGACATTCATCATCAGGTAATTTCCAACAGTTATGGTGCAACTCTGCTATAAAAGGTATGTTTCTGTGAGCCAGCTGATTTTTGGAGCATGTTTATTAATATGGTTGAATTCTGGGGTACCCAGGGAAGAAGTCCTGTAGTTGTTGTACATAGTGACAGTGACAAAATAATGCTCTTAAGCAACTAGTGGACTAGTTGCTGTTGGCTAACAAATGCATAACTACTACAGGAAAATGTCCACTGCTATTTCTGGGTGCTGTTGAGGAGAATGAACTAGGCTTTCACCTGTACCAAGCCTGTGAAGTGCCTCCACCTTTTGGACTAACTTTGTCTTGAATGGGCTTTTATTTTAGTGAGGAACTGGGAGGGGAGCAGGAAGAAAGTATAATTAGTGTGAGAGAGAAGCCCAGTTTCCCAGCAAAGGAAAATCTTTCATTCCTGTTGAGACCACTTCCTTCCCGTTCTATGATACCATGTCACTACTGGTTTCAAAACAGGGATTTTCCATGAAGTCATTCTTCCTCATTTCTGTTCATCTTTTGGTCTTCTAAACCTTCTCCAAGCTTTGGTTTACCCATCTGTTATATGAGGATGATACCAGTACTGGCCTTATAGGATCTGGGGGATTTGAATGTAAGATACTTCATGCCTGGCTCATTTCCACAGTTCAAAGATGTTAGCTATTTTATCATTGATGGAGTCAAACAATTTAATATTCATGAGATAGAGAAAACTTTTACATGTTTTTATTTCCTCAAACTACCCTTTATATTTTACAATGAAAGGAAACTTGTGTAAAAGATGGAAGGTGATTTATAAAGGGAAATACATAGACTACCTTCCCTATTTACCATGGTGATGAGTACTTTATACATCTACTCTTTTTAAAAATTTTTTAAAAAGTTTATTTATTTTGAGAGAGGCAGAGAAAGGAGAGAGAAAATCCCAAGCAGGCTCCTCACTGTCAGTGCAGAGCCTAATGCGGGGCTTGAATTCATGAACCATGAGATCATGACCTAAGCTGAAACCAAAAGTCAGATGCTTAATCGACTGAGTCACCCAGGTACCCCTTGGAGCTATACAAATACTCTTAACTCCCGTTTTATGTGTGAAGGAATTGAGACATAGAAAAAGAAGAGATTTATATTATGGAACACATAGGTAAGTAGCAGAGATGGATTCAAACCTAAATCTAACTTTACTGTATTCTTTTAGTGTGCTTAAGAATTTAGCTTCTAGGAAGGGCGCCTGGGTGGCTCAGTCAGTTAAGTGTCATGATCTTGCAGTTTTTGAGTTCGAGACCTGCGTTGGGCTCTGTGCTGACAGCTCAGAGCCTGCTTTGGATTCTGTGTCTTCCCCTCTCTCTGCCCCTCCCATGCTCACACTCTGTCTCTCAATAATAAAAAATGGAAGTAACAATATGCTGGCATTCCTTTGTCAACCTCTACTAAATGGCTTAAGAACCCAGGGGTTCTTGAGTTATCAGACCAAGAGATAGTAGGTGTCTATCTACATTCTGTCGCATCTGCCTTTACCTATATTAATCAGATGTTGAACGATGATGATCGGCTGTCTCTTCTATAGGTATTTACTGTGACCTTGTTATCTGTGTATTATGCATTGTATTGAGACTATAATAAAGTACTGTTTAAGAGATTTTATTACTATTCCTCTTTTTCAAAGAGGAAACTAAGGCACAGAAAGGTTAAGTAACTTGCTCACGTTCACACAGCTTGGTAGGTAGCAAAACTTGGATTTGAACCTAAGCACTCTGATTCTTACGTTGGTGCTCATTTTACTACCTATCCTGAAGAAGACAAACCTGTAAACTGACAACTGGAAACCAGCAGAAAGCATTTACTGAAAGAGAAATAGAATGAAATGGAAGATGGGAGCTGTGAATGGGGGACCTTGGAAAAGTGTCCCACAGAGAAAGTCACAGGAAATGAGAGGGAAGGAGACTTCTCCAGGTGATGTAGCACAAGGTCTTTGTTACTCATGGAGAATAGGATGGGGTAGGCATGGGTGGAGGTGAGGAAATACCATTGAGACCTTAGGGACCAAGGAAGGGAGTGTGGAATCTGTTCTCTGAAGGGGGCTAAACAGGACATGACATGGTAGGACTGTGTTTAGTGAGACCATCTGATTTCAGCGAGGAGAAGACATTGCAAGAGGTAATAGGCAAGATGGAAAGTGATCAGACAGATGAAGGGGTTATTGATGAGGGAGACGACATCCAGATTTATGTCTTTAAGCATGAGAAGCAGGGATGGGAGTGGGATGGAGTTAAGGGGCCGCACTGTGGTACTCTCAGGAAAGATAGACATCTTAGTGGGCAGTTGTATTAGGGTCTGAGGTTCACCACCCATAGAATTACTATGATAGGTAAGGTGTGTGAAAGAGAACTAAGGATACAAATATGTCTGAAATATTTTAGGGATTTTCAGAACTTTTAAGCACAGCCATCTTCAAGATGTATTGTGCATGAAGATAATACTTAGAAAACAAAATCAAATACGGACATAAATACAACTGAGAAGCGAAAACTCTTGGGAGAAGACTAAAACTTGAAAAGAAAATCTCAAGACCAAGTATTGGATTTTATGAGATGCCAAGTCAGTGACAGTTAGCAAACAGAGTAGACAGAAAGGGTAATATTAATAATTAACCAAGGAGAGATATGGATATGTAAATTAATAACCATCAAGATAATTAAGAGTTGATTATAAAGCAGAAAGTTTTTTTTTCTTCAAGGATTGGAAGATTAATTATATTGTGTTGCAGACACATTAGTCTGTTGGTCAGGCCTGCTTGTGTCTGCTCCCACAATCTCTGCCATGGGCCGTGTGAAAATTCCCTGCACTGAGGTATCTGGAGTGGGGTGGGCCAGTTTGTGTCATCTACAGAGAAAGGGATAAGTTCCTTATTTCTAGATGGAGACCCAATTCCTATTTATGGAACCATTTAGGCCTTTTAAATCTGATACTCCTGTTTCTTTTTAATACATTTCCATAACCTGCCTTCAGTAGACTTGTAACTGCAGTGGACTTTATAACCAATTGATTCTATGCTAAGACGGCTTTAAGCAGATGTCCCAGTGGTCCTAAGGCCCTCTATTAGTCTGTAGCCTAGTCTTCCTTGGATAAATGGTTTTGTAAGACCATGCCTCCAATATGTAGTACTCCTCAATCAAGCTTGACCCTCCCCTGAGATAGCCTATCACTCTTGGCATCACCATGCTAGACAATTCCTTAGAACTCTGGACTTTGTTTTTCCACACTTCCATTATTGTGTTTAAAATCAGACATCCAGATTTAGCATGTCCCCAGTTTAAGCATGGTAGTTCCTCCTCAAGTCTGGTTCTCTTACAGTGCTCACTATTCCAATGAGTGGCACCACCACTCTTAGTCACCATCTAGGATCCATTCCAGACAGTGCAGAAGTTCTCCAGAACACTGTGTGAAAGGCTTAGTAGAAATTAGCACCCTGGCATACGACTCTTGAAGAAGTTATATTTTACTATGATATGCACAAAGGACACATTCTCAGCAAAGTTTTCTGTGAGATCTCAAACTGGTGGATGTTTATTAAGAAGAGAGATTTCTCAAGTCTCTTCAGATCTCCCCAGAGAATGGGCGTGGGCTAGTAACTGTGGTTTTCTCTGTTGAGTGTGATGTCCTATCAGTGCGCAGAAAGCCCCAAATGGGGACTTAAATACTTATATCCTCTAAATATTACCAGTCTAAAATTCTAGCACAATTACATATTTGAAAAAGGCTTTTAGAAAGCCCTATCACCATCCAGTTATGATACTTTCCTATGCTAAAGTTCCATTCTGCTCCCCTATCCAGAAGTTACACACTAGTGATGAAGCATCCTAGATGAGCATCACATTCAGTTCAGTAACAATGGCCAGTGCCTCGCAGTAAGCTATCTTCCATGATAGATGACCGGCAGGGGGTACAGGTGGTAGGCCTGGTGAGGGATTTGTCTTGTGCTCTCTTGACTTCCATATTCAAGTCACTGGTAACTATTGCTATCATCCCGGCCCAAGTCACTAAAATCTTTACTGTGCACCACTGTATAGTTTCCTAACTCTATCTGCACCATGGTCACCTCCAATCCATTCTCTACATTTCAAGGAGAGTGATCTCTTCTAAATAGAAACTAGATCATGTTATATACACAGACCCATGCCTGGCCCAAAACACTTTCAGTGGATCCTCACTGCTTGTAGGCTAAAGATGGAAATTCTTAATATGGCCCACTGATCCCTACATTATCTGGATACTTCTTAATTCTCAAGTTTCATTTAAGACCTTGACCTTGTATACCACCTTCCTTCCAGCTCTCATATATGCCATGCTCCTCTTCCCCCAGACTGCTCACCCATGAACTCCTCTGCTAAGGACCGTCTGCACATCCTTGAGAGGCCTCCCTAATCATGTGACTGGTTCAATTCCCTATGACATATTCATGTAGCATCTTGAATCTTTTCATCATAGTGTTTGTAACCACTACAAGTTTACATATATTTGTGGGATTATTCACTTATGTCTTACCCCCTTACTTGGGAAAAAGGGAAGGATTTTTACCTGATTATTTTATTTGCTATTATGTCCCATAGGGAGGATGGTGCTAGCAACTTGTGGGTCCAAAATCAACATTTGCTAAGGAAAAGAGAAGAAAGATGCTCAATGCTGCAAACCTAAGACATAGCTCAAACACTGGAATCTTCAGGCACTGGATAAGTACATGAAGGAATAAGGATGCATAGGAGAAGTAAGATTACAGTTCAGTGGGATGAATGTGAAAGACCCCCTCCCTCATTTTGCCTCTTAATTTCAGATAATCGTGGTTTGCCTTCCCTTTCATATCTTGTAGAAGTCTGGAGAGATACAGGGTTTCAAAATATAATTTCATTCAGCTCTAATCTCTCCATTAGATTTGACAGTACTGGCATTAAAGGAGCTTTAATCCTCTCTAAGCAAAGGGCTATTTGGAACTTGATGCCAAGTAGGTGTATTCTCTTTCTTTAATGTTGAATTTACTAGCAGGTAAGGACTATGCAGAAAGCTTTTACTCTGAATGTGGACATATTTGATTCAGAAGCTGACTGGACATTTAGTGGGCAAGGTGAGAGAGAAAAAAAAAAAAGATGGCTGGTTCTCTTCAAAAAGGGGACAGAGTGTGTTTGTTCTGTATACCCCTGGAAGTTAGCCAGAGAATCAAGGGTTAGAAGAAGGGAGAGATTTAATTTGTTGTAACATAAAACATTCCATAAATGGAATGGGCTGCCTTATAATAGGGTGAGTCCTACAGCCGAGGTTGTTTATAAAGTCCGAATGGCTAGTTGTCAGGGAAGTGACAAGAATAACTCCAGAACTGGATGTAACATTGGATAAGATGACCTCCAAGCTTCCTTCTCTGAGATTCTATATTTGGTATAAAGTAGATGTTGCATTTTAAGCTTGGGAGGAGGTAGTAAAACACAGTATGATAAGGGGAGCTGAACAGCCACAGAAGAATTTATTGTGGTGAATTCTGAGCCTGTAGGCCAGGAGAGTCAACCCAAAGCCCAGAGTAGCGGCTGTATAGATTTTATGACAACACTGTTATCAGGGCTTTGATTATAGTTGTGACAAGACAAAAATGTATTAATGTGTAAGAGTTCACAGCTTTCCCTCCTCCCCACATCTGTCCAAAAATAAACGTGGCCTTGCCTGCTCAGATTCTCTCCTCTGTCCTTTCTCCTTACCCAACAGAATTTGTCTTACCTAATAAAAACCAGACAGAGAGGTGTGGAAGGATTGGCCACCCTGTGGACTGCAGTCTTAGCAGAGTGGGTTGGAAATAGGTGTGGAATAGCTGCCTCATGGGGGTGACAATACGTGATGGTATGGACTGTGAGACCCATTCTCCCTTATGGAATTTCTTCTCAGTTACCCTTGCCTGTCCAATGTGATTCTACTCTAGGAACAACCTATAGTGTACTCAAGTCTTATAAAGATTATACAGGCATTCTCAAAATAATAATTGCTCCCATTTTTCAGATGCCTATTAACTTCTGTGATCAATGGCTCCTGTTCAGCAGGAGTCGAGCATGGAAGATACAGGAATCAAATGTGAAAGTGAATCATGTCTTTTTTTTTTTTTTTTTTTTTTTTTGCTAATGACTTTGCTTCCTTTTTCACTAAGAAAAAGACAACAGTCAGAAGAGAACTTGCACCCAACTAACCTACATCTGTACTCTGGGAATACTTTGTCTTCCCTGTTTTCACTGTGCATGGACTCTCCATGCACCCAGGGTTAAACTCTGACCTTACCCTCTAGACCTGTGCCCTACTTAAGTAAATCATCTTGCTATTCTCTCTCCTTTGTAACCTAAATTTCCCTTTTTCTCTTGCATTATTTCCATACGCATTCAGACTTGCTCCTTAATTTCTCTCACTCTGATATCAAAAATCCTAAGACATTTGATCATTACTGCTCATTCCATTTCTATTATGAAGACAAAGTCGATGGGCCAGTATCAGTCTCATTAGTCAATCTCTCAGCAGTGTTTGACACTGGTCATCCTTGCCTCCTTCTTGAGTGTTCCAACACTTAGCTTCTATGACAGTTCTATTAATTCTTTTCTTAACTCACTAGCAGTTTCTCCTCCTCTCTCTGATCTTAAGACCTGCTACCCAGGGGATTTTAACCAGTGTCATGGTCTGGTTCCCATCTCTAAGTGGATGACTTCCACATCAACATCTCCTGACTGGGCCTCTACTCTGGACTTGGATAGTTGCCTATGGAATTTCTCCACCTGGATTCCTCAGATATCTCAAACACAACACATTCAACCGAAACTCCTTATTATTGTTCCCCCAGCCTCTATGCCATTCCCCTCTTGGAGCTTTCTCCATCTCTGTTGACTGCAACCTCATTTTTCCAGTTACTCAGGCCATAATCATTGGTGTCATCAACAATTCCTTTCTTTGTCTTACACACTATGCTGCTTATCTGTGCTTTCAATATATATTCAGAATCCCAGCTCTTCTCAAAATGCCTAGTTCTACCACTCCAGCTGTGTCCCCGTCTTATCCTCCCTGTGTGTGTTTTTTAAGTTTATTCATTTAGAGAGAGAGAGCCAGTGGGGGAGGGGCAGAGAGAGAAAGAGAATCCAAAGCAGGTTCTGAGCTATCAGCAGAGACTGATGCAGGGCTCGAATTCACGAACTGTGAGATCATGACCTGAGCTGAAATCAAGAGTGGGACACTTACTGAGTCACCCAGGTGCCCCTTATCCTCCCTGGATTTTGCAAGAGCCTCTTTACCTGGTCTCCTTGCTTTGCCCCCTGACCTTCAGTCTTTTCTCCTCACAAAAGCCAAATAATTTTTAAAGGTAGCACATCTAGGCCAAAACAATCCTTGGAATACTAGCCTTATGAGCCAAAGTTCCCTTTGAGTGAATTAGAAAATAAACCATGGGGGAAGGGAAGGGGAAAAAAATAGTTACAAAGAGAGGGAGGGAGGCAAACCATAAGAGACTCTTAAATACAGAGAACAAACTAAGGGTGGGTGGGAGGGTGGGGGAGAGGGGAAAATGGGTGATGGGCACTTGTTGGGATGAGCACTGGGGGTTGTATGTAAGTGATGAACCACAGGAATCTACCCCAGAAACCAAGAACACACTGTATACACTGTATGTTAGCCAATTTGACAATAAATTATTTAAAAAAAAAAAAGAAAATAAACCTCTCTTTAGGAGAATACCACCCTTTGCTGGATTGCCTTCCATTCTTAGCAGGCCTCATTTCACTGTGTGGCTGAAAACCCACAGGTGGTAACTATGTCAGCCTGAGTTAAAGCTCCAGTTTACACAACCATCTAGAATGCCTCCCCACTCCTGGCCCCCAGCTGCATTCCATCCTCCTCTCTGAACAGTCTCCCCTGTGCTCACTCCTGTTAGCTGCCTTAGTTACCTGCTGTTCCCTAAACATACAAGGCATGCAACCACAAGGACCTGTGGACTGTGTTTTCTCTGCCTGGACCGCACTTACCCCCCAGGCCAACAATATACACAGGGCTTGTTCCTTACTTCTGCTGCCTGCTCAAAATGCCCAGGGAATTAGAGGGCTTCTCTGACCACCACTCACAATAGGATTCTCCCCCAGGCACTCACCACCCTGCTTATCCTACTATTTTTCCTATTACTTACCTGACATCTGTTTATTAGTTTTATCGTCTATAGCTTCTACTTGACACATAATGTTCAATAAACATCTGTTGAATTAATGCTCAGTGACTGGTCAGTGAAAGGCTTTGATAAAAGTAATGGATACAAATGTGAGATCTCCAAGTTCTGCCTCTCTTCTTCGTTCCCTCTCACTGAGAAGTTGGTGGAGGGGTGAAGCTTCTGGGATAACCAGGGCAGGGAGCAAAATGTGTGGAATCAGTGTGGCTGGATCAGTAACACATCTGAATCCCCTCCCCCTTCCCTTGGAAGGTGTTTCTCTCCAGAAAGAACTCTGGAAAAAAGGAATCAAAGGGTACCTTTAAATTTGGAGGTAAATAAGGGATCTTGTGACCCAACTGTGATCCAGTTCTGTTTATTAAAGTCTAATTCAGGGTTTGGAAACACTTAGAGCTAGAAATAAAATGTTCCTGTGACTGCCCTTGTCCTCTGTGCCTTGGGCCTATGCTATACAAGTCTCCTCACTGTTTGTATCCATCCATCCATCCATCCTCCACACCTTAGAGACCTGATGGGGATAGCTTTGCCTAGTGGATGGTGTGAGATCTCTCCTTTTGTCTCCTTATTTAAAATCCTGGGATCTAGCTCTCTACTATCCATATGTATCTTAACACTGCTAAAGGTTTCGATTGTAAAGAAAACCGCCATCTGCCACTGCTTGGGCTTTTAGGTATAGCACTTGGCAGTGCTCTATGTTCACTCATACTGCAACAGGTCGCACTAGTAGACTGACTCCTGCTCTCATATTTTTAGGCTAACATACCAGTAGACTCTAAGTAGATTATCCTTCGTGAGTGGGCCTTATCTGATCAGTCAATGGCCTTAATAGAAAATCACTGATCTCCCCAGAAGATGAGGGAATTCTGCCAGCAGACTGCCTTTGGACACTAACAATAATTCCCCCGGGTCTCCTGTCTGCTAGTCTACCCTGCAGATTTTGCAACTGTTAAGCCTCCACAATTGTGTGAACCAACTGCTAAGAACACCCCTCTCTATGTATGCATGTACATCCCATTGGTACGGTTTCTCTGGAGAACGCTGACTCACACACAGTCTGATAGGAAAGATACACATTATTCAAAAGTCATAACTGTCAGTGAAGAATTATCACAGAAAATGCCACTGAGGGGAAGTGCACGGGGTAAAGGAAGTCTCAACTCGGGGGATGTTTCTCTAGTTAAGGCAGTCAGAAGGGTTCACTGAAGGAGTGGCTCTTGAGTTGCCATGTGTCAAGGGTAAGGAGAGCTCAGGAAGCAGAAAACAACGTTACAGACAGAGGCAAGAGTTTGTAAAAAGACTTGGGGCAGTTTGGGGCCCCTGGGTGGCTCAGTTGGGTTAAGTGTCTGACTTCAGCTTAGGTCACGATCTCACAGTTCCTGAGTTCGAGCCCCATGTAGGGCTCTGTGTTGACAGCTCAGAGCTTGGAGTCTACTCCAGATTCTGTGTCTCCCTCTCTCTCTGCCCCTCCCCCGCTCACATTCTGTCTCTCTCTCTCTCAAAAATAAACACTAAAAAAAAAAAAAAAAGAATTGGGGACTTCTTTCTTTTAATCTTTCTAGCACTTGGAGATAATATTATTGTCCTTATTTTATAGACGAGAAAACCAAAGCATGTAGAGCAGAAATATCTTGTCCGAAGCCATGTGGCTAGGATAGCAGAATTGGTATTGGAGGATCCACACTGGATTCCAAGCCTGTGCCCATAGCCATCAAGCTTTAGTGCCCCAGTCAATCCAGGAGGAAAAACAACATGGCAGCACACATATGGAACTGTTTTCTGACTCATCTGCTACTGATGGACTTGGGTAGAAGGCTGCATTATTTGCAATTCATCTACTTACTCTTCATATGTACTAGGCACAAAAATTTCCTGGATCTTGTCCTAAGTGTTGGGAGTTGAGATAAATGTGACATGGGATCTGGGAAAGTTCAGTCACATGAAGGAACAGACATGTTTGCTTGCACAAAAGTAACCACATTTGCAAGGGGAAGGTGTCACAGAAAAAAACACCTTTTGAGCTGCACTCTGAAACATACTGTTTTAATCAGGTGTGGAAACACAGAAATGACAGTCATGAAGGAAGAGTTTTAGCCACAGAGCCCTAGAAACTCGAGGCATGCGATGCAGGAGGGCCACGTGGGTTAGCATCAGGGTCACTCTGGGGGCAAGAGCCTTTAGTGTGGTTTCCATGGGAAGGAATGGTGTAGGTGGGGTAGGCTTAGCTAGCTTGAATAACTAGTAGGCTCTGGGGTATAGGCACTGTCCCTAGCTGTTGGGTACCTGGCCCTAGGGTGATATGGCAGGGAAATAGTGCTGTAGAGTGTGAAAGCCTCTACAAAGAAGGTGTGGGGGGGCGGGTAGTGTGGACTCTGGATTGGTTGGTTTGCCCGTGATAGGTGTGCCTGCAGGCAGGTGAATTGTGTGCTATCCTTAAGAATTAGCTAATCCCTGGTGGGGTGGTCCCTCCCAGCAAGGCCCCTTGATGTCGAAGCATCAGAATACAGAGAAAGACAGGGTTAATATACATGCATAAGGATGGGATGAGGCCCTATGGGGAAGGCCATACCATATACAGAGCCACTGAGGCATAAAGGAGCAAGGCAGTTTGGGAAATGATAGAGCGTGATGTAGCTGGAGAACAATCCGCATGAGGTTGGGGGAAGATGGAATTGGAGTTAAAATACCTCAATGAGGAAATCAGATTTGATCTCTAAGCAATGAGGCACCATTAAAGCTACACAACTAGATGTACTGGTTAAGAGACCAAGGGCATATCCCAGAGATATCCCACATCTAGTGGCCATTGAAAACCAGCCCAGCTTTTCCTAGCATTGCTTCCAGCGGGACTCCTTTGAACTATCTCTTTGCTGTCAACCTAAAGCCCAGGTAAAATGCTTTAGATGTTTTCCTTTTTAAAATATTCAGTGTATTAATTTCACACATGAAGAGAAACCATATCAAATCTCACTACATAATTAGCCAAACCACAACTACATTTTCAGAAACAAAGATGACTCATGTCATTTCCTAATTAAACCTTGAAAGGTTTAATTAAAAAGCATAATTTGGAGAAAACTAGTTTGGGAGGAATTGGGGCTTAGCATCGTGAATGTGTACACACAGAGCTTCCCTGTTCAACCTCCAGTGAGGGTGGAAGAGACAGCCACATGCACAACATCAGGACCAACCCTTTGCAGAGCGATGGGCTGTGCCTTCCTCATGCATGACACACTGTCTGAGAGACAACAAGGGAATCAGTTCATGTTAAGGAGTAGCTGGAAACAAAACATTCTACTACTTCAGTTGACCAGATGCCCCCTGGCAGACGGGCAACAGAGCAAAATAAAGAGAGTGGCGGAACCTGTGTGGAGTGCTTACTCTATGTCCAACGCCATGCTGGCCACTTTGTGTTAATACCACAGCAATTGCTCACGAGTCTGTGGAAAGGTGCCATTATTCCCATTTTTCAAACATGGAAACTGAGGCACAGAGGAGCGAGGCAGAGCTAAGACAGCTTGTCTGACCTTGGGGCCCTCTCTCCAAGTTGCCTCTGGAGATGGGTGAGAAGCCAATGAGCTCCAGAGCAGAACACCTGCACTGGAACCCTAGCTGTGGGATTTCAAGCCTCAGTTGCTCATCCATGAAAAGGGGGTTAATAAGACCTGGGAAGGTAGATGTGAGGTTTGAATAAAATAATGCACGTGAGCTTGACATGGGAAGGCACACTATCGACAGCAGTTGGATCTATGGATACCTACACCAGTACTTCCAGCATCAACATTCAATCTGGTTAGTGGGTCCCTGCAGAATTTTATGACAGAGTATTTAGGAGCACTATGGGGGACAGTAGCTCAGAGGCCAGTCAGCACTGAAGGGAATTAAAATACTGAGACTGTGCTGAAAATGTTTCCAGTTAAAAGAAAAGGACAGTATATTGCAGAAAGTATATTTAGAACCAACATTGTTTTCTTCTAAACAACATCAGTGTCCTACTTAAATCCATGCAAAGCTTCCTAAATGCACTTAAGAATTAGTTTTAAAATCCTCACCTTGGCTACCTGTGAGGCCCTGTAGGATTTGGCTCACCTACCTCATCTTGTACCACTCTTTCTCTGCTAAGGATATCTTGGCACAGTGGCCACCCTTCTGCTTCTCAGACAAGTACTCAATCTTTGCCAGGCACTGTGCTCAACTCCGATATGCGGATTAGCTCATTTAATCCTCAAAACAGCCTTATGAGGTGGGTACTAGTGTTATCTGTGCTTTACAGTCGTGGAAAGTGAGGCCCTGACAGGTTAACTAACTGGCCTAAGACAACATAGTTAATGGGTGAAGCGGTAATTCAAACCGTGGCACTTCTGTGCCATGGTACAAACACTCAAACTTTCCACTCTACCACATTCCCAAAGTTTGACCTTGCTTGGCTCTCCTCACCACTCCAAGGAAACGTTTGTCGAATGAGGCCAGATTGATGGCGACGTGGGAACATGGATTAGTCACTGAGGACTGGGAGAAGCCAGCATGATGAGCAAGCCAAGTCTGGACCACAAAAGAGACAATTTGTAAATCCTAAATGTGCTAGCGTGATGGGCCTACCTCTCTCTTCAGTTGTCCCCTTGCATAATCCTCATTGAGTGTGAAGTTCGACTCGATCAGCCAGATTGCCCTTTGCAGATGAGCGTCTACAAGCCTTAAAGGCTAATCCCCTGTCCTTTCCATTTAGCCTAGAGTCAGTCAATTTATAATAATTCCATTGAACTTCATCTTCATTATTCATCTTATCTATCCCCTGCCTTCCCTTTCCATTATTGCTTCTTAATTAATTTTCAGTCCAAGACAAATGACAGGCAATACGATGACTGACCAGACATGTTAGAAAGAATATAACATACTTCCATGGCGCTTCACTATCATGAAGGCTGAGTGGCTGTGTACCAAATGTCAACTGTCACAGCTCAGTGAGCCCTTTCCCAGGCCTGTCAACAGTGAACTATAAGAAATACAAGCTCTTCTTCTCCAGTGAGCAGAATGGCATAGATGTTCAGCCCCAACTATTCACAGATATATATATAGTTCTCACAAGCCTGACACCAATGATCTGAGATGAATTTAGACAAGTGATGAAAAAAATGACATTGAAAGGATGCACATTCTTCATCAAAGATTTGTTTTTTGAATGGCTTGTTTTGAAAAAAAAAAAAACACTGTGCTTCAAGCAAACATCTAGATGTATGTGTGTATATACACACACATATACACACACAGTAAGTATACACAGACATGTATAGACATATGTCTACATGTCTGTATGAGTATATATTAGACATTATATAAGTGTGTGTATATATGTATATATATATATATATATATATCTCCATATATCTAAGTATATATAGACTATAGGTCTATAAATGTCTATGTATACTTACTGACTAGATCATCTATGTGATATGATATAATCAAATAGGTATAAAAATCCCTTGAAGTCTCACTAAATTAATACATACATTAATTATTCTATTCTATTCTCAGTATTCACTATAGTTATGTTCTCAAAAGTCACTATGAACACTCAAATAGCAAATACTGAACTGTTACTCTTAGGGGAAATAAGGTTATGTTCCCGCAAGCCTCTGGTCATAACATTTTTGTCAAGTGATCAATAACCCTGTTTTATGTTTAAAGACATTTAATACGCATACTGTTGATTCATTAGCAGTGATCTCATGAGGAGCACTATAACTCATGTCTGATGAGGCTTCCTAACACATGTATTTTCTCCATAAGGCAAAGCACAGCCTTCTTCTGCTTAGGAATACCAGACAGCAGTTCAACACTTTCCTGGGCACCATTTTAAATGACACAAAAAAAGTATCAGTAACTAAACCACAAAAAGGATACTTGTTTATAGCATAAGAGCTGAAACAATAAGGCAGAGTTGTTCTGTTAAATCTCAACTGGGAATAGCACCTTGAATGACTCAAATTTGTCACCATTCTGCCCATGTCCATGAATGACCATAAAAACAATAGCAAGTATTGATTTTGGGGTTACATTTTTTTTTGTATTTATTTGTATTTTTTTTTTTTGGTATGTATTTGGGGATATGTATTTTTTGATGTATTTCACTTCGGGGAGTTTCAGGAAGTCATTTCAGTGAATAGGTGAATTAACAATTATGGGATCTGCGAATAATGAAAATTATGAATATTAATCTCTTGCTTTTGGCTTGAGATTCCCTTCATGTGTGTTGGAAGGAATTGTAATTGGAACATTTATTTGACATGATTCTGGACCTACAACCTCTTCTCCTATGAATGGCACAATTATTAGCTCCTTGAATTGATGTGGGATCAGTGCAAAGATCAGCATCAATCAGTGTGTGATGCACATCCTCCTGCTTAGTTAAGAAAATACTAGAAATTGGTTAAGGTAGCCAAGTGGTGGTGGACATTTGAGGGAGTCTCTCCTAGCTCACAATGATCTCTTTTAACTGCCTGATCACCCTTAACTGAAACTAAACCTATATTTATATATTAATTCAGGCAACATTTAGTGAGTACTGTGTGGGAGGCAACGTTTAGGTGATGGGGATATACTGGTAAACTAGGTGCTCATGAAGCTTACCTCCCAAGTTTGGGGGTAATAAACTAACCAGTTCATTTCCCATTATTTTCAGTGCTGTGAAAGAAATAATGAGAGGATAGAGAACAATAGGAAAACAAAGCTATTCTGGAAAAAAAAATGTTGGGGAATGCCTATCTGAAAGAGCCCAGGAAAGGGCATGCCAACCTAAGGAAAGAGCATGTGTAAAAGCAAGGAAAGGAACAAGGGCTTAGTGCCCATCATCAAGACATGGGCTCATTATGCCATGTGGGAGATCAGAGCCCAGACCCTGGGTCCAGGGTTTCCTAAGAAATTGGATGCTGGTTTTTGGAGTCTGTGAGAAACTCAGTAAGCTTATAATATTTTTCTCCCATAACCTCAGTCTGTCTAGTTTCTAATAATTGCATCTGATGCTTTCTTACCTAGTAGGAAAGTTGATTGGAATAGGTAAGTGGGAACATTACCTCAGCTGGAAAAAGTAAACTTTAATTTATCAATATGAATTGATAAAATAATGACTATTTTATCTGATTCCCATAGCATGCCTGCATACCAACAGCTCATCTTAAATGTTTCTTAAAGATCTGCCAACCCCTGTAGTGTTACCCTCTTTTGCAATAACTGGCCAGACTATTAGGCTATCACACCTCTGCAGAGATACGTATTTTTGATGTATTTCACTTTGGGGAGTTTTGGGAAGTCATTAAAATATAAAACCTGATAAAAAAAAAGTGCATATACTGGATTAAAGCTAAAATAGTAGCTCCCAGGGATCTCTCACTAAGCAAAATCAGGTCAGGGCCTGGGGACAACCTTTCCCTGAAGTCACAGCAAGAAGTAAAGTTCAGCAATTACCACTCCTAACAGAGAGGGTCATCCTCTGGCAAAATACAGAGGATTAAAAAGCACTTATGTTGATGCTGATGGCTGCCAGAGCTGCTTGCATCAAAATTTATTCCCCCCCCCTCCCAGCTTCATTTTCCCTCTTATCTCTGACTGCTCTGTGAGGGAGATATCGAAAGATACATTTGCAGGAACTTAATGTTAACTTGGCAGGAAGCCATCTGTATTGCCTTAGCAGTGTTTACTAAAGTAGGACATTCTAGAACTCCATGTCTATGGGACGAACTCTGTAAAGCCTCTTAGAAAGTGAAGGTACTTTTGTAAGTGCTTGGTGTAACCAAGTGATATCGCCCCCAGGCTAAAAAAAAAATGTTTCTCTCAGAGAGGCAATACTTCGGCTTGTTTTTCCAAGGGTGTTAGAACTGGGAACAGCATTCACTCATTCACTGAGTATTTACTGAGCATTTTATCTCTGTCACAACTTGGTCTATATAGAAATGTGCACATCTTCTTGGGGGGGGGGGAGGGTAAGCTTCCTGGCTTTTTCTACCAATACTCAAGAAGCCAGCGATAGAAGGCCAGAGAGAAGAATCTCCATATCCCAGGCACTTCCTGTTCATCATGCCCAGATTAGTTCCTGTAATTCCTTATGGAGAAGACTGACAAGGAGAAGTGAGATATTGAAGCAAGTACACTTTCCCCAGATGCCATAGCTGCAATGCTACTGGAAGGCTTTAAAGGGAAAAACCTGAATCCTTTCTCCGTGCCTCTCAAACTCTTCTGTCTAAAGTCCCTAATGGTTGGCAGGCTGTGAAGGTGGAGTTTAGAGATGTAGTCTGCTTTTCATGCTGACTCCCTTCTTGACTCCCTAGAGTAGGGGGGAAATAATAAAAGTGATAGGAAGTTTCAGTTTCTCCAGACTTTGCACATAACATAGATCACCAAAAGAATGGATTTCTACTCTTTCTAAACCCTAAGTTTCTTTCCTCACTGTGTTGCTGATCAGTAAGAAAAGGGGAGAAAAAATAGGTGTGCAAGAACATAATCCATTGTTTATACAAGTTGTGGATCAGGTGAAGACAAGCCCAGTTCCCCCCAAAGCTTTCAAATATACAGGATCATTTTAATCCTTATCATACTACTCTGATTTCTTTCCCCCATGAGCTTAGTTTTCTCAATTTCTGTCTTCAGGACAAATCCCTTCCCATTCTGCCTCTTTCCAGACTTTCTCCCGAAGTAGAAATGGTGAGCCTTCAAGTTACTCTTTTTCTAATTGTGATGTACTTACCCATGCATGTAGATTCTTTCACTACAATACTGTTTGCAGGGAGAGGAGGTACATTACCATGTGCCTGACAGAGTGGGGAAGTAGGAATAACCCAACCTTACTGAAACCCCTGCTCTTTTTGATCAAATATCAAAGTATATTTGTGGCTAGTTCACTTCTGTGTTCACAATGGAAATACTCTGCAATTTCAAACTCTTCCAGTTGTTGTTGTTATTGTTGTTGTTGTTTTGGTCACCAAGTGGTCTTGGTGATCTCTGCATATTGACCTGAAAATTTAGAGACACTCTGTATTGTATACCTACTAATCCACTCTGATGACTTTGCCATCTGCTCAATTCTGCCCATACAAAAACAAGCAAGAAATGTGTTTGAAAACCAGTGCTCTATCCTGCAAATTAATGCAAATTTAGCATCAGTTCCTGACTACATCTATTTATATTACATCTATTTATATTTATATATTTGTGTGTGTGTGTGTGTGTGTATCCAGCTGCTGTAATCTTCAAGTAAGGCTGATGTTCTAGAAGACATGTCTTGTTTATATTCTGAAGATTATTTTACTACTTTGCACTCTGATCTGTAGGCCGAAGGAGGAGAAACCAGCTTATACCATGCTGTCTTTCACCTTGACCCAAATCAGGATAAAACAAAACATAAAATTAGACTCTTTGAAAAGTCCTTTCAGATCAGTCTGTGGTGCCAAAAGTTCATTCATGTATATTCTACCTGCCCTAATATTTCCTTATAATTATTATTTTTTAAATTTTTTAATGTTTGTTATTATTTATTTATTTATTTATTTATTTATTTATTTAGAGACAGACAGAGCTTGAACAGGGGAGGGGCAAAGAGAGAGAGGGAGACAGAATCTGAAGCAGGCTCTAGGCTGCAATCTGTCAGCACAGAGCCCGATGAAGGGCTCAAACCCACAAACTGTGAGATCATGACCTGAGCTGAAGCTGGACGCTTAACTGACTAAGTCACCCAGGTGCCTGTCCTTATTCTTTTTTTAATGAATTCTTTTCTTAAATTTTAAAAGGCTACTCTGTTCTACTACCATTAATGGGAAATCAATATTCCTTGTCCCAAAGAAGATAACCAAATAATTAATACAATAAAAACAGAACAATATTTTATCTAGAAACTGTTACATACTAATAATTTCTGAATTTAAAGATCTTTGTTTAAAAAGTATATATAAGGAAATATTACTCAGCCATAAAAAAAAGAATGAGATGTTGCCATTTGTGACAATGGATGGACCTAGTGGGTGTTATACTAAGAGAAATAAGTCAGAGAAAGACAAATACTATATAATTTCACTTACATGTGGAATCTACCAAAAAAAAAAAAAAAAGCAGAGACCCACAAATACAGAGGACCAACTGTTGATGGCTGCCAGAGGGGTGGGGTGGGCAAAATGGGTGACAGGGAGTGGGAGACACAGGCTTCCAGTTAGGGAATGACTAAATCATGGGGATGAAAGGTACGGCATAGAGAATAGAATCAATGATATTGTAATAGCAATGTATGATGACAGGTGGTAGCTATTTGTGGTGTAGCATAATGTACAGAATTGTCGAATCCCTATGTTATACATCTGAAACTAACATTGTGTGTTAGCTATAACTCAATTTTTTAAAAAAGGAGTAGTAACACCAAGTTAATTCACAAAACTAGCACTAACAAGACTTCATCTTTGCCTTAATTAGGATGGTAGAGTTGAAAATGGAATGGGCTGTTACTCTATTATTTAATATACCACCTAACATGATCGTGACACCAGTGCTATGCTTTCTACACTTTGGGAAACACTGACAGTGCTATTCCTTCTACTAGTGTTGATGAAAACAACAGCTCAGAGAAATTAAATGAATTGCTTATTAATGGCAGAGCAAATCTTAGAATCCCTTTTAGGCCCTTAATTAAGTGCTTTTTCAAGTACAAAATGATTCTCATTTGAGGGGAAAAAATGACATGTAAACGTTATTTGTTGGTATCCCTGTCATGATCGTTTATCATATTGATTCAATCTACATCATTAATGGTTTTGTCCAATAATGTAGCTCAGAATTCTCATGTTAAGATCATCTATAAAAGGAAAGAAATACTTCCTTATTTTCAAAGATAAATATGAAATATTCATAAACAAGGAATAAATACTTCACATTCATTTGATTGTGTTCATTTTGGTTTTGTTGTTTTGGGTTAGCTCAAGGGCCTGTTATCTAGTATAACCAGGAAATTTTCTTTTTTAAAAGAGAAAAAAGTGGGGCATGCTGTAAGATCTGATAATGCACTAAAATGTGCAAAATTTGAGTACATTCAAGCATTCTTTACTGAGAGTAATAATTACAATGAATAAAGAGGATGTGAGGCTAAAAAAATAATTCTATTGAAGAGGCATGAAACTAATGTGTTCCATGATGTGCTGGTTAGCATAGACATATACTGTTAACACCCTAGTCTTCAGACAGGACAGATGGAAAGACAAGTGAAAACAAATATTAATATTCATATAAAAATGTCTAGCCTTTGATCAAAAATGCTCTACCAAGAGCCCAAAGTTTGTGTTTTATGACTACGTATATGTATTTATATATGTATCTGATAGAATAATATCTTGATACGATAATGGTAGGGCTTTTTTGGAACACATGCTACTTCCTGTCATTCTGTAACTCTTCTCCCTATTCAGGTAATAGGTATTGTATTCTATGCAAACTATTTCAAGAAAGAGATGACACAGTGGTATGCAAGTAATGAGACAAATTCTTGTCTTTTGCATATCAAAAGGGCGAGGTCAGGCTGTTAACAATGGGTTCTTAAAAACCAGTTGAAGAGTCAAAGTAACAGATCAAACTTGATCAACACTCTCCCACATGAAGGAAGAAAAGGGTAAGTCATAAGAAAAGAAGAAAGTTTAGGCAATGAGGAATTCCTGAGAATGGGCCCTAGTGCCTATTTCATATCCCAGGAAAGTTGAAGTACAGGAAGGGGAAGACTATTGAAACCTCCAATTAAGTTTGGAGACTCTGAGAACAGAAAGAAATGTACCCTCATCCTTTTCCCAGGAAAAGCTAGCAAAGTGTCAACAACCCAAGAAGAAATGGTTGCCTAATGGAACCAAGAGACAGAGTGAGAGCATTTCAGTGTGCCTCTGATCAGGGCACAGGGAGGAGCAAGATTTTTTCCACCATGTAAGTGAAGTAGGAAAGTGACACAGAGAATGGATGGAGTGCAAGTCCAATTGTCAGGATTAGAGGGAGGCCATAAGATACTGCCAGAACAAATGAGTGAGGATCAGAAGAAATAAAGGCATCTTGGCAGATGTCAGTGTATGTGCAGAATGACAAGGACTCAACTGCCACCACCCAGAAGGCTTGTCATGATATTACTACTCTGACCAAAACAGATATATAACCAGAGTGAGAAGGATGGAAGATAGTTACACACTGAATTAAATAATAGATCTATGCTATCTAAAACAAGAGCTGTTCTACATCAATGAAAAAAAAAAGGCCGTTTGATTTTTCATCCCAGATTGAATTGTACCTGCTATAGATACATATAATTTGAGATTTTACACTCAGAAGATAGATAATACATTATACCACTGCATCCTCTATAGAAATGGGAGAAAAACAGGGTTTAAATATATCCTCAAGTGACTTTTACTTTAGAATTTCTGACAAAATTGAATATGATTGCCCCAGCTTGGAGTATTTTAGTAAACATATTTGAACTCACCACGAATAAAAACAAGGCACTACAAAATAGCAGTGAAGGGCAAGATCTAAGCCACATCACTATTAAAGGACTGGCTAAGACACAAAATCAAATATTAGAGTTCTTTAAAGTAAATTAATAAGGGACTATTCAATACCTGTGATCACAGAGTCATGACAAAGAAACTCATCTTCTTTGAGAGGTAGGCAATGCCTAGGCAGAATCGATGCAAGCTAGTTACACACAGCTCATTGCCAACACTCAAAACATTGAGTTCTTCCTAATTAGTATAGGCTATAGCTCTCTGACTTTCGGGTGGGTGGGGGGGCTAACAAGATTCTTTTGATTTCTAGATCAAAACGGTAATTGCATTTAAGCTGAAACAATGTCCTTTTAAATCTCTGGATTTGTTATCATTTGGTTTAGGTTAAGGTATGCTGCAGTAACAAGAACCCAGAATTTTAATGGCTCACGAAAATGATGTGCTGGTATCATGGCAGAAAGGAAGAGAGAAAGTGGCAAAATCAAGCAATGGCTCCTAAAGTCTA
The DNA here is from genome assembly GCF_018350155.1 of Leopardus geoffroyi. Classification (NCBI taxonomy): domain Eukaryota; kingdom Metazoa; phylum Chordata; class Mammalia; order Carnivora; family Felidae; genus Leopardus; species Leopardus geoffroyi. The sequence goes on from NC_059326.1 coordinate 190,882,938, forward strand.
TTCATACTTCATTGGTCAAAGCAAATCATGTGATTCCTGACATGGGCAGGGCAGTGCAAATCTCCTCCAGGGAAGGACAGCAAATATTTTTTATAATAATACAATTTACCATACATATTCTTATTTCTATTATTTTGGATTTTTTAAGCAACTTACCTATAAAATTATTGTAAGAAGAAGATGGCTTGATTTATAAGTTAGCACTTCAACTTGTGAAAAAAGAAGTACCTACTTTGATTGCCTATCATATTAAGGATGCTTACAACAGCATGTGATAGGTCGAAATTTTTAATAAAAGTTTGATGAATCATTACTATGCATGGATTATGATAAAGATCTTCAAGAAAGAACTAAAATGTCACTTATTTTCTTCCAATCATCTCAAACTTTCACATCAGAGTTGGTTCTTTGGGTTATGTTAACAAGAGAAAGTAGCTGGTGTGATTTTGAGGCTAGTACTTCAGAATTTTTTTAACCTAGGTAAGCTACCACTGGGTGAATGATCATACCTGAAAGGTAACTACATAGGCATCCTAGAGGCATTGTTAGCTGTGTTAAAAAAATAATAATAAAATGTGGGGAAATGTGCAGCTAGCTTCCAGGGTATTTGAATGATGTTATGCAAGTTAGACGAACATTTATAGCAATATAAACTTGAAGATACTGTTCTTTATTTTGTCAATCATTGTTTAATTGATAGCTGCTTTACTAACAGACTTGAGGAACCTACTTTCCTATTATAAATATTTGGTAATTTCAAGAAATGTTTACAGTTTCTATATTTGAACTGTATATTTAAAGGAAAGAAAGATCTTTAGGTAGACAATAGACATTTGTTGTTTCTGTGTGCCTCCTTTCATCTGGTTACAGTGACCAAAATTTGAGTATCCATCTCTTACATATATTCAGACAATAAGATTTGGATGGCTATACCTTTACCTCCAACCCAGAAAAAGTCACATGACCCATACCTAGCCAATCTGAGTATTATACACTCTTGGCTACTTATTATTGGTTCAGCAATAAGCATGTGGTCCAGGTTAGGCTGCTAGGGTTTAATTCCAGGATTTTTATTAGAACTGTTGAGAAAAGATTATTTCTTTCTTCTTCTGGAGTGAATGAAAGGGTGGCATCTTGACAGAACCACAGGAAAGCTTTCCTGAGAATGGAACTTACACAAAGGAAAACAGCTCAAAAATGGAAAGAGTAAAGTGGAGTGTTGGTTATAACATTTGGGTGCCTGGATCCAAAAATACTTCTGAAGCATATTATTCTCTGGAATTTTCAGTTATGTGAGCCAATCATTACTACCCCCTTACACCGCACCATCCTTTTATTTTTATTTTTTAGAAGAGAAATTGAATTTCAAAGTTTATTTATTTTTGTGAGAGAGACTGAGTACCAGTGACAGAGGGACAGAGAGAGAGGGAGAAGAGAGGATTCAAAGCAGGCTCTGAACTGACAGCAGAGAGCCCCATGCATGGCTCAAACTCACAAACCATAAGATAATGACCTGAGCCAAAGTTGGATGCTTAACTAATTGAGTCATCCAGGCACCCACTATCCTTTCAAAAGTCTGTTTGAGTTAAGTGTTCTTCCACTTGTGACTAAAGTTCTTACCAATATACTTGTCCTTCTGGTAGATATAGCCATTCCCCTCTCTGTATATGATAATGTTTCAAGAAGGGATGGTGATTCAGAATCACAGGGTACCATATCATTCTGTGTAGATCATAAAAGCAGTACAAAGCCATAGTGTTTAGAGACCTTGCTTTCTGTGATGCATTTATGGTGGAAGAATAAAATCCATACTAGTATGGATACTGTCTCATCTTTACCTAATTATTTTATATTCATTTAATCCTGTGCTTTATAGTACCAAGAATTCCCTATTTCTGTATCCTCAAGATCCAATGCTGTACCTGGCACAAATTAGGTATGTAATAAATGGTTGAACAAAGGAACGAATTAATATTCCATATTAAAATTGATGCCTACCATAGTAAAAAATGCCATCAAAGTTGTAGCATAAGCCGTTGGTTATTAAATGTATATTAAGTAGTAATCCTATTCACAAAACTCTCCAAATGCCTGCTGTTGAATGACTTGGATAAATATGTGGAAGGCAGGAAATTCCAGGAAGAAGAGATAGCTTGAATAAAGTAAAACAAAGAAGTCTGGGTAAACTTAGAGACATATATTTCCTGTTCCAGAATCACCCACTGTAAATTTTAAAGCAGTTTTTTTACCTTTATAAAAATTATTTAAAAGTATCTTTTCCACAGTTGTCAGTAACAATAATCTGATATTTTACCCTAATTGCAAGCTAATTAGATAGCCTGCTACAGTTTCATGGAAGACATGAGATTCCTAGACCAGAGTAAAAGGACTCTCTTATTCATGGAACAGAAATCAGCATAAGCATCATCATGTCATTATCATTTTTTCTTGCCACAAATCCCATGGGTGCGGGACAATATAGATGGGCTGAGATGGATGTCTGCAAATGCAGTGGCTTATGTTACAGGAGTGGAACCCTGAACCTAGGGAACCCAAAGCTTTTTTAATGGGCAATAATTTGCCTATGTTTTGCTCTGGAGAGACATATGGTTACATACCAGAAAGTAAGTATGGCTCCTTTCTGCTCTGGAGGAGATGTTATCTATTTCCTAAAGCTGTTCACCTTATGAACTTTCTTGAGAAGACAGTTTGGAATCAAAAGCTAAACACAAGACACACAGCAACATAGGAGACCCATGAGAATTGCCTCTCACCAATAGTAGCAGAAATAACAGAAAACCTAAATTAAAAGATTAAAGTATGACCTCATTAAATTTTAGATATTTAACTTCCTCTCAAATAGAACTTCTACCATCTCAGAAACAGAAGCTATACAAAGCCAATTTGACTCTGAAGCATCCTGAAGAATAAAAAGCCAAAAACATATTGCTTTTTTATTGAGAATCATTTTCCAAAGGAAGTTAGACTCTTTTGGGTTTGATTGCAACTCTAGGTTGAGTTTCAATACATTTCCCTCTGTATTTGTTTGGGGAGGACTTAGGGAGGGAATATATCTACAATATTTGCTAGAATGTTAACTTAATGCCTAATATAGAATTTATGATAAAAGGGTAAAAGAGTTCAGAAAAGGAGGTTTTGCTGAGAAATGAGTTGTTAAGAGGAATGGAAATACAGGCTTGTACCTTTAGGAGTGGAAATTAACCCAAGCAGAGGCCCATTGGCTTGAATAAAGTAAATTTTAGTTATCTAGCCCTTAAACACTGTTGTAAACAAGAGTTGAAGTGTAAGTCCACATTTTACTACTCATACTATTCTGTAATATCCAACACAAGTACATCTAGGGCCAGACAAGGATCAGGCAATTTAAACTGAAAAGACCTCTGCCTGAATATGCCTTTTTCATAAGTAAGGTAAACAGAGGGCACAAGTTAAGTTTGAGACTCAAATCACATACAAACCTTAATAAAATCTAAAAAAAAAAAAAGGCTGAACTGGTTCTATGAATTTCTATTTACTTATGTGAAATTTTTTATTTGATTTTACATTTTGTAAAAGTATAAATAATTGCGAAAGAGTGAATCTACTTAACACTTTAATTAAAAAAAAAAAACAAACATAGCCAACACATGCAAAAGCTATCATTTTTAGCTTTCTTTGTAATCGTAAATGACAATATTAGTTACTGCATATCTCCAAGTTCTCAAATTCCGGAGGGTAAGAGAAATCCTGTGACTGTTTTTTCTGGGTCTGAATGTATTATCAAAACATCATTTTTAAATGATAATCTGGGTTAAGTACCCTTTTAAATCTCTTCAGAGGCTACCTATCTCCTTAAAAGCATTAATGGGCCCTTTCAATAGCTGGTCTTCCCTGGGTACCTTGCCTCACCTTCATTAGATGATTTCGGGCAAAGAAGGGATATGGTCTGACTATGATTGAAATGTTGAAAATATAAGCAGTCAATTGTATAAAGCAGGAGGATAAGTTACCAGACTATTATAATAATTCAGGAAAGGGGCAACTGGGTGGCTTAGTAGGTTAAGCATCTGACTCTTGGTTTTGGCTCAGGTCATGATCAGATGGTTTATGAGTTGTGAGTTTGAGCCCTGTGTCGGGATCTGCACTGGCAGTGTGGAGTCTGCTTGGGACTCTGTGTCCTTTTTCTCTCTCTCTGCCCCACCCCAGCGTTTCTTTTTTCTTTTTTCTTTTTTCTTTCTTTCTTTCTTTTCTTTCTTTCTTTCTCTCTTTCTTTTCTTTTTCTTTCCTTCTTTCTTCTTTCCTTCCTTCCTTCCTTTTCTTTCTTTTCTTTCTTTCTCTCTCTTCCTTCCTTCCTTCCTTCCTTCCTTCCTTCCTTCCTTCCTCTCTCTCTCTCTCTCTCTCCTTCTCCCTCTCTCTCTCAAAAATAAATAAACATAAAAAAATAATCCAGGCAGCATGGGGCAGGAGCAGTGGTGAAAATGGTGGGTGCTAGTCAGATGCTGGACATTATTTTTAAGAGAAGCAACAGGATTTTTCTGATAAACTGTATGTAAAGCATGAAAAAAAGAAGTTTCATTTGTTTCTTTTTTTAAATGTTTATTTATTTTTGAGAGAGAGAGAGAGAGAGAGCAAGCCGAGGAGGGGCAGAGAGAGAGGGAGACACAGAATCTGAAGCAGGCTCCAGGCTCTGAGTTGTCAGTGCAGAGCTCGACATGGGGCTCGAACCCACCAATTGTGAGATCGTGACCTGATCTGAAGTTGGATGCTTAACTGACTGAGCCACCCAGGCACGTCTGCTGGTTTGTTTCTTATTGTGTCTCAAGCAACTGGAAGAATGGCATTTCTACATACTGATATAGACAGACCATAAGAATTCAAGCTGGTGGAAAAAATCAGGAGTTGAAAGTTAGCATTTGAGATATCTATCAGACACCCAACAGGGAAAGCAAGTAACTACTTGGGCACAAGTTTGGAGTTTAGGGGAAAAGTCTGGTCTAAAGGTAAATAATTTAGAGTTTTAAGAAGAGAGATAACATTTAAAACCATTAAACTGGATGAAACCATCAAGGGAGTGAATGTAGGTAATATCTTGGGTTGAGTCCTGGGGAACGTTAGCAGACAAGAAGATGAGGAGAAATAGGCAAAGACACTGAGAAGAAGAGGCCAGCAAAATTGGAGAGGAACCTAGAAAAGGAGCACTTGAAGCAAGGAAATCTTTAAGAATGAGGGAGCCATACCATGTTACATGCTGCTGACCGATTTAGTAAAAAAAAAGGACTAAAGACACTGACCATTAATATGGCAATGGCAATGTGGAAGTGAGGGGTAGATCCAGGTTTTGTGGGATCCAAAGCATATACAATTTAGGGACTCTTGGAATTATGCATAGGGGTTTAGCTCTTGGGACCTAGGTACAGCACCTCAAAAGGTCTTGTGGAAATGAGGATCACTGAAGCATAAGCTTTACTAGTTCCAAAGCAAAGCCACCTCTGTTGATGGTCTCTGATGCATGTGGAAAGTGTACTCTGGAGTGTTTGGGAGAGCCTAGTATTGTGAATCTGGAAAAAATGGGAGGGAAGGAAATGAAGACAGAGAGTAGAGACAGTGCTCTCAAGGCGTTTTCTAATGGGGAGGGGCAGAAATAGGGTGGTATTCAGGAGTAATATGGAAGTTAAGGGAAGGTTTCTTTTTCTTCGTTTTTCTTTGCTAGGAGATGATATATAAAGTTGAAGATGAAGATGAGGAGATGGTGGTCAATTGTTGGGTTAATATCTGTGAAATGGTGCGAGAGAAATGGGATCCACTGCAGGAGTGGAAGGGATGCTTTGAAGAGAAGCACACAGACAGTCTATCCTGGAAAATGAAGGAAGGTAGATGATATACACAGGTAGATGTGGATGGAATGTGTGGAAGTTCTCTTTTTATTGCTTCTCATTTTTTTTCCAGGGAAAAGGAAACAAAAACATCAGAAGACAGGGAGGTATAGTCAGGTGTATGAAGGTTTGGAGAAAAAGACATAGGAAGTAATTCTCTAGGGGACTATGACAGGGAATGGACTAAAGACAAGTTGGAGGATTTCTGGACTTTACTTACATTCCTCTTGAGGTTAGTTAGGGCTTGTGATCTTAGAGAAAGGCTGGTTACTATGACTGTATATTTTTTCTCTATTTCTCTATTTCTGCTATTTTCTGCCGCCCCAGTGAAGACAGATGGTAGGCAAATCATTAGATTAACCAAGGATGGGGCATTCATGACAGGGTTGGGGAGGCCACCTTCAATATTTCAACCAGACTCGATTTTTTCATTTCTTCATGCTCCCTATTTTCTCTAGATCTTCCTCCGCTCGCCTACTAAATTCTGCCTCCCACTGTGCCTTGGCTAATTACTAATGATCTTGATGCTACTTCCTCAAGGAAGTCTTCACTTACAGACACTAGATTGTAAGAGGGTTCTCTGCCATTCTGACTTCTTTCTTCCATACAAGACACTCCTTGTTAAGTATCTGTTCAACCTATGTCTTTCATACATGACCTAGAGTTTCCCAAGGCCAGAAATACATCTGCCTCACCCACCTATCTTGCCTCCATGGCTGGCACAAAGCCTAGTTACATACGGTGCAGTCACATGATTCATGCATCCAACATAAACACTGTCATTAGAACCAAACTCTCTGCCTCTTGGGCTCCAGGATGCTGAGGCCCAGAACTAACAGTGACAACCAGTGAAGCCACAGTAAGAATGACCAAGAAGCAAGTGACTATCTTCTTTTGTATAACTTTCCCAAACAGTTCCAATCAAGTAAGATTTAAACTTAAGTTGAGCAAACATTTATTGAGCATTCATGTGGTACTAGGACATATGCTATATGTTTTTATAATTACTATATCATGTAATTTTTAAATATCCTTATATGTATTAAGACTATAGAGACTTAACATTAAAAAAAAAACCCTCAGGTGAGCATGAACATGACATTCACTCACTGATTCATCTTTAGAAATTTAATAGTTACTTAAATGCAGAATAGTTTGGCTGCCCATATATGTGCACTGAGATAGCCTTTTGTTCCTTCTTTTTACTCAATGGATACCAAACCTTTGAGTGCATTAGAATTACTGCACAGGTTTGAACCTATAAAACCATGTACTATAGGTACAATTTAAAAGATTTCTAAGGTTATTTTAAAAATATAACTTGTTCTCTTGGTTCTGCTGATTTTGAAACCTCATTCCCTTATAATTTTATATTCCCTAGGTATAATAACTCAATAAATATGTGTTGAGTGAAAAAAAATACCTCAATAAGAGTAGTTTGATATCAGAGGTACTCAACGAAACCATTACTGGAAAGTTATTAAGTGCCATGAACCTGAGAATACAAAAGTGGAGCACACAGTCTCCTGGGGACAGGTGAGCAAGCAAGTAGGTTACAAGGTAACAGTACAGGCTACCTGGAAGGTACAGAACTAAGATGCTGGGGGAAGTCCAGGAATGCGTGATGTTTTAGGATAAGCAGGAATTAGCCTGATAAAGAGAATCAGGGAGTGGAACTACAGGTATTCCAGGTAAGGGGATAATGGGCTCCAAAGGACAGAGTTAAGGACAAATAAAACCAGCATTACAATTGTTCTAGGAATTGGCTTAATTCATTCAAAGAAAAAAAACATTGGATTTCTTCCATTAGAAAGAAAGAAAAAGAAATAAAGAAAGACAGAAAGAAAGAAAGCAAAGAAAAAAGAAAAGAAAAGCCAAGCCTTCATCCTGAGCTTGAAGATGCCTCCATCAAAAAGAATCAGACCCAAATGGATTTTTTCAGTTGGAGTCAGTGATATAACAAGATGAAAAGTTGGTGACCAGAAAGTAATAACCTCATGGTCCTTCAAAAAACTCTGTGGCCCTACTCTTGGGTTATTGGGAAGCTCATTTCATGTCAACCTCATGTTCAGCTCACATGCACAAGATGTGCTTTAAATTAGGTAGGTGACTCTGAATGAGATCTGGATCAATGCCCGTTGAGAAGTACATGGCAACCTAAGAAGTACTCTCACATATTTCTCAGGAGCTCTGTCTACTGTAGTACATAGCTACTTTGAGGAAACAGGTTTTGGTGCTAATTCATCTTCCATCAAAACCTTATTTCTTTCTTGGTTTGCTGAACTGAGAGCTGGGCCTTAACCCTTGGCCCTCTTACTTGTAAGGATAACTCTTGATTATAATGCAAGATAATTTAGAAAAGTCTCAAGAACAATGGTCTTTTGTTTGGGAAGAAGGAGCCAATTGCTTTTAGAGATCAGGCTGAGATTCCAATTATCAACTTGATGAGCTAGGTAATTTCAAGCTTAGCAATAGAAAAAACAACAACAACAATCCTAACTCACAATTAAAGTCATCAAACTCTGCATGCAGGTATTGCTAATAAAGAAATGGCCTTTTTTTCTCAAACGGATGATTTGTTTGATTTTATATTGTGTAATGGTACTCACCACCTGGTATAGTAGGAACAGAGCTTGGCAAGCAAGATGACCAAGGGGCACAGACAGAACCTTTAAGAAGTTTTCATTTTTCTGTTCCACTTTTTCTTAAAAAAAATGGAGTGGCCCATTCTGTGTCATGATTCATTCTCATTCTCTCTCTCTCTCTCTCCCCAACTGTCCAGCAATTTCCCATGCATACCTGTCCCTGGTTAGTAATTCCTCATTCCTAAGTTTCTTTAATTCAGAATGAGTTCAGGGTCCTTCATTTCAAATCCAGGTATAGTCATGTGATGCCATACATGTTAGTGTAAGATACTGGCATGACTTGGGCGATAATGGTAGCTGTAGCTAATTCTGTTCTTGGCCCTTATATGCAACTATTAGTCCGAGAACCTTTGAGAATTTTCTTGGTTTGATTTTTAAGCTACTACTTATTGGATATTTGCTATATTCCAGGCAACACACTGAATGCTTTGCATATATTTTCTTATTTAATCCTCATAATATAATGAGTTAGATATAATTGATCCCCCTTTTGTATACTTAGAAAAATAAGGACTAGAGAGGTTAAGTAATTCTCCCAAGGATACCCGGCTGGTCAGGAGCAGAGCCATGACTCCAAGGCTGGTGTGTCTCCAGACCGGTGTACTTTAAGACTCTGCTCCTCTGAAACGAACTTTCTATGCCATCATCCAACAGGGAAATCAGTTGTCTCCTGCAGTAATGAGTAATCATCACTAGAGATGCACAAAGAACAAACTGAATACCATCTGTTCAGAACACTGCAGAAGGCACTATTTCATTAAGTAGCAAGTTGGACCAGGTACCCTCTGAAGTGCCTTCCAAGGGACACATTGTAGTAAAAAGTTGGCATATTTTTGGAGTTGGGTTTGGGATACTGAGTAGGCCATTGTAGGTGTCATAAGGGAAGGGACAGATGGGAAGGAAAGACACAGAAGGAAATGAAGAGAATTCGTCATTTTTTCATGTTATCCCTGCTTCTAGCCTGCTTAAAAATTGTCAGGCCTGCAAATAAGCTCTCATTCTGTTTCGTCCCATCCTGGTGAGTTGGTGAGTGATGTTATGTCTTTAAAGAAAATGTGGTGCACCCTATTTGAGCTACAACGATGTCTCTAAATGGTCCTACATGTACTGCCATCTTACTCTTCTGTATGAATATATAGCTCCCCCACCAAGTTGAAAGATGTTCTCTAATTTATAAACAAGCAGGGAGAACAGCAGGACAGCAGAGCTAGGTCAATTATAATAGCAAATGTGGATGAGCCACTATCTCCAGAGTAAGCCTTCATTACACACCACTCAAAAAAATTAAGATTCTGAAAAAACAAAATGACCGATCTGAATACTAACATCCTCACCTCTTTTTCCTCACTTAAGTGAGGAATTGTAGCTTCCATCAGTTCTTACTCCATGAAAGTAAAATCCTAACTAAACTGCACATTAGTAGTTAGGTCATCCATCTATCCATTATCCATCCATCCATCCACTACCCATCCACTCTGTACTTTCTACTAGGCACTGTTCTGGGCCCTGGGGATATAATAGCGGGACACAGTGAAAAGGAGTCTTGCTCTTACAAAGGTCACTGTCTAGTGAGGAGGCAATTGTGGCAAAACATGAAACAGGCTATGATAGGGAAATTTAATGATGTAATATGAGTACGCGGCAGGGGCTCTTAATTCACATTTAGCTGATCAAGGAAAGTTTCATGGAAATAACTAATGTCTAAATTGTTTCCCAAAGGATAAGTTTGAATTCTCTAGACCCAGTACATACATATGAGATTTAAGGGAAAGGATAAGGGATGCCTAGAGAGTTTCACAGTTTAGGAAACATGTGAGGAAGACAACAAAGTGCAGGGGTTTTGGCAACAGAACATCTAGTCGTTTTCATGCATCTCCTCAGACACACAGTCAAGGGTCTTAGAGAGCTGGGTCATTTCTTTCTTTCTTTCTTTTCTTTCAATATGATTAAAAAACAGCTATATTGAGATATAATTCACATACCATATGATTCACTGATTTAAAGTGTCCAATTCAATGACTTTTATTATACTTACAGAATTGTGCAACCTTCACTATGGTCCGTTTTAGAACATTTTCATCATTTCAAAAAGAAATCCCATCCTCCTTAGCTGTCATCCCCTAAGGCAATCAGTTTTTAAACATGCAAGTGACCTTCAGAAGTAAAAAAGGCGTGACTGTCAATTGCCATCTGTTGTCCAGAAAACAAACAGCCAGAAACTCAACTTGTGGAATCAAGAATGGCTTCTATGCCTTCTGTGGTGGTGAAGTCTGCTTGTGTGTATATGTGTATGGAGGGTAGGGGGCAGGAGAGAGAAGAGGATTTTAAGAGACCCTAGAGTAATGAGTCAGATGCTTCATTTTTAGCTCTAAGATAGGCTCATGAAAGCAGAGGTATTTACTTATGGCAACTGATCTTTGGAGAAGGGGGTTTGTCTTTTGTTTGTTGGTCTATTTGTTAAGCAAAAAACATGGAATTGTAAGAGGAAGTTTGGAAACTCCAAGCATGCATAAGGACAGTTTTCCTACCCCAAGCAACTGAACAAATAGCTGTCAAGACAAGAATTGCAGGGAAAGCATATTCAAAGTTTAGATCTTGCCTATGGCCCAAGGCTCCAGGATGCTGGACCAATGAACATAGGGTCAGCCAAGTCAAACTCCACATAGGTCTTGGGGAAGGCTTACAAAGAAAAATTAACATTGCTTAGTTTTAGATAGCTTAGTTGTAGATAGCACTAGAGTAAACTAAAGATCCCAATGAAAAATTCCAGGTCTTTCTGGTGTCCGAGTGGCAATTACCAAATGGTGTAACTAGAGAAATAATCTCCCTCTTTCCTGGCCACACTTGACAGTTCCGTACAGTCTCAAGGAGAAGAGCATCTTAAAATTTCCCAAGCATCCCAAAGAGGGGATATATAGCGAAGAATTGACTGGTATTACTTAGAGGTCTCACGGTTGAAGAAAGTATCAGTGTTTCAGGTCCCAGGGATAGGTGCTGGTGACTAAAACTAGTGGCTCATCTCAAGAGACTGGACACGTACTGATGGCCATGGATTAGGCATCTTCCTCCAAGGCAGGAAGATTCAGAATTCCTCCTCATAAATCATACATCCCTGTCAACTGAATCCTGTAAGTTCAAATCCTTGAAGACTGAACTACCATTTCTTTATGAAAGCTTTACCCTAACTCACAGTAATCTCTGCTTTCTATAAACTTGCAGCCCTTGACTATATGACTTATTTCCCACAAAGGGACTACTCTGTTGTGTTCCTTTTCTTTTGATACTGACTCACAAACTAATTGTGATTCCATAGATTGTAGTCCTCTTCAACAACAGAATGTCCTGTGGAAATACGGGATCAACAAAACCCACTGAAGGTTCAGAATCCTGGCTTTGCAGTCAGGATGACCTTCTTTTGAATCTTAGGTCTGCTATGTCAGCAAATGATCCAGTTTCTCTCAGTTCTAGTTTTCTAGTTCTAAAAACAGGTAAAGTTAGTCATTTTACTCTGGGTATTGTGAGGATTGAATGTGACAGGGTAGTATGGTCAAACATTTACCAGTGTTTTATCTGGGTATTTTCTTTCTCACCATGGCTATTCCTCTCATCTAGGAGCCAGGCTGGTTTGCTCACTGTCTCAGAGAAGAGATACCATGAGAGAAAACAGAGAAAACAGGGGTCTTTTGGTGCCTTTTGGGTTTGAAAAACTTAGTAGGGAGGGTACTGGAAATGCCTCAAGACATGATGAGGAAGAGCGAGCTTTCCTCATTTCTGGACCAGAAAAAAGTTGACCACACTTGGGGACAGATAAAAGGCAGAGGCAGGGGGTGACAAGTTAGGCATTGGCCAGTTCCTGCACCCTGTTCCATGAGGTGAGCCTAGAGAAGAGGGAAAAAAAAGAGAAAAGTTTATGGTATCCAGTGTATCCCAATGTTGGAAAGAACCTAGGAGGGGCAAGATTCTGGGTAAGATTAACGAACCGGTGTGTTCAGAAAGTAAGACCAGAAACTGTCTTAAGGAGTTTTCTCTGCTCCCATGTGATGCAAGAACAGAACAATTATCAAGATAGGCATGCAGATAGCAGAAAGCATCTTTGGGCTTGATGTCTTACAGACAAGAACTCAGGATATCCCATTAGTGATCTGTGATGACCAGGAATCAGATGAGACAACGGACACCACATTGGATATCAGCAGGATGAAGATATAAAGTGCCATATGGACATGCTCCTTTTGTACAGGATAAGCCCTGAGGAAATTATTCTGGGTGTCCCAGCTGGTAGTTTAACTTCTGTCACTCTGTTCCCCTCTGGTGGAATGAAAACTAAAATTACATATTAAGTTGCTACAGAAGAATAAGGATTCTGTATCTTCTATATTTGTATATTTGAGTTGTGGTTGAAATGTATACACATTACATGCCATAAAATGCTTGGCTATATGACGAATTCTAAATATTCTATCTGTCAATCAATAACTGTTAAAATTGTTATGTTACACAAACCCTCTGGAGTATAGATGAGAGGTCTGCAAACTATGGCAGATCAAATCTGACTTACCCTCTGTTTATACAAATAAAGTTTTATTGGAATACAGTCATGCTCATTGTGTTTTCACATTGTCTGTGACTGCTTTCGAGCTATAGCAGAGCTGAGTAGTTGCAACAGAGATCCAATGGCCCTCAAAACCTAAAATATTTACTCTTTTGCCCTTTATATGAAACATTTGCTGACTCCTGGTTAGAATCTTGATTGCTTTAGGATATAGCACACATGCTCGTTTTAGCCATTAGTCAGGTTTCTTCAGAGAAAAGAACCGATAGGATGTGTGTATCTATGTGTGTGTATTTAAGGAATTGGCTCATGAGATTATGAAAACTGACAAGCCCAAATTCTGCAGGGTAGGCTGGCAGGCTGGAGAAGACTTGCCATTTGAGTCCAAAGGCAGTCTCCTGGCAGAATTCTCCCTTTTTCTGGGAAGGTCAATCTTTTTCTATTAAGGCCTCTGACTGATTAAATGAGGCCCACCCACATTTTGCTTTATTCAAAGTCTACTAATTTAAATGTTAATCTCATCTAAAAATATACCTTCACAAAAACATCTAGACTAATGTTTGGCCAAATATCTGGGTACTATGGCCCACTAATTGACACTTGAAATTAACCATTGCACACATGCATGCACACATACACCTGCAGCGGTGCCCTGTGAAAACACAATGCTATCTGTATTCTATCTAAAGATCACACTCAACTTCTCGGTATTGGTTTGCAGTCAATCAGGAAGAGAATACATGACCCTGCACAGTGCTCATTTCCTCAGACTTTGAGAAAGAATACATTTTTGCTACAAAAATTCAAATTTTCTTCTAGAGAATGAAATCAAGGTAAATGTTTCCCACTTCACATCCCGGTCCTTTGGTGTAGCACCAGCATGTAAAGGCTAAATCCAAACGGAGTTTTGTTCAAATCAGCTGGCATAAAAGATGACGCATTCCCTTTTTTCTCTGTGGGAAAACCAGACGGGCCTAATTAATAAAATGTATCATATCAATCTTCAATTACGTCTCAGTGGGGAGGGAGACTAGTGCAACCTAGAAGTCTTTAGGCGGAGAATGATGTTTTAATTGAATAAACACATTTTTATTTTTGTATTTAGGAAACCACTTTAAAAACAATGTATCAGGGTCCGATTTTAAGGGAAAAGGCTGAATGTAAAAAGTCTATTTTAAGAACATGCTATTTTCCCCTCACTTTTGTAAAATAGGTCGAGTGATACATGCCCTATCTCTCTCTCAGGGTGAGCGTGAAAAGCAACTATTTCGGAGAAATTCTTGAAAATTATAAAAGACTGTACAAACAGAAGCTTATAAAGCAAGGGGGTCAGAACACGCTAGTTGGCTATAGTTTGGATTTGAATATCAGTACGCAAGAAGTTAAAAAAAAATCTTCAGTGAATGGCTGAAGACCAAAGCAAAGCAAAAGCCAGGGAGATGTAATTCAGCAGAGCACAGGACTCCACCACACTCACCTAAACTCCCAGATCCAGGAGTCAGCACTTCCTCTGAAAATTACAGTGACCTGGGTGAAAAGGTTCATCCTGAAATTTGGACACCAAAGCTCCCACTTTAATTAGACAACATATTGCAACCTTCGCTGTGGGGAATGTTCTATTTTACCAGACAACCGGAGAACCTCTGAGACCTTAGAGTTCATAAAGTCCGGGTTATAACTGCAAATGTCTCCAGGGATGAGGCAAGGAATGTGAGGGAAGTCACCGCAGGTCCGGTGTTAAATGGCAGCTGGACCTCAGCCTCATTGTTGGGAATATGATAAGGAGTGGTGGGGACTGTGGAGAATAAGAGGCCACTCATCCTTTCTGAAGGCAGCAGCTCTATTTGGAGATTCCCTCACTCTTGCCATGTTAGAATGAGGGTCCAGAAGAAATGTGAAACTTCCCAATTTTCAAATACTGGCAGCTACCCGAAATTTTAAAAACCACAAGAAAAAACTCCCCATAGTCCATATGTTAAACCAAACGTTTATAGTCTATAAATTGCAATTTCTTAAAATAAGCAAGTCATAGGGAGGTAATGTATAGCATGGTGACTACAGTCAATAATACTGTTGCTGTACAGCAACAAAAGTTGCTAAGAGAGTAGATCTTAAAAGTTCTCATCACAAGAAAAATCACTTGTAGCTGTGTAGGGTGACAGATGTTCACTAGACTTACTGTGGTGATCATTCTGCACTATATACAAACACCGAATCATTATGTTGTACACTTGAAACTAATATAACGTTCTATGTCAATTATACCTCATTAAAATTTTTGCAATTTCTGGTGGCCTATCCTTCTGATTTTCCTGACAAGAAATAAGAGCACAGAGATGTGACCATGTGGGGGACACCAGTCAGTCAGCAGCTAGGGGCTCTGGTCTCTATACCATTTTCTTGTGTTTACTACACTGGGCTACACTGGGCAGATGCATTGATGTCCCCAACAGTTTGATTATTCAACATAAATGTGTAACTGCCTCAAATATTCCTGAAGTTGAGAATATTTTCACACTCTCTTTTCCATCTTCCTACCCACTTCTCAAGACAGAAATGAAAACTATTGTGGAAGATCCTCAAGATGGGTTTGAGGTCAGATCCATGCACTTCTTCCCCCACCCCCAAACAAAAGGTTTCATACATTTATTCCTGAACTAACCTGTTCAGGTTTGTTGCAGAAGCAAAGTAACAGAGAAAAATTATTTCCCCAATAAAACAAGTATACTGTTCAGGTAGTAGGGCTGTTTACAGAGTGACAGGATAGGCGCGTGTGACCTTCACGCAGCATAAATATGTGTGCCATGTCATGTATGAGCCTTTACGGACCCAGCTTCATTCTTCTCCAATGCCTCCTCTTGGAGTTGTACCTGATTTTATTACCAGATTTCATCAGAATCCACTGGGGAATGGGATGATTGTGCTTTTGTTTCTCGAACAGGAATCACTTGATCATTCAAAGTTTTGTGAGCATACATGGCAAGGAACAGTCAATTGCATACACCACAATGGTGGAGAAAAGCAGAGAGAGACCCACGCAATTTTCTTTGCTCAAGTCTGGGGATGTAGGATGCACTGGTCTCTTTTTCTCCAGGCAGTCAGAGCATGTAACAAGATTTCCTGCCTTAATTCCATGGTCATAAATATTAGCTTGAACTCACTTGTTCCCCTCCACATCTCTCTCCATGGTTTTTGTCAGATGGATCCAAACTTTGCATAGCTACTGGACCAGATTTCAAAGACAACTTGAGTAGAAAAAGTAAAATCTACCAAAGGGAACATGAGTGGATAAGGGAACATAAGTGGATATCCATATGTTGGATAAGGTAGAAGAAGCTTAGATGTATTGGAAGCCATGTTTCATTAAATCAATAAATTATTCCTTTAATCGCCTCCCCTCTGGCTGATTGGCCTCAGATCCATCACTTAACATACTTGTGCTTCAGCTTGCCTTGTGGTAACCACATCTTACACAGCTCTGGGTGAAAGGAGGGGAGTAGGCTGAGCATGATGTTTGGCACCTGGTTGGCACATGGTAACTGCTAGCGGAGCCTGAGGATACAGCGTACTTAGAATTGCACACATGATAAATCAGGGCTTTGAACACGTACATACAGGCATGCGAGGGTTATTAGACTACAGTGCAGTTCACTCAAGTTTCTTTTTAACCAACCATTTTTAGCCCTTTCAAAGTAGCTTAGTCTGATGTTGCCTTAACATTACACACTAAACAACGCAGAACAATCTAAAAGCATTTAGACAGAAGCATGTGAGGCAGGACTCAAAAGTGGTCAAAAAATAGCTGCTGAATACTATGATGTCTGTGATTTGCTTCTACATAACATGGGGATGGGGAAGTGAAGTACAGATTGGCTATGAGTTGATAATTGCTGACGCTTAGTCATAGGTACATAGAGGCTCATTATAGCATTCTGTCTTCCATATATACTTACATTTTTCTCTACTAAAAGGCAAACAAATGAGCTCATGTACAGTAGAGTTAGATCTTTGAATATTTCAAAATCTAGTATCTTTCCAACACCCTCTATCTCAGTGCTCACACAGGAATGGCAAATACTTATGCCACATGTCTCCACCCCCTCACCCATGGCAGACATTAGCAGTCAGTCATGACACTCCTTATCTCCAGGCTCTAGGCAGCTACTGTCAATTAGTGAAAGTTGGTAGAATAAAATGAAACTCTTTATTACCAATGTCTAATAAATAAGAAAGGTCATTAGTGTACTTAACTGAATTTCTCTTTTTCCTTTTTGAAGACCTTGTTGAGTTGGCACAATTAGTGGTTAAGACTGTAAATACTGATATTTCAGGAAAGTAGGCTATTTTTCTTTTACAGTGACCATCTAATTTGATTTCTATATGGCAACACATCTAATAAGCTAGTCACAAGTTGAGATTCCAGCATATTAATATGAACTCCACACATCAAAATTTCCTTTTCATCATTATATTATTAAAGATCTCCCTTTTTATATTCTAACACAGCTCATGTAATTTTGATGTGTGTTTTTATCTGACTTGCATTATCTATTTGGATGATGAAAAACTCAGTGTTTCCAGAGGAAACTCAGTGTTGATCTGTATTTATTTTATGCTTTATTCTTGTCCAGCCAATCTAGCACACACAGATGCTCAGTAAATACAGTAAATACATGTGCTGCTTCTGTTCCTGAGATCCACGGCGTTCTTGCCGAGAGGATGGTAGACTGCAGCCCATTGGCTAAATCTGACCTGACACCTGTGTCTGTATACAAGCACACAATGGCTTTTACATTTTCAAGTGGTTAAAATTAAATCAAAAGGAGAGTAACATCTCATGATGAAAAAAATCACGAAATTCAGGCATCGTTGTCCAAAAGTAAAGTTTGACTGGAACACAGGCACATCCATTTGTCCATGTATTTACTGTGGCTGTTTTCAAGCTACAATGGGAGGGCTGAGTAACTGTGACACAGAACATGTGGCCTTCTGAGCTTTCCCAGAAAAAGTTTCCTGACCCTAATTTCAGTTCAAGGCTGTATAACAGGACTTTCTGCAATGATGGGAAAGGTCTGTGTCTCTGTGGTCCAATACAGTGGCCACATGTAGCACATTATGTACCTAGTGTGCCTGAGGAGCTGAATTTTTAAATGTAATTTTACTAAAATAGCCACATGGACCTAGTAGACAGTACAGTTCTTGTCTGTCCATGATGGCAATTTGGGTCCCATTTTGACCTTCAAAGAGTATACTGTCCCGCCATCTCCTTAACCTTCTGACTTCAACATTCATCCTAGTTTCCCCCATACAACTGACCTTCACGTTACCAAATACAGTGTGCCATTGGTGATGTTCATTTTCCTTGGCATTTCTTCCACTTGAAACCAGTTATTTTCTCCTTCCTGTGCTTCTGAAATGTCTTCCTATCTCTATTGTGGGCTCTTTTTTCCTTAAAAGTAGGCATTTACCAACGACTTGGCCAGTCTTCTATTTATAATTGTTTTCCTGACAATAACTTCCACTCTTGTGGCACCAACTGTCATGACTAAGCAGATGGCTTTCATATCTGAGTGGTGTTCCCACAAGTCTGCCTGCTGTACGTCTCTATTTAAACAACTCACCAACGTACAAGCTCCAGCTCATTTTTGGCCACCCCCTTTCGGTCTCTCTTAATGTTCCAGAAAAACTTCCAGTTGCAAGGCTCACATGCTTGGAGTCACCCTTTAGTTTTCCCCCCTCCATCCCTACTTGTCTTCAAGGAGTTGCCATAGTCTTTATACAACCTCTCCCATTCATTCCTCCTATTTCCACTGTTGTTCGAGCATGATCTGTTTTGCTTGGATTACAACTTTTAAAAAATAGTATAAAACAGTATATTGATTAAGAGCAAGGACTCAAGCCAGGATGTCTGGGTTTGAATCTCAGCTCTGACCTTTATTAGCTCTATGACTTCAGGTAATTTACCTGACCTCTCTGTTCCTTGGTTCCCTTATCTACAGAATAGGGCTAATATGGTAGTTACTTCATAAGAATGTACAATAGAGGATTAAATGGAAACATGTTTGTGAAACATTTAGGACACTGCCTGGTAGATACTAATTTTAAGTTTGCATTTAAATAAAAATTTAATATTTTTTGAATATAAAAATTATGTTTTGGGAATGATAACTGCTGTTTGATACAATAAAAGAGGTGATAAACTTTTGGTAACCTTTTACCAAGACATCACAGATGACTACAAGCCATAAGCCAAATTCCACTTCCAGTTGGCTTCTCCAAGCTGCCATAAATAGCAGCAAGTGTTTGGTGCCTCTGTCAGATATTTCTGGTTATTTGGATAAGCATAGCCTTTCACTGATGACTATTTCTGTGCTTAAGACACAGGACTGATTTGAATGATATCTTATCTTGAGTTCTGAATCATCTTCCCACCCCATTTCCTGCCTGTGGCTTCTCTAATGAGAACCTCTCCTACATATCAAATTGGAGTATGCCTTCCAAAAGAGAGCTTCAATGACACCATCTAACTGCTAGCAGAGAGGAGGAGACCCCACATTCTTGATGAAATACCACTCATGCAAGGTCTTCCATGTGCCTTTCCTACTCCCCATTTCACTCTCCATCTCCTCTTATAAACCAGGGATATGCTTTCTACTTCCTACTCCTCGGGGAGCCAAATTTCACCCTTTTTCATGACCAACTTGAATACCACCCTTCCACAGTTCTGCCCCCTAGTTTTCTTGCCTTGTCTGACCTTTCTGAATATCCTGCATGTCCATCCTCTTCCTTTCTTGTATGGCTGCTGCTCTTTCTAAACAATTTGTTTCCTTGGTACAGAGGCTGAGATTTCAACTTTTGGGAATTCCACAGTGCTTTGCATATAGACGGTGATTGATAAGTGTGTGTTGCTTTGCCCCAAAGAAGACTAAGGAGAGCTATTACTCAATAAAGATTTAAATACCAAATACCTGGGGCACTTGGGTGGCTCAGTCGGTTGAGTGTACGACTTTGGCTCAGGTCATGATCTTGCGGTTCATGAGTTCGAGCCCCGTGTCAGGCTCTGTGCTGACAGCTCAAAGCCTGGAGCCTGCTGCAGATCCTGTGTCTACCTCTCTCTCTGCCCCTCCTCCACTCGCACTCTGTTTCTCTCTCAAAAATAAACATTAAAAAAAACAAATACCAAATATCTATATGTGCCAGAGCTGTGCTAAAAATAGCACATGTTTCAAAATAATTATTAACAGGATTCAAGGCTGAAATGTCCTGTAGCTCTTTCTGTTCTGAAGTGACATGGTGAGTGCATGTGTGTGCATGTTGGGGTGTCGGGAAGGGGCTGGGAGTAGATGTCAGCAGAATGTCTCATGGTTCCTATAGTGGCTGAATCTCTCTCTTCCAGTCACTAATGTGTTGAAGCACATATCTGGGAATTGGTCTTGTAATGATCATGGTTGTCACCTTTCTACCCTCTATTAGGCAGCAAAATGGTGATCAGCTTGGGATGGGCAGGACCTACAGTCACTGGCACTAAGTGAATGGCACATTTCTCTTGTGCTGGAACCAGCCTTGAGTTCATATCAGCACAACCTGTCACCAAATAGCGATTTATGACAGACACTGATGCAGAGGGAAAGGAGGGTCAATGAATGGAAGTGTTATATATTTTCCTGGCTGGGGCTGCCTGTTTTACCAGACACATTATCTCTGCCTTCTTCAACGTGCAGCTTTGATAACAGTGACATTTTGCTTCCATTCAAAGTTGAGGAAAGAGAGTCTCAGATAGCTATTCAATGCTGGCACAAGTTGAATTTTCTACCTCCAATAAACAACTCACCACCTCCTTTTTCTTTGTTATGTTTGATGATCCTTTCTAAATGGTTTTTAAAGAGGAAAAGAAAGTAACATGGAAAGAAAAGATGGGAAGCAAGGAAAGTTTGTTCCACTTGAATGTTTGTCTTTTTAATTCTACTGATTTCCAGATTGCCTCAATCCAGATCTAAGACCATCTCATAGTCCTTGAGAAACATCCCCCCACCCCCCTGTACCCCCAGGTTGCTCAAATGTCAATTCCTCTTGCTAGGGTGGGGTGTAGGGGGCGTGTCAAAATGCTACAGCCAGGGGCGCCTGGGTGGCGCAGTCGGTTAAGCATCCGACTTCAGCCAGGTCACGATCTCGCGGTCCGTGAGTTCAAGCCCCGCGTCGGGCTCTGGGCTGATGGCTCAGAGCCTGGAGCCTGTTTCCGATTCTGTGTCTCCCTCTCTCTCTGCCCCTCCCCCGTTCATGCCCTGTCTCTCTCTGTCCCAAAAATAAATAAACGTTGAAAAAAAAATTAAAAAAAAAATGCTACAGCCACATAAAGTGCTACCATCATGTGGCTTAGTTTCCTGAAATTTTGTCTCCATGTTCCTCACCCTCTGGTCATCCCTGCCTTTTCTGTTAATCTGCCTTCTCACTTTGTCACAGTAATGCATTTCTCTAAATCCATCATTCCTCTGCCAACTCCTAGGAGATTGTTGCACTGTCTCATGAGGTGTGAGCACATCTGGAGCTGCTGATTGCTGGAGCAGGTGCCTGTGATGGACAGTCACTGCAAAGAGCTGCTTGAAGCATGGGAGATCTTTAAAAATCTTTTAAAAAAACTGCCCCCAGCAGGAATCAGACACATTAATAAATCACAGCCACAGCTGTTAAATCCTGACAGAGGTTCACAATGAGAAGAAGAAATGGTCAGTTTTAAGGACTGGCCCTGGGAAGTCCTTAAGATTAAATTCCCTTGTGGCTTTGCCTTTGCCTATAAAATTCCCTAAAGCACAGCTGCTCAGAGACTCAAGAAGAGCCATCCCCAGTTACTCAGAGGAGTTAATCAAAGTGGTTAATCTTGAAGTACCATGCTTATATTGCTCAGTGCATCTGAAGCAAATAGAATAATCAGGTAGAACTTTGTCCCCTGGACATAAACCTGTTAGCAAGTGGGTGAGCTTTGTGCCAAGAATGGTGGCTGTTCTGTGTTCAGCAGAGATTCTGTCTAAGGCGGAAGATAGCTGAGGACCCCTGGTGTGGAAGATACAAGCCTGTCTACAGACACTCTCTGGGTTCCACTGAGGCAGTGTCCATGCTAAATACACCAAAAGCTCCGGCTTCTATTGGGGCTGGATGGAAAATGAGGATGAAGGTATGAGAAAAGTTTCTTTGCAGATTACCATAACCCTACTTTCTCTGGGTATGTGTTTTAGGGAGATGAGAAAATAGTTGACCGAATAAGGGATAGTCTAGCCTACTGGTCTTTGGACTCAGACAAGCCTGAATTCAAATGGCAGCTGGGTCATTTACTTACAGCATAACTTTGGATTAATAAGTTCCTTAACCTCCCAGGTCTCAATTTCCTTATCAATGAAATGGGGATAAAACTTGTACCTGTTAGAATTGTCTTGAAGATCAAATGTAAATAAAGTGTTTTGTACAGTGCTCCGTGTAGATTAGCCACTATTGTTAATAATTCATGGAAGAGTGATCTTCTTTCTAAAGTGTTTTTCACCCACTTGGAAGAAAGAGTGTGAAAGTCAAGCCTCATGGCATAAAAGAACATTAGGCCAGCTTGATTTAACTTCAGTAGACATTAGTTAAGTAGCTAATGTGGAAACTCATTACTGCCAAGACACTAAAGCAAATGACAATATCCCTGTTGTCTTCCCAAACTGTACTATAAACTTCTTGACAAGGCATGCATGCATGAAGAAATCAGGAAGGGTTCCAAGACAGCACACAAGCAAGCTGGCACTTCGGTGGACAGGGTGATACTGAAATTCCTAGGAGCTACACAACAAAGTACAAAGATATTCATGAAGGAGTGCTGATGGTCTTTTCCTTTCCAACCATTCCAGAGCATGCTTCATCAAATGTTTGGGAAACCACAAAAGCATCCTATACAACAACATGCCCAACTTTCCAAGGAGCATTAGGAACAAAGAAGATTCAGAGACAGAATAATACCAGTGACTTTCTAGCTCACTCTTCCCTCCCTTGGCGTTTTCTCTACTGTCTTCCATCTCTCCACATTCACTGCTGTTGACGGGCAGGAGTCTACCTTGTTACCATATCAGCTGCCCTTGGCCAAGTAGCCCATTGAGTTCTCATCCCATTCTTCTCCCCGCTCCGGTGTGCTGGAGCAGTTGTCTCCATTCCAGCATCCAATTCCTTTAGCACATGTCCTTTACTTCAATGGCTTTTTAAAATTCCACTTGCAGGGTTTGGCCATGTCTACTCCTTTTAGAAACATTTTTTCCTTCTTGGCTTCTGTAACATAACTCCCTTGTCAGCTTCTTTTCTTCCTTCTAGTCCCTAAGTGTATGTGTGTCTTTTTTACCCTTTGTTCTTCTCTGGAGATGTCATCCACTGCAGCCCCGCCTTTGCTCTTCTGCACTTCTGATCTTTTGCTTACTGGGTATTTTTATTCACCTGGTCTCTGTTCCTTCAAAGAAGACTAAATCCTGAAATGATCCCACTTTAAGCTCCAACCATCCCTAACCTTCTTATTTCTCTAGGAACATGCCTTTTTTAAAATGTTTATTTTATTTTTGAGAGAGAGAGCGAGAGAGTGACAGCAGGAGTTGGGGAGGGGCAGAGAGAGAGAGACAGAGGGAGACAGAATTGAATCAGGCTCCAGGCCCTGAGCTGTCAGCACAGAGCTCAACAGAGGGCTCAAACCCACTAACCCTGAGATCGTGACCTGAACCAAAGTCATATGCTTAACCAACTGAGCCACCCAGGCACCCCTCTAGCAACATTCTGATCATTCTTTCAGGCTTTACATCTTAGAACAATGTTATTCATTCAATGAATATCACTAATATGTCCTTGAGGATGGTTAGTGTGAATGAGGCATGGCTATCCATGTCTCTTCTCAGCCTACTGGGGGAGAGGAATATTTCAACATGGACACACAACACAGAAGAATAATTGCTATGATTGTGTTAAAGACTGGAACCACTTTGAGGGTTCAGTAAAGTCGTACAGGAGGAAAAGATGTCTAAACTCAGACTCAAAGAGCAAGGAGCAGGAAGGGTCCCAGGCAGAATACCAAAGTGTTCCAGGCAGAAGACTATTGAAAGACCAAGTGGGAAGAAAAGGAATTTGAGAATCTGGAAAGAATTCACCATTTCTGGAGGCCATAGAGCAGGAAAGCAAAATAGGTCAGGGCATGAAAGACTATTTAGTCACCATGAAAAGTATCCATGATGACCACATGGATGTGGAAGCCCACCATGTTATGCTTTCTTTCTTGTCACAGCATTCTTACTTCCTCATCTTACCTCACCTTTTCTTGTGCTCACCCTTGATGGTCTGAAGTCTAGGGCAGATCATAAAGTGGTCTAACTAGTGTTGTAACTAGTACTCCAATGTGGACCATAGATTATTCTAACTAGTACATAGTTTGGCGGTTCATAACGTCTTACCTGGGAATTTATGCATTTACTCATTCATTCATCCACCTAACTCACCCACTCATCTTTCCATCTGTCCAATGTTTATTAATGACCTATTGTGTGCCAGCCCCATGCTTCATAGTACAGGGGAGTAAACAAAACAAAGTTTGTCCCTGGGTTATGAACTTAGAGTTTTGGCAGGAGACGATCAACTGGTAAACAAGTAACTTATAATTTGTTGTTATTTTACTATTTTAACTGTCTCTACTAGCACTATGGTTTATATATCAAACCTCACACAGGCCTTATGAAATGAGTCACATTTTTTTCTTTTATAAATAAGGCATCCAAGTTGTTAGGTGATTTGTTGAAGATCACATAACTAGTACGATTTCAGGACTGAACCAAAGTCGTAACTCTGGTCTGTATGAGTTCAAGGTTGAGAATATTGTGCAGATGTTTTGGTGCTTCGTAAGTGCTGGCTTTGTTGTTCTTGTTAATTAAATTCTTAGGGACTTGGGTTTTTTGGTTGAGTAAAGACATTTGAACCTATGTCAGGTACAATGAAGTGTGTGAGGTTCTATAATCTAGCAAAATATAACTGTGCCTACAGGATTACACATCTCCTTCTCCTTTCTTAGGGTTAACCATACCAGATGGCTCTGATTTTTTCTTATTTATTTATTTTGCATTCAACAACTATTTATTGAATAACTACTATGTGTTAGGCACTGTGTTAGACCCTAATGATAAAAAAAAGAAAGTTGCCCTGCTTTCATGGTACTTTTGGCTCACCAGGGATACAAAGATGAATAAAACATGCTTAAAAGTGAATGGGCAATACAAAACAGAAGTAAATGCACTCGAGGAGAAATGTGAGGGCTCTAAAAGCTTAGGGTATGGGGTAAAGTGTAAGGAGATGATGTTTAAGCTCAGCATGGAATTTAATCAGGCAAAAGGAAGGGAATCTATGGAGTCATTGATGGGAAGATCTGTGTCTGTTTCATGAGCTTACAAAACTTACAGACTCAGTAAAACCTTACAGAATGAAGATATTCTGATATTTCCTACCATCTCATGTGGTTCCCTTAGATGTAAACATCTTTACATACTGGGCATAAGTTCTTTTGAGACTTATGCTTGACTGTCATTCACCCAGATGCCCCCATTCCCTGCTATCAGAGGAACACAAGTGGAGTGGTGCCTTTTCCTTCTATATTTTATCACTGTTGTTGGCACTTACCTCCTGCACTGAAATGTGTCAATTGTTTTAATACCTTTCGCCTTCTTGGGGATTCTAAGTTAAACCCATGCAAATGTGTGCTGGCAGAAGGATGCACAGGGAAGGGAAGGACTTTAAACATCCGTTAATCCACTGTGTGTGTTGTATGTGTATACATTCTGTGTCAGTACTTTTGAGACTCTCGGTGCTGATACTGTGCCCAGCCATTAAGTGCTGTGGAGTGTAAAACTAAGCTTCCCCCAGTCCTTGACCCCTCATACTTCAGTGCCATAGAGAACCTAACCCCTGCTGGTCAGATGATGTCCTCTGTCTCTCTTACGAGTTGCACATGCTGGTTTCTTCCTCCATTTCCAATTAGTTTTCTGCCTAGTACTTTAACGTTCTTTGCTCATGTCTTGGTCCCTGTGTTAAAACTCTAAAGCAGCTAGAGGACAGCCTGAAGATAATGCCTTTTTGGTAGAAGCTGAAAAGATTTTTACATTTATGCAGTTTGATTTTGGAGAAGAGGGGTGAAGCAAAAGTCAACAATTTTTTTGTTCCAGCGTAAATGTTTTCTAAAGAATTATTTCTTGCTACCTGCCCACATTAGAATCTATTTGACATGTACACTTGTCCAGACACCTTCTGAAATTTTATTTTAGAAGTTTTCAGGTGGCTGTCACATCTTGTGAGAAAATGTAAGATTTTATTTCTCAATGAGAAGGGATCTACAAATTTACTACTTAGGTGTTTCATACCATTAAAACTGTGGTGCTGCACCTGTTTTTGACATCTATTTTTGACTGACATCCCACAATTATCTTTTCCCTTTTTAAAATTACATATCCTCGAATAAATCAGCAACATGTGTCATATTTGATCCTCAGTAAGTAAAGTCCTAGGAAATGTACCAGATAGAAAATGCACCTAGTTTTTCACCCTTTTTATATATACTTTAAGCAGGTTTTCATTAAATCCAGTGCCAGGGAACATGTTACTTTAGCTACAGTGAACTCCTTCATTACGCAAGCCCTCAATTAAATGAAAGCCTGCTGAGATTATATTTTCACCTTCGTGACAGCATTTGGTTTGGCTACTTTATTTGAGGCGATCCATTTTCAGGTGGACAGCTTCGAACTGGAATATTTTTCATCAGTAATCCCAAATTGAGAAATCAATCAAGAATATGGATAACAGTCAAACATTAAAAACATCACTGTGATGATTAATATCGTAGTGCTTCTTTTATTTAATGATTATGTTTGCTCTCCCCCATCATCTATAGGTTGAGATCCAAATTTATTACCATGGCATTCAATTATTTCCATCATCCATTCCTCACGTACCCCTCCAGCACTGTCTCCTATTGCTTCCTGTCCCAAATGCTCTGTCGACATTGTCATTACACTTCTCCTGTATCATACATGTGCTTTCTTGTCTCCATGCTGGACCACGTGCTGCTGCCTCTCCCTGCTGGACGGCTCTCACCTCTGGTGAATTCCTACTCATCTTTGAGCCTCAGCACACATGACTAACCATCTGTGGTGTTTCTGTGCCTTTTATATAAGCCTGTTATAAGACTACACGTTTAGTGGGTGATGTATTCATTGAGATGGGGACGATGATTTTATTCATCTTTGTACTCCGAATATCTAAGCATTCATAATATATGCTTAGTTAGTTGACGGAATGAAGTACAGGACTCTAAAGCTATAAAGGCCTTCTGAAACCCACAGAGTGCATTTCAACCTGGATTGTCTTACTTAATGGTATTAGCACACCCATTTTGCAAATGGGAAAACAGGAAGCCAGGGAGGGGTAAGTCCCTGGTCGTAAGTGGTAGACTCAGGACTGTCTGAGTCTAATGTCAAGATTCTAATACTTATGATATCAGTCTGGCATGTGAGCAGAATATAAAGTATGGATTAAAACTTGTAAGAGGTAGTCTAGTACCCAAAAGAATCCAGGCCTGGGAATCAGGATATTTTGTTTCCAGTGCTGACCACCCCACTTAGCTGTGGGACTTGAGGCAGGCCACTCTCTCTTTCTGGGCCTAGACTTCCTCCGGTAACATGAGAGGACTAGACCTGGTAACTGCCATGGGCTATCTGTATCTTTAACTCTTAAGAATTCTCCTCCCTGAAAGGCTCCTCCCTACATACAGCCTACAGAATGGTTACTAAGTAGAAACCAGCTGCATACTGCACAATTCCTAATTCCAGATTAAATATGTGTGGAAGATTAAAAAAAAATTCTTAGTGCTTGCTCCAGAATTTATCTTAGGGAAGAAATTTTCTTTGTTTGGGAAATTATTTTGATATGACGCTTGAGGGAAAGACAAGACCCCAAGGGCACAGGTCAACAGGAACATGAGTTACCAAGAGTGTAACTAAAGTGATAGTTATCAGACAGAATCCAGATTGTTGGCAGATGGAGGAGTAGACAGTAGGGAGAGAAGAAAGAAGGAAAGACTGCCAGAGAAGACACAGGGACCAGGAAATGTAATCTGGAGACTGTTGGGAAAAAGAATATTCACGTACTACTGAATTTTAGCTCATTTTGCTTTCTTAAAACTTTAGGAAAATCTGTACACACCAGAGCCATTTGTGAGTAGTATTTTTGGTGGAAATTAAATGAAAAATGTGGAGATCCAAGTTTAAATCAATGTCTTAGGAAACAGACCACTTGAGCTGGATAATGAGATGCCCTTTCAGAGTACATGGTATGTAGTTCATGCAGTGCTCAAGGGTGACGTGTGCACACAGTGCAGAGGCAATTCAAATCTTAGGTGTAGTAGGTTTGTGGACTTATAATTTTCCAATACATGGAAATAAGGGTCCTGTTCATAAAAAAAAAAAAATCACCATGTTATGACAAATGTCTGACAGATGGACATGTTGGAGGAAGGGATGCCTTTTTCTATTCTGCACAAAAGTGATGTCTGGTCTCTTGGTGGTACTCACTCTTAAACCAAATACACTCACAGAATAGAAGTTCAAAATCAGAGGTGATCAGAGGTCATCAGGAAACTTGACAGAGGACCATGGGACAGACATTACAGTTTTCTCAAACTGTCAAAAAGAGTTTTGAAGCAATCACTCGTAAGTAGATATTAGAGGGCAGGATTTCGGCAGACGTCCAACTCACATAGTAACAAAGTGGTACTAGATACATCAACAGAAACCCATACAAATGCTACTTTCTCCACTGCTCTCTATTATATACACATACTTGCTTGAACTTTTACATGAAGAAGACGAGGAAGAAAAATTGGAGTACCCAATGTGGTACTGGCATCCCACAGAATTATCCAGCGGTGTTATCAAGGCTGTAACAAGGAAATCGCGGTTGCCCACGTGTGGAAGATACTTCAGCGTCTTTCTCTCACCCCCAATTAAAATGTGAATAGGGCATAAACTGCTCCCTCTGAGCGTTTTTCAATTTTAATTTTAATTTTTTTTTGCATTTGGAGGACAGAGAGAATTCTCAATTGCTTGCATACATTTCCCTTTCACTGCTCAGTTTACAAGCATTCATATCACCACACACAAACTGTAATTTCCTCTTTGTTATCTTTGCTTCCTTCAGACAAACATGATTCACCGAAGAAATAATAATGAGCCATTACCTCTGATGTAATGGCTGCCTGCATTGTCGAAATGGGAGTGTGCCCAGACTGGAGATTAATGTGGTATTAAGGAAGGCAGAGTACATTCCACTTCTAGATGGTGCAAACACTCCACAGTTTACTGTGTACTTTTTCATATACTTATCTAAAACCTTTTTTTCCCCACAGTCGTACGTAGAACCCGAACCCTATAAGATCAACTGTAAGCTACTATCTAGTAACAGTATTCTAAGAACTTACTCATCTCCAGTAATTGTTATAATCATTAGTTTCTTCACTCACTCACTCACCCATTCATCCACCGCTCCACCTACCAAATTATTCAGCAAAACTTTATTGAATATCCACTAATGTGTGAAGCACTCTTTCAGAGTTCATAATACTCAGAGTGTGGACAGTGATGGGGGCATGTGACACAAGAGCTGTCCTCTTGAAACTCAGTGATCAACCTTGGCTACACTCTGGAATCACCAGGCATGCTCTAAACAATACCAAGGCTTAAGTGGCACCTCTAGAGATTCTGATTTAATTGTCCTGGGATGGCGACTAGGAGTCAGGGTCATTTTTTAAACTTCTCAGGTGGTTTGAATATGAAGCAAAGGTTGAGGATCACTGGCTTAGAGTTTACAACTCAGTCAGGCAGACAAAGAATAAGTAAGTGAACAAAATAATAATAATTACATGAAACAAAAGGCCATGAAGAGTGGTGTTTTGTGCTTTCTGGTTAGCTCCAACAAATCTCCATTCTGAGATAAGGCCCAAGGCTTAGTAGGCTGTGACTGAAAACTAAATTTTGTGGATCTGTGTCTTCCCACATTTTTTCCATGGTGAGGTTGTGTTTATAACAGACGTTACCCTTGTGGCAGATTATCAGTGAGGCAATGGCCAGGATGCTGAACCTTTGGCTTTTCTTGCTGTGTCAAGTTACTTGTTCTGATCAGAAAACCTGAAAGCTTTTGCTTTTGAGTGCAATTGAAGGCATAAGAAATGAAACAGGGAGATTGAAATTCCTTTTGTTCTCTGAGGACAGATTCCTTTTGCATGGTGGTATGGTTTAGCAGAAAGAGTATAGAGTCAGGCCAAGTGCTATTATTCTTCCTCACTCCCTGAATATCTTCGTACAAGCTCCTGAACTTCTATGAGTTTCTGGCTCCTTACCCATAAAACAGGGATGATCATGGATGGGGCTTCTTCCCAGAGGTGCTTCTTCTGATATGAAGATTAAATGACATAAGACACACAAGGAACTAAGCTGGTTCTAGGCATAGGATGTTCTCCATAAATACTGACCACTTTGCCTGGGTATTCAAAGTCTCCCCTTCTAGACAATAAACTCCATGAGGGCAAAGACCATACCCGTCTTGGTTGTCATTGCATCCCTAGCACCTAGGTCCAATGCACAGCATGCATTCAAATATTCGTAGAAGGAATACATTCATTTGGGTTATATTTACATGTCTGGTTCAGTAACTCCAACTAGAACCCTGCCCAGTAAAGTGCCCAGATTCCAGCAGCAACTGTCATCTCAAAGATTCTTGAACAAGGCCTAATGGGGAAGATGGCGGCGTAGGAGGATGCTGGGCTCACCGTGTCCTGCTGGTCACTTAGATTCCACCTACACCTGCCTAAGTAACCCAAAAAACCGCTAGAAGACTAGCAGAACGGACTCTCCAGAGCCAAGCACAGACGAGAGGCCCACAGAAGAAGGTAGGAAGGGCGGAGAGGCTAACGAACTGATCAAAAATGACTTAAACAATATAACAGAAAGTGAATTTAGAAAAACAGTCATAAAATTAATCGCTGGGCTTGAAAACAGTATAGAGGACAGCAGAGAATCTATTGCTACAGAGATCAAGAGACTATGGAACAGCCAGGAGGAACTAAAAAATGCTATAAATGAACTGCAAAATACAATGGAGATGACCACATCTCGGATTCAAGAGGCAGAGGAGAGAATAGGTGAACTAGAAGATAAAATTAGGGAAAAAGAGGAAGCTGAGAGAAAGAGAGATAAAAAAAAATCCAGGAGTATGAGGGGAAAATTAGAGAACTAAGTGATGCACTAAAGAGAAATAATCTATGTATAATTGGTATTCCAGAGGAGGAAGAGAGAGGGAAAGGTGCTGAAGGTGTACTTGAAGAAATAATAGCTGAGAACTTCCCTGATCTGGGGAAGGAAAAAGGCATCGAAATCCAAGAGGCACAGAGAACTCCCTTCAGACGTAACTTGAATTCATCTTCTGCACGACATATCATAGTGAAACTGGCAGAATACAAGGATAAAGAGAAAATTCTGAAATCAGCTAGGGATAAACGTGCTCTAACATATAAAGGGAGACCGATAAGACTTGTGACCGATCTCTCTACTGAAACTTGGCAGGCCAGAAAGGAATGGCAGGAAATCTTCCATGTGATTAACAGAAAAAATATGCAGCTGAGAATACTTTATCCAGCAAGTCTGTCATTTAGAATAGAAGGAGAGATAAAGGTCTTCCCAAACAAACAAAAACTGGAGGAATTCGTCACCACTGAACCAGCCCTACAAGAGATCCTAAGGGGGATCCTGTGAGACAAAGTACCAGAGACATCACTACAAGCATGAAACCCTACAGACATCACAATGACTCTAAACCCATATCTTTCTATAATAACACTGAACGTAAATGGACTAAATGCACCAACCAAAAGACATAGGGCATCAGAATGGATAAAAAAAACAAGACCCATCTATTTGCTGTCTACAAGAGACTCATTTTAGACATGAGTACACCTTCAGATTGAAAGTGAGGGGATGGAGAACTATTTATCATGCTACTGGAGGTCAAAAGAAAGCTGGAGTAGTCAGTCGTACTTATATTAGACAAACTAGACTTTAAATTAAAGGCTGTAACAAGAGATGAAGAAGGGCATTATATAATAATTACAGGGTCTATCCATCAGGAAGAGCTAACAATTATAAATGTCTATGCGCCGAATACGGGAGCCCCCAAATATATAAAACAATTACTCACAAACATAAGCAACCTTATTGGTAAGAATGTGGTAATTGCAGGGGACTTTAACACTCCACTTACAGAAATGGATAGATCATCTAGACACACGGTCAATAAAGAAACAAGGGCCCTGAATGATACGTTGTATCAGATAGACTTGACAGATATATTTAGAACTCTGCATCCCAAAGCAACAAAATATACTTTCTTCTCGAGTGCACATGGAACATTCTCCAAGACAGATCACATACTGGGTCACAAAACAGCCCTTCATAAGTATACAAGAATTGAGATCATACCATGCATACTTTCAGACCACAATGCTATGAAGCTTGAAATCAACCACAGGAAAAAGTCTGGAAAACCTCCAAAAGCATGGAGGTTAAAGAACACCCTACTAAAGAATGAGTGGGTCAACCAGGCAATTAGAGAAGAAATTAAAAAATATATGGAAACAAACAAAAATGAAAATACAACAATCCAAATGCTTTGGGATGCAGCGAAGGCAGTCCTGAGAGGAAAATACATTGCAATCCAGGCCTATCCTATCTCAAGAAACAAGAAAAATCCCAAATACAAAATCTAACAGCACACCTAAAGGAAATAGAAGCAGAACAGCAAAGACAGCCTAAACCCAGCAGAAGAAGGAAATAATAAAGACCAGAGCAGAAATAAACAATATAGAATCTAAAAAAACTGTAGAGCAGATCAACGAAACCAAGAGTTGTTTTTTTGAAAAAATAAACAAAATTGATAAACCTTTAGCCAGGCTTCTCAAAAAGAAAAGGGAGATGACCCAAATAGATAAAATCATGAATGAAAATGGAATTATTACAACCAATCCCTCAGAGATACAAGCAATTATCAGGGAATACTATGAAAAATTATATGCCAACAAATTGGACAACCTGGAAGAAATGGACAAATTCCTAAACATGCACACACTTCTAAAACTCAATCAGGAGGAAATAGAAAGCTTGAACAGACCCATAATCAGTGAGGAAATTGAATCAGTTATCAAAAATCTCCCAACAAATAAGAGTCCAGGACGAGATGGCTTCTCTGGGGAGTTCTACCAGACATTTAAAGCAGAGATAATACCTATCCTTCTCAAGCTATTCCAAAAAATAGAAAGGGAAGGAAAACTTCCAGACTCATTCTATGAAGCCAGTATTACTTTGATTCCTAAACCAGACAGAGACCCAGTAAAAAAAGAAAACTGCAGGCCAATCTCCCTGATGAATATAGATGCAAAAATTCTCAATAAGATACTAGCAAATCAAATTCAACAGCATATAACAAGAATTATCCACCATGATCAAGTGGGATTCATTCCTGGGATGCAGGGCTGGTTCAACATTCGCAAATCATCAACATGATACATCACATTAATAAAAGAAAAGATAAGAACCATATGATCCTGTCAATTGATGCAGAAAAGGCATTTGACAAAATTGAACAATGTTTCTTAATAAAAACCCTCGAGAAAGTCGGGATAGAAGGAACATACTTAAACATCATAAAAACCATTTATGAAAAGCCCACAGCTAACATCATCCTCAATGGGGAAAAACTGAGAGCTTTTTCCCTGAGATCAGGAACATGACAGGGATGTCCACTCTCACCACTGTTGTTTAACATAGTGTTGGAAGTGCTAGCATCAGCAATCAGACAACAAAAGGAAATCAAAGGCATCAAAATTGGCAAAGATGAAGTTAAGCTTTCACTTTTTGCAGATGACATGATATTATACATGGAAAATCTTATAGACTTCACTAAAAGTCTGCTAGAACTGATACGTGAATTTAGGAAATTTGCAGGATACAAAATCAATGTACAGAAATCAGTTGCATTCTTATACACTAATAGTGAAGTAACAGAAAGACAAATACAGAAACTGATCCCATTCACAATTGTACCAAGAAGCATAAAATACCTGGGGATAAATCTAACCAAAGATGTAAAAGATCTGTATGCTGAAAACTATAGACAGCTTATGAAGGAAATTGAAGAAGATATAAAGAAATGGAAAAACATTCCATGCTCATGGATTAGAAGAATAAATATTGTCAAAATGTCAATACTACCCAAAGCTATCTACACGTTCAGTGCAATCCCAGTCAAAATTGCACCAGCATTCTTCTCGAAGCTAGAACAAGCAATCCTAAAATTCATATGGAACCACAAAAGGCCCCGAATAGCCAAAGTAATTTTGAAGAAGATCAAAGCAGGAGGCATCACAATCTCAGACTTTATCCTCTACTGCAAAGCTGTAATCATCAAGACAGCATGGTATTGGCACAAAAACAGACACAGAGACCAATGGAATAGAATAGATACCCCAGAACTAGACCCACAAACGTATGGCCAACTAATCTTTGACAAAGCAGGAAAGAACATCCAATGGAAAAAAGACAGTCTCTTTAACAAATGGTGCTGGGAGAACTGGACAGCAACATGCAGAAGGTTGAAACTAGACCACTTTCTCACACCATTCACAAAAATAAACTGAAAATGGATAAAGGACCTGAATGTGAGACAGGAAACCATCAAAACCCTAGAGGAGAAAGCAAGAAAAAGACCTCTCTGACCTCAGTCATAGCAATTTCTTACTTGACACATCCCCAAAGGCAAGGGAATTAAAAGCAAAAATGAACTAATGGGACCTGAAGATAAAAAGCTTCTGCACAGCAAAGGAAACAACCAACAAAACTAAAAAGCAACCAATGGAATGGGAAAAGATGTTTGCAAATGACATATCGGACCAAGGGGTAGTATCCAAAATCTATAAAGAGCTCACCAAACTCCACACCCAAAAAACAAATAATCCAGTGAAGAAATGGGCAGAAAACATGAACAGACACTTCTCTAAAGAAGACATCCGGATGGCCAACAAGCACATGAAAAAATGCTCAATGTCGCTCCTCATCAGGGAAATACAAATCAAAACCACACTCAGATATCACCTCACGCCAGTCAGAGTGGCCAAAATGAACAAATCAGGAGACTATAGATGCTGGAGAGGATGTGGAGAAATGGGAACTCTCTTGCACTGTTGGTGGGAATGCAAATTGGTGCAGCCACTCTGGAAAACAGTGTGGAGGTTCCTCAAAAAAATGAAAAATAGACCTACCCTATGACCCAGCAGTAGCACTACTAGGAATTTACCCAAGGGACACAGGAGTACTGATGCATAGGGGCACTTGTACCCCAATGTTTATAGCAGCACTTTCAACAATAGCCAAATTATGGAAAGAGCCTAAATGTCCATCAACTGATGAATGGATAAAAAAAATTGTGGTTTATATACCCAATGGAGTACTACCTGGCAATGAGAAAGAATGAAATATGGCCCTTTGTAGCAATGTGGATGGAACTTGAGAGTGTTATGCTAAGTGAAATAAGCCATACAGAGAAAGACAGATACCATATGATTTCACTCTTATGTGGATCCTGAGAAACTTAACAGAAACCCATGGGGGAGGGGAAGGAAAAAAAAAAGAGCTTAGAGTGGGAGAGAGCCAAAGCATAAGAAACTCTTAAAAACTGAGAACAGACTGAGGGCTGATGGTGGGTGGGTGATGGGTATTGAGGAGGGCACCTTTTGGGATGAGCACTGGGTGTTGTATGGAAACCAATTTGACAATAAATTAAAAAAAAAAAAGACTCTTGAACAGGTTCAACTTGTCAAATGGTGCTCTATGCCTGCTTCGCATTGTCCTACTTTATAGGCTGTGTCCCCAGATCTTATCAAGTTTTTCCGTTGGAACATGGGAGTGTTGGTGAACCAAAGGATCAGCATTGCTTAGCTTATCCTGAGGTCCCAGGCTCTGTCTTAAGTGCTACCCCAGAGAGTACATGAAAACTGTTTCAACCCATGTGCTATTCATCCACAGGACCTCATTAGTATTGTCTGGTCAAGTGATGCCAGTCCTTTGAAAAATACTGCTGAGGTTTGCTTTTCATGACCATGGGGATATCTAACTATTATTACCAAAGAGAATTCATTTGATTGGCAAAACCACAGCACTCACTCTGTCTTGCAGGTTCATCTGGCCTGGTTATAGGCTGCAGGCAAGAAGCAAGTGTTCAATGATGGCAACCTAAGGTTATTAGATAAAAATCCATGTAAGCCAAGTGAAAAAGAGGTACCCATTCTGGCCTTTGGGGGAAGAAAACACGGTAACTCATAAGGGTGCAATTTAATGAAGGATCAAAACCTTTATGAAGGTATGTGAGAATAAATGGGTGAGCTCTAGGATGGTACAAAACAGTCAATGTGAAAAATGTTAAAAGAAATCTCATTAGGATTTCATGTGTAATTTCATTCTCCTGCTGGGCTTATGAGAGAGCCATTGATTCCTGGTGGCAGTAGAAAACCAGGATGAAAGGTACCCAGATGAGGCTTCTTATTTCTGGGATTTTCTACCTGGTTTGTCCCCCAGGGAAGCTGGTCTAAGCTTCTGTCTCCTTTCTAGAAATGGTTGAAGAAGCTAGGAGGGGCAGTGTTTTGGTCAAGGCAGTGTTAGAGTTAGTGGATTTTAAAACATTTTAAAACTTACGAGCTAATTTGTTTTTCCTTTTTAAACAATGTTTCCACCTCCATCCTCACCATACTGTGACGAAATTCAGAAAAAGGTCAAAAGCTATTTGCTGTATGAGTGCTTAAAACATTCAGCTTTTCATGCATAACCACAACACTTAACCACTTCATCCTGTGTAGTGCAACCTCTCAGTTTCCCTTTCCTTAGGACAAGGTTTGCCTCTCTAATGCATGAATACAAATGGCAAATGGCTTTGCTCTAAGAAAATTTCCAAAGCTGGGTTAAAGTTCACTATTAATGTTTGTTACTTTGATTGCCTTACACTTTGTTTTATTGTTGTTTTGATTATATTGACTTGTATAAAATAGGCTAGGAACCCACTGCTGACCATTTTCTATGGGAGGCAAATGACAGAGCAAAATTACCCCTATCACTGGGACAGATCCCATGGGCATAATCCAGAATGAGTAATGGTCTGTTGCTTCAACAACAAAGTCCTCAAAACTAACATCTGAGTCCCTACATTCTAGGTATGTGTGAAGTTGTTCGTATAGATCATGCTATTTGGTTCTCACAAGCCTTTCTGAATTGGTGCTGTTCTCATCCCCCTGTTCACAAATGAGGCAGCTGACATAGAGGTTTTAAAACCTTGTCCAGAGGCATATCCTAGCAGTGAAGGACACACGGGGATCTAGGGTCTAGTAGTCAGGCTCTAGAATCTTCCCCTCACCTTTACTCTGTACTGCTGCCAGTGTGAGGGATTCTGCCCATAGACTAAAACCTCAAAATCTTACTGAGCTCTGAGAAAGTAACATTTTTCTTATGCCAAACATTAACCCCTCAGTCTCCTCATGGGTACCATGGGGGATGAAGCCAATCCCTCTTGTCCTACTTTAGGTTGTTTCTGAGGGAGTATTTATAAAAATGCTTTGAAATTTACAAAGCACCACAGGAATGTGAAGAATTTGAATTGTACTCCAAACACTCACAGTGCAAGCAAAAATAAAAAGGAATCAATCAATGTTGGTCACAGACTGTGTCCTTCAAGGTTACAGTCAAGATTAGCTCACTGAATGCAGCCTTTAAAAGGAATTTAAATGTAATGAGAGGTCCCTGGTAACATCACATCCATGAGCAGTATTTTGAAGGCCGAGTCTTAGAATGTTGGTGTTAAAGCATATCTGAAAGGTCATTTAGTTAAAATCTTCCCATCTTTTGATGCATGACACATCTCTATAATAGTCTTGGTCTGGTGGCCCCCTGCTTATGCTGAGTCTCTCATGAGTATCAAGGGAGATAATTTACCACTGCAGACCATTAGAAACTGCTTCCTTATGTTGGGATTCCTCACTTTGGGTTCTGTTGCCCTCACTCCTTAGACATCCCGCATCATTAGAATAGCAAAATTCTCTTTTTGTAAGAATATCACACATTGTGCACAGAGAGGAACATTGTGCCTTTACTTGTTCATTTGACTTAGTCACTGCATGACTCAAGATATAGTATTAGTATACGACAGGAGGCAAAACTCTCCATGCATCCTTCTTTAAGAACTGACTTCTAGCTTGAGAATCAGTCAGTAATGTGCTGAATGTATTGTGATAGCTCCTCAAACATGGAGAGGGGGACGTGCCCAATTCATTATGGTTGTGTCTCACAAATGGTCCTCAAAGCATAGCTCAGTCATTTGTGGGGGTGGGTAATCAGAGGCCCGAGGCCTCCTGCTCTCCTGTTTAATCCCACATATCAAGCACATTTTCCATAGATATTTGCACTCAGAGGCTGAAGGGTATTTTCTTCATTTCCCAAAGAGATTCCCATGAGGACCACAGGGAGAACCATAAACTAACAGACAGATGCATCATGTTAAGAAGGGTGTCAACACTTTCCTTTAATCAGTACACAGTCAATATTCTCCATCATGAATAACTAATAAGTTTCTGAACTCCTTCCCTCAGATGTCATTGCAGAAATCTGAGGAATGGCATCTGCACTTAATGAAGGGACAAGCATTATAATTAAGTTCGAAGCTATTTCTTAAGCATGAAGCTGCCACGAAGTGTGAAATGACTATAATTCACATTTTTAAGCCCCAGAATTTATTAGCATCGATGTTCTATTCAAGGTTAGGAGTATGGTGCCTGTACAGTCACAGGATTCAAATGGCTCTGTGCTGTTATTCTGGAGTGAGTATGCCTGAGCTCAGATGTCAGGCAAGGAAAATAATCATTAATGACTCAGGTTTTATTTTTTGGAAAAAAAATCTCAAAGACCTGGAAACTCATTTCCCTTTGTGAATAGGAAGGGACAATGACATGCAAAACTGGGCAAAAGGGGACTTCGCATTCCTCTAGGAATGATAATAACCATGGTTGAGAAAATGGAGAGAAACTACAGGCCAGAGGCTTCCAGTTAAGCATGGCTCTGCTGGAGTGTGATGACTCTACAACCAGGGTGAAAACAGAATCAAAAGTTTTGACACTGCTTGTAAGAGAAAGAAGACTGAATTATTCTCTTTTGGAAATGACTTCATGTAGACAGAAGAAACAAAAGCATGGGATAATAAGTGCTTAGACAAAATCCAGGAGACTTTGATGGGCCCTCCTTTACAAACAAATGTGAAGGAGGCAACTACTCATGTTTGTGCTGGTTGAGCACATACTTTTGGAGAGGATACATTTGTAATGATCCATCTAACCTAAACCCCTTTGTGAGTGTGGGCAATGGCAAACATGGAAAACATCTCAGCCAGTGAATCCAACAAGGAAGAAATGTAGGGGCTTTTGTGTGTCTGTAACAGGCAGGTCATATGAGCCAGGGGTGTGCCCCAAAGGGTTTCCTTAGGAAGTACGATTTAAGCTGAGAGTTGAAACATGATTATGTAGACAGAGAGTACAGAAGAATGTTTCAAGGCAAGGGAATAACAAAGCTCTAAGGGAAGGCACCAAGGTACAGCAGAGGAAACAAAGAGAAGGTACAAGTGCTGAAGTCACATGGAGTTCTGACTGAGCTCAACAAAGGTCTACCTCTGTTCCTTCTGAAATGCCAATGCAATGACTGGAGATAACTGTAAAATGACCCCCCCCCAAAAAGGCACACACCCACAATGAAAAGAGAAGCAGCGCGAGTAGAAGAAAGGTATTGATCAAGTTTTGGAAGTTGAAAAGCAAACAGAGGTGACATCACTAGCAGATGACAGAAAACTGAAAGCTAAGAGCCTGTGGGTTTGGGGAAGACCTAGCCAAAAGTAAATTCAGGCTGCATAATCCCTGCAAGGCGCAGGCATGGAAACATGCCGGCATCACTGTGACTGACAGTCTGGTGGGACTGTTTTCAGGAAGGCTGGTTGAGGTCTCCATGGGAAACTCTCAGACTAGATGTCTCTCCACTGTACATACCCAGGGGACCAGGCCACCTTTACCATTATGGACTAAATGTTTGTGCCCCCCACCGCACTTCCTGCCAAATTCACATGGTGAAACACTAATCCTCAATGTGATGGTTACAGGAAGTGGGGCTCTAGGGAGGTGATTAGGGGAAGCCGTCACAAATGAGATTAGTGCCCTTAGAGACCCCAGAGCTCCCTAGCCACTTCTGCCATATGAGCACACAGCAAGAAGATGGCTGTCTATGAACCAGGAAGCAAGCCCTCAGCAGGAACATGCCAGCACCTTGATCTTGGATTTCCCAGCCTCCAGAACTCTAAAAAATATATTTGTTGTTTATAAGCTATCCAGTCTATGATATTCTATTATAGCAGTCCAAATGGACTAGCACACTCACTATGGAAGACTTGAATTCTGTGAGACAAGGACAGCTAAGGCAGTGCTATACTGAAAACAGGGAATTAAGTGAAAATCTACATGTTGAAGAATGACACCTTGTAGGCTCCACCTGAACACCAGCTTCATTCCCAGCAAGGAATTAGGACACTAATCAGTGACCTGGGGAAACTGACCAGCCCAAGAGAAAAAAGGCATATAGAGTCTCATATTTGGAGTCCCCCACCTAAAAATCCCAGCCTGACCATGCTACTTACTTTGAAGCCCAACATCCAACAAGCTCCATTCATGCACACAAAACTTCCCAAAACATTCTTAGTGCTTCATGCTAAAACATAAACAGACATCTGAGAATCACCAGCCATTTGAAAAAGTCTCAATCAAAAAGCCAGTGACCTGAAACATAATTTTAAAAAGTAAGAACGGGAGACATTTGAAATGATCACTAATATCATCAAAGAATAAAGAGACGATAATACACCTGCAAAATTAATACAGGGTGCTACAGAAGGGAACAGGTATAGAGTAAAATATGTTTAGAAACTGAAATGTGAGCTCAGGAATTAAAAGTTCAGTGGGAGGAACCGGCAATGGAGAGGAGGAGAAGAGAGGGAGAAACAAAATGTGGAATTTGAGAAATTTAACAGAAGACCATAGGGGAAGGGAAGGAAAGATAAGTTACACACAGAGGGAGGCAAACCATAAGAGACTCTTAAATACAGAGAACAAGCTGATGGGGGTGGGGTTGGGGGGAGTGGGGAAAATGGGTGGTGGGCATTGAGGAGGGCACTTGTTGGGATGAGCAATGGATATTGTATGTAAATGATGAATCATGGGAATCTACTCCCGAAGCCAAGAGCACACTGTGTGCTAGCTAACTTGACAACACATTGTTAAAAAAAAAAAGAAAGAAAGAAAGAAAGAAAGAAAAGATTGGAAGGGGGGTAAGGGTGATCAGAGACGAGAAGCCAGGACATCACCCAAGGCCAGATCAACTACTTGAAGGTTACTTGTGAGTACTCTGGTTTTGAAATTTTATCTTCAAGTCAGTGGGAGCCACCAAAGGATAGCAAACAAGGGATTGACATTTGACCCAAGTTGGCACATAGTCCCTGGCCAGGAAATCCAGTGAGTTTATAGAATTCTCTCTGAGATCGGATGGTCTTGATCTCATTTATATTATATTCTAACAATCCATGGAAAATTCTGGAGTAAGAAACAAAATGACATCCATTGGCTGATTTTTTTTTTTCTTTTTATGATTCACTTCTAGTTCTCAACTTATTTCAGGTAAAAAACTGTTGTCAGCTTGTTCCTTTCAACTCCCATTACTCTTTGTTTTGAAAAGGTTATAATTGGAATAAAACAAGGCTGGCTTTGAGCCAAAATCATGAAGGGTGTAATTAAGCAAGATTTTCTGTCTATGCACCCAGCAGAGCCATCCTACTGAGGGGGAAAAAAAACGGAGAATCACAAAGCAATTGTGTGTTTTTCAAGAATAATAGAACAATCTACCCCACACAACTTTACATAATAAATGGCAGCTGCTGACATTTTAATCAAGATAAAAACAATAATAAAGTCACAATGCTCCTTTTGAGGCAGAAGGTAGTCCCAACTCAGGAATTTTGGCAAACCTACACTCATGCCCATTCTGTTCTAAAAGGCTGAGAGGTTAGCACTTAATTTAGGATCTCATACCTGCCCTGACGACATGGACGAAAGTGCCATTTCAAACCGCACTCCCCCCCCCCTCCATCATGAGTTAATCTTCTGAGTAATTTTTTCATATTTTGAACTCTTACATTAAAAATTAATTTAAAAGATATAATTTTAATTCTTAAGTAAAAGCCACTTGTCCTGGATAATGATAATCATGTGTCACATTGCCTTTCTTGGGTTCAGATGAAAATGGGCCAGCCATTAAGGGACAACCACATAGGTACTAAGGTGCCTCATTTCACATGGTTGATGGCTTTAGCTGTCAGAGATAGTCGAGTAATCATTTTGAGAGACGCATGTAAATGTTTTGGTTATTAAGGTATTTCCTCCAGTATTTTGTTGGTTTAAGAGGTTATAAATCTAGGAGCATTTTGGGGACTTTGAGTGTCAATCAATGCTAGTTCAGAGAAACTAAATCACTAATAGCAGGTGCCTGGTGATGGATTCTGAAAGCATTTTTTTTTTTCCTTTTGATCATACCCGGTGTTCCCTACAAGACGCACAGGGGAAGACTCACGGCTTCTGAAGCCTGATGGTCAGCTCAGATATTGTGACTGACACAATACCTTGTATTGCAGGCTGCCCAATTTACAAATTGTGTTCATCAGTGATAGCAAATGGCATTTCTTTGTTGTTCTTACTTGACTTAATTGTTCTCTCAAATTTATCCTTATGGATTGTTAGAAAAAAATTACACTTCTTGTGGCATCTTCTCTGTGATTAAAAAGTATTGTTTCCCATTAGGATAAATAATTAATCTTTCAATTTTCTTCTCCCATTTTATATCATAATGGATATGGGGAGGATGGGGCTTATGTGACCTTGTGGTAACAGGAACAAAGTTCAGATTCCATAAGATGTTGTCCTGATTGACATCAGGCTAGCAGCCCACACTTAAGCCCTCACAGGATGAATTCTGGTTACTGCTCACTGGGCTCATTTAATGCTCGCTGAGTGAAGTCTGAATGGTGTTTGCAGGCCCTGAGGCCTGGGTAGGTTTTCCACTGTACCACCAAATCGGACTGTCTGCTTTGGAGCCCACAGACCCACTGCAGGGAAGCTGCCCAGGAGCCCACTAGTCTGCCCCATCAGTCATCAATCTGCCGGGCTCAATAGGATACCACGTAGATTCCTTCCTGCCCTGGCATTGCCAACCCCCAGGAGCTGAAGGAGATTTGAGAGTGCTGACCCGTCCCCTCTTCCTCTCTAGCCACATGACAATCCAGAGGGTTGTGAGACCAACCAGCTCTATAAGCTGCTTTCCTCCTAGAGTCCCAAATGAAAATGCACAATGACCCTCTGCTTCTGACTTTCTTTGAAATCTAATTGGTTTCCCCTTTCCATGAATCAGAGAACAAAGGTCAACAGGCTGTAGTATATTTTACCACTTGCTTTCCCTACATTTCCTATCTTCTTACTACACTTCACCAGAGATCAGAAAAGATCTCTGGAAATGGATTTTCCATTTCCTCTTCCTGAGTGGGAATTCCTCTATGCCGTAGACTCCGTTTCCCCCATGATGTTATCTTCCATTTATCCTTCCTTGGTAGAATTACACTGTACAGAGGAGATGTCGGCAGATCACAAAGGTTTGGTAGCTTTAAAATATAATCTCTATCATATTTGTAAAACAAAAAAGCCTTAGACAAATATGGCAAAGGGAAAAATGGAAATACCTCAAATATGGCAGGATCCCTTTACCTTTACCCCTTTGTTTCTCCTATATTCTTAGAAAACCATGGTGAAAAGGGCACCTAGAGAAAAGGTTGGGGATAAGGGAACAAAATAAAT
The DNA here is from genome assembly GCF_018350155.1 of Leopardus geoffroyi. NCBI lineage: Eukaryota > Metazoa > Chordata > Mammalia > Carnivora > Felidae > Leopardus > Leopardus geoffroyi. Next base: position 190,927,110 of record NC_059326.1, read on the forward strand.
AGGTAGATAAATCCAAACTCTGTTTGGTATTAATGAAAAAAAGGGGGGGGGGAATGATAGGATTCTGGAATGCAGGAAGAAGGGAAGGAGGGAGAAAAGGGACATATATGGTCTTGAAAGATGGACAAGATGTATTACTTTGGGTTTTCAAACAGGTTTGCCACCTTAAAGCAGACTTCTTTAAGCTCTTGCCTGTGGCTTTCAGATGTTCATTTTTTCTGGGTGGGCACTGTAGGTTGGTGAAAAATTGTGATACAGTCCCTAGCATCTTAGGCAAAATGAGAAAATGGAGCCTCCGCAATTATATGCTAATATTATTACATGCATGCAGTTTATGGGGCTTTCATTCTAAGGCTATGTCTTAGTCAACAGTAGATGTAGATACACAAAAGCTTTTTGGTTTTGTCCTCTATTGAAAAAGAATTATTAGTCACCCAGGTTTCATAGAAACTTTTTACTGGTTGATGAAATTTAAAACTTTAGGGACTCGTGTCTGAGGGCTGGAGCCCCAAGAAAATGAGCTGCTTGTTCCTCCCAGTAGCTAACATTTGTTGAATTAATGTTCACTGAGCTTTTCCCATGTTCTAGGCACTGGGGGAGGATAGCTTAGGAGACTTGTCCAAGTTCACAAAGAAGATAGGATTTGGGGCCAAACTCAAACACAATGCAGGATACCTTCAAAGCATGACTCTTGACCAACATGAACATTGTGTCATGATCCTTCTGTTTTGTAAGGCTCGTGAGTATCTATGACATTATCTGGCCATTGTACATTTTCATTTCTCCTTTGAATCACTTCAGTATTCGTGATCTGTGATCAGACAATTGTGAATTTCATATGTGCAAAATAAAACTGAAAAACCTAGTCTAAGTACATGGAATTGGAAGTTAGAGGAGAGGGAAGATAAACAAAATTACAGAACATGTCTGCAAAATGTTTAAAAAGGAGAACATTTAAGGATTTCTCTTATGATGGTATTCCCCCATATACCATGCACCCATAGCTATAAGAAGCATAATATATAGCCTCTCCCTCCTCTCTCTACCTGCATACATATATAAAATACATATGTATGTGTATATGTATATATGCATATATGTAAAAATGTCATATGTGTATAAAATGATATATATCCATGTATATATAATATATATTATATACATATATATAATATATATATTACACATGTCATTAAAAATGTGACCACCCATCCAGTATTTTTGCTATTTTGACTTTTGAGGTGGACACGGGAAGGGAGAAGTATTACTAAGTCTCTAATAGAACTCTGATGCTTTAACAGACTGTTCCGGTGGCTTACATTTATAAACCGTTGCCAGTCAAATAAACATTTAGTTGGCTACAGCCGTTTTAAAATAAAATTAAAGAAATAAATTCATTTTTTTGTCAATTTGGAAGTGTCTAATTCTTGTTTTCCTATGATATACACAGACTTTAAATCTCAAACGTTCCCAAAGGAGTTTAAATTAGTATCTATCCATTAAAAAAAGATCCTACAGAATACTCAGGTGCATATTGGGAGTAACAGATGCATCTTTCTGCTTTATTATTAAAACTCTGGTAATGTTGTGGGGAAAAAAAACAGTAGCAAAGAAATGCCTTGTTTATTTGAAGAGGCAGAATGGGTTTGATAGTAATGACTCTTACAGTTCTGAATTATGTACTAAACTCTGAAACTTGTAACAATCCTTAAAGTCCTCTGTGATCATATTTGAGATTGCCTTCACAATTTATTAAAGAACACAATGGTCATAAGGAAATTATAGCACCTCATTTTTAGAAATGACACGGTAATATTCTTGGGAGCTACAGAAATACATTGGCCTATTTGCCTTTACATTAAGTGGACCTAGAGAACCATGCTTTTTAAATTCTGAGGCCCACTTACTGGCTTTTTCTTTCATCTTGCGACTAAAATATCCCATGCCTAACCCTCTCAGGTAGAATTCTCTGTGTCATTCTCTGTGTGTCCTCTGACTTTGTTCATATATCTAGTCCATCACTTATCATACTACCTTATATTTGGGTTGCATGTCTATCTTATTCTCCTTAACTATAAATTATTTGAGTACTCATTTATCTCTTTATTCCAAATATTTAGCACATGCCTTGACTCCTAGTAAGTGTCCAAAAAAAAAAAACCAAAAAACAAACAAACAAACAAAAAAAAACTGGCCAAGAGTGACTGACCTATGATGAAATGGAAATCAGGTCACCACCCTTATCATAACTGTATGTAGAGTAAGAGCACATCCGCACATTAGTTGATGAAAAATTCTTTTGTAAGGATCTTTTGGTTTCTTGCTGTTTTTTGGTCCCTTCCAAGCTTTTAGTGATATCCAGAGGAACAGAATTGGCTATATGTGTTTAGTGGTCTAGGTAACCTTCTCCTATGTTTTACATTTGCCCTGGCATATGTCTGGGAAATAAGATCTCACAGTCTATTTCCTGTTCCTGTAGGATCAGAATCTTACAGAGAGCTTCATAGTTGAAAAGAATCCTTAGAGCAAGGTAGGCATTCAAAGGTAGCTTCTGTTCTTACAGAAAATACATATGCAAAACTAAATGGCCTATTTCCTGTCTCAGATCATGCACAGCCTGAGATCAGGGAACTTTCCAATTGTCTTTATACACAGACACCAGGAAAAAAGATAATGAACAAGTGAACATTTAATATAGTCAGATTATGAATTTCAGATCATGAATTTATTAAAATCCAGTTTCTGTTCCAAGTTAGTTTTTCTTATTTCAAGAGATAGGCATAGTGAGTGGTAGATTTTTTTCAGTAGAGTCTTGAATCTAGAGCAACATGTCATTATTTCAGAATTGTCCTTCAGGGGCAAAGTCAACAAACCACCCAACTTGGATATCGGGCTCAGACCTTGCTAACCCTCATTATTTGTCTGGAGAGAAGCAACCCTCTTTTGTGATTTTTCAACTCAACTCTGGATTATTTACAAACATCTTAAGTGAACACTGTGAATACAGTAACGATAGTAACTCTGAAAAAGAAAGCAGTCAACCGAAACTCTAGCAGAGGAAGCTACTACTTTTTGAGCCGAGGATTGAGATCTTCTAGGAAGATGTGCTGGAGGCCTAACATCTGCCTCTCATTAACAAGCAAACAAACAACAATAAAAGAACAAACAAAAAAAAAAACCTTCAAAATCCAAACTGATGTTGGAGGAAACAAGTTATCCCAACAGACAAGGTCTCTAAAATAGATGCTATTTTCCCACGTTTGATATTTGGGGTAAATGAAGGACACGGATGGATATTTAAATTTTGCTTGTTCAGTTCAGAAGATGGTGTATGGAAAAATAACCTGTAGTCTTTTTAACTCAGTTCCCACTGACAAGTAAGGCAAAGAAAATCTGGGTATAGAACATTATTTAAAAAAAACAACTCTCTACTCATCATCAGGGAAATACAAATCAAAACCACAATGAGATACTACCTTACACCTGTCAGCATGACTAACATTAACAACTCAGGCAACAACAGATGTTGGCGAGGATGCGGAGAAAGAGGATCTCTTTTGCACTGTTGGTGGGAATTCAAGCTGGTGCAGCCACTCTGGAAAACAATATAGAGGTTCCTCGAGAAACTAAAAATAGAACTACCCTATGACCCAGCAATTGCACTACTAGGTATTTATCCAAAGGATACAGGTGTGCTGTTTCGAAGGGACACAAGCACCCCCATGTTTACAGCAGCACTCTCAACAATAACCAAAGTATGGACAGAGCCCAAATGTCCATCGATGGATGAATGGATAAAGAAGATGTGGTATATATACATACAATGGAGTATTACTCAGCAATCAAAAAGAATGAAATCTTGCCATTTGCAACTACATGGATGGAACTGGAGGGTATGATGCTAAGTGAAATTAGTCAGAGAGACAAATATCATGACTTCACTCATATGAGGACTTTAAGATGCAAAACAGATGAACATAAGGGAAGGGAAGCAAAAATAATATAAAAATAAGGGGGGGGGGACAAAAGAGAAGAGACTCATAAATATGGAGAACAAACTGTGTGTTATGGGAGGAGTTGTGGGAGGGGGGATGGGCTAAATGGGTAAGGGGCACTAAGGAATCTACTCCTGAAATCATTGTTGCACTATATGCTAACTCATTTAGATGTAAATTTTAAAAAATAAAAAATAAAACAAGTTAAAATAAAAAAATATTAAAAAAAACAACTCTCATTAAAAACATTCTAACAACTGCAGTGGGAGTTTTAAAGATGCATTAATTCACATATCAAGAAATAGTTTTTCTGTTAAACTCTTCTTTACATATTTTTTGGATCTGCAATGCATTCAGGTGATTGCACGTTTTTAAGCAAATCTTACATAAAATAAGATATTTTATGGGGCTACAATGTTAATTTTTTAGTTTTGATAAATATACCGTGGATATGTAAGATGTTAACATCAGAAATACCAGGTAAAGGGTATAGAGGGATAATCTGCAGGAATATTGCAACTCTTCTTTTCTTTTTTTTTTTGCAAAGGTTTATTTACTTGTTTATTTATTTAGGCACAGAGAGAGTGAGAGAGTGAGAGAGAGAGAGAGAGAAAGAGAGAGAGAAGGAGAGAGAGAGAGAGAGAGAGAGAGAGAGAATATGAATCTGACTTGGGACTCCATCTACAAACCACAAGATCATGACCTGAGCCAAAATCAAGAGTCCAATGCTTAACCACTGAGCCACTGAGGTCCCCTGCAACTATTCTGTTAATCTAAAATTACTTTATAATAAAAAGTAAAATAATATAAGGGGATTAGCTGTTTGGAGCCTGAAGAGACCTGGCTTTTTATAGATATCAGGGCTCCAGGATTAGCTCAAGGCTATATAGTGTGTTTGCTTTAGGTATCTGACCCCCAGCTCGGTATTCTTCCCCTCAGTTGTGTTGCTCCTGAGGAGTGGACCAATTCTGCTTCACCTGAACAGCTCACTCAGTGCTGTCTGCTGGCACAAATCCAGGGATCTTCCTTAGGTTATTCTACTTTCCTAAGATGAGAAGACATCCCAGCACAAATGCACTGGATCAGTAAAACTGATCCAACTGTAAAGCCAGAGGCCAGAAGACTTAGTCACCAAGTTCATTACCTATTTACTCAATATCCAAGGTCAATACCGTTCAATAGCACAGAGTAAAGTGTGGTACCATTAGATGACAAAGGTGAAACATCCACAGAAGCACTGGTCTGGGCTAATATATCAGCTACATTTCATTATCTTTCAATTGGTCAGAGATTCTCCTACAAAGTGCCATTAAAATAAAATAAAAAAATCATAAGGATGAAGGAGCTAATTATCACATTCTAGGCCCTGACTCCATTCAGGCTATCAACCATCAACACAATTTGAATAGGGGCGAACATTCTACATTCCAGTTGTAGAATGACGTATGAAAGTCTTTTTATGTGTCCTGCAAGAAAATTTTATTTCTTGTTTCTGTAGGATATGCTTACAACTTTAAAATAAACAATGGAAAGGTAGCAATGAGCAGAAGTCCTTATTTTGTTGCACTTTGACTCAGGAGATTCACTTGTAAATTTTGGAGATTTAATTTTTTTAAGGCAAGGTCCCAGGGTTTTCCATTGGTGTCAACAGAGGACCATAGTCTACAACCTTATATGAGCAATTACTGTGCTCTAAAGTTTTCAGAATATGGATCTCTAAAGTGGGCTGATGCTTGGAGAATTTGTCTTTTTATTTGATGTGGGCTGGGTTTGTTTTTAACCACGTAAGATTTATTTTTCTATTAAAAAATTATTTTTGCATTTATTTTTGAGACACAGAGAGAGACAGAGTATGAGTGGGAAGGGGCAGAGAGAGAGGGAGACACAGAATCTGAAGCAGGCTCCAGTCTCTGAGCCGCCAGCACAGAGCCCAACGCGGGGTTCGAACTGAGGAGCTGTGGGATCATGACCTGAGCTGAAGTCGGACGCTTAACTGACTGAGCCATTCAGGCGCCCTTATTTTTCTATTTAAAGCAAAGTTAGCCTAAATTTTTGACTCTCATATTTTCCATGCCTTCCAGGTAATGGAGCACTTGTTCCATGGGGGAGGGGAGGAATTACTGGGTCATATTTAGAGGTCAACTTCTTCTAGACAGCACCTTTCTTTGGACTGATCAGCACTAATTACTGACCAGTTGTGTTAAAAAATAACCCTGTTCCTCAAGAGGTCTGTGAAAAGAAAGGGAAACAGGTCACACATTAGCTTGTCTCAAAAAAGAGCTCTTATATCACAGACACGAGGATTCGCTGCACTCTCAGAGAATGAGCTTGCTCTCAGAGTCCTGAAATATAGGTTTCCTTGGGTGGATTTGCTGAAAAGATTCCAGCTTTAGTACCTAAGATGAAACAAAGGATCTAGCTGACGGTCAGGTAACTTCTGGCAGGAAGAAGCCCTGAGATGGAAGCAACTATTCAAGGAAAAAATAAAACCTTGCAATGTAGCATATAATGTTAAAAATACAGCCCATGGTATATGGGGTTTGGAGAAGAAAATGTTCTCTTTCTTCACCAACTATCCTCCTCCTTTGGCCCAATTTATTTCCCTATAGTCATAAAGCCTTACAAGCTTTGCAAGAATGCTAGGCATTTTGTAATGAGGAGATATATTCTCCACTTACTGAGAATGTGTTTCTGTTCAGGGAAATCCAAACGCCAACATGGCTGTTGCCGTTTTAGCAAGACATAGATCTCGGGGCTGCATCTTGAAAAAGTAGATATGGCTTGTGTGATACAAACGCATTTGCTTATGTTTGATGTCTACTATTAAATATTCAATATTATTTATGATGATTTATGTTAGAAGAACTACAAGAAATGAAGCAATCCAGCATTCCCTGAATTCTTCATGGCTGTAAATGAGGTAGGGAAGCAGAAGAGACTCCATTTTAGAAAGGTTCCAACTCTGCTGTTTTTCTACTAGACCCCATTTCTGAATAAGCCAAAGGAGCTATGTTCCCACTTCCAAGGGGAAGCAAGAAAGTTAATCTGAATTTTGTTCTAGGTCCCAAACATCTGATAACTTCTAAGAAGAGCCAAAACCCAAACATGTTCCAGGACATTATCTTCCAACAAACCACGGCCTACACTGGCATCAACACCCCCTACCTTCAGTGATTTATGGAATAACAGCTATTGGTCACCCGACACTTGCAGTTGATCAGACCCTACCCTGGATTCCTGGAGAGACGCATACCTCAGACCCCTTTCCCGTATAAAACCCTAATCCCAAGCGATGCTGAAACTCATTCTCCTTTCCTTTCTGAGTCTCCCAAACACTCCATCTGCTATTTTCTGTCTGTCACTCATGCTATTCAATAAATTCTGCTTTCACTTTCTCCAGATTATATTTGATTTCTTCCTGCATGAAGCCCAGGAACCTCTTACTGGTCCTGCGGGAGACCCCTCTGGGTCCCAGCCTGCCTATATCATAAGTATATGGTAAAAATTATAGTTATATTTGTGTCAACATACCACTTTTTATGGGTTCCTTTTTGGAGCCAGGGATGGTCCTTTGGTGGCTGTAATGGTTTTTAGGTTATATCTATCTCTGTTTGTCTGTTTATCTATAGGTATATCTATTGTTCTTTTTTGTTTCCTTAGTTGTTGGTGGTAAATATACAGGATCTCAGAGTCTTTTTCTGCTAAAGGCGGCACAATTATAGATATTTGAAGATTAACACCAGTACAAGGAATATCCACAGAAAGTAGTTCTAGTACCATAACACTCCAAGTAATGGAGAGATTATTACATACAAACAAAAATCTGTATCGTATTAGAGTCCAGTTTCTTTCAGATACCACTTTTCTTTGGGCTGATCAGCACCAATTACTGACTAGTGCTGTAACTGGTTAGGTTTTTTGGTCCCACAAAATACAGCAGGAAACAGGCAGTGCAAATGAATGAATCCTGCATCTCCTAATTACAAGGCTGGCAACCTCTTCCTCCAAACCCTCAATCTTCTTAAGTTCTCAGAGAAAATTTTCCCTTGGCTGTAGCTTATCTTCTTGTCCTTTCTAATCTCTCCCAGTTTGTATATTCATGTTGTGACGCTGTTACATTCCTTATAGTCAAAATGGATCATCAGCCAGTTGCTCAGACAAAGGAAACAGCCACTAATCAATGCAAAGCATAGTCAGAAATTTACCTTAGTTCCTTGAAGGGGTCTGCCCTGACATTAGGTGTCTCTATAGATTTAGGGAACACTGTGCCCTCCGCTCCTGTAAACAAAAGAAAAAAGCAAACAGAGGTTGGAGACTTTGCATGTCACCTGGGGACACGATCAGCACAATGAGTGGAGCTAAATGTAGTGAATCCTTCACACAACCCAAAGCACACATTTTGCTATTGGCTTTAGCTTCCTACCTTTAGTGGGGGGGGGGGGGGGGGGCACTGAATCAAATCATGCAAACAGCCTGTGAAAAAACAAGGAGCTTCTTTTGAAAGTGTTCTTGCTGAGATCAGAGTGAGGCCATGAGGCAAATACAATGTTAACATTAAAAAAAAAAAAAAAAAAAAAAAAGCCTAGAAATGGCACAGTCTAGCTCTTGTCTCTCATCAACTATTAATAGTTACCCAACTGGAAATGTTTTGAAAAACAGCAGCTGAAGCCCTCTTATTTCAGTGTGGGGCACAAATCATAGAACACATATAACATCTCAGCAGTGGGTGGATGGTGGAGAACACTATAACACTGTTAACTATTCACCTAATAAAATCTAGCAAAAACATTTTTCCCTAAAGTTCTACACTATTATCTTGAAAAGTTAAACAAAACAGAACACTGTGAGAGATCATTTGAAGTTCAGTGCTTTCACACTTTGAGTATTATTCAACATTGATCCCCAACCCAATCTAGACAGTTAGCTCTTGACCTTGCTACAAGCTTTTATCTTTACAACTTGTTATCACCAGCTGAACCTTCCCAGCCATAGAGGTGGTGATTATCTGATTTGTCTGCTCCCAAAGTGTTTTTCAACTCATTTACGCCTTAGTTTATCACAGACAATTGCACTGAATATTAGTTTTTCAATTAAACTTAGCTAGGCAGTATCCTGTACTTTGAAGTCAAGGGGTTGATTTTTATACATTTTTTTGGTGTAGTTCTTTGAAGCCACAAAAAGGGGCAGAATAATACCTTGTATGCATGTGTGAATTTCTAGAATCCTCTTGCATTGCTATGATGTCTAGAATTCCTCCATTAACCACTGATATTACAAATCCAGATTTATCTTAGCTAAGTCTAGGAAAATGAAATGGTTTCTTGACTTTTGTAGCAACTGTAAAGATATTTAATCTTTTTGATACGAGTAAGACTACTGCAAGTAAAATCAGCAAACAATGCCTCAAATTTTAACATCATGGATGGTCACTAAAGTATCCTGGTAAATGATAACTATTAATCTGAGCTAACATTTTGAGTGACTACTACAAGCCAGATACCATCATGTACACATCATATGTACTAGCTCATTTATTGCCTGCAACCACCCTACCAACAGTTGCAGTAGGCAAAGAGACGTGTAGTGTGGGGACATTAAAGATCTTTTTCTGCCCATAGACACTTTTGCCTTTCAAGACACCAACCCACCACCTTTCGAATATATCAAAATGTACCCACAGTCTCAATTATATACAACATTTTTTGATGTAAATTTCCTAAGCATGTTGTTTTATTATGCATACACTATTTTGCCCTAGTGATTTAAACTTTATTATGTTCTTTATAAATGTGGTGGTTCATTTTATGTGTCAGCTTGACTTGGATCATGAGGTAATCAGATACTGAGCTAAACACAACCTCTGGGTGTGAGGGTGTTTCCAGATGAGAGTAGAATCAAAGGACTTAGCAGAGCAGTGTGGCCTCCCCAGTGTGGGTGAGCATCAGCCAATCCTGTTGAGGGCCCGACTAGAACAAAATGGCGGAGGAAGGAAGAATTAGGTTCTTCCTGTCTAACTGCTTGAATTGGGATATCAATCTTTTCCTGCCATCAGTGCTCCTTGTTCTCAGGCCTTAATACCCAGACTGGAATCTACACCATTGACTGCACTGGTTCTCAGTGAGCCTTGGGACTCATTCTGAATTATGTCATGAACTTTCTTGGGTCTCCATCTTATAGACAGTAGATTGTGGGACTCCTTAGCTTCTATAATGACTTGAGCCAGTTTCTTATAATGACTTTCTTCCCATAGGTAGATCCATATTGGCTCTGTTTCTCTGAAGAATCCTGACTAACACAATAACTGAATAAGATTGGGTTGGATTATAGACTATAATGTGGCTTTTGTTACACATGTATTAAATTTTGTTTTGCAGAGCATACAATCCACATCTCCAAGATTTTTGTGATCCTTTGAAGAGCGCCTAGATGAAAGATACTGTAGAGGGTGCCTAGTAGGTAAAATAGGCCAGGAGAAATCACGGGACAATGAGTGACACATTGGGACGTGGCTCTAAAGTGTCTGACCCAAGAGCATGGCCTTAGTCACCTCTCAGTACCATCTCAAACCTGTTATTGAGCAATTCCCATCTGTCACTACTGCAATTAACAGGGGCTTCCCTTGAAATCCCTTCCCTTTCTATTCCTTAGAGATGCTTAGTTCTGAGCCACTGGAACCTATTTTTGTTGTTGTTGTTGTTGTTTTTAATGATTAAAAGGAACAATTATACACCTGATTAAGACTAGGAAAGTTATTTCTGTTTACATACACTGTGTCGACTCTTTAGTACCAGCTCATATCTCCCCTTCCTCTACTAAGAAAACTATGAAAACTGCATGAGAAAGAGCATTACCTCCCTTAAAATCAGCCCTAATTGTCTGACTTACCGATACAGCAATTAGTACTGCTCATAGACAACCTTCATTATTTGAACTGGTATTAAAATGCTGTGAGGCTTTGTGTTTCACTGATATCTCCTGTATCCTCCTATCATTTTATAAGGCCCCTTGAAGCCCAAGAATACCTACTTCTTAGGACTATGCAAAATATATACATATATAAGGATACATACTACATTTATTCAGTTCAATTGTCCAAAAATGAAGAATGCCATTTTCTTAAAATGAACCTCAAAAGCATGCACTATATTCTTTATTTTATTCAAGCTTTGTGCTGCGTCTGTTTCTCCATTTGTCAGATACACTGACCAAACCTCATTTGCCACTTCTTAACATCTGGCTGTACTAAGCTCAGGAAGGAAGTGCTGTACCACAGCCAGTGGCCCCTCGCTCTGCCACCCTTTTAAAGAAATTCCAAGGGGGATAAAAAAGGTTATATGAAGTCATCTAATACATTATGGGTGCTCACCATATGCTTGTGGAACAACCATGGTCTCTGAAGGTCACACACAGAATACAGACAGATTCAATTTTAGGTTCCCTAGGCTTCCACCGGACGCCTTATTGGTGTCCAATTTGGTACTACTTATTTCCAATTGGTACTAATACTTCTATGGCAGTACTAATTTACTGTCATAAAACTCCTCATGTATCACATTGCATTTTTAATGAATGTCCAAAATCCAACTCCTTTTAATTGTGCCTCTTAAAATAAAAGAGCCATGCTAAGAAGAGAATATTATTTGGGCTAAATACAAATATTGCTTTAAAATAAAATGAGATCAAAGGTCTGTAGTTTCTTCCCCAGACCAAGAAAACTAATTGTCCTACAAGACAAGTGGGGCTAAAAAAGAGGGGGCTCACAGTCACATGGCTAGTGAATGCCTGAGCTGAGATTCATATGCAGGCATCTGAACCGAGGCCCTACTTTTAGCCACTATACCCTAGTGTCTTGTTTTCTGAATGCCAGGAGAATGTGGCACCCATAAGGTGGCAAGACAGCAAAACCCAGGGGTCTAGGCTCTCATAGAGGATCTGGGTGGTTGACGGGCTCTGGATGTGGGATCAAAGTGAAGGGCAAGACACTCACTAAGGCTCCTTTTGCTCCCACCATCCAACCAGATGCCCTCTGATTTTGTTTTTGATGCACTTTGCCACAGGGGCCCATACGTGCCATCCATACTGGAAAACAGACTCACAGATATGACTTCTCAGGGGAATGTACCAGAATTTCTCATTATCTGAGTGTCCTTGGGCATGAAACCCAATCTCTATGATGCTCAGTTTTCTTCTCTGAAAAGAAAGGATATTAATGGTAACTTTATCTCCTAGGGGTCTTGGAAGATTGAACGAGATCTTTGGCACATAGAAATCAGCAGATGATAGTCAATAAGATACTGCTTATAGTACTAAAATATTTATGAAACCTATTTTTTCCTCCCCTTATCCAGGTCCTCTATGACTCTTAAAAGTGACATTTTTAAAGCACATACTAGAAACTAGAAATGATGGAAATTGTTTTAATTTGATCATTATTATGAGGTAGGGACTATGCATGTCTGTCGCTACGGATGTGGAATCTGACACTCAGGGAAGTCAGGATATTTTCCCTATGGTTGCACAGTGAAAAGGAGGTGTCAGAACCCGAATTCTCATCTTTTGGCCCTGGAACCAATGTCTGTGACTACTATTCTAGACTGTCTCTTTCATTATATTAAATCATTCTCTACTTGTTCAGCTTTTTATGAGATATGAACAAATCCCAATGTTTATACCCTCAAGTAACACTTACTAAATCTCCCCTCACCTTTCTTCTGAAAACAATCCACATGCACAATGAGATGAGATATTAATACTTTGCAAAAACACCATTTATTTCCAAGTCCTATCAGGCTTCTGCTTTTAACACCATTTTTCACTCTTCTAGAAGCTGCAGAGTGGACAAACATCCATCAGGATGAATTCTCCCATCCCCTATCTGTTCTTAGATAATAAATTATTCTCGATTTTATTATTTCAAAAAGGTTTCTATTAAAGCCATACCTACTGATTCCCTCTTCTGACACAATATAATTTACTGGCAATAAATGTTCATAAACAGTTTGAGTGAAAAATCCATAAAGCCATTTCAGTTTTATTTTAAGTTCCATTAATGTCCCTCAAAAATGATTTCATCAATGTGTTTCCATTAGATGGTTCTCTGCCCAATAACTTAATTCCACACAATCAATTAGGAACTTATAAAGCATGTGACAGGATCTATCTAAAGTGTTTTGAATCACCATAAAGATTAGCTCAGTGGTTCTTTTTTCCTTGCAGTACAGGTAGGGGGTAAACTTGTCAAAAAAATCTCAAATCCCCTCCATTGCCATAGTAACAAAAAGCCAGCTTCTCCTCTCGGGAAAGCATACTCAACTTCGGAGGCTTTCCCCTCAAAGTGTCCCAGATGTCAAGAGACCTGAAATCCAGTCCTATCTCTGTGATCCTATGCAAATCAGAAGACCTCTCTGACCCTTGATTTCCCCAGCTATAAAATAAGGGATGGGATAAGAAGTGTCAGAGCTAAATTGTTTTCCCCTCAAATCAAATATTTCATCAGGTAACAATTTAAACAGATGATTGTCTTGGGCCACCTCCATTCCCTACCAGGAAAAAAAAAAAAAAAAAAAAAGAAAGAAAGAAACCTTGAAATATCAAAAGAAAAAATGCTAAAACTTTTCTGTGTTTAAGGAGGAATCAAATAATAGCAAACAGACTTTTGTCCAATTTCAAACTGCATTTAACTGGCAGAACTGCTTGCTAGAAAATAAATTTCATAAGAGATAAAACAGTAGATGGAAAAATTTATTATAGAGGAAGCTAACTGCAAAAACAAAACCCTGGTTCATAAGTCTTTAAACTCCAAAAATTGGGGAAAATTCAATTTTGTAAAAAATAAAAAACACTAAAGTGCCTAAACCTGCATATGTTAAATAAAGCCATGAACCAAATCCTGAAAGGCAGATTCACATCTGCAAAACACGCTACAAGAAAATTGGACTTGAGAGAAGCATTAGACACAAAGGAAGAAATACTATACTAGATGTTATAGTAATAGGAGCCAGAAAAATTGGATGATGAATCAAATTTTTGTTGTACACGAAGAACTGATCTTTCAGACAGTAATTTCAAGGAAAACTTTCAAAAAGGTCAGAAATGGTTTAAGTGTGCTGTTTAGAACATTGATTAAGGAGTTAAGCTGGCTTAATGGAGTTTGCTCTGGTAATTCTTTCTTGATGTGCATGCATTAAGATTGGCACAATTATGATTAACGCTTTTGTATTAATGAACATAGACTAAAACTCATCTTTGGGCTTGAATCATGGGGCCAAAATAGTCAAAATGCCGAGTTAAAATATCTAATCACCATTGTTTGAAGTCAAAACATTTTAAGTGTTCTAATCCGTGTTGCTTGGGTAGATGTAACCTGAATGATAACCCTAAACAAGAACCATATTTTACTTGAAAAGGATATATTTTTATACCAATATTAGGTTATAAAATCGACAACAGATTTCAATCTAAAAAATGGTGATAAGAAAAATGGGAGAAGGAATGATTTGATCTCCTGAAATATCAGAGAACCGACAAACCAAAGACCTGATTTTTAGTGCTGCTCTTCTATGAGTTAGTTTATTATATGGCCTTTGGCAATTTGTTTTCTAGTCTTATTTCCCCATTTGTTATACAAAATGGGGGTGGCGGTTAGATGATCTATAAGGTTGTTTCCAGCTCTGCTGTTTTACAATCCTCCAGATAACCTGGCTGGATAAACCCAACGGACCAGGAAAGGGACCAGAAAAGGAGGCTGGTAGGTTTGAAAAACCCAACATTCAACATGTTTTGAGCAGGAAGGTCTAGAAATGAGCCAAACAGACATGGAGTCCATAGTATAGGAGAGCACAGTGTATTCCAGTAGTGTGTGCTATTAGTTTATTTATTTATTTTTAAGTTTATTTATTTACTTTGAGAGAGAGAGTGATCATGTGGACTGGGGATGGGAAGAGAGAGAGGGAGAGAGACAGAGAATCCCAAGCAGGCTCCACACTGGTAGTGTGGAGCCCTATGCGGGGCTCATGCCCACAATCTGTGAGATCACAACCTGAGCTGAAATCTAGAGTTGGATACTTAACCGACTGAGCCGCCCAGGCACCCCTGAAAGCTATTTTCAAATAAAAATATCTAATAGTTACAAATAGTGATAAAGACTTGAAAGGAAAATAAAAAAAAATGTCTTTGAAATACAACTTGGGGTCATAACTTGGTCTGGCAGGTAAGTTTCCCTGAGAAAGTGAAATTCTGTTGGTATTTGTGAAGTGATTAGGAACAAACTAGTTAAGAGGGGGAAGTGGCAGTTGAAAAGATAATGAAAAAACATCAGGGTTGGGAAGTTGAAGTTAATAAAGATCTGTGTGGCCAGACTATTTTTTGCAAGGGTCAGCAGCATGGTATGAGACTGGAAAGGTGGGCTGATCTGGGTAATTCAGAACCGTATAGGTCACGGTGAAGGTTTTAAGCAGGGATCTGGCTCGATCCAACTGGCATTTTTCAAGATCACTGAGCCAACATGCTATCATCTGCATGTTTGTATCCTCCTAAAACTCATACATTGAAACTCTAATCGTTATTGGAACCTCACCATGCTGGCACCCTGATCTCAGGCTCCCAGCCTCCAGAACAGTGAGAAATTCTTATTGATTAAGCCATCCAGTCTATGGTACTCTGTTACAGCAGCAGCACCAGCAGCTGACTGAGACACTGTATCATGGAAAAGACACTTGAGGAGGGTAAGGATAGATGCAGTGGGGCAGAGAGAGGGATGGTGGGAGGTTGAACCAGAGAATTGGCAGCACAGATGGAGAAAAGTGGATGGGTTTAGGAGATATTTAAGTGGAAAGCCAATGGGATCTGGTGAGGCACTGGACAAGACAGACAACAATGGGTATCAGAGGGCCCAGGGGAAGAGCTGACATGGATGGTCAAAACCAGGTGATTAATACTCAAAGCCAGTGGTGCCCATGGCGACCTTCTACATCTCCAATGAAATCTAGTTTTTCACATTTGATATTTTAATTGCAACTAAAATTGCCTTTACTTAGTAAAAGAAGCTGCTCTGAATCTGACTACATTTTTCTTATGAAGGTGTAGGCAATGTGACAAGGAAACTTAGTTTCCCAAAGTATTTATAAACAGGAAATATTTTTTAAAAAAACTATGAACAGTATAGTAATTTCTTGAATAATGAACATTGTCTTCCTTGCAAGATAACTTTCTAGTTACTCCAAAATTGTAGCTAAGCACGTTTCACATTTCACATATCTGCTACTGTCTAAAAGCTTTCTAGATACAGGAGAAATGGTTTTTGCCTTCTAAGTCCAGGCTAG
Organism: Leopardus geoffroyi; assembly: GCF_018350155.1. Classification (NCBI taxonomy): domain Eukaryota; kingdom Metazoa; phylum Chordata; class Mammalia; order Carnivora; family Felidae; genus Leopardus; species Leopardus geoffroyi. The sequence goes on from NC_059326.1 coordinate 190,943,425, forward strand.
AGAACACAGTTACATTTTAATATTTAAATATTCCTTAGAGGCCTATTTTCCTGAATAGCAATCCCAATATCATGTTATCCATAAAAGTGTTTCGTGGGAGTGCTGATCACAGGAAATTCCTCAGAAACAGTAGTTTTCTATTTATTTCATAACAAGAATTTTGGCTTTCTCCTAATGGTAATGTGCAGTGAAAAATTCTTTTTAAGGAAGTGGGTTGGGTTATGTCTAATCTGGGATTTAAAATGAACTGAGTAATCAGTGAGATTGCAGAGTTTCCATGAATTTCAGGGCTAAGCACTTTGAAGGCGGCTGTCGGCTTCTGAAAGCCTTCCCAACATGAGCAACAAACAGAAACTTTGAGTGGATAAAGTCACTTGAAGTAATTTAATCCCATTGTGCTTCTCTGGCTTCTGGTAGCATTTAATAAACTGCTCATGCAAAACATTTGTAGTCATTACAAGTCATTTCCAGGATACATACCAAATATTTTCTTTTCAGGAATTAGGGACAATTCTCCTGACCAAAATGTACAGATAATTAATTCATTCAACAAATATTTATGGATGACCTATTCCATAAATGGTTTTGGGGGGAAAACAGATTCAGGCTTTTCTTATTTATGAGATCACAAATACAATTTTCAAAAAATATATAAAATCTCTAGCCATCCTAAGTGTTGTAATATTCATTGTCTATCAACATTTAACAATTACCTACTCTGTGGCCAGCACTGTATTAAGGCAATCCTGGCTATGAAGATCTAACGTCTGCCCTTATGAACTTTTATGGTGGCTAGACAGATACTGATTTTTATAGTGACAATTATTGTAAATCATGTATTCTCAGTGGGGTCAATGTAGCCCCCAAGGGTACAAACACTGGTTCTCTTGTTTAAGTTTATTTATTTAGAGAGAAAGACAGTGAACATGTGCAAGTGGGGGACAGAAAGGGGGGAGAGGGAAACAGAAAATCCCAAGCAGGCTCTGTGCTGGAGCCCATCTAGGGCTCTATCTCACAAACCATGAGATCAAGACCCGAGCCGAAAACAGGAGTCAGATGCTTAACTGAGTGAGCCACCCAGGTGCCCCCAAACACTGGTTCTTAAAGGCACAAGAAATCTTTCTCTGCGCATAGATATATACACAATGCATAAAATGGCTTGCTGCTTTTAAGGAAGAGTAAGGAGAGGACTGTAGCTGGAGTGGAAAGAGCAAGACCGCCATAAGATTTCTGAGGCAGTCAGGGGCAAGGTCACATAGGAGCATTTGGTCCATGTGCGTGTTTGAGAATTTTATCCTAATAGGAAAAGGAAGCCATTGAAAGGCTATAGAGAGGAGAATGAGATGATCAGGTATGTTTTTTTAAATACTCTGGGGCAGATATTAAGGACTGTCGGCTTGTCACATTTTAAGCACAGCGCATCCCCTCTTGCATTTGTCTATGATGCAGCCTGGAAACCCAAACTACTCAACTTCTCAGACTCCCTTTGCAGTGTTAGGTGGCTGTGTGATACAGCCTTGGCCAGGGAGATGTAGGAACACATGTCTGGGGGGATATTTTCTTCCCAAATTAAAAAAAAAACAAAAACGAACAAACAAAAAAAACCCAAAGCATAACAAAGAAGGATTTTTGTTCTTTACTCTTCCCTTTCTGAAACAGAGAAGCAATGCTTTGAGGCACAGTAGCCCTATGAGACCATGTGAGTAAAAGCCATATTGCTAAAGGTGTGAAAGGAAGAAGGTTGAAGGAATCTGGTCCCTTTATAACATTGTTCTGCTATAAGCCTTGGACAGCATACATCCAGAATTATTATTGCATAATAACAAATCCCCAACTTGTTTAAGCCACTACTGGTTAGGCTGTCTGTTATTTCCAACAAAATCGAATTCCAATAGTTACAGGATCTGACTATACTGTATAAAATGTAGTACAAGGGATCAAGAGCAAATGCATGCAGATCAGTTAGATGGCTATTTTAGTAGCCAGGTAAGAAATGATGGAGGCCTAGACTATGTAATCCATAGTGAAAAAAACGGGAAAGGTGAACGTGACAGGTACCAAAGAGGTAGAGTTGAAAGAACCTGGTAGTATGATATGAGGGGTGAAGGGGTAAGAAATGTTCAGGTTTGGGGGAAGAGCAAAACTTTGGTTTTGGCTATGATGAATTTAAGGTATCTGTGGGTTTTCCAAATTCAGATGTTTATGTAGGCAGCTGGATACAGAGGTATATTACTCAAGGCAGAGTTCTAAACCACTGGCATAGAGATTTTTGGAATACAGATAATTATGGAAACTAAGAAAATGGGATGGGTGGTCTGATCCAAGAAATGGTGAGAGTGATGGACAAAGATAGCCAGCGTCAGAATTTTAAGGGATTCCAACATTTCAAGTTTTGCTATCGGAGCATGAACTATCAAAGGAAACTGAAAAGAAATGGCTTGTGAGGTTGGAAGAAGACCAGGAATGGGGTAACATAGGAAGTCAAGAGAAAAAAAGTACTTCTAAAAAGTGGAAGGAGTTACCCATGTTAATTGGTACTTAGAGGTAAGAAGGGAAATTAAAATGCCCATGAAGGGGTGCCTGGGTGGCTCAGTCTGACTCTTGGTTTCAGCTCAGGTCATGATCTCACAGTTTGTGAGACTGAGCCCTGTATCGGGCTCTGAGCTGACAATGCAGATCCTGCTTGGGATTTTCATTCTCTCCCTCTCTCTCCAACCCTTCCCTTGCGTTTGCTTTCTCTCTCAAAATAAACACATAAACTTAAAAAAGAATGCCCATGACATTTAGCAACACGCAGATCACTTATATAATCAGAGTCATTCTATCAAGAAATGGAGGCAGATTCTTGTGGGCAGGAGTAAGTGGGAAGGGAAGAAATTGTTATAAGCAAGAGCTACTACTTTTTGACAAGAGAAATATAGTAAGATAGCTGAATATTGGATATTGGTATTAGATATCAGAGTTTAAAGTTCCAGCTCTGGTTGGTAACAAAACTTTTATAGGGGCATCGGTCTGCTCTATGGCACCTGCTGGGTAGAGGCACATGTGCTTAGCTACTTGAATGTCCGTGTGCATAATGTGGATATTCAGGTTCATGTAGATGGGGGACTTTAATAGACATGTACACTGGGTAAAGTGTAACAAGTTCAGGGTTGTACAGGAAGACTGTGAAGAGGAATATTATACTGGGCAAATTATTTAGCTTTTTCAAGCCTCAGTTTCCGGCTTCGTGGAATGGGGATTATAAAAGTATATATATAAGGTTGCATGTCCTTGAACACTAAAGTGTCACCAAACAACAGATATCATTATTTATTATAATAGAAGATTAGACCAGTAATACAGAAGAATATCATTAAATAATTTGAATGGTAACCACGGAGAAAAATAAAATAAGACAATTTAACTGAACTGGCCATACCATCAAGGTGCACATTTTATATACTTTTGTAGAATGTGAAACTGCAGAGCAATTTAAAGATCCACGTATAAAAATATTCTGGCAAGATATGAAGAGACAAGTAGTTTAATTAAACAAACTGTACTCTAGAAACCAATAGACCAGAACTCATGCTCGGTGTATCATTAAGCCAAAACTGGAAAATATAAAAGGAACCATCCAAGCAGCAAGCAACCTCATTTTAGTTTCTTATGACTGCACTATTTTTGATAGTAAATAAAACTACACAATAAAACAAAGAACCTCAACTCACTGGATTTGTGTAACAGACGGAATGCTGGAACAAGGCAGCCTCTAAGTTAGGATGGTATATGAACAATGGAGCATCATCAACAAGCCAAGAAGGCTGCTTGGCAAGGACAGCACACCTGGGCACGAGAGAGACCCATGTTCTGTGTTCTCAAAGATGATGCACTGTGTGTCTCATGAATGACATGAATGTGGCACTCCACCCATGTTCCCCTCCAGGTCTTTGTGAGACAGAAGGCCAGAATCAGGCCAACAGTGCAGGGAGATGGGGGGAGAGAATGGATACGAACTGCATGATCAAGTTAAGGACAGCACTTGTTCCGCCTGCCCTTCCTCTTGGGAGTGAGTGCAAAATGAAAGCCCCGAATACACGGCTTTCTTAGGCAAGACTCAGTTCCCAAGTGTCTGTCTCACAGTGTGAGAGCAAATCAAGACTCTGAGGCTCGGACGCTGGTGAGACCCAAGAAAACAACACATACATGATTTTAAGGGCTTCCTGGTCATTGAAAAAGAAGTGGAACACTGTGTGCCTGTAGCCAAGCAGCTGGGGGGTGATGCTTTCCTATAGAGAAGGAAATTGAAACATTAATTGAGGACCATGGAGAAACACTGTCTAAAAAATAATTGGAGAGACTTATAAAGTCATTTACAGGAGATCAAGATGACGACTTGAAAAGTGAGGACCAGCAAACTGAAATCTTAATAAAAGTCCTGAATGTCTCAAAGCTTTAGAACACTTGAATGCTTTACTTTCAGAATACAATCTTATATGAAAGTAAGCCTCAAAATGGGGATACTTTACAGGTTACTTGAAGATAATTTGGATTTGGGGCACCTGGCTGGCTCAGTCGGTTAAGCGTCCAACTTTGGCTCAGGTCATGATCTCAGGGTTTGTGGGTTTGAGCCCCACATCGGGCTCTGTGATGAAAACTCAGAGCCTGGTGCCTGCTTCAGATTTTGTGTCTCCCTCTCTGCCTCTCCCCTGCTGACACTCTGCCTCTTCCTCTCTCAAAAATAAACATTAGAAATAAAGTTTTTAAAGAGGTAATTTTGACTGTATGATTTTCACCTTACACACTGTATAGATTTCTTTTACCTTTATCCCTAGTATGGTCAGCATGTCACTTATCAACATCCATTCCTTTGCCAACAAAATATTGGTATTATTCATGGAAGCAAAGTACGCAGCTAAATACTTGCTTTCCCAGACTCTCTTGAAGCTAGGGGTGGCCATTATGACATGGGTTTGTCTAATGCCGTGTAGGTAGAAGCCTACTGAGGATGAGTATGGGGTGAGCTTTTTCTGTTCTAGTAGGAAGGGACAGATATGGCTGGTACCACTCTTATTTCTGATTATCAGTATAATCTGGAGCTGTGAGAGCCATCTTCCAACCATAAGACAAAAGCCAGGTGGATTTCAGATATATTGACCCAGACACCACTAAGCCACCAGCAAGTGTCTATCAATAGACTACTTCTTATGAGAGAAAACCAAGTCCCTAGTTATTATTCATTTGAGCCACCTTGTGAGAATTCTGTTATTCACCCCTCCCTGCATAAGAGTCAATACCATTCTACCCAAGACCAAGGAGAGAGAAGCAAACAGACCCTTTAAGATGATCATACTCTTCACCTAGAATTTTTTTTTTTGCCATAAGCCAAATGATCAAAAGTTGGAAACCACTCTTACTAGACCTTCATATGATATTGAAGTACTTTCTCATTGACCACTGACTGCAATTCTATGTTCTCAGCCAGAAAGTTTTTTTTCTTTTTTAAGTGTATCAAATTCTTTAAGGCCCAGCTCAAATACCTCCTCCATAACAAATCTTTTCCTGGTCCTCTCTCAGTTATCACTAATTGCTCCTTCTTTTGTGCTTCCATAATGTATAACTGAAATGCTGGATGAACACTCATTTTATTCCATCTTGTGAGACAGTCCATTGAGTGTATGCTGCCTTCACTGTCATATAAAGACCACGTCATGGGATTCTTTGTTCTTTTCTAAACAAGATGCACAAACTCAGATGCTCTGAATTCAATTTCTTAGGTAGTAAAAGTTGTGGAATGAAACAGAAACTTCTAGAGGGAAGAGGTTTGAGCTGGTCAGTATCTGCTACACCACTGTGACAGCCTGACACATCTTTGTCCAGGAACGGAAATGGTTAGGGCTTTGGCTATTCGGTCTCAGTGGTACAGTCTCCCTTCTTCTCTAGCAGCTCTCTTGTAACCTCTCCAATTTACTTCAGTCAGTGAAACTTCCCAGAACCCAAGTGTCTCAGTTTTCCTGTCTGGTTCACAGTATGTGATGAGCTCCTGTTCCCTACAACAAAAAGCCCAACATTTGAACATGACATGATCAGGCTTAGCCCCCCTCTTTATCTTCATCTGTGGCTTGATGATTTTTAGAACGATTGATTTGTGTTTGTTCTCCCCATATTTTTATCTCTCCTCAACTTCAAGCAGATAGTAAGACCCTCTGCATTTCTTTGATGTTTGTTTCCAGCAAGTGAAATGTACTATTATTTGTGATCTATCATTCTGCAAGTTTTTAAAATTTTTTTTTTCAACGTTTATTTATTTTGGGGACAGAGAGAGACAGAGCATGAACGGGGGAGGGGCAGAGAGAGAGGGAGACACAGAATCGGAAACAGGCTCCAGGCTCTGAGTCATCAGCCCAGAGCCCGACGCGGGGCTCGAACTCAGGGACCGCGAGATCGTGACCTGGCTGAAGTCGGACGCTTAACCAACTGCGCCACCCAGGCGCCCCTGCAAGTTTTGATAAATAGGTACAGTCATGTATCTATCACCATAAGCAAACACAGCACAATTTTATCGCTCTGAAAATCTGCTTCCCTTGCACTGCCCTTCTGTAGTCAATCTCTCCCTCAAGCCCCTTACTCCTGGCTCCCACTGTCCTCAGGCCCTACAGTGTTGCCTTAGCCAGAACGTCATATAAATGGAATCATTCAGTAGAGAGTTTTTGGGTTTGCTGCTTTCGCTTAGCAAAATGCATTTAAGTTCCATGATGGAAGGTTTTCAGCGGATCAAAAGCAAAGCTGCCTCAAATCGACAGCTATTCCTGCCCTTAGTGAAGGCCTAATCTGAGTGGAGAGTGTGCTGGCTACTCTCCCAGGGAGGGAAAAGAGAAGAGTGCCTTGGAGGGAAGCCCAGAGGAGAGGCAGATTTTGCCCCCGATTTAGAATAATTGTGAGATGTAAGGGCCTCTGGGGACCAGAATTATCCCTAGGGAGGTGGGAAACTCTCAGAGGGCACAGCTGTGTCATGCCCCTTGGCACAATGGTCCACAGCCTCAGCGAAGATTCCTTAGCCCTCTCCGTGGCATGCAAGTTGGGAGACTACATACTTTCAGTGACTATATAGGCTGGAAAAATGAAGATAGCAGAGGTGATCTTAATGGACCAAGGATTAACAGGCTTGCCCACATTTTCTTGACACTCTCTGTGCTACCCTGATTCTTGAGCAACCCAGTAATGATGGAGATAGAGTTTCCTACCAGACTGTTGTGGGAGCTCAGAGTTACACGAGTAAAAAGCCATTTCATTGGCTGATATCTATTAAGTGCTTACTATTTGCCAGGCATGCTTCTGAGCATTTCACATGGATGAACTCACTTAATTCTCACTCCACCCCTATGAGGCACATGCTATTTTTATCTCTCTGTTTTCACACGACACAGCTAAAACACAAAAAGGTTTCAGAGAGTGACGGTGGAATCAGGATCAGAATTTAGGCAAATCTAGCTGCAAAGCACCTTCTTAACTTCTTGCTGAAGGTGTTATTTATTCCATCATAAGCCTGGGAATTGAGACATATTCCAAAAATCTCCTCCTCCAAGAAAAGACCACCAAGAAGTAGTGACGATTGGTTAGACCAGATTCTCTGCTGAAGGGCTATCTAGGTGGTCCTGTTAGAATTGCCACCTGTCCATACCTGACCAATCAGATTCTGGCTTGAAAACTGAAACTAAGCAACCCAGAGGAGAGGTTCAGTGAGTGACAGGTACTGACCAATAACAACTAACACTTAACTGACAGTCATGCTAAGTGCTTTTCCAGAGACAGTCCCTTTCATCTTCGTGACAACCCTCTGGTTAAGAAATATGAGGCTTCTGCAGGCTAAGTGATAACTTACCCACTATTACAAAGCTAATTAGTAATGGACCTGTGATAAGAAACTAGACCAACCAGTCCCCCAGGCTTACACTTTTAACTTTCAAATAGAGATGCAAGGCTGGCAGCCATATTGAAAGTGTGCAAGAAGTAGCATCTTCATGAGAAAATGTGAGCAAGCAGGGAAAAAGGAGGTCATGTGGCCTCCGAGGTGTGGAGGGAATACCTGCATTCTAGGGTTTCCCTGGCACAGATCTCCGAACACCTGACTGAACATAGATAAGCAGCTGTAAGTGAGCTTGGGCCCTTTGAAGAGAAAATACCACTCAGGAGGCAGTTCTTCATTTGTGAATGGTGGAGATATTCCAGGTCATTTGCTTTGCTACATTAAACTGGAGCCATGGCACCCGCTACAATCTTGAGTTCCTCTTGCCCTCTGCCTTCAAAGTTTTGTAACAGGCATTAAACCCTGACTACTCAACCAGGGTTAGGCAATACAGCTATGGAGAAAAGACAAGGGGAATTTAAAAAAAAAAATGAAGTTTCATTTTCACCCATGTCTTTTGTCATTGCAAATCTCTGAGACTTTAGCAAGAAACAAAGTCTGAAGAAAGAATTTCAAAGGAAGATGTCACACCCACACATGAGGCAAGGGAAAAGGTTGAATGGTGACAATGGCTTTACCTGTTTAATATTCCCTCACTCTCCTTTCAATAGAACTATTATTTGCTTTGGGTAAGTCTTTGAGGGCTGCTCATCACATGTTCCTCCCCACATACCCCACAAACACGAAGAAGGGAATGTGATGCAGGGTGGCCAATTGAAAGTATCTGATTCCCCAGAAAGAGTAGTTGCTGTGAGAGCATATTACCCATGTGGGGCTGATCACTTCCCTCCAATGGCAGCTATGTCTGTCCATACAAGGATGTTTCCATCTTTCTCTTAAGGTAATGTCTGCTAAGGAGCTGCCTGAAGAAAACCTGGGCTGGGGAGGAGATGTTAAAAACACCAGAGTTGGCCCTATCTGGAATTTCCAATGATGTGAGTGAGGAGGTTCCCTTTTTTTAAAAAAAAAACAAAAAACAAACAAACAAGAAAAACGTTCCTTAAGTCTGATTAATTTTTGCTTTCTGTCACTGATAATTGGAAGCAACCTGAATAATGCATTCTTTTCCTCTTGAGTGGAGAAGTCTATGTCACGACTGTCCCTCCCACTCAGCATCACTAAAGCAAGGAGAACTGCTCTCTGGAGCCTACAAACAAGCCTGTCTTTTGAGAGAGATCATTATTCCTATACAGCTCTACTTCAAATGCCTGCTCAATATGAAATGGAAATCCACAGGGCAACAGAAGCCAGTCGATTTTCCCTACCAGACAAGAGTTGTGAAAGCGAGTATGCTCAAGTGGCCTTCTGGGCTGAATTGGTGTAATACAGCTTTGAGGGCATTTAGCATCTCTCTCTCTCTCTCTCTCTCTCTCTCTCTCTCTGTCTGTCTTTCTATTTAACAATCCATGGGCAAGGACTTTTTCTGAGCTTTTTATAGCTTTTTCCTCTATTCCTATAAATGGTGCTGATGTCATACAGCAAAGGAAAAAAAACGGTGTCAATGAGGTCTGAATTATTCAGTGCCAAAGAGTATATTCTTAAATGTTGAACTGATTATGTTTTAGAGGGGGAAAAAAAAAAAGGCAAGTGTCAAAATCCAAATCTGCAGAGCTTTATAGCTTGGGTTGGGTATTTGCTAAGTGTATCTTGTGCTGCTTTGTCAATCCAAGTGACAGTTAATCAATACTAATCTGATGCCAGTTGATTCTTCCCTTACCATAGACAGGATTAAGGTATACTACTTATGAATATACTTTATCCCGGGCTGTAAATCTATATGCTTTAACATAAATGCATTAGCGTCTCTTTTTAAATGGAATGCACTGTGTATACAAGAAAATAAAGATGAATTACCAAGTTGTCCTGAAAAATGCCTTTCTGATCCATTATGAAAATGTTTCAGCTTTCAAGGCAGTAGTAAGTAGATCAGGCATTTCCCATTATTTTATATTATGATCTATATGCCCGTCTCTGTGGGGATACCTATTAAGTTAACACTTAGAATATTTTATGGACATATTGTCCTTCCTGGGCTGGGCAGGTGGATTTTTTACTTATTTTTTTTCCTCTGTTTGTTTATGCCATCATTCCTCCTTTAAGTCAATTTTCTTTAGTACCTACTGTAGGTTAGGCAATGCCCAAGGCACTAGAGAGAAGATGGTGAACAATGATCCACAGACCTCCACCCCCAAACTGCCCTAATATTGTCTAATTTCTCCACAGCCACCTGGGGCAGTACACACATAGGGTCAAACGTTCCAATGTGGGACCACTTCAGCCTGTTCATGTACACCAGCGCTTGCTCAAAGCTTGGTAAAAATCTTTTATTTTTTATTATTCTCTTTTTTAATATTTATTTATTTTTGAGAGAGAGACAGAACATGAGCAGGGGAGGGGCAGAGACAGAGGGAGACGCAGAGTCCGAAGCAGGCTTCAAGGCTCTGAGCTGTCAACACAGAGCCCAATATGGGGCTTGAACTCAAACCGTGAGATCATGAGCTGAGCCAAAGTCGGAGGCTTAACCAACTGAGCGACCCAGGTGCCCCCTCAGTGACCTAATCTTTTAATATCACTTTAATATTTATGGAGATTTTCCTACATACTTTTAAATTCTAACAAACACCTATATGAAGGGATTGGGGAGATGAGTGTAAGTGACTCAAGGTTGAGCATCTAACATGTCCAGGACTATACCATACTACTAGAACTGATGAGCTATGATAATATCTACCTCATAGTTTACTGTAAGGCCTTGCTGTTCTTAAGAGAACATACGTATAGCACTTTGCAAGTGCCTAGTACACAGTAAGAGAGTGCAGTGAATGTTAATGGTGATGATGATGTTCCTGTTTAGAAACAGACATAAACTACTGTCAATCTGTCCATCTGTGTGTTGTTCCATCTATCCACCCATCCACCTATCCATCCATCCTTTCTTGTGTGTCAAGCACTACAAAGATGCTGAAGACTCAGTGTTGAATGAGCCCACACTCTCAACCCTCTCACAGTCTGGGGGAAGATTTTCAGTCTTTGGAATTTGTATTCAGTATCAGATGTCACAGACTGAGTGATGAAAAGGTAACAGAAATACAGACTAGACCGGGGACTGGTGAACTACAACCCTAGGGCTAAATCTATCCCCCCATCTGTTTTTTTTTTTTTTTTTGATAAAGTTTTGTGAGAAAATAGTCAAGCAAAATTTCATTTCATGTTGTCTGTGGTTGTTTTTCCACTATAATGGCAGAGCTCAGGAGTTGGGATAAAGATCCTGGGGTTCCCAAATCTAAAATATCTACTATCTGCGTCTTTAAGACCAAAGATCCCTGGCCTGGATTATTGTATCCTTGCATTCTTTCAGCTGTTTTACCTTAAAATCCCTTGGAACTTAAGAAATAAAAGATGATGGCTTACCTTCTATGGGCCAATAAGCTTGCTTTCATCTGATATACCCTAAATGCAGAAAGGTAGTTTATGATTTTGATACTGATTTTCCCAGGGGAATCCTTTCTATCGCCCTCTATGGGCAGCTGGATAACCTTGTGAATATTTTCTTCTAGAGCATGAACTCATTCTTCTGTGGTCCTACTGCTCTCTTCCTATTTATTGTCTCCTTATTATGGCCCAAACGTATTTAGCAATCCTCGGCTCCCTTATGATCTCATGCTTGGCCCAACTTTTCCCCATTATGTGACTCACTGGGCAGAGAACACCATTCTTGTGTTTCTTTGCTAGAATTCTTTTTTTTTTTTTTTTTTTAAATCAGTATTACTTTGGCTTTTATGCTCAAGTTTGTGCTGGCTGATTTACTGAGCAGTTAAGAATTTTTTTTAAATGCTTTTTTTCAGGGGTATTTTAAATATTAACTATTGGATGATAGGAAATGTTCAAGATTCTAAGAACAACAATTGACAACATTACTTTCAGGTGCTTCTGCTATATTATGCTTTTTAATCCCTGCAACAATAACACAAATTAGACACTATTATTTTCTTTATGTGCAGCTGAGGAAACTGAGGTTTTGACAAAGGTAATTGTTTTTTTTTTTTTTTTAAATTTTTTTTTTCAACGTTTATTTATTTTTGGGACAGAGAGAGACAGAGCATGAACGGGGGAGGGGCAGAGAGAGAGGGAGACACAGAATCGGAAACAGGCTCCAGGCTCCGAGCCATCAGCCCAGAGCCCGACGCGGGGCTCGAACTCACGGACCGTGAGATCGTGACCTGGCTGAAGTCGGACGCTTAACCGACTGCGCCACCCAGGCGCCCCTAAAGGTAATTGTTTTTAATGATAAAAAAATATTTTATTTATTGAGAATGTAGTGCCTTTCGGGAACTATGGTAAGCTGTACATGGATTGTGTTACTTAATTCCTACAGCGACTGCCTAGAAAAACAGGACTGCCCACCAACCCTCATTGTGCACAGAAGGGTTGTGGACTTGCTCATAATCCTGCTTCCGGTAAGCAGGGACACCAAGACTTGATACTGAGATCTGACTGAGGCTAGGAAGGTATGTTCTGAGGACTCCCATGGAAAGCCTGTCCTGTGATGCATTCAAACACATTCAGGTCCTCCCTCTTCCTCCCCTTTTAATCAAATATGGGGCCTGCACATAGCTCCCTCATTTGAATAAAGGGCTTTAAAACATTCTGGTTACTTCTTTTCTGTGCTTGGGTGACTGGAGCTGAGAGAATGGCAGAACGAAAAGACAGCAGCTGTCACGGTGGTCCCTTCTGCCTAATGCGAATCCGCTTTAAGCTCCCAAGGATGCCCGATCTGTTATTTTTTTTTCGTTATCTCTTATTTTAAAAATAAACCCAAGGGGCACCTGGGTGCGTCCAACTCCAGCTCAGGTCGTGATCTCACGGTTCACGAGTTCGAGTCCCTCGTCAGGCTCTGAGCTGACATCTCAGAGTCTGGAGCCTGCTTCAGATTCTGTGTTTCCTTCTCTGCCCCTCCCCCACCTCGCAAAAATAAATAATAAACATTAAAAAAAGAAAAAAAAAAGAAAATTCAAAGTAATTAAAAATAAACCCTAGTCCAAGTTCTCATCGGTAATGGAAGAATAGTACTAAAACTCCTGCACATTAAGAAATATACCCTCGGGGCGCCTGGGTGGCGCAGTCGGTTAAGCATCCGACTTCAGCCAGGTCACGATCTCGAGGTCCGTGGGTTCGAGCCCCGCGTCGGGCTCTGGGCTGATGGCTCAGAGCCTGGAGCCTGTTTCCGATTCTGTGTCTCCCTCTCTCTCTGCCCCTCCCCCGTTCGTGCTCTGTCTCTCTCTGTCCCAAAAATAAATAAACGTTGAAAAAAAAAATTAAGGAATATATCCTCTACCATCCTCATGTTGGATTTCCCACCAAACTTACTGTGTGATTCTAGACCTTTTAACTGTTCTGGGCTTAGTTGCTGCCTTATTAAGTGAGCACAATCCACTGTCCAACCTATGGCCAGTTTATCATGAAGCCCAAATGAGAGGAGAGCAAGCTTTTTAACCTGCACGGCAAAGTACAAATGCTAGTGACAAATGGTCCCGGATCAGGGAATCTCCCTGGATCAAATCAAGACTCCTTTTCACTTTTTAAAAACTGCCCCTTTTGTAAGTAGGTCTTCTTAAAGTCAGATTACTAAACTAAATAGGATTAATTTAAGATTAAAAACAAGACTTCCATCTAAGTCATTAAACTCTCTGTATTTTCAAAGTTCCCCAAAGGTCCCACCCCAAGGTCCCATTTTAGGGACAGTGGACACTAACAAATCAATAAACCTAGTCTCATTTTTTTCCTCAATGTTCTTGCTCAGGCAATGCAAAAACTCCTTCCAGATTTTCATGACAAATGGAAACAGCTCAAGGAGAAAGCTCACTAAATGGATGAAGCTGACATCCCTCTAATCCATTAGAGCAAAGGACTTTCAGAGGCCCAGGGACCCCACAGAAATCATCCTTCCACCAGGCAATTGATCATACCTTGAAGAATCATTCAGGATTGGGCCAAATCACCTTAAAGGAGAAGGAAATGCCACCAATTTCAGCACATCTCAGGATTTTAAAGCAACAGATCCAACTATGAGATCATACCCATATTACTATGGTAGTTTAGAGGGCATTCTTGTAACATGTAACACACAACTTAGCACCTGCTACCTACCTACCTACCTACCTATCTATTTAAATGTTTATTTATTTTGAGAGGGAGAAAACGGGAGGGGGAGGGGGAGAGGGAGAATCTCAAGCAGGCTCTGTGCTGTCAGGAACTGTGAGACCATGGCCTGAGGGAGAGGGAGAGGGAGAATCCCAAGCAGGCTCTGTGCAGTCAGGAACTGTGAGACCATGGCCTGAGCCAAAATCAAGAGTTAGAGGCTTTACTGACTGAGCCACCCAGGTGCCCCAGCGTTTGCATTTTCAATGCCTCAGATAACAGATGCAGCCTACCCTTTGTCCTAGTAATAGGTTTTTGTAATAGAGGAAACAACCCTGGTTCTCAATGGAAAGGAATGTGGGGGACGCATCAAAAACATGGGAAGTGATAAAAGTACATATTAGGTGCTTAACTAATGTCAGTGATTTCATAAATGCCTTTTAAGGTCAATTTCTACTACAAGATTATATAAATAAAGGAAGGGATATCCATCCTGTATGACAAGCATAATTTATGCTGTATCAAGAAGAAACAGAACTTCCCATTAGGGATGTCTTTCCCCAGCTGTTTCACCCCCGACTTCACAGATAAAAGTAGGTCATCACACTGCTCTGAATAGGAGGCAAAGATTCAAACCCGACTTGTGTCATTTCTTTTAGTCCCCACTCCCAAAAACCATCTCTTGCAGAGCTCCTATCTGTAGTTCCTTGCTTCTGCCATTACTTTGGAGTGAAGCCTTAAGTTAGGGAGGCAGCAGGGTCACCCCTCATCAGTGGCTAACATAGTGCAACCTGCTGTATGTATGACCTGACATCAGGCACTATGGCAGCATTTGGGGGTGGGGGGAGAATGTAATCTATACAAAACCTGGAGAAATCAGAAAGGACATACATTACATGGGATGGAGGGCACAGAACCAGAGACACTCAAGTTTATTTACAGTGGGACTTCAGTGTTCAATAGACCTTCCTGCTGGTCTGGGGCTTCTCAAACTCTGCATTTGGGGCCAGATAATTCTTTGTTGTGAATGGCTGTCTTGTGCATTGCAGGGTGTTGAGAAGGATCCCTGCCCTCTACCCATTAGATGCCAGTAGCAACCCCAGTCACCCACATTTGTGACAATCAAAGATATCTTTAGACACTGTCATTTATCTCTGAATGGGTGTGTGTGTGCAAAATTGCCCATGTTGAGAATAACTGTCTAGTCCTGGTGTATCGTCGCATCTTCCTCCTACCCATTCCAGGCTAACTCCATTTCCAGAACTTAATGATAGAGCTCCACGTGAGGCAGGAGGCCCTTTCATCTGGTCCATGATACTGAACATGAAATGATACAGACATACCTCAGAGTCTGGAACAGTGTCTGAGTCTTGTTACATCCTAGCTAAATCCCCAGCTTAATGGAGAGACTGCACATTAAGTGCTCACTGAGCATTAACATTAAGACAGGGGACCTCACCTGGAGATGCTAGGGATTCATGAATAGATAGAATTCACATAGGTCTGTGAACTGTGAAAGGGCAGATTTTACATCATTATTTCCTCTCATCTTTAACTGAGATACATCATTCCTTTGATTGGAATGTAGAAAATGGTCCGTATTAATGATTACTCTGTGACTCTTTCACCAACAGAAATCACAGATTTCCTATCACAGTGAAGTTGTACGCACCGCAAAGCCATCATTCATACTCATCACTACTTTGAAATGATGGTAATTCCTCGGCCTACAACTACATCTTTTTAGATGTGTATAATGAAGACCTCAAATATTGTGTCACAAAACCGTGTTTTATATGTTGATAACTATGTCATTGGCTTGCTTTTGTCAGAGACTTAACTGACTGAGCCACCCAGGTGCCCTAGCATTTGCCATTTTAAAGGCCTCAGATTTGGGGCGCCTGAGTGGCTCCATGGGTTGAGATTCCTACTTCGGCTCAGGTCATGATCTCATAGCTTGTGAGTCTGAGCCTCATGTCAGGCTCTGTGCTGACAGCTCAGAGCCTAGGGCCTGCTTCAGATTCTGTCTCTGTCTCTCTGCTCATACCCTGCTCATGCTCTCTCTCTCTCTCTCTGAAATATAAATAGACATTAAAAAAATTTTTTTAAATGCCTCGGATTGAATGGGTACAATGGGTTTAACTCATAAATGGGCTAAAAAAACATTCTGAGAGGAGGCCCATGATCTTCAGAAAAAAGAAAAACTGTGCTTTAGAATGACCACCTAAAAGAAATATCAGGCAAATGTTCAGAGATCATAATCAATCTCTTAGAACTTTCTATATCATCTGCAGTGGCACTTGGGGAAGAGCCATGCTCACAGCAGAGGCCTAACCACTGTCAGCGAGCAGTACGAGAGGTGGGTGACTGGTCCCACCACAGGGCATGACGTCAGAGTAGAAATATACACTCGCTGTGTAAACTTGGGCAAGCTTACTTCCACATTCTTCCATCTCTTAATTTCTCAGATGGAGATTTCTTTTCTTTTTTCCCCCCTCATCCTGAGCACCTTCAAGGGTGGTTTTGAAAATCAAATGAGATGGCAAAAACAAAAACAAAACAGAAACCCCGTGGAAGTATTTTGATCTAACTAAATGCTACTACGCAGAGGGTGATTATACATTCAGTTCTCAAGGACTGCATTAGCTGTTTTGTGTCACCTCACTTGTGATTTGTGGTAGCAAAGACATTCCCCCACACTGATTTCTCACACTCATAATTGGTCTGTCTGTGGATCGCAGAAGGAAAGGCGGCAGGAAGAAGAGGGAGAGAGAAAGAGGAAAGGGCTCATTTTAACCACCAGTCAATTCAACTCCCATCCCGTAATTCATTTTTTATCCCCCAGCTGTTCAAGTGACAGGACTAAGTTTTTAAACTGAAGTTCAGTTACCAGGCTGGACTGCAAGAATAAGAGTGGCTTTTGACATCTCCTGTCAAAGAGAACAGCTTCTTCTGATTGCTCTAACTTCATCCATTGAAATCCTTCAAGGGTTAACTCAGACCTCTACTTCTCAGTGAAGGCCTCTCTTTGGACCATGTGTGGCCCCAATGTTCTGGACACTTTAAGGGAGCACAGCCTTGCACATGGGTTTCTCTGGTACATTTTTCACATCTTATATTCTAGCCTAAGTTCGCAAACGCAAGTAGAAACCATGCCTTATAAATCCAAGGCCCTGGCTCCCTTCCTTGCTCCGCCAGACATCTATGATCAGAGTCTGCTAAGGAGAAACATCTTTTCAGAGTCCGGGAGGAAGAATTAGGCCACAGGAACTTAGGCTCTCATGCAAGGATTCCCTCATTAAACATAGCTAAAGCACTAGAGCCTGAACACTTCCCAATAACCAGTCAGCTAGACAGATAGGAAGTTGAGAGGGAAAGTCATTTTCCTTGGCAGCTGCGATGCATTTAACAGCCAAAGAAGAAAAGCACATTACCTTCCTCCATAGCTCATAGGCACTCTGCATATTGATTTCATATCAGCTCTCTCCTTTGTTTGGTTAAATGCAATCTCTGCCACAAGCCTGTGATACAATACAAGTACTTTAGATGTGCTCTGACCTCTGATCAGCTCCCATCAAGCACGTTAGCGGGAAGAACAATGAACTGCGTTCAGAATTCATCCGCCATGCTTGTGCCCTGTCCAACTGGGATAAAACTGCCCTTCCGCATAGGCTCAGCCTGTTGCCCTTGGGCTGAGCATGAACACGGGAAAGGTGAGCTGTCTGTGAACACTGAAGGTCTTGGAGAGCAGGCCGCATAACTTTCTTTTTGGAATGTCTTTTTGAATTAAACCTCCAAGCAGAGACCTCACAGATGTGTCTGGTCCCATAAATAGTGGGTCTGTCTGACCCACTCCCCAGCTCATCCTCCGTCACACCATCCTGTAAATCACAAATCAGATCTCGTCACTCCCCTATTTGAAGCTCTTTAATGTCTTTCCATTACCCTTAAGTCTAAGTACCTTAATAATGACACACAGTGACCAAGGTAATAGTATTGTTTTATAATAGATGCATATGCGCACATCTCCATAATGATCCGTGTATATATCATGTTTATCTATATATTTATATAACATATAATATAGGCCACATGACATATACAACAAATATATACATACATTTGAAATATATATATGTGTGTGTATTTGTTGCTATAGGTCTGTGATACATGTTAAACGCACAGGCTTTTTATACTAAAATACTGAATTGCACACTTTAAATGGACGAATTGTATGATATGGGAATTATATCTCAACAAAGGTACAAAAACAAACAAAATACAGACTTGAAATCTGATTATCGGGTTTGCATCTAACCTCAGCCATTTAATTTCCACATAACCTTGGGAAACCTGCTTCTGTGCTTGTCAGTCTGTTCGTATGTAAAATGAGCATAACAACAAAACTTATATTACAGGGCTGTCTTGAGAATTGAGTTAACTTGAGTTAAATTGAGTTAACGTGAGTTATCTTGAGATTTGAATGGTATCTGGTATAGGGTAAGCTTTTAATAAATGTTGACTATCATAATTACAGCGGGTCTCTTTTCATATCTGGGCACTCTGCTCCTTGACCTCCACCCTCTGGCCATGCTGGAGTTGCAAAACTTTTTCTAAAAGGTCACGCTTCTCCAGGACTTTGTACATGTCACTCCACACTCAGCCTCTTTACCCCCTTTCCTTGACTAACTCCCATTTATTCCTCCAGTCTCCACTGAAACATCATTTCCATCGGGAAGACTCCCTTACTGGCAAAATTAGGTTAAGATCTCCTAATTTTATGTTTCTGTGACGTCGTACTTCCCTCATGATAAGTCACATTCTTCTCACGTAAATGTTAACAATAGCTGTCTTTCTTGCTTGGCTATGGAATCCAGAAAGGCGGGGGCCCCAGTGCCCTTTGGTCGGCAAAGCAGCCGGCCACAGTAGGTGCTCAATTTGTTGAGTACACCTGAATTTCTTTTTAAGTGAGAACTGCCTACACTATGGCTTAAATAGCGCCAAGAACCTTCTTGTTGATGTCACTCCCTTTCTTTTCTTTTCTTTTTTTTTTTTTTTGGACCCATGAAAGTTCTTGCATCACGAATAACTTCTAATTGTCTAAGTATACTTTTCTCTTTGGCTTACAGAATCAAAATCACATCAAATACTTCCATTAACAATTCAGCCACATCCTCTACAGTATGCTGCCAAGAGTGGAGCACTATGGGCAAGTCCTGTTAGCACATAGAGTAGCTAAGTGCTGACTTCTGTATTCTACCTAAGTTCGTAAGAAACATTTCCACTGATATTTAAGATTTCACTGGGTGCACTGACAGCCCTATTGGACCATAACCTATTTGAGATTGAGAAACTTCTCTGCTGTGTCCTTACATCCCCGCATTGAGATTTGATTGGCAATAGCTGCACAAATGGTGCTCAAGAGGAACCTGTAGAAGGAACGATAGTAATATGCGTAACAGTGGGCACTTACCATGCACTTAGCGCTGTGCCAGGAACTTTTCATATATTATGTAGGTACTCTGACCACCCTCACTTTACATATGAGCAACCTGAGGCTTTCAGAATTTAGACACTTGTCCGAAGTTATGCCATTAGAGCCAGGAGAGGTATCCAGGCAGTCGGTCTCTAAACCCCATACCCATCCAACCATTCTGCTGTCCTACCCTACTGTCACAAAGGGAACTCTGGCATTTGCTTCTATCCTGTTCCCTGAGGGGTTCTGGACAATTTCTCCCCTCCCTCTCTCCCGATCTCTTTAGTTTAGATTCATCCTCACCACCGTACCCATCATTCCTAGGAAAGACATGGTACAAAAGGGGTTAAGATTAGAAGAGTAGTACAGAGAAAAAGCACAGAGCAAGGTGGGAGGGAAAGCATAAGTTGCTGAGGGAAGTATTTTTAGCACTCTTTTCTCCCACTCAAATAAGCAGAATTAAATTCAAGTCCCTCCAATAAAGGAGAATGAAGTTAATTTCCTTCCCCAGTCTGCACACTGAGAGTTTCTTATTCACATTGTCATCTCATTAAATTCCTAGTGTCACTGTGAAACACCAACATTCTCCTTGGTCTCTGCTGGGAAGAGAGAAAAAAAATCAACTCAGGTGACTTTTGGTTGAATAAGAATATTCTGCAACAGTGAATATAATTAAGGAGAAAGGCGACAATAAACCTACACTATAGGGACAAGCTTTTGACATTGAAGATGTCCTGGCAGAACTTTATCCCCTCATTTGAAAACACTCTGTTCTTGGTATTAACTGCCAAGAAGAAAACTTTGATGATAAAAACAAACCAACAGATGCCTGAAAGCACATTAGCTGTAGCTTGATAGAGAATTTCAAGTCGTGTTGGTTCCGCAGACAAAAAAGCTGAGACGTACCCCTCCCTAAGTGCTGGAATTGGTTCTCTTGAAAGCAGACAAAGAGTGAACCTCATCAACTCTTTAATCAAACTAGAAAGCTGACAAATGTCTCCCAACTGCCTTTCCCCTTCTTCCCACCCCACCACGTGCAAGTGAGGGAGACCACGGCTCAGCAACTGGGGAGGTCTGCTAAGGCATTGCTTCTGGGACAGCTGGCAACGTTTACACAGTACGATGAATCCGTCATGCTGATATTAAATCACATCCCTCTTGCCAAATGGAACAGTGTGTGGGGCCCAGCAAATGCTTTTGCATCAGGAATCAACCCCTCAAGCTTGGGGGATGAAGATGCACCTTGAACCGTGGCAGCTCACTGAGGCCTGTGCGCATGGGTGGGTGGGTGCATGAAATGAGGTGGTGGAATCATCTGGGCTTTTGTTAGTTTTGGGAGCATTACGACAGTTCTACTCTGCAGCATTTCAGATGAAACCCCACTCTTGCTCCTCTATTGTAGAATTGTGCTTTTTCTCATTAAGTATCTCTGGTTTATTAAGGTTGGGGTTGTTCATCCGAGACTCTTTTATACTTGGCTTTCTCACTGCATTATTTATGGGAAATGTATCTTTATGATCAAATACATTATTCCTGCATTCCTGTAAATAATAAACTAAGTTTGGAATGAGATGCCAGACAACTCTACAAGAAGCAATTCTTTTTAAATAGTTGAATCTCCTGCAGATTATCTCTGATAATGATAACAGAGAGCAGAAAGAGGGCGCTGGCAGGTTCCAGGCTCTTCTGATTTGTTACACAAATGTTCCTATTAGACTGGGGGGCTCTCATCTCTCAAGAATCAATGTATGAATTCATCACCATTTAAGAGGAATTGTGTTCCATTTTTACTATAACCTTTTGGCCTCTCTCATGCTTCCTTCCACTCATGGATAAGATATTTCAGAAAGGAAAAGAAACAGACAAAGATGGAGGGCAAAGAAAAAGGGGGAGAGGTTGTTTAGAATCTACACACACCGCCTAAGCAGTGATTTGATCAGAGCCAAATAGCCAACATCACATGGCTGGTAGGTATGGCAGAACCAGTTCATCACATTCTAAAGCATTGGGTTCCTTCTCATGGAGAAAGGCAGAGTAGATAAGGGAAAGCCTAAGAACACAGGATGGGGACTTCAATGTGTGAGGATGTGTCTGTGAGTCACAGACGTGACAAACCAGCCTTGGAGTTTTGTTCATAGGAAGAAATGGGCAAGTGGCTGTTTGGTGATGCTCTGTTTGAAAGGCATCTCTTAATTCTTCCTCTGAGATGCCCTCCTAAGCCTAAGCACTCCTCTCTGGAGTCCATCTGTTCAATGCGTATGGATGACTCTCTGGCCCTCTGCAAATGGAACATCTCTTGTGGCCAGTGGACACTTGGCCTCTCCTTTAGGTGCTCAAGCATTAAGACCCAGAGCAACTGAAGCTGAACCATTTCTCTCCAATCTCAAACCTGCTCCTATCTAGTTCTATTAATGATTCTATAAGTATCTGACAAAGTACCCAACACCAGAGCCATCCCAGACTTCCCTCTCTTGACCCTCCACATGCACTTAGTTACCAAGTGTCATCAGTTTTACTTTAAGATGCTCTTTCCCATTTGTTCTCTCTGCTCTTTCCATCCTGGTTTAGGCCCTTATGAATCCTCAGCAAAAGCATAATAATACTCTCTTAACTTAGCTGCACATTCTCCCTCCCTCCCATTCTCTATGCAATCAGATTGGTTATCAAATATTGCAATGTTCAAAATCTTTCAATCCATTCTTGCAAAAAAATATTACTGAGCACTTACTAAGTACCAGGCACTATCCTAGAACCTGAAAAACAAAAGTGCCTTCTGTCATAAAGCTTACATTCTAGTGAGGAAGATATGATATAAATAAACATATTTTTACATAAAATAAACATTTTATCACAACAATGCGTACTGTGATATCTGCCCTGAAGAGGAACAAAGATACAGACTAGGAATATGCAAACTTTTTTCCAGAAAGTGTCAAATAATAAATATTTTAGGCTTTGTGGGCCACATGATCGGTCTCAACTACTCAATCCTGCTGTTGGAGTGTGAAAGCGACCATGGATAGTACTTAAAAAATGAGCACGGCTGTGTTCCAATAAACATTACAAAACCAGGCAGTGCTTTCAGCCTCATTGGCCCAGAGGCTTACTTTGCCAGCTCTTGGTACAGAAAGTGCAAGCAGGAGTGTGCTATTTTTATAAGGTGGCCAAGGAAGACCTTTGAGATGAAATGGCATTTAAGCCATAAAAGGAGAGAACCTTTATATGTAGACTGGAAAAGAGCATTCTATGTGGAGGGAAGAGTAGACACAAATGCTGGGAGATGAGAGCATGCTTGGTGATGAAGTGAGGAGTGAGGTGACGAAAATCCAGTGACTGTGGAGCTGAGTAAGCAAGAGGATGAGAATTTGTAAAGCATCTTCTGGTGATCTTCACAATTCCTGGGTTCCATGGTCTCAGGCACAGTTCAGAATTTTCCATGGTCATACCTTTGATGACAACAATGAATATTTGTTGTTTCTTGCCCAGCGTCCATTCTCTCTTCTGGACACAACACCCCAGTTTCCCTTTGGACAACTGTCCCCTGTAGCTCATTCTTGGTCATTTCCAACCTCAGCGGTGGCAGTGGAGATATGAATCACGCCTTGCTCACCAGCAAATTCCATCACTGAGGTCATAATGACTAGTTGGGGATGGGCATATGGCCCACACCAATCTAGTTAGAGCAAAAACTTAGGCCTTTGTTGGATTTATATTCAGAAGGTAAGCACTATTTCTGCTTTTGAAGAGCTGAGAGGTGTTCAGAGAAAGAGAGTGACTGAATTTCAGTTACATTATTTGAGCCACTGAATCTAGCCTCAAGCCAACTACCAATGGACTTTTCCATCACAAGGCAATCAATCTCCCCACCTCACGACCAAGTGAATCCTTACTGAAAAACACATGCTGTTCCATTCACCAAGCAAACTCTCCCCGTCTATGTTTTGATTTGCCAACGTGTACTCAAGACCTAGTTCAAATGCTTCCCCATTTATGAAGCTTTCTAACCTCTCTCTAGCACACCACCCCACTGCACTCTAGCTGGATTCTGGAATTCTAGTCACTCTGTTTCTATCTTTCTAAGCAGCTTGTTTTTGGGATGTGTGTCTCATCTCCCGGAAGAGACAGAGCTCCCTGAGAGAGCAGGGACAGGGACAGGTACACACATCTCTGTATCTCCATGAAGCCAGAAGTCGCAGTTTAGAGCTTTAGGTATAGAAGGGGATATATGATACACACACACACACACACACACACACACACACACACACACATCTATTTCATGAAAGACCACCACTAAGAATACTGCACTCCTTTCATCATAATTATCCATCACCAGGATGCAGTAGAAAGTTTCATCAAAAACTAATTCAAACGGCTAAAGGTATCATCTGATGTCTTCCTAAGGAAAAAAAACAGCATCAGACCACATTTAAATTTCTATAAATCTTCTGCTAATTTAAATGGATTTAGAATTAATTAAAAATGTTTTTCAATTGATAATAATGTAACTCAGATAATTAGCATCAAGTAGCATCTAGAGGACATATTTAAAAAAACTAATCTAGAGTACAGACCTAATTAACAATTAGAATAACACTTTATAATTATGCTTTGTTTATAAATGCTAGAATGTCCGATTCATTGTTCAATGAAATTGGTCATTAATGAAAATCAAAATTATTTTTCCCTGGTGTCTCCATGAAGATGCCTCTTAGATGCACTGGCTTTTATGCTGCCTATTTTCTTGGTGCTTCTTAAAGGCCATTCCTGTCCAATATTTAATAACTTTATTCTTTAATTAAAGCTGAACAATACCATGCCTTATTGTGCACACTAACTTACACCTTTTTGGTAATTAAGCAGATGCATTTGACTACAAACCTGAATTCTCTCATGTCAAGCCTAAAGAGATAACTCTGCAGTATGGAAAACCCAAGGGTGACAAAGATACCATGACCATATGAAGAGACACAGGGCCGGATACCTTCATGAAAGCAAAGAGACTAGAAGACCAGGGAACTAGGAGACTCCTAGTCTAGGAGAATGACAGCCCCATCAGTGGAATTAGGGAAGTGGGTTCTGGAGACGCAGGGAGGTTGCTGGAAGACACCTAAGTTCAGCTACAGAAGTGAAACTTCTAGAAAGACCTCTATGCAGAAAAATGCAGGCTAACTGCTGAGAACTTGGATTTAGAATTGAGAAGGCAGTTCAAAGTGAATACTGATTGAGAAGGTCATCTGAAAAGAAGCAAGTGTTGAAGCCATATAGAAGTGTGGGATTTCCCACAGAAATGCAAAAAAGAAAACAAGGACTGGACCTGCAGAGAGTCTACACCTGATGCCAAGTGTGAGTCCAGGCTACTTATACAAGATGAAAGAAGGGTTAGTGAGGGAAGCAGAGAAAAAGTCAGGTAAAAGTCAGAGACCTGGGAGAATGGTGGGAACAGCAGAGTATCCAGAATCCAAAAAGGGAAGAATTGTTGAAAAAGAGTTGCCTGGTTTTCTTTTCCTCTCCTTGTGGTACCAGTATGCTATGGAGCTCAAGGAAGGTACAGACTATTGTGATAGAAGTCACATGTGTAGTGGGAAGACTGCCTGGATTCAGATCCTGATTCCCTCAGTTTCTCTCTGTGGAAATTTAGGCAAGTTTTACATTACTCTGTGCCTCAGTTTGCTTGTCTGTACATCAAGGTGATAAGCCAGTGCCCTTCTTGACTCTTTGAAGGTTGTTGTGAGAAGCAAATGTGTTTATTCACCGTGATTTGTTTGGTATTTTGCACAGAGTAAACCCTTAACATGTGTTAGCTATATCCAAACTGACTTTTCTGGAGCAAAGTGATAAAAGCTGAGCTTACACTCAACTGAAAGTTACCAGCAAAGTTGTGGCGAAGTTGAGTGTCTTAGGTCATGGTTCTCAAACTTTGGCATGCATTAGAGCCACCTGGAAGCTTTGCTGGCCCCCAATCCTGAGTTTCTGGCTCAGCAGGTCTGGGTGGGTCTTGAGAATTTGCAAGCCTAACAAGTACACTATAGCTGATGCTCTCCATTCAGGGACCCACACTTTCAGAACCACTGTCTTCATGAGTAGAGGAAAAGACTCTACAAATCTGGGAATCCAGTCCAGGCCTTCAACCTCTTTTAAGTTCAACTTGAGAACACACATGCTAGCAAGATTAGTTTCATGTGCACGTGGGTGAAGTGGGCAGTGGAGTACTTCTTAGCTCTTAAAGGCTCTTTCTAGTCTGGCCCTTCCTATGTCCAGGAAATCGGCTAGTCCAAACTTAACTGATATATGGATACTTCTTCTGCAAGTTCTCTGCCAATTTCTCTGAGTACTTTCTTTCATGGACAGAGAGGGCTGTGTAAAATTTTAGAATGTGATGGGTCCCCTGAAATCCAAGTGGACC
Organism: Leopardus geoffroyi; assembly: GCF_018350155.1. Taxonomy (NCBI): domain Eukaryota; kingdom Metazoa; phylum Chordata; class Mammalia; order Carnivora; family Felidae; genus Leopardus; species Leopardus geoffroyi. The sequence goes on from NC_059326.1 coordinate 190,969,393, forward strand.
AACTGAAAACCATCACCAACATGATGGTTAGCATGTACGGACAGCTTACCATGTGCCACCACTGTGCTATTCACTCTACATACACTTTACCATCCAGTTCTCCCAACTACTGTGACAGTCAAGCATTATCATGCTATGGCACAGAGTAGAAGGATGCCTAGAAAGGTGAAGTGACATCATAAGGACTTGGCTGATGAATGACAGAAACCAGGATTATTGGCCAGTGTCAACTACAAAACCTATGCTCTCAGCCACTCATCTAAGTGGTTCTTGCCTTTTCTCTTTTCCTCAGGAAAGATGTGCATCAGCAATTACAATCTGTCTACAATGATACCCTTCTCCCTGCCCCCGTATCTCTTCCTGGATAATTATTCTGTATGAGGCATGGCTTCTAATCCCTTTGTCAAACTATTCAGGGTCCTTTGAGTGTGCTTGAGGAAGTCATTGTCCTAAAAACTGAATAGGTGGGTGTGATTATCCAGAGAAGAATTTAAACAACAAAGTTCCTATATTTAGGAGGCATGATCTTCTTAGGCTTATTCCTTATTATTTTCTACTGCTATTCCTACTCAACTATCAGTAGAAATAACTGATTTATTTACGTATGTTTCTTATTATATTCATTTATCCTTCCATTCTTTATTTTGTTCCACCCTGTTTTAAATTTATTTTTAAGTGTTTATTTATTTTTTAGAGACAAAGAGACAGAGTATGAGCTGGGGAGGGGCAGAAAAAGACAGAGACAGAATCTGAAGCAGGCTCCAGGCTCTGAGCTGTCAGCACAGAGCCTGCCGTGGGGCTTGAACTCAGGAACTGTGAGATCATGACCTGAGCCAAAGTCGGACGTTTAACAAATGGAACCTCTCCACTCTCTTTGTTTTGTATATGTGGAAACTAAATGTTAGAGAGAAAAACAGATTTGGGTAGGGTCACTCTAATCCTAAATGTTTGAGCAAGGATTCAAATCCAGCTACGTTAGACTCCACCATGAAATATGCATCCAGATTCAAAGCTCCTGAGAACTTGCTCAGTCTGATGACTCAAAAAGACAAACTTCTCATTAAGCAGAAAATGAAATTGCCTAAACTTCTCGTTCCACACCATATGGCTGAATCCCAGCTGACAGGAAGCTCATTTCTGCAACACACTAAGCTCATTTCACTGAGTAGGTTGATGCGAGATTTGTAGGGTGGTCATTTCCTAATCTTTTTAGCATTGATAGCAACAGTGGTATTTATCATGATGCTTCCTTTCTACATTTTAACATGAAAAAGCAAATGTTCCTGATGATGGAGAGAGATAGATCTTGTCCTAAATTGTTCTGTAAGTAAAATATCAAAAGCATAAGCAATGACAGCAGCAACAACAACAACAAAATATCCACCTGCTTTCAAATGACCAAAAATTACAATAATCTTCTAGTCCTACTTAACTGTAGGGTGGGGAAGGGGAAAGTTCTTAAATGATACCATCACAGAGTTTTGCACAGGAAGGTAAAGTCAAAGTATTTGGACATCTAAAAATTATTCTGAATCTTTGAAGATTCAGATTTTAAAGAAGTGAGGTGACTCACAAAGTGCCGAAGAACTAACGGGAGGTACCAATCTCCATTTGTACATAATTATCTTAGCAGGAGATACCATCACTTTTCCCCTGGGCAATTATTTTATAGCTGGTATAGCTAAGTATTCTTTAACAAAAGGAGAGCCAGAAATTTTTGTGTTTGTTTCCTCCACCACCCCCCAAAACGTAGAACTCATGTGGGAAGTGCTATTTCTACAAGTAACAGAGAAAAACATTAATACTAAGGGTTGGCCAAGGTCTTAGAACATATTTATAGGCATTTAGGTATGCTGAGTCTGGAGTCCTTGGGCAAGGATTTCAACTGGTAGCTTGATCTTAGACCATTTTCTTTACTGTTGGTAAGTGTTTGTGTACTTATCTGAAATTGGGACAAATTTGAGGAGGTAGCAAGGTATAGTGCTTTAAAGTCAAGCATGCTGAATTCAAAATACCTGATTGATAAAACATGAAGTCATTTAATCCTAGGGACAACTTGAGATGGTAGGTGTTCACAGCCCCACTGAGCAGGACAGAAAACTGGCTCAGTGAGGTCAATACCTTGCCCAAAGTCACACAGCTAATTGGTGACAGAGTAGGGACATAAGACAGATTAGCTCCAGCACCAGGACTCTGAAACCACCATATTAGACCATTTCACTGTAACTACAGAAGACTAATTTGTTGTGTGCTCCAATCCAATGATTCCAACAGTGGCACCATAGATATTCCTGCAAATGTTTTCACCAATTAATTCTTGGGTCTTTCCACCAGAACTTCTAATTCAGCATGTCACAGTTGGATCCATGTGACTTTTCAGAAGTTCCCTAGGCAATTCTTAATTTATAACCCAGTTTAGGAATCTCCGTATCATGTATGTAGGTCTTGACTGCTTCTACCAAAACTGCCTGCGAGGACAGTATGTGTTCATGCGTATTTGTTGGCATGAACATGTTTCCCTAAATGAAGCTCAGTGTTGGTAGTCATGCCACAAACCCTCCTGACTTGAGAACTTTTCACTGGGGTACCAAATTCTGAGTTTAGGGGGTGGGGGAGTTCATCTACCTTACTTTAAGAGAATCCAGGTAATTGGCCTAAATCTCTCTTCAAGGCAACATTTCCCTTTTCCTCTAAAATGTATACATTGGTATCATATCAATTATATGATCAAAGTTTCCTTACCTAAAACTCTTAATCTCTCAGCTCCTACTACCACTTCATCGTTATCTGCAGAAAAGAGCAATTTTCCAGAAACTGTCTTTACTTCAAACTTTTTGCCATAAGCTTCTACGGCTTTTGGACCTAGAATTGGGGGGGGGGGGAGAGATAGAGGGAGAGGGAGAGAGAGAGAGAGACATTAGTCTCATTGCATTCAATTACAAAGAGTTTTTCACAGGACACATGCATCTGATGAGGTTGTGTGGGACTTTAATATAAGTGGATTGTTTTTCATGAGCCAATCATGAAAATTAGTCTTGTGACTCTGGCCATATCTTGTCAATTACTTTTAATCATGTGCTCTCAGGCTGATTTTAAAGACCATCGTGTCCCTTCTTCAAACTAATGCTTGAATGAGGTTTCCCTTAGCTAACCACCAAATTACTATCAAATACTTGCAGATTTTGGCTTGAAAGTATCAAGGCATAGAAAGTTCACCACCTCTTGAAGTAATCGGAATGTCTATGGCCAGCTCTAACTCTTGGAAAGGGTGCCTTTAAATTCAATTGAAGTCTGTCTCAGCCGGTACCCTTAAACCATTGGCTGTATTTGATACCAGACAAGTCTATTTCTTCAGTATATATAGATCATTTCCTGGCAGAAAAGTCCAGAAAATATATTGCAATTAATTACCAGAAAGTTATTGAATCTTTTATGCTAGAATTTCACTCAATAAAAAATAAATTTTAGAGGATTTATCATATGGCAACAAATGCTATCCTTGAAGGGAAGTTATTCTAGTGGCATCTTCTGATGGACCCAAATAGAAGTTTAGACATTTATTAGTAAATCAGAAAACTGCAGAGTTTTGGGTACCATGGAAAAAATAAAACAAACTAATGTGTTAAATCCCTTAAACAAACAAATAAAACAAACAGAAGGCATTGTAGTTTATCTGAACTAGAGCTAACTGAATATCTCAAGTTCAGGTGGCTCTCAAAAGCTGGTCTGCAGAAATTAATCAGAATAACCTGGGAGGTATAATCATCTTCACAGAACCTCACTCAGATCAAAAAGAATTTATCTTTTGGTCCAGAAATTCATAAAGAAAAAAAATTGGAGGAAAGAGTCTAGAAATCTTATATTTTCCCAAAGCTGATCAGGAGATTCTGATAGAGCATTTCTGTTTCAACTTATTTTCAAGACAGTGTCATTTAATTATAAAAAGCAGTAATGAAAGGGCCCTCAATGCCTTCCAGGTATAGACCAAAGAGAACAAACATGTAGGTGAACAAGTTGAGTTTATTATTCATTGTTGTGATAGAGAACACACACCAGGGGCAACCACTCAGGGCATCTCAGTAAGAAAGACCTTACTATAGTATTTGGTTTTATGTTAAGTTATTTTGGGGCTGAATTTAAGGAAGCAAGGCTTTGCTTTGGATAAGGTGCTGACAGTAAGTGGGTGTAATTTTACAATTGGCATGTTAATAAATCTTATCTAGAGGTGGGGGAGATCAGAGCAATGCTAAACCTGGAATGGATAAAAAACAGAAGTCACTGATATTAACCAGGATTGAAGAAGTTCAGTCATTTTGCTGGTTTGGATAGGTGTTTCCATTTTTATCTGTTTTCAGACATGATTAGAGTTGTCTTTGTTTTCTGTTTTGTCTTGATCCTTCATGACGGCCACGTTGCCTTGTCTGGTGCTGATGTTCTGCGAAATGGATTATGTTCAAACAGGAGAACACAGAAGCCTGGCTTATATTGCCAGGACTACTCCTGGACGTCTAGGGGTGTCTTCCTCAACGACAAGACTATCAGACTAAGAATCAGAAGACAAGAATTATGTTCCAACTCTCTCATTTTCTGGTCATGTGACTTGGGGAAAATCCTCTGATCTTTCTGAACCTCATTTTTCTGCATCTGTAGAATTGTACTATCACCATCTCTTCTATTACCTTATAGAAAGATTAAAAGGATCAAATTATACTATATTTATAAAAAGCACTCTAGGTGGGAAAGTGCTGCGAAATCATGACTATCGTCATTGTGATCATGACCTGTCACCAAGTTTCTAATACAGCGGTCCCAACACATTGAAAATAATTAATGACAATCACCTCTTAGTGCACTTGCCTCATTCACATAATCCTGCCAATTTGGAAGTGTGATCTCCCACTAGTACATCCACACCAGCCCTCTGACAAAAAGAAGGGCATTGGAAAGGCTCCTGAATGAATAGGAAATGGAAACAGCAGACACAGCAGAGACTTTCTAAATGGCATGGGACCGAGGCATTATCTTCTCCAATGGCCTTCATGCGTAGGTGAAAACAAGTGGCAGCAGAGCTAAGGGCTCTCTCAAGGTCATGAGGTCAGCTAATGGAAGATCTGGGTCTGGAATTGAGCTCTCAGAATTGTTCCATAGAAGAAAAGGGATGTGTGTTTGTCTAGAGAGGAGAAGACAGCTGGAGTCAACACAGGAGGAGCAGTGAGGAGGGGACCTTTTGGAGGATAGGGAGAGGGGGCGTCGAAAGCTACAGACAAGGACCAGAAAACAATCCTGAAAGAACAGGGATGGACAGTGAGGGCTTTTGATTAGGTGATTCTTGGAGGGCGAAGATGCAGGTATCTACTTGGTCATACTGAAGACTCTCTGGTCATACCAGAGGGGGGAGACTGGGTACCAGGAGGTGAAGAAGTGTTAATGAATGAACGAATAACCTTGGGATAGGCATGGGGTGAGCACAGTTTGACACTCTGGATCTAGTCAATGGCAAAATGGGGGTATGACTGGGAGACAAAACTGCTTGGCCTTTGCCTCCGTGGATCTGGGCAGTTTCATGAGATATGGCCTTGGAGGAGTTGAGAACACCTGCCTGTTTAAAGCAAGTGTGCTCTGAACTTATGACTGGTTCCTGAAACGTACGAGAGAATGTCCTAAAAACACCGAAACAATCAGATAACTCAAAACACAATTAAGTTATCTTGTTTTTCAGAGCTTCTCAGAACACAAAAGAATTTATCAAGGGCCAGAACCATTTGCACATATAAAGCTCTGTAGTTGGAAGTTCTAGCCAAAACCCCACAGAGCAACTGCTGGCTCAATGGTGCAGATGGCTTGTTCTTTTGTTGATTTTACCTGGGGCTGCCAAATGTCCTGGATGTGGCTAAAATCTTTAAAAACAAAACAAAACAAAACCAACCCCCCCCCAAAAAAAAAAAAAAAAAAAACAAGGGTCCTGGAGCTCAGGAGGTCCGTCAGGGAACCCACTCTTCCTCTCTAGGATGGAAAAAAATCATTATTTGAAGCCCGAAACTACTCCAATTAATCTCCCTCGGTGCCGGGTAGTATGTGTCAACTACTTCCTTAATGAATCTCCTACACGGGAAGAACTGGAAACCATCGGGACATACCAGCAGTTTCCCAGTCATGCCAATGCTACGGATCTGGGAACTGTAAAGGGGCCATCTCGTCTAATCTCCTTTCTCAGCTCCCTTGACGCTGAGACTGTTGCCCACTCTGCGGAAGACTTGCCTACAGCTTTCCTCCTTGCAGGCCAGAGGGCTTTCTGTTCAGGCCACTACTGAGAGGACACTAAATCGGCAGCAGCGTTGGCCAGATGTGCTTTTACGGCCTTGCCTGAGAACTTAACTATCACTTAAAGCACTCTATCATGTGAAAAATTTACCTGAATTTCTAACATTGGAATTTCTTCTGGGCTTTTACGACCTTCGTGAGGTAAGCAGGAGAATTCTTGATCCTCAGGATTGTTTTGGTGAACCTTGCTACCGGGATGAGAGCAGTCATTTGCTCTCGGGTAAGTATAACAGCAAGTATAAGAGGTTTTAGAAGATCCTGTCTCCTGGAACTGCTCTGTGCTTTCTACCACGTGCTTAAATGTAAAAGGAGAAGCCTGAAGGAAAACTTTAGGGGTGAGTGTGCATATGTATACGTACTCAGAATCATATTTAAATACATCTATCATCTTCTCTAGAGATCATCTTGGAAGGCTCCTGCCAGCTGGTGTTAGAGTGGCTTTTTGCCCATCTCATTATAACATGAGCTATGTCATGCCTCACCCTGAGAGCTCTGGGTAGGTATCTCAGCTTCCAGGAGGGTCTAATTTGGGCAGGGGAGATGGGAAGACAGAAGACAAGGAAGGAGGGAGAGTGGAGCAAACGGGAGAGAAAAAGGAGAGAGAGAATGGAGAGATGGGGGAGGAAGAAGGAGAGGGAAAGACAGAGGCTGAGAGAAATAAGAGAAGAGGGTAGGGGAGGGAAGGGAGAAGGGTGAGGACGATGGAAAGCAAGGGTGGAGGAGAGGAGACAAGGAGGGGGAGAGGATGGGGAGGAAAGTAGAGGAATTAGGGGGAAAACAGAGAAAGGAGAAGGTTAAGAGGGAGAGGGAGGGGAAGAGACGCTGACTGAAGAATAGTCATTTGGGCACTTCCAGCTTTATCAAAACAAAATCTCTCAAGTAAACCAAATCTCCCATGGCAAATAAATGGCAAATGATCAACAGGCTAAGTAGGTTCCTTTTGAACAGAGGAATCAGGAACGGGGAGTTTGGATTTATTTCCCTCCTGGAGGCAATTTTCACACATGCTGCTTAAATCATTGCTTACTGAAGCTGTTTATTTAATTATTTAGCATTGTGACTACAGGCCAGATGTTATATAAGCAAGGCCGACAATCCAGTCACACACTGGAACAACATGTTTATGGATTATGGGCTTTGCCGTGCGGCAATCCCTTCCAGCCTTGGTAGATGGTCTAATACACCCACTGGCTATGAATCTCCAGACATCAGATGCGGTGCTCCTGTGGGGAACAGAGACTCTCTCCCCAGCAAGACTCTGGGCACAAAGCACCTGTTTTCTTGTGGCATGTTTATTGGTGGGGCTCCAGATGTTTTAGTCACAGTTTATGTTTCAGGGCATTTGGGCAACTGGCTTCTCAAAATGTCCATCTGTATACTTCTCTCTCAGCCCTGAAGCCAAACAAATGGCATTTTCTCTCTGGAAGTGTAACAGTGCCATTCAGATACATACCCCTTTTTCCCTTCCACTGGCGGGGTGCATAATGGCTCCTGTTTACTGCAGCCCATAATCTACACTGGGGGCGTTGGTCGTGCCATTCAACACATTACCGTGACCATAAGGCCCACGTTTATCATTATAATCATTATAGTGAATAACCAATCCTTGTTTAAATTTTAGGAATATGCAGCTTAAAGCCCAGTGGGTGCTTTCCACAACTGTTAGGAGCAGATCTGCTATATTGAAAGGAACCTCGCAACCATAATCAATGGCAGTACATCGGCATTTTGCAGTTGGGTCAGGCTCAAAGTCAGCACCTATCACAAACATGGCATGGATTCAAATTAACTTTAAAAATCCCCTTTATACCTCATAAAGTACGTGCGCATGGTTTTTTTGTATACTGTGCTCTCAATTAATCCAACACAGCCAGCTTTTCCTCCAGCATTGGAGCAGAGAGCTTTTCTGCTGTTGAGCACCAGATGAAGCAGCTGGCTTATGTTTAGGGGCCATGTTACGTGAAAAAATAGTTTATTGCCCCTCTAAACAAGTATTGTTGGATTTGCATAAGTTAAATGTGTGCATATGATGAGACTCTACCCTCCAGTGGAATCATGCAACACATGCTACCTTCTCTTTCTCCACTCTAAAATGTCTTAGCAGACATTTCTTTCTTGAGTTTACGTGATATTTCATTCAATCTTTAGTTCTAATGTTTTCTGAGTGCTTCGCGTGGACCAGGTACTGCTACGTTCTTTATTGTCTTACCTGTTATCAGCTGAGTTAGCACTTTAGTCTGGTCATTGAGAATGTTCACTGTAACATTTCTGGCTGATTTGAAGTACAGGGCATTACCCTGTAATAAGAAAATAAGAGAAACACATGAAAATGGCAGATTTCTAAATGAAAAACTGTAACCACAACTCTCTAAGGACCTGAACTGGCTTTCACTAAGTTCTAACTGATGTGTATTTATTTGAATACTCCAAGTATTTAATGATCCCCACATACATAATTAATTGGAATTCATCCAAAATGGATTTCTTCCAACGTTTATTTATTTTTTTTGGGACAGAGAGAGACAGAGCATGAACGGGGGAGGGGCAGAGAGAGAGGGAGACACAGAATCGGAAACAGGCTCCAGGCTCTGAGCCATCAGCCCAGAGCCCGACGCGGGGCTCGAACTCACGGACCGCGAGATCGTGACCTGGCTGAAGTCAGACGCTTAACCGACTGCGCCACCCAGGCGCCCCAAAAAATGGATTTCTTCCAAAGAGACCCACAGAGACCAACACCTACTTAAAATAGATTTCACTAACACACACACACACACACACTCGACTCAGAGATAACCCAGCGATAAAGAGTCCTTTAGATCTTACGACAGGTGTTAGTTACCCTTGGCATACAGAATGATCAGGAATGATCAGTAATCTCCTAATTTCACCCTTTCTCATTTATAATTTCTTCAAAAGAACCATGAAAAATACTTAATGGAGTGCAGAAAACTTGTATAAAATACCTGAGGTCAGCCCCTCTGGCACGTCCACCTGCTGAGAGAAGCCGGGTACAATTCAGACTGAAATAGTCTCTTTGTGGAGATATTTGCCATATATGTATACCAGACCTAGGAGATGTGGCTTCTCCGAGTAGGCCTCTGCCTCCCCTTTCTCGTTCCCAAATTTCTCCTCCTTCAAATATTTTGTGCCTTCATCCAGTTTTCCTTTGTCAAAAAGGGCACCCCAATCCATTTCCACACTGTGGAGGGTATTTCTGAAAATGACTCGAAACAGGGGCTGGCACACTTTTTCTACAAAGGGTCTGGTGGTAATATTTTAGGTTTTGTGGGATGTACAGTCTCTGTGGTAACTATTCAACTGGTAACTGCTGTTTTGGTGCAAAACAGCCATAGACAGTACACAGACAAATGGGTATGGCCGTATTCCAGTAACACTTTATTCACGGACAGTGACATTTGAATTCCAAATAATTTTAAATTTAACATGATCTCACTGTGTCATAAAATATTGTTTTTCCTTTTCTCCCCTGATCGTTTAAAGATATAAAAAATATTCTTATTTCATTGGCCATAAGCGAACAGGCAGAGGGCCAGATGTGGCCACAGTTTGTCAACCTCTGGCTTAGATGTTCTCTCTTTCCTGGAGTAAACTAAAGCCATAAACTGAAATATGATTGCTGCCAGAACATGTCAGTATCCAGATAGTTGTTGTTAGAAAAAGGATGTGTGTAGTCATTCTCATTGTTCCAAACCTTTGTTACCACATGGCACTTATCTGCCTGAAAACTCTATAACACCACCATGCATGGAGTCCCAAACCCAGAAAAACATTGTCCCCAGAGCTGTGCAGAAAGCAAAGATAAGCAAGACTCCTCTTTAAAGCCTTACATTCTAATGGGAAAAATACCATGGGCACACAAATAATACCAGGCAGAGAACAATATAGATAATTAAGGAGCTGCGCACAAAGCCTGTGGGGAACTTTCCTGAATGGTAAGAGTATTCATAGCTTGAGGCTGTTGAGTGGGAAGCAAAGATACTTGTTAAAGCTTAAGCTGAGCCTTGAAAAGACTATCGATAGGCTTCCCCAAGGTGAAATGAAAAAAAACGAGGTCAAGGAAGTAGAAAGGTTGTGGGATGGTTGATGTCTTTTTCCTTCTAAAGCAGGCGGGGTATAGGAGAAGATTCATGAGCCAGCCTAGCACCTGCACGTGGCAGAGTGGCCGGCCAGTGCTGACAGGCAGCCTCCATGAAGGCATCCTTTCCATAGACTGAAGATCTGAAGTCATGGTCTCCATCACCCAATCCTTTGTGGGGGATTCCAGTGAATCAGTGGTTGCCCTGATGAAGAAGTCATCATCTCTCTCACCCACACTAGGACAGGAGCTCTTGCCCAAGGTGAACTTCTAAAATGGATAATCAATACCCATATCCCACCCAGGCCCTGAGGAAAGAACGGTTTACCTTATTTTTAAAAAGTTTTTCAATGTTTATTTATTTTTGAGAGAGAGACAGAGAGTGAATGGGGGAGGGGCAGAGAGAGAGGGAGACACAGAATCGGAAGCAGGTTCCAGGCTCCAAGCTGTCAGCACAGAGCCCAATGTGGGGTCAAACTCAAGAACCATGAGATCATGACCTGAGCCAAAGTCTGACACTTAACTGACTGAGCCACCCAGGGGCCCCAGAATGGTTTACCTTCTGTTTCATCAGGGCAACCACTGATTCACTGGAATCCCCCATAATGACTTAAGATTAAAATTCTGCCTAATGGTAAACTTTTTGCTTTGTTTTGTTTTTTGATTAGGTAAGAGAAGAAGAAATTCAATATTGTCATAGGCTTCCATCTTCTGTCCATTACATAACAAATATTAGCCTCAAAGAGATTCTTTGGCATTGCTTTTGGCAGTACTTAAGAGTTCTACTTAAAACTTAAAATCAACTCAAGTAATGTAAGGATTCAGAACCTGGAACCCAGACAGGAAGTTTTATGTTTCTAGAAGTTAATGTACTAATTCTTCTTATATTCAGCAAGCTGGCACTGAAGAGAGGAGCTACCTGGAGTGAGAGAACAGGATAGACTCTGTTGCCATTGACCAGTGTGTGACCTTGAGCGAATCACTTCACTGCTCTGTGATTCATTCTGTGCATTCCCCACCACCAACATGGGTATGATCAGCAAGCTCATGGCTAACAGACCTGTGTGCTCACAATGTGCTGCACATGCAGTAGAAGCCCTGAAGTCAGCCTGCCTAATTTACTATCCCTGCTCTACCACTAGCTAGTTAGGCTACTCTAGGCAAGTTACTTAATCGTTCTAAGCCTCAGTTTGTTGTTGTTGTTGTTGTTGTTTTTTTTGCTATGTATAATGGTGCAAATATTATTGAAGTATTAAAACTCACATATTACTGAAATTATTAAATTCTGTATGTAATTATTAAAACACATGCGGTCCAGTGCCAGGCACACAGTAAGACTTCCAAAGTTGTTGCGGTAATTGGGGGAGGGGAGAGGGAGGGAATGAGGCACGAGCAGTAGGGGAAGAAAGGAAGGAAGGAAGGAAGGAGGCGGGGGTGGGGGTGGTAAGTGGGGAGGGTAAGATGGAGAGAGATGAGGAAGACTGTCCTTTGCATTACCAATCTTCACAATCCATCTGTGCACTGAGTCAGGGCCTTCTTCCATTTCCAGCAACTTCTGTTTCCACATGTCAAAGGATCTCCCTATATGTGGCTGGCTCACTATTATCTTCCAAATCCCAATTTCTCAAATGCTACTTGCTTGCCCTGAATGTTATTCAAACAATTCCACTGCAGAAAAAAAAAAATCTCCCAACAGCTCTGCTCAAGGTTTATAACCAGAGATACGAGAGCCACCCATTCCTTTATAACACCATGTCAAAATATTATCATTTAGCATTAATTGTTCTAATATGCTAAAATCCTGGGAAACACAGTCTTTGGTATGTCATGGTTTAAACAAAAAGCCTCATTCTAGCCTGGGACGTGATGCTATAATCCCCCCTTCCATATACCTGATAACAAAAAGATTACCAAGTAAAATGCACAAACCAGCTAACAAACTCTGAAGCAACTCTTGTGGCAACTGGTCAGTGTGACTTTTATTTGGCTGTCCCTGCTTACTGACACCCAACCAGGAAAATACCAGCCACTGCAAAACACTGGGGTCTCTATAGTATTAGAACAAGTAAAGGAAACGCTCTCCTGTGTCCTTCCCACTCACCACTGCAGCCTCTGGGCCTGGGGAGGTTAATTTCTGCCACAGAGGAATCTGCTCTGGGGACTGGTGACTTTCACTAACTGACTTCAATGCAACCATCTGAGGATAAGGGGCTTGCAGGAAACTGCCTGTGGGTCCCTTCTGCCTGGCAGAAAAGAGTGTGGCAGATCCATGGCTTCTGATGAAGATAAGAGCTCTGGACCAGGTCAAGTCAGTCTGAGGCCAATCAGCCCTTCATTCTTCTGGACGCGGGATGAGACTGACTGGGAGATGAGGAAGGGAGGTGAACAACCCTTTTTCCCATATAGGGAGAGGAGGACAGTCTACATCAGTACTATCCCCCATATAACTATGCCCACAGCATTTTGATGGAGACGGATCACCTCTGTCTCTCTAAAGCAGAACATGCAGAGCAAAATCAAACCTTTTCTTGACCATCCAAGACCACTGAAGCGAACATTATTTGTTCTCTGATGTCCTCGGGGGGCTGTAAGACACACGTTTGAATGCCAAATGGCTCCATTTTTGAATGAGTGTATCTTATTTTTTTAAATGTATTATTTATTCTTTACCAAAATGAATATGAAATGTCAAATATTATAAAGCTTATAATCAAAGAGCAATGGCTCATACCCCCTACCACACCCAGAGCTTTCAATTTGCCAGAATGTTCCTTCATGTATTTCTCTTCCCGTGGCCTGAAATAGGCTTCCACCATATCTCTTGATTTATCAACCTTTAGACATTATCCATTGGATTTCTGCAATCATATGGACTCTTTCATACAACTCTGGTAAAATCAATATTCAGAAGCTACACTATGATTACGTGTGTACTGTCCACAGCTGAGCCACGTAGTATTCTTTAACTACATGTCCTTTGCTGTCTTGCACATTTTTTTTTCTTTTCCTGGAGACAATAAATGCATCATTTAAAAAATGCTTCTTTTTCTAAGTTTTCTTTTTTCCTCCTTCTGTTTAATCCTTTTTCTTTCTTTCTTTCTTTCTTTCTTTTTTTTTTTTTTTTTTGCGGGGGGGGGGAGGAGAATATCCTCAACTTTAAGATCCAATTTTTCTATTGATTTTTATTTATTTTATTCATTTATTTCACTTTTTTAATGTTTATTTTTTTGAGAGAGAGACAGAGAGACAGAGACCGAGCAGGGAAGGGGCAGAAAGAGAGGGAGACACAGAATCCAAAGCAGGCTCCAGGCTCCCAGCTGTTAGCACAGAGCTTGACACGAGGCTTGAACACATGAACCAAATTGTGAGATTGTGACCTGAGCTGAAGTTAGATGCTCAACTGACTGAGCCAGAGGCATCTCTTCTGTCGATTTTTTTAAAACACTTGTATCATCATACTCATCATTTTCGAGAGCATTTTCTTATTCTTTGACCCTTCCTTTTTATGCCATCCCTTCCTTGTTTGATTGATGCACTATTCTCTCTTACATGAGAATAAAAAAACTGGTTGGAAGCTGTGTGCTTCTAGATGGGTGAACCTTGCCATAGGGTACAGTAGTAGGGGTTTGGCTAATTCAATGGAGAGTTTCCAGATGTCAGTGCCAGTGGGCAGTCAGTATCCGTGACTAATTTCATCAAAGAATAGTTCTCTAACTCCTGCCAGGAACCTGGTGGGTATAACTTTTGATACAGGAGTTCTGAATGTCAGAGGGGAAGAGGTCTGGGCATTTTGCTGTTCAGGGACAGACTTTCAGTTAAACCTGATTTCATGCCTTATTCCTGACTTCATATGACCAGAGGTCCTCTGGTCAAACTTTCTAGAAAACAATCTTCCTATCTTCTGTGAGGTTGGGAAGAGGTACTTATTACCTAACTGGGTCAACTGGGAATAGATGGAGAGTCTAAGTGTATGGTCTTTATGCAGATTTTTGACCAGTCCAGGTACATTTTGACTTCTGTGGGTAAAGACACTGCACTTAAAATACCTCATGGATAAGGGGCCCTGTCCCATTCACTTCACAGAGTGACTTTCAATCCTACAGGCATGTTTAGCTCTCATCTACCCTCTTTCCATCATTGTGTCTCCATGGTTTCCTCTCCCTTTCTCTGTGACCATGTACATTTACCCTCTTTCACTTTTGTTCTCAATTTACTGTATTTTTCAGTGGGGTTTTTGAATGAAACAGAAACCTACCATTTCTCACTGCTGTTGTGTGTCTACCTCTAGAACCACCTTCTTAAGAACCATTAAGTTCTATAAGTACTATTGCCTTATTAAAAGGAAAGCAGGTTAAAATTGTGTATAAATCAAGAACAGGTAGTCTCTGTCCAGGACTCAAAAGCTTTCTTAAATTAAACATTTTACATACACTGTGTGAGTGCCTACAACATATACACTGTCCTATGCCCTGGAGAATGAGAAAGATACGGCCTTTATCTTTGAGAAAGCTCCTCACCCAGGAGAAGACTGAACTGATGCAAAATTATCATAACAATGATGTGATATCACTTCAGTGGAGATCTATCCTTTCCTGGTATAAAAGGCAGTGATTTTAATACGTGCCTTTGATGGCAGCTGTATCACCACAATCAGTTCTGAAGTGCTTTGGCCTCTAGAAGTTACTTCTCTTGATAATCTTACATGGTAGTGTATTTTCCTTCCTCCCTGAGGAGCTAACAATCTGATCTGGGAATTTAGATAAACAGAGAAAACCATAACACAGAACATAAGCACCTTCCATGTTCAGGGAAGGCTTTCCACTCAGTGCAAAGTTCAGAGAGGGAAGGGACCAGTGTGGCTAGAGTTCTGAGGAGTCTTCCAAGAGCACAGTTCACTGGCTTCTGTATTTTAAGGGTGGTCTGCAATAGCACAGATTGCATCCAGTGTTAACTTAGCTCACAGGGGAGTCTGGGTCTTGTGGAACGAGGGTTCAGGGTATGAGCTTTGGAGTCAGACAGATTTGGGCTTGAATCACAAGCTCTGCTTTTTTTTGCTAACTGTGGGGCCTTAGGTAAGTCATTACATTCTTTGAGCCCCAGTTTCTATGCTTATGAAATGAAGTGAAAGGCTACATATAATAGTGTTGAAATGAAGATTAAGAAAGACAAAAGATATCAAGTGCCTTACATAATGGCTACCAAAATACTTCATTAACTATAACAAAAACTACACAAAACCTACATGAGGAGGGCCCCTTGAAAAATAGCTGATTCTAGGACTGAGGCAAGAAACATACAAGAAGAACCTGGAGCATTCTGTAGTGACAGAAAGAAAGGAAGTGCTGAAAAAAACAAATAAAAAACCAAACAGAAAAACACTTCTTAATCATGGAAACATGTCAAAGGGACACAGGAGACAACTGAAAGTGGGTGTAATGGCCAAAGCTGAAAGAATTTCAACAAAATAATAGGATGAAGTGTTGAATTATAACCCAAACACACCTTTCCACATAGCCTCTATGGCTAAATATTCACTAAATTTAAGAATAATTGTAGGAAATTCAGAGTGATAAGTGTGTAACATTCATAGTGATAAATGCCTACATCAAGAAATATAAAAGAAATAAACAATCTAACTTTTCATCATCCATTAGTCCAGACTGATAAAAATAAGTGACTGAATAGATAAATGTGATATAATAAATAAGTCTTTCATGTATAAGAATTCCAAACAATTTTCATAGTTAACTATGTTAACTTCCTACTCTTTAAAGGTGACTTTCTTTCAACGAGTATAGGATGGAATGGAGAATGGTAACTTCCCAGTGGAGAAACTTGACAAACACTGCCTCAGCCAGGGGGATCCAGGTCAACATCAGCAGTGATGAGCCACGTTGATAGCTGCACCTCTGATAGAGGTGAAGAAAATGATGCTTTACCTCTGTGGCCTTTCTCTTCAAAACCTGTAACACCCACCTAATAAGGAGGAAAACACCATATGAATCTCAGTTGAAAGTAATTTTGTAAAGTACTTGACCAGGACTCTTCAAAATTGGTAAGGTCATCAAAACCAAGGAAAGTCCAAGAAACCATCACAGCTAAGAAGAGCCTTTTGAAGAAACAATGAAGACTAAATGTGATACGGTACTTTGGAGAAGACCCTTGGGCATAAAAAGGACAGTAGGTAAAAACCAAGGAAATTGAAATAAAGAATGGACTGTAGTTAGTAATAAGGTATCAATACTGGTTTTGGATGTTAGTAATAGGGATACTGTGAGGTATATAAGAACACTCTGCACTATCTTTGCAACTTTTCTGCATATATACAACTATTTTTTTTAAGTTGCAATTTTTTTGAAAGTTATATTAGGCTGCCATATTCTAAGATCCAGAACTTCAGGAAGAGACCTTGGGAAGCCAGCCAATCTCTGAGGAGGCAGGAAGCTTACTACATTATGGACGTGTGATTTCACTTTGATGTTGATAACATTAATGGGAAAGTCTCCCCTAAGTATATTTCCATGGGATTTTGTCATTAGGAATACTAAAATAGGGGCACCTGGGTGGCTCAGTTGGTTAAGGGTCCAACTCTTGATTTTGGCTCAGGTCACAGTCTTACAGTCCGTTGGATTGAGCCCCACATCAGGCATTGTGCTGGCAGCACAGAGCCTGCTTAGGATTCTCTCTCTCCTGCTCTTTCTGCCCCTCCCTGCTTGCTGTCTCTGCCTCAAAATAAATAAAGAACATAAAAAAAAGGAATACTAAAATAAACAATAGTGTAGAGGTCTCTCACAGATAGTTCTTCTTCACACATGGCTCTCTATCCATTATCATTCCTTCCCTGCTCAGCCTACAGAAAACACTGTAATCACAAGTAACCATTTCTTTGCCATAGGTTTCACAATGTACTGGCTCCAGTGACCAAAGTTCATTAAGTAATACTAGAAAAATTTAAGCTGACACCAACTTACATTTGTATTAAAATCATTTCCAAAGGATAGTTTGTCAGTTTATCTTTAGTAAGCCTCAAAATCCTCTATTATCTATTATCTATTATTAATGTCAAGAGGATGCTTTGGTTGTCTCTGAATCGACCCTTTGCAAAGCATGAGAAGTATTTTAAAAAAAAATAGCAGAGTATGGTTAGTTTTTATTTTACTTTAGAATATCTTTTTATAATGATGCTTGGGTAGATTTCTACTGTCTTGAAAAGTTTTCCAGTCATGAATAATGAAGCTACACTCTGAAGCGCTTACTCAAAATAAGCTGGGAACTGGTCCAGTTTTTCCATTGTAGTGTTCCCGTTCAGCCACTCTCTGCACTGTGCCCCAATTTGGGTGCATTTAGGTCTCTCTCAATATTTAACTAAGTTGAGCTGCTCTGTTCAATGACTCCTTTGAGGTATCATGTTAGCATGTCACCAGTGGAAGGGGACTGCCAGATTTTCTAGTGCCTGGCACATTCCTGGCACCCACTAGATTTTCAATAAATATTTGCTGAATAACTGAATGCCCAGATCAAATTAAGAGTCAACAGAGAGTGAGAGCTGTCAACAAAAGAAGTAATTAAGTGGAGGTTGACACCAACTGTCAAAGAGAGTTTTCAAAAGGCAAGTCGTTAAGCATGGTTGAAGTGATAGTCCACACACAGAAAACCAAGCACGGTGGGAGGAAGCAGTGTAGATATATAATCAACGAATATCTGTGTACCACCTTATGGAATGCAACGAGCTGCAGGTGATACAAATGAGATTTGAGATGTTGAGTCTCTAGATGACAGGGAGAAGCAGGGGCACAAATAATTACCCCAAATTCTTACTGACATAAAGGTTAAATTATGCTTGAATCTTCCCTGGGCTTGCAGCATCCATCTAACCTGAGCTATGGAATATGTCCTCTTTCAACTGCCCCTAATCAACTCATTCCACTAACGTTTTAAAGGTATATGTTCTAGGCATAAAACAGTGTGCCAAGTATGAGCAGGTGGCCTCTGCTCTCCTGGAGTGTACATACCACCTGGAAGGGGACATGGACAGGAAATTAAGAGTCCCATAAATGATTATATCCTTGCCATTGCAATGAGTGCAATGAACACAAAGTTGAAGGTGAAATAAGAACAGTCAGGGAAGGTCTTTCTAAGGGAGAGACATTTTGGCTGAGAACACAGGGATAAGTAGATGTTAGGTGAATTGAGAAGAGAGAGAACTTTTTAGAGCAATAGACAAGTAAACAAGCCCTGAGGCAGGAAGGAGGTTGGTACATAAAAGGGGCAGAGAAGGGGTGCCTGGGTGGCTCAGTCGGTTGAGCGTCCAATTGCGGCTCACAGTCATGATCTCACAGTTCATGGATTCGAGCCCCGCATCAGGCTCTATGCTGATAGCTCAGAGCCTGGGGCCTGCTTCAAATTCTGTGTCTCCTTCTCTCTCTGCCCCTCCCCTGCTCACGTTTTGTCTCACTCTGTTTCTCAAAAATAAATAAATGTAGAAAAAAATTTAAAAAAATAAATAAAAGGGGCAGAGAGAAAGGCCCATGTGGTTGGAGACTGATGATCAAGGGACGGAGGGAAACCAATCCCCCGGTGCTGCCATCAGCTCTGTTACCTCTGCCCACGCTGTCCTCTGATGAACGGCAATGTTTAGTTTGATGTAAGAAAACTCATTTGTTTCTTCTTAACGATAGTTTCTTGGGGTTTCATAAAGAAACCCTTTCCTGTCCTAGTTCATTCTTTATATTCTCTTCTAAAAAACACTTTAGTTTTACTTCTCATACTAAATCTTCATTGTCCCTGGAATCCCCTTTTGTACATAGTTTAGGTGAGAACCCAAATGAAAGTCATTTTCCTTAATGCTACTTACCAAGAGAATGTTAATTTCTCCACTGATATGTGGTGCCACCTTCATCATACATTAATTCCCAAATACACAGGAGTCTGTCTTAGAGACTTCTGGTCTCTTCATTTTCTGCCTGTTCCTATACCAGTATGTACTGTTTTATTTCTGTGGTTTGTGATATGCCTAAATATCTGTCCACCCTCCTTGCTCTTTTATGGGCCATTTAAATGATACTTCTGTATTTAGAAAGACAACATTAACACTCAAGTAATAATTCAAAACCATTATGAGATCAGAAACAGACTACACAGGCGGCACTTGAAAATGTTCACCGTCCTCTAATATTATCTTGGGTGACAATTTCATCTTCACACTATATAAAATAATACCTGAGTAACTGTCTGAACCTTCTTCCTAAGATTTCCCAGTGTTCTGTAGAAAACTCTTCCATAACATGTGAGTAGCCATTCTTAAAAATAAAAAACTGGGGCACCTGGGTGGCTCAGTTGGGTAAGGATCCGACTTCGGCAAAAGTCACAATCTTGACATTCGTGGGTTTGAGCCCTGCGTTGGGCTCTGTGCTGACAGCTCGGAGCCTGGAGCCTGCTTCGGATTCTGTGTCTCCCTCTCTCTCTTCCCCTCCCCTGCTCAAGCTCTGTCTCTCAAAAATAAATAAACGTAAAAAAAAAAAAAAAAAAAAAAAAAGCTGACCAAGAAAGGGTTTTTTTTGGGGGGGGGCAAAAAGTCTAGGAAATTCAACATACCTCTCCCCTCCTTTTAGCTGCACAGTAAGTTACTACATTATCAGTTCTGAGAAGTCCCATATCAACATAATTTGGTTAGCTCTGTGCAGTAACCATTCTAAGATTTACTTAATAATGGATTATTTTTCCTTAAACCACATGTTAACACAAAACACTGCAGGACTCATTTTGGGAAATGCTACTTTATTGACTGCTTTAAATACATACATTAAGACCTAGATTAGGGGCGCCTGGGTGGCGCAGTCGGTTAAGCGTCTGACTTCAGCCAGGTCACGATCTCGCGGTCCATGAGTTCGAGCCCTGCGTCAGGCTCTGGGCTGATGGCTCAGAGCCTGGAGCCTGTTTCCGATTCTGTGTCTCCCTCTCTCTCTGCCCCTACCCCGTTCATGCTCTGTCTCTCTCTGTCCCAAAAATAAATAAACATTGAAAAAAAAAATTTTTTTTAAATAAAAAAAAAATAAAAAAAAAGACCTAGATTATCTCTGGCTTCCTCTCTTTAAGACCATGAACGGGCTTAGCAGAGGGTCTGACGCATGATGGGCTCTCAATAATACCTGCTGGCTGGCTAATGGCTACAATCCTAGAGAGCAGGTGTTATGGCCATTTTATAGATGAGAAGATTGAGGATAATTGTGGGGCATGAGTAGTCTGCACCTGCATGCTGGTGAGCTGCAGAGAGAGAGGACTCAGCACTCAGGATTCCAGACCTGAGCACTTGGCTCCTGTTCCACTGCCCTGGGATGTACAGTCTGAGCTGTAAGTAATGGAAGGAATACTTTGGTTCTGGTTGGCACAGTTAGGGGAATCTTCACAGAAGGAGACACATGACACAGAAAGAGACTTCAGTGCAAGGAGACAGCTCAGGCTTTCCCCTGTGAGGTCAAGCGGATTCTGATAGCACAGCATTAAAACTCAGCAGCCACAAGACCAAGATAGGCTTTCCTCATGGAAATTTCATTCCCCCTGATACACAAAGTAATATAGACGAAAATTGTTCCATGCTGTTCTTTGCTGCAGAAATGCTGTAGGCCAAACTTGTCTGGCTTTTGGCCACATTTGTAAACAGGGCCCTTCTACCCATGGTGTCCTTATGATAGCCCGAGAGCACCCCCGGATCTGGGAGCACAAGTCCAGGCTTTGTGGCTGGCCCCCACACATTCCTCAGCTCTGTCTGCTCATGTTTCCCTCCCTCCATCAGCGAAGGCCTAATTGCTTTGGATCTTGACCTTTCACAGAAGGGTGCATGGCATTCTATGGAGTCAAAAAAGCATCTCTCAGGAAGAGTCTGAGCGAAGATGACGTGAGTCTCTCACAAAGAAACAAGGACAAGCGGAGGCTGGAATTGCTCACATGGAAAGAAAGACAATTGTTGCACAGGACTGGCTTCTGTTGTGGGAGAGTGGCAATGTCGGCCTAATGCCGACTGACTTGGTGGAGGCTTTGCCTCTCAAAAAATCAGTCGAGTGACATAGCCCAAACTGCTAACCTTGGGGTGACTCGAGCCCTTCTTTGTGATGTGCTGTCATGGTTATGTTGGGCATGTGGGGGCACACGGCCCCTGTCTGAGACCCCATTTTTGAGCTAGTCTGTGTAGACCACACAGCCTCAATTTCTCAACTGCAAAATGGGAATAATAACAATGGGCAACATAGGGATAAGAACAGTACCTCCCTTACAGAACTTAAAAGATGAACTAAAATAGCACATACAAGGAATTTAGCATCACATTTGTTTCCTCAAACATGTATTTTTTGACAGGGTGTTAGATCATCGATGTTGATGACTGATAAGCTCTGTCAGCCCTAGGAAAATGGCAGAGATATTAGGAAGTGAAATGTTTCTGCTTTGTCCATGGTGGTTAAAAGCCTGATTGGGGGAAGGTGAGCGAGACATGGAACTCAGCTCTTCTATATGCTGGCAGTGGGTAACTTAACCTGTGTCTCTGTCTTCTCATGTAGAGTGTGGGGAGAAAAGTGTCCACTTCAGGTTGCTGTGAGTAGAAAGATAATATATGCACAATGTACAGCATATGGTACGGTCATGTGTGGTAACCATACCTGACATTAAAGAAGAAGGTCCTGCATAGCATTTTGTGTCTAGGCAGGGTAGATAGCCATCTGGTGTATATAGGAAGGTATCGAAAGACACCTCGACTACACAAGGTGTCTAAAGATCCTATGATAGAGGCTGCTCCTTACATGTAAGCCTTCCTTACCCGCTGCCATGAAGAACCTGGCTTGTGAAGAATGGAGACTGTTGATTCATGGAAATCTTTCCCCCCTGATACACGGGGGGAAACTCTTGATTTAAAGTGAGGACAGGAAGCACTAATTCCATGTGGGGTCCTAGACCAAGTGTGCCTGTGTGGGGAATTCATGAAGGATAGGCAGAAGATAAGAGAGAGTATTCAAAGAAAATACTTCATACTTGAGGCAAGGTGTCTGTACTTTGTATCCACGTAATTATCAAATTCACATAAAGGTGAAATAGGAATAATCCCCAGGTCACACAAAACCTGACCTAGACCTAGGCTCATAATTCAAATGTATGTAATGCTGGGACCTTCATGCCATGACCACGGAGTCCTTACAGCTCTTAAGAAGTGGCAGATAACGATTTTAATTTTCTTGCTCAAAAAAAAAAAAAAAAAAAGATGTGTTTGTATTATTTTTACAACCATAAAAAATCATGAATATATAATATTCTCATAATAATTAATATCATGAACATAAAACAAAAATGTGTTAAAATAACATATTATTAAATAAAAAATATTGAAAAGATAGGCAATATGTAAGTTTCTAAATTATTTTTGTGTGCTTTTAATATTCTTGGCAGGTCAAACATTTCTAATTTCTAGGGCAGGTCAAAGGGAGAGACGTGATTTTGTCATTGTCACTAATCCTCTGAAAAGAAAGCTCAATTCTTACAGAATTGAGAAAAGAGAAAAAGTTAAAAAAAGAGAAATAGAGAAAGAAGGAAAAGAGAAAGAGAGAAAGGGAAAGTTAAAAAAAAATAAAATAGAAAGCAAAGAGGATAGAGAAGAAACACAAACCAAGATGGTAGAAATTAAAACAAATCTATACTATGTATATAAAAATCAAAGAAAATACTATTTATAAAAGAAGTAGTTAAAACAAAACCATATTGAAAGGTTGAAGATAAAGATAGGACCAAAAGATATCCCATGTAAACACTTACTAAGAGCAAGCTGATGTATCAATATTAATTCAGACAAAGCAAAAAGCAGTAATGCGTAAGTAGGAACTACATGTAAAACTAAAAATCTAACAGGAAGCTATACAAATCATGACCAGACATGTAACTATCATTGTAGCTTAGAAATATTAATTAAAAGTTGTCAGAAGCATGAGGTAAATTTGGCAAACCCTGGTGTGATATTTTAACAAAAATCTTTTAGAAAATTATAGACTCTGTCGACCAAATAATAGCACTAGGATGCTAATCTGAATAATAATATTTAACTTGTTTAATTTAATGGATATGAGAACTCTGCCCCCCACAAATAGCGGTTCTCCATTATTTTCAAATACACAAAAGCGTTCACAAAAATTAATGTTGGGCTAGTTCACAAAGGAATTAAAAAAAATAGGGTCATGTAGAACACATTTTCAGACTGCAGTGCAATTAAATTATAAATCAAAGAAAACAGATAATTAAGCCAATCTATCTTGGACATAGGAAAAATAAAAATAGCTGTTTCTGTCTATATTGATTTCCCTTTCACTCTTGCTTTCTTAATGTCTACCAGTTCCAAAGTGGCCAGAGTAATCCTTTTCAAATTCAAACATATTATGTCACTCCCATGGGGGGGGGGGTGGAAAATCCTTCAGTGGCTTTCTATCACAACTAAGGCTTAAATTAAGACTCGTACTATGAGACTCCATATGATCTGGTCTGCCACTATTTCTCTAATCTTTATTCCCTACCAGGTTCTCCTCAAACCCATTGTCATTTCTACTCCAGTGGCTTTGGACTCCTATTCTTCAAACAAGTCAGGTGCCTTCCTCTCCTTCAGCCTGGGGCCATTTGTACCTCCTGTTCCCTGTGGCAGCAATTACCTCCCCCCAGATAGTCACCGCCACCCAACCCCCCATAGTCACAGCAGCCTCTTTATTCTCTACCCTTTGGAGAAAGAACATAGATGCTTTCTCTTTCTTTTAACTTAGCACAGCCTAATGTGTATTATATGTCTATTTGATGGTGTTTTTGTGATCTGTCTCCTCCTACTACAATAAAAGTTCCAGGAGTGCAGGGCCTTTGTTTTGTTCACCATTGTGCCATCAGTGCCTAAAATAGAGTCTTGTACAAGGTCGGTGTGAAAAATGTCTATCAGATGAATGTCAAAGTCAACATGAGTTCATTGAATTAAGTGGTTGCTGGAAAGGTCAATACTCTTAGTTTGTGGTACCTCAAATGCTGAAGACAGGAAAATATTCTACTTTACCATGTATAATCAGAGTACTTCTGGAATACTATATTCAGATCCAGACCCTATGCTTGCAAGCAGGAGACAGAAAGAGGCCAACAGCCAACACAGTAAATACAATATGATCCTGAAGTATATAAACATTGATGTATATACTTAAAATTAGCTTCATGGTATTATTTTATAATACATCATGTGCTCAATGACATTATGAATGTTCATTGTGGTGTTCCTTGCTAGCAATGCAGAATTCAAAGAACTGACAAACTGCAATACATGTGGTGTATTAACAAATTTTCCTTAACCGTGCTGTTGTATCTTTCATGCATTGTCTCAGATGGTTTGTATGTTTTTTTCTTGAAGAAATCTGCACTTCTTGCCTATCAGAAGGGTCCAAATATGGGATACAGGTAGGTTGCTGCACATGTTTGCACATCCAGTCTAGCTTAAGACATGATTGACAAGGCAGCCCATCACCACCTCCAACAGGACAGTGGCCATCCTGTTGGAACCAATCTGAGTGACCTTCTAACTAGGCAAATATGGGTATTAATTGGTCACTTAAATATTCACATACGTCAATTAGTCACCTCTGTTTGCAGAATTTACGGTCACCCCATATATTTTACAATGTTTTTCATTGGTTCAATGGGGGTGCACTAGAGATTAGGGTCATTATGATATAGACTCTGGAATCAGACTATGTGAGTTTGAATTCTACCCTTACCTCTTAGAAGCCTCACATAAACCTAAACACATTACTTCACTCCTCTACTGTACAGCTTCTACATCCATACAATAGAAATGTGACCCTGCTTTCTAGATCATTATGAGGATTAGATAATGTCAGAAAACCATGAAAACTATGTCTAGCAGATAGCACACCCCAAAGCTACATTAGCTATTATTTTGGCATGGCTAATAATAAATGTAATATCATTATCACTATCCAACACCCATCAGTGATGGACCACCATCTCTGAGCTTAGTTCAAAATTTCAGGACAATATTGAATTTGCCACATGCAGGGGTCTAACACATTTCAAAAAGGTGTATATCATACTTTGAATATTTACCTATTCTCATTTTATTTTGTTAAACATGATACTTAATGTGTGGTCCCTATACAAATGGCAGTGTGATTGTAACTTTTATGTCAACTTGGACAGTATTTTGGATGAAATTTATATTCGAAGTTTGGGACTCAGAGGTATATAAGATGACTTGTGGGGGGTCATAGAGCACGGTGCTACATATATGAAAGTCACTGCCTTTCAACTCTCTTCTGCCTTTCATGATGTTAAAGACAATGTCTAATTTTGGGCCCCCACTGACATTAATACATCTGCAATACTTCCACATTTCCATTTTTATCAAAGACAGAGTTGATCTTAAGCTTATTCTCTCACTATTTATAGTTATTCTCTATGTCAGGCTTCTATTCATGGGACATCATGCTGGTTTTTCACGTAGTGTTAAATTTGTCTTTTAAAATATCAAAGGAAAACAGGAGTCATATAAAAGGAAAATATTAAGTAAAACTAGGAAGGAGGACCCGAATTATGCCAAGGGTACACAGAGGACTAAAATTCGAGTTAAGAAGGGCAGAGGGTATTCCAGCAACGGCTAAAGGACAAGACCACCACATGGATCCAGTCCAGGTTGAGTGTGGGGACCAGATAAGTTTCAAGATACGTTCCTTCCAATCTGAGATTTGATGATTCCATAACATGGTAGGTCCTTTAAAGTTGGTGTTTATCCTAATAATCCTTATATTATCCTAATAATAAATAGCATGCTATTATTTAAAACATGTAAAATAAGCCATGTAACTTTTAGAAGTAAACACTAGAAATATCCTTATTTTGGTAGACATCTCAGTTTTTTGAAACTGGGTTTATGCAAATTTTATTTTAAAATAAAGGGTGAATAAAACACTGAAAAAAAGAGAGAAAGAAAGATGTTCACTTCTTTGATTCATGTAATTTGGTCAACGGGCATGTGTGGGACCATAATGATGGACAGGTCTATGATATGAGTTGAAAGAGAATAATCCAGGGCTGGCAGGTTTTTCTTTAATTATTGAAATTGAAATGACTTTCACTTATAATTAGTTTTATATGTTCTTTGAAGAACTGTCAAATCGTGTTCCCCAAGGTTAGTATTTCAACAAATCTATTACTTGCTGTGGAAAGTAAAATTTTCACAAAACCTAAACACAACCTAAAAAAGCAAACCGCTGTTCAAACAAAATGATTAGCTTAATTGAGGACAAATGAGATGAAAATGTACAGTGGGAAGCTTTCTGTATTTATGAGTCTATGGAAGAAAAGTCAACAGAAATTTCTGTTCTGTGAACTGTGGGACTGTCCTGTTTATTTAGACAAATCAGTTCCTGAGTCTGTGAGCCTTCAGATCTCTCTTCTACATAGTGTTGGAGCATGAAAGAGACTTTCTACTCTAAGTCTTTACTTGATTACAAAATGATACGACCTCTAAAATTCAAGCAATTAAGTCATTGTGCCATAAGGCTCTTAAAATGTGTTTTGGCTCATCAACAGATAAATGGGCAAACAAAATGTGGTATACACAAACAATGGTATATTATTCAGCCTTTATAAGAAAATAAATCTTGACATGCCACAGAATGGATGGAGCTTGAAGATATTGTGTGAATAAAACAAGCTAGTTACAAAAGTACAAATAATGTATGATTTCACTTATACGAGGTATCTAAAGAAGTCAAATTGAGATAGGAAGGAGAGTGGTGGCTGCCAGCAGGTGGGGGAGTGGGAGTGGGAGAGGGTTTAGTGTTTAATGGGTACAGAGATTCAGTTTTGCAAAAAACGTGCAGACATGGGTGGTGGAGAAGGCTGCAGGACGATGTGGGTAGGCTTAATGCCACTGATGTGTACATTTCAAAGTGGCATATATGTATTTTACCACAATTAAATATTTTAAAAAACAACGTGACCTTGAAAGAGTTAAAAAACTATTTCGATAGAATTTCTTGTTCCTTATTTTGTCTTATTTTTCAATAAATCAATTTGCCAACTAACCAACACGCTAGCATCTCAAAGGACAAATTTACTCTACCATTAAGCATCACATTTAGCTTACTCATTCTTTGATAATGATTCCAGACAAGAAAGATACTGAGTGTGGGAAATCTCTCTTTGATTTAGTCTGAAAAAGTTGAGGTAGTGAGGAGAGAACAGTCTTTATAGAACTTTTCACACTGCATGGACCATCCTCACAGCAGAGCCCCAGAACCAGACCCCCTGGGTTTGTCTCCCAGCTCTACTACTTAGGAGATATGAGCTCTCCGCTATATCACTCAGATTCCTTATCTGTTACAGAAAACTTCAAAGAGTTATATCTACCTCTTAGGGTTTATGATTGCTTCATATAGTGTCTATTTCAGAGTGTTAATAATTGTCTATATACTGTCTTCCTCCTGTTAATAACTCTCTCAAGTTAAATAGTTAAATATTGTTACTATAATCCAAGAACTAAAGTTTAAGTGGAAAGAAGGGCCTTTATGTTTTATTCAGGATCTGATCCCTTCTTACCATCCCATGGCTCAGACCACCATCATCTGTTATCTGGAATTCTATACAGCTTCTATCTGGTCTCCCTGCTTTTATCCTTGCTGCCTTCTTCCCATTTCCTGCTGCTTTCTAAAATAGTAACTTGAGTGGCTCTTTTGAAACTGTGTCAGATAACATGTTTCCTTTCAATGTCTATATATGTTCCTATAATCTTTATATGTTCCTATAATCTTTCAATGTCTCCTCCCCTTATCCTCAAGAGTAAAAGCTAAAGCCTTAACAATGGTCTGCAAAGCATGAGATGGGTCTGGTCCCATCACTTGTCTGACCTCATCTCCTAATGCTGTCTCCTTGGTCACTCTGCTTCGTTCACACTGGCCTCCCTGTTGTTCCTCAACATGACAAGCATTCTCCCTTCTCAGGGCCTTTGCACATCAGCCAAAAACCCTCTTCCAGCAAATATCCTCGTGGCGCATTCCCTCACTTCCTTCTTGGCATTGCTCAAATGTTAACTTTTCAAGAGGCCCACCCTGATGACTCTACTTAATTCTACAACCTCTCCCATTCAGCCTGGCCCTTCATATTCTGCATACTGTGCTACATTTTTCTTTTTCCCCCATGGTAATTACTATCTCATGTAGTACGTAATTTACTCATTTTCCTTATGTTTATTGTTTATTTCTGTTTCCATCCACCAGAAGTTAAGCTTTATGGGTTCAGGGTCTTGGTCTGTTTTAGTCTCTAATGTATCCCAAGTGGCTAAAACAGTGTCTGACACATAATACTCAGTACATATTTGCTGAATAAAATAATAAATGCATATCTATCTATCCATCCATCCATCCATCCGTCCATCCACCCATCCATCCATCTATTGAATGGCTGCCAAGTAAAACATATATACTTGGGGCTCTGCATGACTTATCTTAATTAATCCTCATGTTGATCCTTTAATAGGAGTAATACTATCCCTATTTTTAAGACAAAGCAGTTTCAATTCAATGAAAGAAGTATAACAAGTTTTCCAAGATTGTGGACACGGGAGCTGGGATTTAGACGCAAGTTCTTGACTCTAAATTTAGCATTCTTTCCATAATACCACATCTTAATATGACAATGGAAAAAGTATGTGATGTGTAACAAAAAATCAGTCCATTTGCAGATTGCAGCCCTGCTGGAAGGAGTGACCCAAGGAACCTGCTCAGACACTGGAAAGCCACTTAAGTCCATTCAATACCATTAGATTGATTATGTCTATCTTCAGAGAAGCAAGCGCCAGTGACCCCTATCCTAATAGGAACAATTCTGATCTATGTTTCTAACTCATCAAAACTAAGTTATCTAAGCCTGAACAGTCAGAAAAACCTTCCTAAGAGTTTCACTCTTTTGCTGATTGGACTAACATAATGTTGGATAAATTTTAGCCAGTCTCTTTCTATTGGTGTTGGTTAAGTTTTTCAAATGAAAAATCATTCTCTCTTTTGACGTATTAAGGCAAAGATGAGAATTTCTGTCAATGACTTAAAAAATGGCCTGGACCAATCCTGAGAGAATCTCTAGAAGCCAGATCTGAAGTGGTCCTTGGAGGTCATCCACTCTACTTCATCAGCTGCAGAGGGGGAAAACTGAGGGCCAGAGTTGCCAAATGACTTCCAGAAAGAACCAACTGTAGAAGAAGAATGAAACTTGTCAGCAGAAGGATGTCATATTCTGTACACAGGTGGGAGTTACAGAACGGAATGTCTTCCACATTTTCATTAATATAGTCTTATCTTTCATTAAGACTGGCTTACCTGTGTGTTTCTCTCCACCCCCCCCACCCCCCAGAATGAATTCTAATTAATGAGGTTCCTACTGAACTTTCATGGCTAATAAAAAATTGCAATAGCAATTATTATTATTGAGTGTATGCTATGTGCCAGAGTAAGAGCTAATAACAGTTTCATTTATTATGGATGTTATCCCTCATCTGATTTTTAGATGAGAAAAGTGAAGACCAAGGATATAAACTGACTCATCTAAGTTCATCTAGAGAACCAGAGGCAGAAGACAGAGTGGATGGAACTGGTCAGGAGTCTAACTCTAAAACCAATGTTCATACTCACTTTACTACCCTATATTGTCTCTTATTGAAATCACCTCCAGTTAATTTCACTTGCCTGAAACACAGAGGATGGAGGAAAAAATAAGAAGTATTACTCTAAACTCTAACAATTATCCAGTATTAACTTACTAATGGCTTGTAAATTATGCCCATCTCTGAATTTCTATTATAAAGTTTTTTGGTTTTATGGATTCCACGAGCTTCCTCCATCATGGCATAGATACAGCCCACAGTTGTATTAACGCCACCATCGTATGGAAACTCATGTCAGCACCTGGCAGGATTTCTGGGTGTAGCCCACAATAACTTTGAGAAAAGGGAGGGTTTCTTTCCAGGCCCCTCTCTTTAACTGGCTGATGCGACATTATTTAAATTTAATTACATTTCGTGTAGGATGCGGTCTTTTCCACTTCCAAGGGGTTTTGTTACTGCTCTGCAGCTAGGAATTTGGGGGAGGCTGCGGTTCTGGCAGAGGTAAGAAAAATTACATTATAGCTTGTTTGCTTCTATTAAGAGATCTAAGAGGAAACTGTTACATCTGGCTCCATTTCCATGCCAAATTCTTTAATTGTTTTGTAATTTGAGAAAAAAAAAGTGATCAAAGAAAGCTGATAGAAATAACTAACCATAAATAAAACAAGCTTATAACAGAATCTTAACTCCGTCACCATGGTAATGCATATGTATATTTCTAACCTCTGACCTCTATGACCACTGGAGGCTTTTTATAGAAACTTTTGCTATTGACCTTGTTGCATTCTTGTTGGAGGGAAAAATGTAAAGAGATCCAAAAGTTTTACTCCCTAGGCTTGATAAATATCACTAGCTAGAAACCGACACTGCTTTATAATAATGTGATGTTCTTAGTACCTTTGGATCCTAGAGCTAAACCCTCTTGACATAAAATGGGGAAAGAAAATCCCTTGATATAGGCACAGATCTCCAGGAGACTCAAAACTAGAAAGTTCGGGATGCCAGTATCCTGCCTAATGACCACTGTTACCGAGAACTATGCAGAAGTCTTTAATTCTTTTTGTACCCTGGAGAGAGAGGTTCTGTATCCCCACTTTACAGATAAGGCAACTGAGGACAAGTTAGGTACCTTGCTCTTGTTCTTACTGCTAGAAAGCAGCAAATCTGAAACTTCTTATTCTCAAGGCTGTGTTTTTAACTATTGTTCTATTCTGCCTCTTGTGGAAATATCTGGGCCACCGTAGATTTTTCCATGCAGAAGTAGCCTATCTACTGAGACAGAACATAGTTTTTGTTGTTGTTTTTTGTAATATGCCAACATGTATTAAACCCAAGTTCCACTTTGAAAGCTTAACAGTACCAACGAGACACTCCTGTCTGGCCCATGGATATTCTTCTCACACTGCTCAGTCTGGAGAAGTCATGCAGAAACTAAACCTATGGATGGGGAGAGTGGCAGGTGGTAGAGTCCGGGATTGCTGGCTTCATGATGCAAAACCTCCTAGTCTGAGAGATTCAGGGCAGTTTTTGAAAATGAACCAGGGTTTCTAAGGCTAGAGGCTAAAACCCACACCAACACTCATCTTCCTTCTACTAGACAAAGGTCCACCTTAATACATTCCTACTTTGCAGAATTAAACAAAATCTAGAAATGGCCTTTGCTCTCCTCCATATGGAGCTCCGGCCCCCATTTCACAGCTAATTTTACTGAGGTCGTACTATCCACCAGGCGCTATTTAACACTTCGTGTTATCACATTTAATCCCACAACTACCTGTAAAATTAATACAACCGTTAACACTTTACAGATAGGAAAAATGAAACGGAGAGAGAGAAGGGAAAGGGTCTTCCCAAGGTCATCTAGCTCATGAAAACCAGAACTGGGATTGAAGTGCTGTCAGATCCCAGAAAAGGAGCTCTTAGCCCTATTCTTTGTATGACAAATGGCTCTGGCATCCATCTGCTAAATGCCTACTTTTGTTTTCCAGACTACTGTTAGTCATATCACATAATCAAAGACCAATGAGTACCAAACTTTTAATCAAGTCAGGAAACCTGAGTGATTTTGTTGTGTTTTGTTTTACTAGGACCATCCACAAGTGCAGACAGAAACTGTCTTCAGGCACAGTGAGGATTTGGGACTTTTCTCTATTCACAACATTGGGCTCCTTGGCTGGTTTCTGAAATTCCTCAGACAGAGCAGCATTTCATTTGCCTAGGGTTTTGTTCTCTCATCAGACAAATGTACCAGGAAAGGCAATCATCCTCCGTGATTACCAATCTCTGACGCCCCCACCCCCTTTGAGACTGAGTGGTACGAATCATTTGCTAAGTGTCAGATTTAAGCTCCATGTACAGATGATGAAAAACTTAAGGATCATAATGATATGAGATCCATCTCTCTATCCACAGTGACTGGTGTGGTGCGTCTGACACAGAGTAGGAGTTAAAATGTTTGGTTATTTGTATGAAGGATGTGTCTATACAAGTACACGAGTATTTCTATGCAAATAATAACTTGGAAGTTTGTGACATGACAGAGAGCTGACTTTTGATGAAAGGAAAGGGTGAGAATCACCAGTAATGGTGGCCGTATGTTGAATACTTAGTACACATCAGATGCTGTGCTGACGCTTCACGTGGATAATATAAAGTGTGCCCGACAATGACATAGGAGGGACTTATATTTCTATCTCCATCTGCAGTTGAGAAAGGTGAAATGGGAGCGAATAAGTAACTTGACCTAAGACTTGGAGCTCACCGTGGTGGAAATGTAGTTTTATGTCAAGTAACTGGAGTCCAGAGACCATACATTTAACCACTGCCTTTGCTTATTTATTTTTTTAAGTTTATTTATTTATTTTGATAGAGAGAGAAAGTGGGGAAGGGGCAGAGAGAGAAGGAGGGGAGAGAATCTCAAGCAGGCTTCACACTGGCAGCACAGAGCCTGATGTGGGGCCCTAACTCATGAACCAGGAAATCATGACCTGGGCTGAAATCAAGAGTCAAACACTTAACCAACTGAGCCACCCAGGCATCCCTAACCACTGCCTTTAAAAGGGAGCCACACTGGGGCACCTAGGTGGCTCAGTCGGTTGAGTGTCTGACTTTGGCTCAGGTCATGATCTCACAGCTCTGTGAGTTCGAGCCCCACATCGGGCTCTGTGCTGATGGCTCAGAGCCTGGAGCCTGCTTCGGATTCTGTGTCTCCCTCTATCTCTGCCCCTAACCCACTCACATTCTGTCTCTGTCTCTCTCAAAAATAAATCAATTTTAAAAAATTAAAAAAAAATTTAACATTTATTTATTTTGACATAGAGAGACAGAGCATGAACAGGGGAGGGTCAGAGAGAGGGAGACACAGAATCTGAAACAGGCTCCAGGCTCTGAGCTGTCAGCACAGAGCCCGACGTGGGGCTCAAACTCACAAACTGTGAGATCATGACCTGAGCCAAAGTCGGATGCTCAGCCGACTGAGCCACCCAGGTGCCCCTAAAAAAAAAAAATTAAGGGGAGCCACATAATAGCTTTTTAAAAAAAAAATTAATAAATCATTCAATTAATTCATTCACTCATTCAATAATGTTTTGAGTGCGCTCTTTGCCTTAGGTACTAATATTAGGCACTAGGAATATAAATAAGACAGAATCCTTCCCCATGAATGACCATGTTTCCTGTTTTGATGGACCACTATCTAAATCAGGACATAATGTGAGAATTTTCACAGGCTTAGAGAAAACAGAAGTCACAGAAATTATTTGTTTTGGATATTAAGTTATGAAAGATACAAGATATATGCAGTAATTGAGACCTACCCACAGTGTCATAGGGCAATACGCCCAGATTGATGGAGAGCACAGGAAAGTGTCATGGAAGGCTACCTGGAGGTGGTGATACTGTGTTCTTAGCTAACAGTTGCAAATCTAAAGTGGACATGGGCCTCACATGAAGGTCATGTAGACCTAGTGACAGTACAAAATCTTCTTCTAAACACTTTCTGCTACAAGGGGAGGAAAACTTTGTCTGTAAAGGATCAGATAGTAAATATTTCAGTCTCTGCAGGCCATACATTCTGTCACAACTATTCAGTTCTGGTATATCCTGAAAGCAGTCATAGACAATACAAAATCGAATGGGCATGGCAGCGTTGCGGTAAAACTTTACTTATAAACCCAGGCCACAGGCTGAATTTGCCCATGGTCTGTAGTTTGCTGACCTCTGTTCTACTGTGTAAAACTAGAACCCGTTGACGGCTGTATCAGTGTTAACTTCCCCCAAGTTTATGAACACTCACATGGCCGGTAGTACTTATTTGGTACAGAAACTGTAGAAAATCAGATCAGCTTCTGATCCCAGCATGCAACATGCCTAATTATGACTAACACCTCCCATTTTTATCTGAGGGAAAACATTCTGTGAACAACAGATGGTGTTGCTATGGAGTCTTCAACATCCTCCTCAGCTGCAGATGTAACTATGCGGGTTGCAGGCTGAAAATGATCAACCAAGCGATGGCTTCTTGGGAAAATACTTAAAAGATAGAAACATTCTTCAGATAGTAAATTCAGAGCCATGGTTGATCTTCTCAAATCAAGAGTACCCACTAGTAAAAAAAAAATAATAATAAAATAAATCAAAGACACTCATACTACACAGCTAGAAAACCACCAAAAGTAGGGAAGGTAGGGGCAATTAAGACTAGCCAAACCAAGATGACATTATCATTCACAGGGTCGTCTCAATTTAAGACCCTGTAAAACTGGGTATCTAAACAATAGAAATTATGATATAGTAAAATCATACAGCTCTGTATTTATAAATAGACCCTTTGGTGTATAACCTATAACTGCCGTTTCAGAAAAGTGATAAACCTCCTCTAAGTTTGCAAAAGTTCTTATATAAAGTCCTTGTTTTTGTAGGTGTCCATCAAAAAAGAAAACATTTAGGGAAGGTCTAACATTATTTCTCAGCCGAGCCAAGAACAAAATGTATATAGTTTGGCTTTGCATTGATTCTTACCTTACCTTAAACTAGCTTAGGTCCAAAGAGATGACTGTTAGCTTGTTCATTTCTGAAATATTTATTTAGGACACAGGCCAACAAAAGAGAAGAGCTACAGGGGTATAAGCATTAACTAAATGAAATTACAATCCATTAGAACCTCCCCATTAGCTGGACACCATTTTGGGTCATTGCTGACCATGTGCAATCCCCCTGCTCTATAGATCAGCATTAGATTCCTCTGGTACACAGAGAGATACAGTGAAGGGGGACAACAAGGCAGCAGGAGGGTAGCAAGGAAGGACAGTTGACTGGAAAATCACAGAAAAGGATAAAGTCTGGTAAAAGATCCTTCAAAGGAGAGACGGTGACAAAAAGGATAGAGAAGATTTTAAGTGACAAATAACCATGAATAATGTTATCTTTTTAAGGTCTTCTCTGCTTTAACGAACAACAGTAAGATCAACTAGGCTTAGCTTATTTGGAGGGAGGGACATGAGTTTATGTCTAAGCCCATCCCTGGTAGCTGTTTTGTTTTGTTTTTCCTCTTCATCTATATTAAAGTGTTTTAGATATCAGATGTGTAATTCACTGTTTAGGCAATTAAACAAATATATTATTGATTTAGTAAATGGGAAATTTTAGGTAGAAAAGATCAATTTTCAAAAGGAGAAATACCTAAAGCTTAAAAGATTATGGAAAACTTGGGGTGCCTGGTGGCTCAGCTGGTTGAGTGTCCAACTTCAGCTCAGGTCATGATCTCATAGTTTGTGGATTCGAGCCCTGCGTCGGGCTCTGTGCTGACAGCTCAGAGCCTGGAGCCTGCTTCGGATTCTCTGTCTCCCTCTCTCTCTGCCCCTCCCCAACTCATGCTCAGTCTCTCTCTGTTTCAGAAATAAGTAAACATAAAAAAAATATTTAAAAGATTATGGGAAACAATTTTGCTCCTGATGATGATGATGATGATAATAATAATAATAACAACAATAAAAACACTTAGTGCTAAATTTAATCAAAGAATCTTAAGACATGCATAATACTGAAAAGTATAAAACACTATTGAAAGAAATTAAAGATCCAAATAAAAGGAAAAAAATCTGATTTTCATTAATTTGAAGACTTGATATTAAGATGGCAATGCTCCCCAAATTGATCTACAGATTCCACACAATCCTTATCAGAAGTTCCATCTGCTTTTTTTATCAGAAATAGATACACTAATCTTAAAATTCATAAGAAAAGGCAAAAGATCCCAAATATTCAAATAATCCTGAAAAAGAACAACAAATTTTGAGGCCTCATACTTCCTTATTTCAAAACTTACTAACAAAGCTACTATAACCTAGTTTGGTGTTGGCTCAAGAATAGACACATAGACTAAAGGAACAGAACTGCGACTCAGGAAATAAACCCATACACTGTGAAGGTTTTTCGACAAGGATGTCCAAACCGTTCAGTGGGGAAAGAAGGGTCTTTTCAACAAAAGTTGCCAAGACAATTGGATATCCACATGCAAAAGAATGAATTTAGCTCCCAGCCTCCGACCATATATGAAGATCAACTAAAAATGGACTGAAAACCTAATGTAAGAGCTAAAATTATAAATAATTATAACCAAACATAAGGTGTAGCTGTAAATGACAAGGTATTAGACTTCTTAGATAGGACACTAAAAACATAAGCAATCAAAGAAAAAATAGATGCACTGGACTCCATCAAAGAATAAAAATGTTTTTGTGCCAAAGGACACCATCAAGAAAGTGAAAAGACAACTCAGAATAAGAGGAAATATTTCCAAGTCACCTTTCTTTTTTTTTTTTTTAATTTTTTTTTAACGTTTATTTATTTTTGAGACAGAGAGAGACAGAGCATGAACGGGGGAGGGGCAGAGAGAGAGGGAGACACAGAATCAGAAGCAGGCTCCAGGCTCTGAGCCATCAGCCCACAGCCTGACGCGGGGCTCGAACTCACAGACCGCGAGATCGTGACCCGGGCTGAAGTCGGACGCTTAACTGACTGAGCCACCCAGGCACCCCTCCAAGTCACCTTTCTTAAAAGAGTCTCGTATCCAGAACATACACAGAACTCTTATAACTAAACAATGTGATGACGAAGCCAATTAAAAAGTGGACAAAGGATTTGAAGACACATTCCTCCAAAGAAGATATACAAATGGCTAATAAGTACACAAAAAGATGTTCAGTATCATTGGTCATTAGGGAAATGCAGAGAGAAATGTGTAATGGGATACTGCTTCATACCCACTAGGGTGGTGGTTAGAAAAACAACAACCAGAAAACATGAAGTGGTGAGGACATGGGGCATCATACATTATTAGTGGAATGTAAAGTGGTACCGGCCACTTTTGGAAACAGTTTGGCAGGTGGCTCCTTAATGAGTTAAACATAAAATTACTATATGACTCAGCAATTCCACTCCCAGGGATACACCCAAGAAAACATACGTTCACACACAAAGAAACTTGTAAATGGATACGTGTAGCAATGTTATTTAGAGTAACCAAGATGTGGAAATAACTCAAATGTCCGTGAACTGATGATCTATAAACAAAATGAGGGCCATCTAAACAACAGAATATTCAACGCAGCCATAAAAGGAAGAAAGTCCTGGTACGTGCAATAATACGGATGAGCCTGGAGAACATTATGCTAAGCGGTAGGAGTCAGACACTAAAAGTCATAGATTGTATGTTTCCATTTATATGAAATATACAGAATAGACAAATCTATAGAGACACAAAGCAGATTAGTGGTTGTCAGGGAATGGGGCGGGGGTGGGGAGAGAATAGAGGGTAAGTGCTGATGGGTCTGGAGTTTCTTTTTTGGGGTGAAGTAAAGGTCCTGGAATGACAGTAGCAATGGTTGCACAATAGAGTGAATATACTAAAAACCACTGAAGTATATCCTTCAAAATGGCAAATTTTAGGTTTATGTGACTGGTATCTTTATAAACAGAGGACTATGAAGGAATGTTGGTCCTCAAATGGATAAAATGAGGACCTTCTTCGAAGTGTGCTAACAAATGATTAAGGGCATCCAAAAGAAGAAATGAAAAAAGTAAATAAAAGAAGAAATACATTTGTATAGCTTAGTATCCTTTAAGGTGGAATGACCTAAATATAAAGTTAGGTTTGCTAAGGCTTTAGATAAACTAACAGATGTGAAAGGGAATTCTGAAAAAACAAGCAAGGAAA
The DNA here is from genome assembly GCF_018350155.1 of Leopardus geoffroyi. Lineage (NCBI taxonomy): Eukaryota > Metazoa > Chordata > Mammalia > Carnivora > Felidae > Leopardus > Leopardus geoffroyi. The sequence goes on from NC_059326.1 coordinate 191,007,697, forward strand.
AAAAAAAAAGAACAAAACAAAAAGCTAAAATATTTTGGGCTGACGGCAAACACAGAGCACAGCTATGCTCTACCGTGAAATGGCCTGTGCTTTCATTGTCATCATCAGTAATATCACTGCTGTCTCAGAGAGAAATAAGAGATGGGGATATCCCAGGCTTGACAGCAGGAGGACATTCTTATTTTCTAATGAGCCGATCCTTACTCTTGAGTGGGTCAGGAGCTTCTCCCCATTCACAGGGCCTCCAAATCCAACTGTACTTGAACCATACCTACCTGTCTACCTACCTACCTATCATAGATAGGAAGCGTCTTCTGTGTGCAATTGGTTCTAAAAAGGGCATGCTTGCTTCGAACTAGTTAATCAGAACCAAGAATATAGGATGTTAGATCCCACTGGGGGCAAGACCGCAAACCTGAAGCTGGTACCACCGGTCCTCCTACTCTTGTGCCTAAGGCAGCCTTGCTAACTGCTAACTGAGCACTTTCTCCCTTGGGCTCAGCATCAGTTTCCCAGTTTCTCTTAGCGCAGCAATCCAGGCAGAAAGGACGCAGCCCACAGAGTGGGTAACCAAGAGGAAACTGATTTACACATTTGCCCTGTAGGCTCTCCTCCCGATGACATCAGGGGGAATGAACAGAGAAGCACAGTGTTAGAAACGTGAGCTTCTCTGTCTGCGGCATAAGTTCTAGTTTACTTTCAGTATTTGAATGGCAGAACCATAGAGGGGAAGACTCGCTTTCATGTGTCCGTGCTGTGGAAAAAAGCCTGGCGATGCATCCCAGACGCCGCCTCTTAGGGTTAAACAGGCCAAGAGAGATGCCCCAGTGTGACTGGTGAGGTCAAGTGAAGAGCAAATAGAGAACTCTTTTCACTCCTGTTACTCAGGAACAGCTTTGTGGTGAGATGACATTTTCATCAGGCCTTTGAAGAAAGGGGAAAAGTGGTAGAAACTTTGGGGAGAAGCAGAATGTGAGAACGCATGGAACGGACAAGTGAGGAAATGGTGATCTGTATCAAGGGTGGCAGGGCAGATATTGGCAAGCATCGACGGAGAGGTTGCTAGACCAGGAGAGATGTCTCTGAGAACTAGAAGTCACTGGGACAAGGTCAACTTAAACACATATTGTTTTCATCTTTCTTCCTTTTTATTTCCTTCTTATCTCTCCCTTTTATCCTTCATTTCTTTCCATTTCACACTTGTATTCATTAAATGACTACCAGATTTCACCACGTGCCAGGCACTGTTCTAGGCATTAGAGATAAAGAATACAAAACAGAGAAGTCCCTGCCCACTTCCCTACGGACATATACATCAAGGGGAGGAACCAGGAAGGGCAGACTTACCTGTGACATCGTGAGAGCAATAGTCTGGAAGATCAGAGAAGATCCAGCAGCTGTGTGTGTGTGTGTGTGTGTGTGTGTGTGTGTGTGTATACACAGGGAGGGGATGAGAAAGATCACACTGCCGTTAAAATATTCCAGGCAGCTAGAAAAGTGCCAAAACCCTGAGGTTGAGATTGCTTGCATTTTTGGAGGGCGCAGGGCTAAGGACTGATGAGGTGAGTACAGGGACAAGGTCAGAAAAGATCTGGGGGCACCATCATGCTTAGGTATGAGGAACAAGTCTAATAGCTGAGTATAAGAAGAAAGAGTGGAAGGACAAGATGGTCAACTCAGGGAGGAAGATGAATACTAAGTGAGGTGCCTCTCTTGAAAAATGCCTTTCTTTATCTCATAACTATTTTCTCCAGTGAAGCAAAGATGAGTCACAAAGGCAGAAAAACAAAGTGAAAAGTCAAGCACCATCTTCATGCAGCATGCTAATTTGTGGATCTTCGATACCACACCTAAAAAGTATCATGCCCCAATTATTAAAGTCCTACTTGCCAATAAGGAACCCTCTTTTCTCCACAGAGGAGAAGTTCTCCAGCACGCCCTGGCTTGGGCTTTAACTCAGAGGTAACCATGGGGCCAAACGAGGGAATTTAATAGTGATGTTTTATTTCAGTGACTCCTCCACAACTGAAGCCACTTGTCTGCACAAGCAAACAAATAAAATCGAGTCATAAACCTCCCTTCACTGACTCTGGGAACAGGAGTGCTTGGTGATGTATCTGTGGTCTGAGGAATCTGAGGATAAATCAGTGGACATAAAGTCAGCTCTCACGGGGCTGTCGGCGTGTCCCAGGCTCACCCTCCACAGGCATTAATGATGGCAGAAGTTTGGGGGAGAATGGGGGGGGGGAAGCAAAGCCATCTTACAACTTATCACCAAAGCAACTAGAGTGTGAAGAAATCACCAGCATCTCTCCCTGCCTGCTCACAGCTGAAACACTTTTTTTTATTTGTTTAATGTTTATTTTTGAGAGAGAGAGAGAGAGAGAGAGAGAGAGAGAGAGAGAGAGAGAGAGACAGCACGAGTGGGAGAGGGGCAGAGAGAGAAGGAGACACAGAATCTGAAGCAGGCTCCAGGCTGTGAGCTGTCAGCACAGAGCCCTATGTGGGGCTGGAACCCACGAACCGTGAGATCATGACCCGAGCCAAAGTCAGACACTTAACCGACTGAGCCACCTGGGTGCCCCCTAACAGCTGAAACACTCTTATCTGGAATGCCCATTTCCGCAGTTCTGTATGACCAAATCCTCCCCGTTCCTTAAAGACTGGATCCCCATTTACTCAGCTAAGAAATACAATTTATCTGTCCTTCTTTCTTAGGATATGTGCACTTATAACCTTGTAGTACGGTTATGAGACAAAGCACAGTGGTTATGAGCTATAAGAGAGAGATGAGCGGTTTTAAATCCTGGATTCACTTCTAATTCTGTACATGAGTTTTTACTTATATTTTCCACACCTCAGTTTCCCCCATCTGTAACACTGATCTAATCATGAGAAACCTCATGGGCTGTATTGTGAAGATGGAGTGGGTCAATGTATGTACAACATTTGTACTGCTTCCTGGCTTCAATATGCTGCTTGTTTTTATGATGATGATAACGGTTATTTGTGTTCAGTTTTCACTCACCTATGAGGGAGTAAATTTCTTGATGGCAGTGATGATTTTGTCCACCTGTGAAGTAGGGTCATTTAGCAGGAAGAGTCTGGGCACCACAGTCAGAATTAGACATGAGAATTTCAGTCCAACAGCCTATCAGCTCTGAGTTTAGGCAATGGCACAGACAGCCAAGAGCTTGAGCAGCAATTAATGAATATTTAGTGTTTGAACAAAGTACCTACCTAAAGATCATGTCACCAAAGAAAAGCCGATGCCTCCATTCACAGCAGACACAGTGACCTTGGCATAGTGCAATGAGGTGGTTAAGCGGATGAGACAAAATAACACACATATTTCTATCTAGCATATCCTATTTCTAGCTCATTTTACTTGAGTAGAATATATGCCTAGTAGATGCTAACACTTCTAGGTCTCTATCCTCTACCCCACCTGGAAATGTCTGTACAGATGCCAAGCCAAGTCCATATCCTGCATGTAACAAGTGCTTGACAATTGTGTGTTTGATGGAATGAATGAAAATTTATAGCAAAGTATGTTAAATTGTAAATAGGCATATAAAATACAGGGCTATAAAGTACCACCACATTTGCATCTAGGCTGATGATCTGAGCACATCCTGCTTTGCTGATGGACATACATCTTCTACATCCTGTTTTACTGAGAAAAAAATCCCATGGAACAGATGTTTTCCTTTAGCAACAATCTGTGATCAAAGATGATAGTGTACCTTGTACAAGGTAATACCATACCTAAATGCTCATGGAGTAATAAATATTCCCCAAAATGTTAAACATATGTATTTCTCATATTTGGGTTTGTTTATTTACTTATTCACCTAGGAGTTTAAGCAATTGATTTTTGACTTTTGACATAGGGAAGGGAATGGGGTGGTGAAAAAAGAGATGGTCTAAATAACTTCCTGTCTGAGCTGGCAATTTTCTAAGTTGAAAGCCCCTTAAATAGCTCAAGGCAGAAGTAAATTTTAAAGTGCTGTGATGCTTACCCAGAGATAGGGAATTTTAGAACATTATTTGAGGTTCTTCTGGAAACTTTGGAGCAGTCACCACCTCCTGCAAGCTCACAGGATCTGCTCTTGACCAGTGGCCTCTCTTCTACTCTTCACACTCACTCTGTTTACTCCCCAGCTCAGGGACAGTCACCTCAGCTGCCCCTACCAGTGACCATTCACTGATGCTTTCCAACACCCATAACTTGTGGGGGCACACTGCCTCACTTAATCATCCCACCAGACTTATGAGGCAGGTCTTACTTTCCCAATCTTACAAATAAGGAAGACAATCAGAGAGGAAAAGTGACTTGGCTGAGATCACATGCTCAGCAGGTAGTTGAGCCAGCTCCCTTTACAAGGAAGACAAACCTCTCAAACTATGACTTAATTATCAATATTCAATTTCTTCCACAATTATAGTCTTTGGCCTTTTATGCTTTCTTTTTGTCTTCCTTGCTTGCTCAGCAAATTCATCCTTGGATGTTTTCATGAACCAGCTTCTATTCAATTTGGAATTTTTGCTAACCCAAACACTAAATTTATATGAATGGTGATTAGCTCAAAATGTAGGAGGTATGACCCCCAATTCACGATAGGCCATACTTATCTATCTCTTTTCTTTCAAAGATTGTGCAGTGGATACCATGGTTAAAAACCCGACATCCACTCCACCAATCTGATCTTATCCATACGGTCAGTAATAGGCTCAGGGACTGGGGTGTAGAGTAGGGGTGCTAAGTCAACTGGGGTCAACAATACATGAAGAGAAGGTTTGTGATGGTTCTTGGGAAAGTGAGTCAGGCTATTTGTCTATCACTGGACAAAATAAGGAAGCAGTTAGACACAGTTGCTGCCAATCACCGTCCTATAGCCCAGAAGGGAATCAGCACAATGCCATGGGTAACAGGCCTCAAAGTCCAGGAAGAATCAAGTCCATGATGACACCAAGAGCTACTGAGTCACCCAAAACTGGAATGTGACTTGCCTCAAGATCATCTGTCAGAGGAGCAAATAGGCTTCCTTCCTGTTCAAGCCGGTTTAAGTCTGCATATTTTGATCTTTGTCACAAAAGGCAAGATAATGGACAGAGATTTTAGTCTTTTTCCATTTACATATGCCTGAGTCCTTGAAGCTAATTTTCAGTTTTCCTCTTCTTTATTTATATAAAAATCCTACCAGCATCACCTCCATCTTTTTGTACAGTGATTCTTCTTTATAAAACATGTCTGTAACAGTGGTTCTCAACCAGAATGGTTTTTGTCCCCCAAGGGATATATGGCATTGTCAGAGGTTGTTTTCAGTTGTCACAACTGAGGGGGGGGTGCTGCTGTCATATGGTGGGTAGTGGCTAAGGATGCTACAATGCACAGGACTGTCCCCACAACAATGACTTCTCCATCTCCAAATATCAACAGTGCCAAGGTTGAGAAACTTGCTCTTGAAGGATGCACACTGGTCATTATGACTGTCTCTGTGGAGGTGAAATGGGTAGCTGCAGCAGATAGTGCCAAAAACTAAACAATTACTTTAAAATAAATCATTGAATTAATTATGATGTGTTTATAAAGGTGGGGAATTTTTACTCATTAAGAAACAAATGTGATTTTTCTTGTTTGAAAACCAGTGTATTTCTTCCTGTGAGACAATGCCACACTTTATCCAGTCACCTGTCCTGGGATTGTACCAATGGCCTCCTGCTGATTTCACCTCCCAGATCTCTCTCCACTAAAGTATATTTTGCCCCATGTGATTTCTTTGCTGAATAACTTATGATACTTTTCTTGCCCTTCAAATCCTGGCTCCATTCCTGTCTATTCCATATTATTCCTACCTGAAAACAACACATTTCACAAATTTTCAAGGTCTAGACAATTTTCATTTGTTCCATAAAGTTTTCTCTAACAACTTCAGTCCATGATGATCTATTTTTTTTTTTTGCCTCTATTGCATTTAGTGCAATTCACTAAATTCACAGAATTCAATGGAATAATCTAAAAATCATTCAGCATTAGGAATTCTCCCATGGATAATAAAGTCCACAGTGGAGGTTAAATAACTATATTTTACATTGTTCTTCCATTGTCCATAGAATATACCAAAGTGGTAGGCACACTGGCCTTCAAAAGACTTTCTAATAAAATACACACATGCACATACAAATGTATACATGCCTGCTGGCCCTCCAACTAATGAGGCAAGCTTAATTTTATGTGAGAAAAAAAGAAGAGAATAAAAATGACCCTCAACACTTGTATATGTAACAAAGATACAGTAGATACATCAGAATCTCCTTCCATAAATAATTCTTTTAGAGAACCACACCATCTAATTCTGAATTTTCCAGTTATGTTTTATGATATGGTAATAAGTATTCCTGAAAAAAACGAGTTCCATGGTCAATCTAATTTGGCAAAGAAATTAAATAAAATCAAATGTATTTCTCTATTGCAGAGCATCTTAGAATACCCTAACATTAATATCTAAGGGGGGACAGAGTATGCCATATTTTTAAGATGGATACCTCTCAGACATTTTTAAAGAATCCTTGACAGATAGTTTTAAAAATTCTAATCTAAACTAATGCTTTCATTTTTAAAATTGAGAAGCTGGCACTCATGTGACACGCTGGTTAGTTACAGAACCAGGATCTGAAGCTGGGTTTCCTGCTGTGGACTCTTTCCTCATCGCCTTTATTTTGTCACCTCAACTCTCTCAGTATCCTCCAGTGTACAACTCTACCACCCACACAAGCTTCCACCTCTGAACCTGCATGACAAGCTAAGCATGTGTGATCCCCATTTGCTAGATGACAAAACTAAGGTCTCAAGACGCTTACAGTCTTGGTCATAGCCCAAGGCTCTTGACTCCATGTTAATCCATTGCTCTTAGTACATTTCTCTTTCTTTTCTCTGCAGCAACAGAAATTACCCTTTTTTAAAAAAAAATATATTTATTTATTTTGTGTGAGAGAGAGAGCGAGCAAGTGCAGGAGAGGCAGAGACAGGGGGGAGAGAGAGAATTCCAAGGAGGCTCCACACTGTCACTGTAAAGCCTGACACAGGGCTTGAACTCACAAACAGTGAGATCATGACCTGAGCAAAAACCAAGCATCAGATACTTAACTGACTGAACCACCCAGGCACCCCTGAAATGACTTTTTAAAAATGTTTATTTATTTATTCTGAGATAGACAGAATGTATGTGTGCACACATGAGCAAGGAAAGAGCAGAAAGAGAAAGAGAGAAAGAGAAAGAGAGAGAGAGAGAGAGAGAGAGAGAGAGAGAGAGAATCCCAAGTAGGCTCCACACTGTCTGTACAGGACTCCAACTCACAAATGGTGAGATCATGACCTGAGTTAAAATCAAGAGTTGGACATTTAACCAACTGTGTCACCCAGTGCCCTGAAATGACTTTTAAATAAAGCCTGGGTGTGGGGACATAGAATCTACTGTCCCCTGGTATTAAAACACACAGTAGTCTCATTCTCATTACATTATTAAGTATTTTCATTTCATGGGATACATACCTAAATAAAACATTTACTACCCAGAATAATGGAATATTAAAACAAGGATGGATTTCAAGAACTATCTGATCCAACCTCCTTATTTCACGGTCAAAGGAAAGTGATGTGCTAAAAGGAGACACAGCTTACAGAGTTCGCAGCCGAGCTGGCACTTGAATAGCTCACACAGTTAAAAGACTCCATGGGCCAGCTCTGTGACCTCAGGCAAGTCACCTCACCTTGCTAGAATCTTTCTTTTTCTAAAAGGTGAGGCTATTCATATCCACTTCTCAATGTTAAGATTAAGGGAAATAAAGGAATGGCAACCTAACACGGTCAGTGATAACAGCAGTTACTAATATCACTTTATGCATATACATGTTGAAATTCATAACTCAGAATAATATCAACAAATATCATCACTGCTATTGCTTCCTGATGAAATATCCCAGTGCCCATAGTTATGGGGGAAATGCCCTTATCTAGAATAGTTGCTTTTTCTTTGGCCTTTTCAGAAACCTACCTTTTACCTTCTTGGCCAAGTGTAAAACCAATCTGACCTTTATTTTTGTTTTGCTCCAGCTAACATGCCAACACTGTATTTATTTCATACTGGGTAGGAACAAAACCCAAATGACCTACCCCATGGGCCAAATAACAGTGAGTGGTGATGCCTGGGATTGATGGGAGTATACCTGTTAACCAAAAACCTTTCTATTCAATGTTCTGAAGACAGTGGGATGGCAAACACACTTTGCAAGAGCATTGTGTAGTGGTTGAACGTGAGATGTCTAATAATGTAGAACAAGCCATTTTTACCATCACCCTTGATAAATGTCCTTTTATTTTCTCCCAATATCTTACTGGATTCTTTTCCCAGTCCCTAAGCAACTGTTATTACAATAGTGTCCTGTCCCAATTTGGGAGGGGTGGGGGGAGTTGGAATTCAGAAAATTCTAATTTTAGGGAATGAAGAAAATGCTGTGTCTGGTTACTCTAGCCCACCCCTTGCTCTGAAACCTTCAGAAGCCCTCACTGAGTTTATGTGGAAGGCTCAGACAGAGAAATGTGGATTGTAGGGAGACTACCATCCATGTCTGGACATTCCAGACTTGTAGGGAAGAAATGACTGAAAACTGAATTTCATAATCTGGCAGTCCTCAAGTAATTTTCTTATTTGAGAGATAAACTGATATCCAGGTAGGTTGAGAGATCCACCCGAAGTTCCCACAGGAAATTACTTACAGGGTTAAGGATTAGAAGGCCACTCTTTACTAGCCAGGCTGGCTCTTTACTGAACAATATTCAAATTTCTCCCTGGACTATGGAAAGACAAGATAATGATACATCTTGCCTGCTGCTTCTCTTTGATTTTCTTGCTAACGTCAACTAGACTAAGGGATATTACTTTGACTAAGTAACCACTCCTTGTTAGCTTGACGTTCAGGTCTCCCTCTTTATTTCTGTAATACACACTCATCTTGTTCCCCAAAGAGGAGAATTAATTTAGAAAATCCCTCTTCACTGGAATACACCCAGCTGAGCTTTCCAAGCTGCTTCTTGAAGAGATGCTGTTAATCTCTTAAATCCTTTAATGACAAAATTGCACTGGAAATGGAGCCAGTCCACTCTTTGGACGGACTCCACAGGGTCTACCACAGTTTGTGGAAGTTTCCCTATAATCACAGAACAGCCACTTGACTGGACATGTTTTGGATGTTTGTCCTGAGAGTAAAGCCATAGAAGTGGGTCCAGCAAGTGCCAGCTCAGAGCATCAAAGACTACCTTTGGGTCCCAGGGGTTATGACAGACATCACCTATGATAAAGATCACTCAAGTACTTACTATGTATGAAGGCATGAGACTGGCATTATGGCCTAGACTCTTACTTTTATTATCCCATTTAATCCTCACAACCAACCCATGTGTTGGGTATTATTATTATCTCTAGTTTGCAGACAGGGCTCCTGTGGCTCAAAGAGAGTTAGTGACTTGCCTGAAATAAAGATGCCCAAACTCTAAATGGATTAGACTTACAGCACATGTCCTCCACAGCACTGTGATACTGTCCAGTTTCCAGACAAGTACTGTGATTCAGGAGTTCTGTTTTACTCAACTTTTAAATGAAAGGGATCTGAACTCACATGATATTTAAAACTGACTAGCACTTGGCAAGCATTTGTTGAATGAATGAATGAATGAATGAATGAATGAATTCTCTTGCATTCTTTCTTCTTCTACATCAGTGGTTGTCAACAAGGGCACTCGAGGGTGTCATGACTGGTGTATGTATGTGGTGCTACCAGCATCTACTGGGTAAAGGGCAGTGATCCTACAGTGCACTGGAGAGGTCCTCATAATAAAGGACTTTCCAATCCCAAATGTCAATGATGCTGAAGTTGAGATGTCCTAGTCTAGACAAAGGCAGCCAGGGTTCCTGTTGAAATATAAGCAGCTTCTTCTTCCTGGAGACATTTCTTAGACTCAGAATCTCCTTTGGTTTCTAGATCTAGGACTCTGCCTTGCCTTCATCTGGATTTCAGGCTTTGGTCTACATCTTACATACCTGCCTCTATAGTCCTGAATTCACAGATCTAGGTCATATGGTCTGCAGGTTCCACTCTCCAAAGATGGAGGACTAGTAGTCAGATCTCCTGTTTTGGAATTCTTGCTCTGTAGTTGCCCCTGATTTGCTGTGATTCTCTGGGCAATTCTTTCTGGTGAGTCAGTGCTTTGATGCAGCCAAGCAGAAGTCATGAGGTTGGTTACTATTAAGGAGAGAGTACAGACTCGAGGTTAAGGCTTGCTTTAAATTCAGAGTGCCTGCATGGGAATGCTGGTTGTGTAGCTTATCAGCTTTAAGACAAGTTACTCTACCTCTCTGAGGCTCACCTCACTGTTTCTTACCTGTAATAGAGGAATAATAATAGTTCCTACTTCCACTGGATTGCTAGAAGCAATACATGAATTAATACGTGTAATGCATATTACCTTGACAGTATATGAAGGAATGCTTAACTTATTTTTTTCCAGAAAGCTGGTTGCACTTACACAAGCTGGTTTCGGAAAGTCAGATTGCACTTCCATAATGCAGATATATCATCCTGATAAATTCTTGCATTTAGATGTAGAATTCAAAGGTGACTATGTTTAATAGATCCAATGCAAACTAAACTACCTTGAAAGGTAAGCCAGTTATTGTCTAGAGGAGAAATGGTTGGCCTAAGACAAAGAGAAGTGGTGGGGGCTGTGTCAACCTGGGGATGGTGTTCCTTGCCAAAAGGCATTAAAAAATTAACATCATCTACTTCTTCCTAAAACACATACATACATTTGCATATGCCTGTAAGTGTTCACTCACACGTGCATGCACACACACACACACACACACACACACACACACACACACAAACCCTCCAAAGTGAGCTTGCTGTTTTATAATTTGTTAACTCCTCCCCAAAGTTTTGATAACATTTAGTCTATACAGGTATCGTCTTTTCCATATAAGGTACATATAGTCACTTGCCCAAGGTAAAGTTGCTCAAACTGTAAGTAGCCGAGGCCCAAAGTAGTCGGACTCAGAAAGTGTGATAAACACACACATACAAAGCCAAACAGAACAGAAGTCATCTTTCCAAACCCCGAATGGAATCCTCTAACTTAGCAGACAGTGAATTCTCTTCCTTCCTTTTCAACTCTTCTAACACCAACTACTTGGCAATTAATCCTGGAACTTCTGTTAGCATCCTTCAGTATGACTTGTATTTAAAGCTTTAAGTATTCTGGGGGGATGGGGAAAATGTATGTTTCACATCACCAGTTTGGCTCCACGCATAATGGGGAGAGGAGGGAGTGTTTGCACACAGTAGGCAGGCAAATAAACCTGTTTTTTCTCCCTAACTTTGCCATTAATATTCTGTCTACTGTTATGATCAACCCATCTTTAAATACACTGGGTTTTTTACATTCACCAGCCTTTGAAACCTGTGGCATTTCACTAAAGGCAAATGTTTTCACTGATGATTAAAACCTATCACTTAACCAGTATATAATGAATATTCAACAGATGCCTACCATAATACGAGTCACTTCTCAAGGAATAAAATATGGAGTGATGTGGCATTAGCTCAGTCCTCAGAAATAGCTTGATGTTGTAGAAAGAAATGAGACTTTAGGAACAGAAAGATCTGGTTTCCATTTCTGGTTTCCTCATTTGCCAACTCTGTAACCTTTGATGAATTATTTAACTTTTCTAAGCCTTCATCTCCTTCTATGTAAACTGTACACGTCATGAGTTTTACTGCATAGTGTTGCCATGAAGTAGAAGATTAAATAGCATATGCAAGGTTAGCAGAGTTCCTGACACACATTAGGGGCTCCATTAATAGATTTCATTTCCCTCTCCTTCTCGTGGTGTCCTCCTTCACTGCCCTCCATTCACGCTAAGAATTTAATTTATGATCGTGGCAAGATGAAAACACACACACACACACACACACACACACACACACACACACACAACCATTCCAACAGAAATCCAAGAATCAAAACTGAGTCCTCTCTTTCTCCTCTCCTTGTGTTCCCAGTAGTTGTCTCAGTAGCTCCCGTCAACTGTACCTTCAAAATACTTTCCAAGTCTCTCTATTCCCATCTTCTCTGCCACCATCCCATTCGGAGTTGCCATTATGTCTCTGTTGGACCATTGTACAGGTCTCCCCCAATGTCCCTGATACCACTGTTGTTCCTTCCTGTGATCCATTTTTTACACATCAGTCACAAAAACAACACGCATCCTCTCCCAGCTTAAAATTCTCCCTGAGGGGTGCCTGGGTGGCTCAGTCGGTTGAACATCCCACTCTTGATTTCAGCTCAGGTCCTGATCTCATGGTTTCATGTGTTTAAACTCCACATCAGGTTCTGTGCAATGGGAGCCTGCTTGGGATTCTCCCTCTCTGTCTCTCCCTCACTCGCAATCTCTCTTTCTCTCTTAAATAAATGAACTTAAAAAAAAAAATCCTATCTCTGACTCTCTAGCTCATTTAGGATAAAACCCCAGCCTATCAACATTACCAATACAGCTTTGGTTGTAGCTGTCATAATCAACTAGTTGTACTCAGCTTGTACAAATTTCCTTTCCAACTGCATTAGCCTTCTTTCTACTCCTCGAACATGTCAAGCTTTAGAACCTTGCGTCCATATTCCTTTGGTTTGAAACATTTCCTCCTTTCTCTTGCCATGGCTGGCTTTGGGTCTCAGAAATATTCTCTATAACAACATCTAAATTAGACCCTTCTCTGTCATCTGTTACCATCTCTTCATACTCTGTCTTCTTCATAGCTCTTAAGAACAATTGACATTTGTTTTGTTGTTGTTGTTGTTGTTGTTGTTGTTTTGTTTATCTCCCGGACTAGATTATTAACTCCACGGAACTAAGAAAATGTGAATCTTTGGAAAAATTGTACTTCGAAGCTCATAGTTTCCTGCCCAGCACCCAGGGGGTGCTCAAGACATCTTTGTGGAAAATGTGAACAATTGACTGCATTAAATTCTGTAGGGCCAGCATGCTGGTGAGAAGGCAAATGGGTGAATACACACTACTACATTACTGCTTCTATTATGCAGAATATGGCCCATCAGGATTTGGCCAGCACTTTGGTATGTGACGAGACAGCAAACTCTGATGCAAAGTAATGATTGATACTTTTTAAACTGATCATGAGTTTAAGGTCCAGCAATGCAAAGAAGCATTTAGGGTCTAGGATTATCAAGTGAATATTCAGAGGGAAATAGGCATTAAATGTGTATTTAAGTGATGTGGCTTAGGGGCTCCTGGCTCCCTCAGTTGGTAGAGCATGCGACTCTTAATCTCTGGGTCATGAGTATAAGCCCCATCATAGATGAAGAGATTACTTAAAAGAATAAATAAATAGAAGTAATGTGGCCTGGCTAAGTGTATACAAACAAAAGGGAAGACGTCTCCTGGAAGATGGATATCCAAGTACTGTCACAAATATTGGTTGGAGGAAAAAACAAAACAAAAAACAACAACAAAAAACATTTAGTGTATCAGTGACCTTCCTCAGAAAAAAATTGTAATTCTTACCTCTCCTTTAAATAACTTGCTATTAAATATAGGGATAAATCATAAATAAAATAAATAACAATTATAATATCTTCCTATCATCCGAATGCCAAGAATGTGCTAAAGACTGTGCTAAGTGTTTTAGATGCATTTTTTTCTACCTTATTTGTAGCCATATCAAGTGTGTGATAATTAAACAATATGACACCATGGTCAAGGTTATGGACTTGAGAGCTGGGAGTCTGGGGATAAAATCCTAACTGTTTATAAAGCTTTGGGCAAATTAAAAATCTCTCAAAACCTGTTACCCACATTTTGAAGGGGGGCTGTACATGTAAAAGAGAAAATGTATTATTCAGTTAATGTTCTACATGGTACTTATAGGATTCTTGACTCTATGAGCTCATGTTCACATTTTACAATTGAGTAAAATGAAGCTTTGACAGCTTCAACAATTTATCTGAGATCTACATTGTCCCAAAGACTATGGTTTTTCCAACATAACTTTATGCCCTTCAAAGGAAATCCATCTTTTGAAATGTGGCAGAGTTGGAACACACAAAAAGAGGGTGACCCACGTGTACCAAGTCCAGCAGGCACATTTTCCTTTTTTTCCTACAGCCCCCAGAATCACCACTCAACACACAAAGGTTGGACACAAATATGGGCAGTGTAAGTGGGGCCTTCTTTGCTATTACTTAAGAAGGACCGCATGGTGCTCTTTGTCAGGTCTCCCCAAAGGCTCTGCTAAAGGGCCACAAATTACTATTTTCATTTTTGAGGCCCCTATGGTCCTTTGTCATAATACACATACCAACTGAGTTTAATACATGAAATTATTAGCTGTTACTTATAGCTTGATTAGAATTAGATTCCAATTAGGAATTACTTAGAAAAGAACTAAGAATGGAAAAGAGAAACTGACAAAGATAAAGGGATAGGACAAACCTTGAAAAATGGGGCTAAGGCAGGACACCACAGTAGAAGGCATATCTCTTTCCAAATTCCTTCCTTCCTTTCCTTCCTCCATTCTTAACCCCCCTTCTTGTTTCCTCTGTCAATTTATTCAATAATAATAATTTATGGAGCACCTGCTCTGTGCCATAAAACGTATCCAAATGTTTAACACAGTGCTAAACAAATAGAAGGAGCTATGAGACTTTTAAGTGTTACATAAGAGAAGACACAGGGCAAGAAGAAACAAAGGTGCCTCAATTCACATGAAGTCCCCAAACTTAATTCACATTAAGTTCATAAGCACTTGCTAAGTGCCTGTTCTGTATAAGATACTGGGAACAGAGCAATCACTGAGCTCTAAGAACAGAGATAAGAGATTGAAATGGCAGGAAACTCATAGGCTATCTCCAGGCAATCATGAAAGGGAAGTCTCTAGGTATAGGAAGTAAAGGTCACTCTGGACCCTCATCCTTGAATACTCCAAGATAACAGAGTCAGCAAAATAAGGTATCAAAAGAAAGCAACAAACACAAAAGTAAAGCATATTCAATTCCAAATTCTGGTCAGTTCTATTGGAAACAACAACTTTTCATTGTAATTTTTCTCATCTGCTCTTGATATACTTGCTTTTTTCCTTTAAAAATATAAACTGAATTGCTCTAAATGACATCACCCTAACATCCAGTGGAATTACCTTCTGCCAACCACTGAGTTTACCTTATTCAAAGGCAGTTACACCAAATGAGTTATTCTAAATACATGGGGATCTGAAAAAGCCGAGAAAAATTTATTAACCAAGAATTCCTTCTGGAACTATGCCAAAATAGGCCCACAGAAGCTCAGCAGCAAGGAACAACATACCATCTTTCAGTTAGTTAAGTCCTACAAGAAAAAAAGCCAGTGTGCTTCTCCAGGCCTAGAGCAATGAGAGGGTGAGAAAAGTCATAAAAGCAGAAACACCTCTTTTCTGGACATTGACATTACTGTTTCACTTTCTACTCACTTGGGCATCCCGAGTGGGTAGAAACATTTTCTTCCTTCCAGCCTGCTGTCAAGAAGCTATTTACAGGATAGAATACGACTAGTTAAGGCAGAATGCTCCTACTCATTTTACCCTGTTAGACAATCAAGGAAAGTTTTTAAGAAGATACTAAAAATACAGTTTCATGGAAAATGGAAATCTGAGTAGACAGATTAGTAGTAGGGATATTAAATCAGTAATTTAAAAACTCCCAACAAACAAATCTCCAGGACCAGATGGCTTCACATCATTGGTGAATTCTACCAAACATGCAAAGAAGATTTAATACCTGTTCTTCTCCAACTCTTCCAAAAAGTTGAAGTGGAAGGAACTCTTCCAAACTTATTTTATGAGGCCAGCATTACCTTGACACCAAAACTAGACAAGGGCACCATAAAAGAATTACAAGCCAATATTCCTGATGGATATAGATGCAAAAATCCTCAACAAAATACTAGCAAACCAAATTCAAAAACACAATTCAGCAATTAAAAGGATCTTGCACCATAATCAAATGCAATTTATTCCAGGGATGCAAAAGTGGTTCAACATCCACAAATCAATCAATGTGATACACAACATTAACAAAATGAAGGACAAAAACTATGTACTCTTCTTTTTTTAAAATTTTTTTAATGTTTATTCATTTTTGACAGAGAGAGAGACAGAGCATGAGCGCGGGAGGGGAAGAGAGAGAGGGAGACACAGAATCTGAAGCAGGCTCCAGGCTCTGACCTGTCAGCACAGAGCCCGATGCGGGGCTTAATCTCACAGACTATGAGATCATGATCTGAGCCAAAGTCAAACGCTCAGCTGACTGAGCCACCCAGGCGCCCCTTGTAATCTTCTTAATAAAAGCAGAAAAAGCATTTTACAAAATTCAACAACCCCCAAAAAGCAGATATAGACAGAATACACCTCCATATAATACAGCACATAGCCAACGTCATACTCAATGGTAAAGAGCTGAAAGCTTTTAGATCAGGAATGAGACAAGGATGCACACCCATGCCCCATTTATTCCATGCCCCATTTATTCAACACAGTATTGAGAGTCCTAGCCTTATCAGTTAGATAGGGGGAAAAAAAACATAAAAGGTATCCAGATTAAAAAAGAAGTAAAACTGTCACTATTTGAGGATGACACGATTTGATACATAAAACACTAAAGATTCCACTGAAAAACCATCAGAATTACTAAACAAATATGGTCATTGGAAGGTACAAAAGCAATATACAAAACTTGGTTGTGGTTTTATACACTAACAATGAACTACTGGAAAGAGAAATTAGGAAACCAATCTCATTTACTATTGCAAGAAAAAGAATAAAATATCTAGGAATAAATTTAACTGAGGAGATGTAAGATGATGAAAATTGTAAGACATTAATGAACGTAACTGAAGACACAGATAAATGGAAAAATATTCCATGCTCATGACTCAAAACAATTAATATAATTAAAATGTCCATAGTAACCCCAAGCAATCTACAGATTCAATGCAATCCCTATCAAAATTCCAATGGCTTTTTTTTTTACAGTATTAAAACAGTCATAAAATTTGTACAGAGCCACAAAAGATCCTGAGAAGCCAAAGCAATGTTGAGAAAGATGAACACATCTGGAGGCATCATGCTTCCTGATCTTAAACTATATTACAAAGGTACAATGATAAAAACAGTCTGGTATTGTCCTAAACATAGATACATACATCAATGGAACAGAATAGAGAGCCCAAAAATAAACCCAGGCATATATGGATAATTAATTTATTAGGAACAAAGGAACCAAGAATATAAAATGGGAAAGACAGTGTCTTTAGTAGGTGGTATTGGGAAAACTGGACAGCTATATGAAAAAGAATTAAGGTGGACCACTATCTTACACCATATACAAAAATGAATTCAAAATGGATTCATGACCTTAATGTAAGACCTGAAATCATAAAGCTCCTAGAAGAAAATATAGGCAGTAAGCTTCTTGATACTGGTCTTGGTGATGGTTATTTGGATCTGACTCCAAAGGCAAGAGCAAATGAAGCAAAACTAAACAAGTGAAACTAGATCAAACTAAAAAGCATCTGCCAAGAGAAAGAAACCATCAACAAAATGAAAAGGCAATCTACTGAACAGGAGAAGACATTCTGAAATCATGTTTCTGATAAAGGGTTAATCTCCAAAAAATACGAAGAACTCACACAAGTTAGTAATGAAAAATAATCTGATTCAAAAAATGGACAGATGATACGAACAAATATTTTTCCAAAGAAGACACACAGATGGCCAACAGGTACATGTAAAGGTGCTCAGTATCACTAATCGTCAGGGAAATGTGAATTGAAACCACAATGATATATCACCTCATAGCTGTCAGATGGCTATTATCAATAAGAAATAACAAGAGTCAGTGAGGATATGGAGTAAAGAGAACCTTTGTGCACTGTTGGTGGAAATGCAAACTGTTACAGCCACTATGGAAGTTTTTCAAAAAGCAAAGTACAGGAGCTCCTGGGTGCCTTAGTTGGTTAAGCATCCAACTTCATCTCAGGTCATGATCTCACAGTTCGTGAGTTCAAGCCCCGCATCAGGCTCTTTGCTGTCAGTGCAGAGCCTGCTTCAGATCCTTTGTCTCCCTCTCTCTGTCCCTTCCCCTCTCGTGCTCTTTTTTCTCTCACTCAAATATATTTTATGTAACATTAAATTATTTAAATTACATAAACATTAAAAAAAATTAAAAGTACAGATATATTATCTACCAATTTCACTTTTAGGTATTT
This sequence comes from Leopardus geoffroyi, assembly GCF_018350155.1. Lineage (NCBI taxonomy): Eukaryota > Metazoa > Chordata > Mammalia > Carnivora > Felidae > Leopardus > Leopardus geoffroyi. The sequence goes on from NC_059326.1 coordinate 191,026,068, forward strand.
ATCAAAAACATGAAAACACTAATTCAAAGATATATATGTACCCCTATGTTCACTGCAGCATTATTTATGGTAGCCAAAATAGGAAAGTCATCTAAGTGTCTACTGATGGATGAACAGATAAAGAAGATGAGGCATATATTTACAATGGAAAACTACTCAGCCATAAAAAAGAACAATGTCTTGCCATTTATGACAGCATGGATAAACCCTGAGGGCATTATGGTAAGTAAAGTAAGGCAGGCAGAGATAGACACCATATGACTCACTTATATGTATAAATTAGAAAACAGAACAAATAAACAAAATTCATAGATACAGAGAATATAAATTGGTTACCAGAGACAAGGGTGGTTGGGGATAGTTGAAGTGAAGGGGATAAAGAGGTATAACTTCTAGCTATAAATAAGTCATAGGGATGTAACGTAGTACATGGGGACGATAATACAGTTATATTGGATTGCATATTTGAAAGTTGCTAAGAGTGTATAAAATTTAAAAGTTCCCACCACAGGAGAAGACATTGTGACTATGTAACAAATGATACCCATACTTATTGTGGTGATTATTTTGCAACGTACATTAATGTCCCATCAAAATGGCATACACCTGGGGCGCCTGGGTGGCTCAGTCAGTTAAGCGTCCAACTTTGGCTCAGGTCACGATCTCATGGTTTGTGAGTTCGGGCCATGCATCGGGCTCTGTGCTGACAGCTCAGAACCTGGAACCTGCTTCAGATTCTGTGTCTCCCTCTCTCTCTGCCCCTCCCCTGCTCATGCTCTGTCTGTCTCAAAAATAAATAAAACATCAAAATGGCATATACCTGAAACTAATGTCAATTATACTTCAATTAAAAAAAAAAAAAAGGTTTCAAAGGCACCAAACTATAACTGATGTGTGATTCCAAAGTAAGATTTCAGAGCAGAATAAGCAGAATCGATGGAGGAAATATCTAAGAACACCATACTGTTTCAAGAAGATGCAAAGGTCAAAGGGGTGGAGGAGAGGGCATTTGCAAATAGACAGTTCTGGAGGGGGCTGCTACTTTTTAACCTTAAGTTCAATAATAAGAGCCTGGAATGAATCCCATCTGAGATCTTGCCATGGGTGTCCTAGCACGAGAGGGATGTGTAGGTACTGGAGGTAGAAGAGAGCTGCTAACTCAAAACGAGTGTGTGCTCTCCGAATCTGTCAAGGAAAGGATGTAGATTATTTTTCAGAAATAAGACATGGGCCAAGTGGGAGAGAGAGCTGTCCTGGTGATATCAGAAGCCCTACCCAAGGGGAAGGAGACAACATTCTGGGAGACAAGAGGTTTCTGTGTGGAATGGAAGGGGGATGAAGCAGCCTGTCCAGGAATGGAATGTTTTGCCTATTTTTTTTCATAGGGGTTGTAAGAGATGCATTGTACTTCCAGGACTGAGAAGCTAAAAAGAATCCAGAAAATGCCTCATGAGGGAAGAAGTCAGCTTAACCATCTACTACTCCCAGAGGGCACAGAGTCACCCAGACAAGGAACAACTCTCTCACCCTGTACCGCCACCACTACCCCAAGAAGGTTCTAAAACTATAGCCGGCAGCTTAGCAGATCAGAAGGTGAGAGTAGACTCAGCTGGAAAGAGTCATGCTCCTCTTCCCCAAAGTAGGAAGCCACCAACAAAGGATATCCAGGGAAGAAAACCAAACATTTAATTCCAAATGAGGTTTAAAGTGTTGATAAATACCTTAGATGAGATATTTAAAATTGCTGAACTGAGCCTTTGTCATTTAAAATACCAACACAATGCTTATAATTTTTAAATAAGCAGAAAATCCACTAGGGATTGGCCAAGTTTTCATAGGAGGGATAGAGGGGAAGACCACCCCTAGCCGATGTTTCAAAGAAAAAGCGAAGACAAAAATAAAGTTGCATTTTAATTATGAGTTGTGCTTATTTAACAGATCAGTTACCTATTTGCTCAACAAAGATTTGTTGAGTGCCAAGGGCGGTGATAGACAAATGAATACAATGGTGAATAAATCCTACAACAGGGCTCTTGCCTGCAAGGAGCTCATAAAGCAGAGGGATGGAATGGGGGCTGCCTTGAAATAGCCTGTTCTCCAAAGCAGATTGATACTGAGATAGAAAACACGCTTTGGGTTAGTTCATATCTGGATGTGAATTCCAACCACTCCACATACCAGCTGGAGAGAATTACCTAATTATTTTGCGCTCTAGCTTTCATCTATAAAATGAAGATCAAATGATCTGCCTTTAAAGACCGCCAAGAGGATTTAAGGAAAATGTATATGAAGTACATATGGCTAAAATCCTTTAGAATCAAACAGACAAAATTATGGATATTGCTATTAAATATCCCATCATAAAAGTTAAAATGCAAGATTTAGCAGAAAGTATTCTTCCCAAATCACTTGTGTCTCACTACTCATCTTTCTTACACTCTATAAAAAGTCCCACTCAACTGACTATAATATTTTTATTTTCTGAACTTTTATTGTATAAATAATCAGTGCCATATAATCTAGGATTTAATCATCTCATTTCCTATGCTTTAATTGTCTTCTTGCACAAAGTCTTATCTCCCAAATTATATTGTAAGAGCTCACTGAAGACAGGGCAGGCAATAACATTTTGGAGCATTTGCTAGACTACTGTAGATCTTCAGCAAATAGCATTAAACAGAAAGGACTTAAGTTTTAAAATTTGTCAGTGTCTGAAAATGCAGGCTATTCAGAGCTCCCACTGTAAGCACAAACACAAGCAAGGCAGTCTCTGTAATCTCCTCTTAAACTGGCAAATACTCTCCTGGCCAAAGCAGAAACACTTCTTGGTACCTGCAAATCACCTTCTGACTGAAGAGAAACTACTTTTGGTATTGAGGTGGGTTCCATACATTACAAAGACAGGTAGGCAGAGAATAAACTTTCTCAAACAATTCTTCAAGTTGAATTTCAACATGGAATCTTATTGAGTCTGCCGATGGCATTTTGAAAAGAATTTCATTAAATGTTGCTAACATGTCATAAGCTCCCTTAAATGGAAGGGTAATGGCTCATAACATTTGTAAGCTTTTTAATTTCATGGAATATGAGCAGCCTAATCAGGACCTATTAAAGTCAATCAACTGTGCCAAGTGGGGCTACCCACCTTTGCTTTTGTTTCTATTTTTCCTTGTGGGTACACCCCGTGAACCAGGAGGCAATAGCCCCAGTATCATTCTTTAAGGCTAACATTGGTGGGTAATATTCTCAACAACCTCTGATGAAACCATCACAGCAGCGTTTGTATGTATGGGTTGGACAGACACCTCTCAGGAAATGGCTTTTGGCTTCTGGGAAAGAGAGATTTCCCTTTCCATTTGCTTCAGCTCAGAGAGTGCAATTTTGGTAAGATTCAAAATCAGTCTTCTGACCAATGTTAGTGGAATTAATAAATGGAGATGAATATAAGGAACCTTATTTATATTTTCAATGACAATGGTACCCAAGCTACCAATCCTTCCAGATCTACCTCCAGGTTCTCTTCTATCCTTAAAGCTTTTAATTATAATAGTGTGGTTTTATAGGGCTGAAGTGCCGGGCAGTGCTCTGAGCACCGTCTTCTCATGAAATTTTTAAAATAACTGTATGATACTATAGTTACTCCATATTATGGAGAGAGAAATTAAAGCTTGAGACATCAAGTATCATGGCCCAAGTTACAAAGTGGTGAGTAGCAGAGCCAAGCTTCAAACTTCATTTTACTCTGACTTTCAATCACATGTACTTTGCTACTATGTTGTATTGCCTTCACGATCACCATGTTTCAAGATTTCCCAAGGGGATGGAGACATTTCCACATAGGGTCTAGAGGAGGGGAGGTAGGATGATAATCCAGGATACTTGAAGGCTGTAGAATCAAATAGGGAGAACTCACCCACCACCGTCAAAGAAGAATGTATACGTCAAAGTTGGAGAAGCAGAACTGAGTCTAATGAACCAGCTCAGGGCAAGGCCACAACAGAAGGATGATTTAGATGTGGGGAAAGCCAAGGGCAATTCAGAAATGGAGTAGAGGCCGAGCAAAGGCAAGCAGTATGACACTAAGACTGAACACACAGAAAGGTTAGTTACACCAAGACTGTGAACACATGGGGAAGTCAGAGTTCCACTTTTGTGCACTGCTGGTGTAGTGTGGGGCACACCAGATGGCTTGATGGAGGTGGGTAGGACCAGACAAGTTCATCATGTAAACCTTCACTGTAAAAAAACCGCAGAATGATGGACAGATAGATGGTGTCCAAATACAGTTTCTGCATTTAATTACCAATTATACAAAAGATCAGGAAAACAATTCATTTATTCTCTAGCCTGCCATTAATGACTACTGGACCAAGAAAACATAGAAATTAACAGTGTACATTCTTACACTGACTGCCATGCACACCCACTATAATACGTGAAGGTGAAGAGAGATTAGTATTCGTCTTAAAAGGAGAAGAAAATTCTATCCAAAAACACCACATGGGTGCCTGGGTGGCTCAGTCGGTTAAGCACCCAACTTTGGCTCAGGTCACGATCTCACTGTTTGTGAGTTCGAGCCCAACATCAGGCTCTGCGCTGACAGTGCGGAGCCTGCTTCCGATTCTGTGTCTCCCCGTCTCCGCCCACCGCCACCTCCCTCTTGCGTGAGCATGTGCAAGTTCTCTCTCAAAAAGAAACAAACACGACAGGGGAAAGCAACTCAAAACTCCTTATCGCACTGTAGGGGTACTACAGCAAGTATCAGTTGAGGTTGATAAGAAATGAAGCAACAGTTCACGGAATAAGAATGGTAGTGGGGTCTTGTACGTACTTTATTTGAAGAACTTGTAAGAGAAGTTGAATTTATAATGAAGAAGACAGAATCCTATCTCCAAAGGGGTTCCCAGAGGTGATTAAGCCCTAATGCCCTAAGACATCCATTACATGTAACAAATTAATTCTCTCCTATGAATCTATGATGCTACCAGCTATTCGATGAAAAGGAAGAACTGGGGACACAGTCAATCATATTTTCTGTGTTATGTAGTTTCACATCAAGAACCAGAGTTAAGAAAGGCCAGCTCTTTGGAAATCTGAAATATCTAGAGATCTTTACAACTTTATATTTGTTTCATTTTGATGGGCTCAGAATGACGAACTGGTAACTTGTAGTCTAAGCTTCTGGACAAAGTCAGAGCTATAGAACTTAAGATCTTGGGAATATCCTGGCATTTTCCCAGAGTCAGACTTATTCTGCACATGGATCCTTGGTTATTTCTAAACAGATACTGTAATAACATTCTAACAGAAGGCATGGCCAGGGAAAAGTAATGGTGTAGTGGAAGACGAGTGCCTTGGGGAAAATAATGGCTTCCGAAGGAAGCTGTGACTATGTGAGGCAAGCCTAGAGAACAGAGGCCATCTGAAAGGGACTAAGGAATGGCCAGACAGCAGTTGGCAGCAAAAGGAAATAAGATGCTCTCCTTTTCACGCAACTGGCAAGGTTCCTGCATGTTTCTATGGGTTGGAGGGAAAGCAGGTCAGGTAAACAGCACCGGCTTACATCTAAGTACCATTTACCATCCAAGGTAATATGCATCCCAGTTGAGAATATGGGTGGTCACGACAACATGGGTTACAATGTCAGGGGTGTGTTCTCCATTAACCCTTGTATTTGCTCATCTCTAAAGAGAGGATCAAAATGATAGGTTCCTTCTACGGTTACTATAAAGAATAAAATATAATTTTACATTAGAACTGTGGCCGTTAGCTATTACAACATGAGGGCCTAAACACATTAAATTCAAACTCAGCACACATATATGGGCAATTACTATGGGCAGAAATCTCTGCTAGGTGATTTGGTACCTATTAGTTCGCTTAATCTCCAGAACAGCAAATCTTTTAATATGTATTAAAGTTACAGATATTCAATATTAGAAGAACACAGTGAAACCTTGCATATCCTCAGCAATACTAAAATTGTCTAACCACTCTCAAATTCCTGGTAGCAATTTGTTAGTTCCTCAACAGAATACTCCAGGCATCTGTAGAGTCTTTTATTCCTCTACTTAGCCTAGCCTCAGTGGTTTTCCTGGCCTTAAGTTTATTGTGTAAGGTTGTGTACATGAAGCCACGGATACTATACTTTGTGGTGGTGTTAAGGACTTTTCAGGGGTGATTTTCAAGTAGATGCACTTTTTGCCTGCCATATGAGCCAACTTAAAAGTCAAAACCAGGTAACCTGCCCATATAATCCACATTGCTGGATTCCACACGATAATGAGCCCAGGGGCCAGCTGGGGTTGTAGGAACCCTGACAGAAACAGTTCCCACTACTTCACCCACAGAGGGTGGGTAATTGTCTTGCACAATCCAGCTGGCACTGGCCATCTTTATATACTAACTCTGATACAATGTCAAATTTGGTTTTCTTTTCATTAAACTTCTTCCTGTATCTCCCTAACCAGAGTGCTGCTTGGATATGATGAAAGAAACATTTTGTGATGCAGTGAACTCTTTGTGGCAACAGTCAAAAGCATGGGGAGGATTCCACGTCTCAGGAAACTCACACGGGAAGACAAGAAAAACATTATTGAGAATGCTGAGAAATAAATGAAAAACCTCTGTTAACAACAGAAACGAGAAACAAACATTGAAACTATACATCCATCCAATGATATGAGTATTCATGTATTTCTCAACTATTAATGGGGGTGGTACTTAAGGAGAATTCATCGTTCTGTAACATTACTCTCATATTTCTTAACATAACTGTCGGAGCCTTAACAGAGTGCTAAAACCAATCTACACAGTTTAAAATTGGAAAACTGCAATTATCGGGCCATCTGTACTTATCTATTACTGTAGAGATGTTACTTTTTATTTCCAGGACTCTGGTGTTACAAAATGAAAGCTGTGGCTTACGAGGTAGAGAGAAATCTACCTTATTGCACAAAACAAGGGGGAAAAAACAGAGTCGTCTACTTGTCTCATTTTTTTTCAACATGTTTTTTTTTTTTTTTTTAAATCAGCCTGCTGGTTCTTCTTCTACTTTCTCCAAAATGCAACAAGTACATCTGCAAAATATTTATTAGTCTTAAAAGCCTCATTTACTTGGTGGACCATTTGGTATTTGCCTAGAGGCAGAATCACTGCTGATAAAAACAGAATCATTCATGGAAATGGAACGTCCTACACTCATAATTTAGGCAACTGCCATTTAAACATCACTGGTGATAATTTACCGAGCACTGCATCAAAAAGGCTATGCTCAGCTGCTGATGGGGATCAAAGAATCAAAGTAAGAGGAAGTAGTTGCTTGTATCTTCATATGGCAAAAAGGCATTTTTTTTCCAGCCTCAGAAATTATGTCTCCTGAAAAATTATCACCGTTTATGACAAATGAACATTTTTTTTTTTTAAATTGAGACTAGCAGTGTAACATATCCACTGCAATTATAAAGTGCTGGGTATGACAAAAGTTGTCAGGAGAGGAGTATGTTTTGATTGAGGCAATTTTTTTTAAGTGATATTTTTGCCAACCCTTTCGGAGTGAAGAACAATAAAACTTTTATGAATGCATTACAGTCTTCTTCCTTACGGTTTGCTCCTCTCTCCATCATACTCCCCAAAACTTAGCAAATATCATTGGCTAAGAGATGCCACCTAGCTCAAGTAGGACTCTTCCTACCATTAAAGGAACATAAACCAAACCACAGGAGACTCTGGTGCCCTCTTAAATGTTGTTTATGAGATAAGCACGAAACATCCCTGCACTGACTAGTCATTATCGGCTGCTGGGATGTTCGTGAAACCAGGAGTCAGACAACGCTGATATGCCATAGTGATGATGAAGAGAAGCTCAAAGATTTGAAGGGCTGGAAGGGCTAATTTCATTCTCTTAAAACTTTCCTGTCTGTAACACACAGCTCCACTCTTGGGAGCTCACATTGGCCTGTGGATGGCATGAATCAAGACGTACAGCAGGGCCAAACTGCAAAGTAGGGGAAGAAGGGCTTTTAGTACCTTTCATACCACTCTTATCTCTTGCACCTAGTTGGCCCCACTTGCCTGTAGCCTCATGCCACATAGCCGTTCATGTCCTCATCTACATAACAGAATATGTGGCGTGTGGCTGGTTCAGGCAATCAATCTATAAGGCCCCATAAAAGAGAACTTGTCTTTGTCTCTCTACCTGAGATGAGAAGCTTTTAGAGAGTCTTTGAGCCAGCAGTATCCTAAGAAAACATCCATTCACTTACTTAAACACACCCACACACAATCACACAATCTGCTTTACTTCCCTGGGGCATGCACTAGTCTAGAAACAGGGATGCAATGGGAAACAAAGCATAAAATAAGTTATTATACTGAAAGTTTATATAGTTCTCTACCCAGGTACTGTTCTATAAGCAGCAAAATTTACATAATTATTTGAAAGAAATGAACTCCTATGATCCTGTAATACATTTATGAGGTAGTGCTATTCCTATGCCCATTTTATAAATGAAGAAAGTGAAGCAGAGAAAAGGTCAAAGAATTTGCTCAGGAGTCAGGATTTTATTCCAGGAAGGTGGTGTTCCAGAGCCTGCTCTTAAATATCCCTCAGTAAGTGCCTTTCGATGTCCCTGCCATCATGGAGATTATAAAGTAATAGCGGTGGCAAAGAGGTTAAGTATATAAATATATAATTATATGACAGAATACATATAATATAAAGATAGAAATAGATATACCTGTGTAATTCATATGATAACACCATGAGGAAAACAAAGCTAGTAGGTAAGGGATATATTCTTGACAGAGTGATCAAGGAAGGTATCCATGAGAAAGTGCCATCTGAGCAGAGACCTAGCTGAAGCAAGGCCAGGTTTTCATCCAGTCTGGTAGTTCTCCGACTGTGGTCTGTGGAACCCTCCTGGCACGTAGGCATCGTGCGGCTGGTGACAGGGACACTGGGTAGGTAAGAAAACAGGCTGCAGGGCTCCAGCCATGGCACAGACATCGCAGCTGAACTTCCATCTTGTCTGGATTTGGGGGTTTCAGAGAAATTTGGCTTATAAAAAGATTCCATGACTTAAAAAAATAATTATAGAAAACCACTGATCATGTCCAACCTCTTTAGCTCACAGATAAAGAACTGAGGGCTCAGTGATGATCAGCAGGACAGTTAAGAAGAAAATTCACATTCCTTAAATTGGAATCTGGTGTACTTTCTAGAACACCGAACTGCCAGCCTTAACTCACCTTCCTATCCAGGACATTGTATAGTCTCTGGAGGGTAAATGTAGAGGGTTTCATCCAACAGGCTGTGTCTCTCTGTTTGGAAACTCCATAATCAAACTCCAGGCTTAGCAAGAGGAAGTACATAGGTGCTCTAGTTTGTCTCACGTATTTTATTACACTGTCTCCACCTCTGCCTTCTATTCGAGTTTATATTTTTCCTGATCTTAACCCATTATAGCTGTTGTTACTATGTTACTGTTAGTTATGAGCTACCTCAAATCCTTGCAGAAGTTTGCATGCACGTGGGGAGAAGGAATATTTGCAGTAGGGCGTTGGCGTGAATATACATTTCTGAGTCTTTGAATTAATGAGATGTGCATGGTGGACCTGTGGGCATCACAACAGGCAGTAAGAAAGAATTTGGGGCAGCCTCCCTGACCAATGACCCTCAAGTCATACAATCAGATGTTCTTAGCCAGATTGTATGTGAAGTTTGGAACTACTTCTACTAAAAATGGCCATTACGGTTCTAAGGAACATCTGACCAAAGCCCTCAGTAACTCTTATATTTACAGCATGACCTTCATTTAAGAAAAGTATACACAGTCAATCGCTCCCAAATTAAAGGAAGAACATGAACCCTATCAGCCCATTTTAATTCTACGGCAACCAAAAGCCTCCGAGTAACTATCTCTGTTTCCCAGGATAAACAAACAAACACACCAACCATAGTATTAAGCATCGATCTACTCAAGACTGTTTGTCTGCTTTAAAAAAAAAAAAATGAGTAAGCAGCTGGTTCACACTATTGTCCACAACAAATTACAACACACAAAAAGAGAGATACATTTCGGGAACGGCAATCAGCTTCCCAGTGCAGATGGGCTTATAGATGACCCTTCCATCTTTTAATAATCTCCATAATTTATGTGTGAACAAAGAAATGCAAAGATGCCTTATGCACCCCTCTGACTTAGTACAAATCACTTTTATTTACTCGGGCAATACTTCATGGTCCAGTTAACTTCTTAATTAAAGACAGCAAGATGCTCATGTTCCATGCAAGTGGCATGGAAAATACTGTTTTATGTGCAATATGTTCAGCTGGGAGTTGAAGCTGTTTTGCTTGCTGAGGAGAAACCACTGCAGCTTTCATTTGGTTCCTCAACTAACCAGAGACATGGCTCTTCTCGTCGCAACTAAATTGTAACAGAGCCTCTTCAGACAAAGCTTGTACTTGTCTGCCATCCCACATTCGGCCACCCCCCACCTTTTCTTTGTCTCAGGCAGAGAATGCTGGATCCAAATTTTCAACTTTCTTTTCCCAATCTGCCTCTTCCCCAGTAATGCTCTGTAGTGGTCAGAGAATAGAGACCCAAAGAAAGCATGCTCTAGGAGTCTCAGGGAGGGGAGAGTGTGGCTGTAGCAGGCCAGAGCCTCAGCCTCCAGAAGCTCTGATGCTGCTCTCCTTTGCCGCTGCACTTGCATATGATTTCAAAACCCCCAGGAGCCAGACTGCTTGGGGAAACTGGGGCACAGAAGAGAACCAAAACAAAAAAGAAATATTAAGGAACAGTGAATCATAAATGACTAAGGATCTTAAGAAGCCAACCTAATTTCTGAACTCTGCATGGCAAGATTTATACATTCTCTATTCCGTAAACCAAGGGCTGTACCCTCAAGGGACTTCAGAGCCCCATCATATAAATAAATGCCTTAAAGCAGTTTGGGTATTATACAATAGTGCCTGGTGGAGACTGTGGCAAACCAGAGAACAAATGTCCATCTGAAGAAGGCAACTTCTACTCAGCCCCAGCCCTTAGAAATATCAAACTACTCTGCCAAATGTCTTTTAAACAAGAATTAGAAAATGTAGATTTTTTTTTTTAAAAAATGTGTAATCTTCAAACATTTAAATATGATAAAAATTCATATTAAGAGAAAAAAAATACTGTGTGAGGTAAATAAACTAGATCTATGAGCTGGATTCAGGGTACAACTTCTGTCATAGGTTTTCATACCAACAGCTTACTTGATAGTTCACAAGGTGGGTCACTGAAGTTACTTCATTTAACTCTCATAGATTTCTGAAGTAGAGAATATTATCTCAGTGATGAGATCAGCTATAATTAAGTCTGGTCTTATTGCATTATCCACTGTTGTCTCCAGTTCGTTCGTTCGTTCGTTCCTTCCTTCCTCCTCCCTCCCTTTCTTTCTTTTAGAGCTTTATATTCCCTCCAGAACTTAACATACCTTCCAGAAAGTTATTCCCCATGAGAGGGAAATGGCCAGCATCACTCAACTTATTGTACTGAACAGTGTCATGAGAAAATAATTTACCATAAAAATAGTGTGTTGATATAGAAGAAGACTAATATTCTGGATTTTTATTCTGACTTTGGCTTGGTAGAACTTGGGTACATCCCTACCTCCTTTCTGAGCCTTTGGGACTCCATCCATTAAATGCAGTGATGGTCTAACTGACCTCTTAGGGGCTTCAACTTCCACCCCAGATAGATCTTGGGAATTCTAGCTGGCGGAAAAACTCTTAATTCATATAATACTAAAATCAGAATGGAATTAAAAAAAAAAAACTCATCTTTCCATAAAACAAGGAGATGAAAGATCCAAATGTAGAAGTCCACAGTGAGAATGACCAGCTCAGACTTTCAAGGAGAATGCAGTATTTTCTCAACTTTCATGAATATTGACAAGGTGGTATACCCTCAAAGCCCATTTTATACGTGGAGTTCAGACTTTAATATGAACCAACACTTAGCCTGATTTTTGTACAACACCAGTGTTTGTGTTTTAATATTTAAATATTTTATTACATTTGGCTCTTTATAGATCATAAAATGAGTGGAAATGTCATTACTGGATCAAAATGTATAAGCATTTGTAAGGTAATTGATATGTGCTATAAAAGTATTTTTTTTCGGAAAGGGTGGACAAAGAAAAAATAAAGACTGTGCCAGTACTAAAACAATTTAAGCAGAAGATGAGAAACAAATGAATTGAACATTGGAAGAGTATAATTCACTGAAGGAAAAAATTAAAATTAAAAGCTATTTAACAGGAAATAGATTTCCTTGGAGGGCAATGAGTTTGTCATTAAGATGACATTTGAGAAGAGGAGGAAAGACCATCTGGTTCAGAGCAAGTTCAAACATCAGGTGATATGCGGGCCACATGACAATGATGCTGGTGGTGGAAATTACTGTCACCGTCATGGTCATCATCACTGTCGTCATCATCATCAGCAACGGGTGAGAGCAGGAGTCGCCATTCCTGGAACACTTACTTCACTACAAGTTCTGTGTTAGGCACTTCACAAACATTATCTTACTTGCAACCACCATGATGTAGCCATGAATACCAATGTTACAAGCAAGAAAACAAGAATTTGCCAAATTACGAAGGTTCTCAAAGATCACTCATCTGTCAAATGGTAGCACTTGCTGCCATCCAAGTTCAACAATATAGCACAGGGGTTTAGCCATGGTGTGATACCGTCTCTTGGAACAGGCAACTTTTAAGAACCACATTTAGTTTTGATATCATAATTCTACACACAGGTTTTAGTAAGTAAAGACATCTTAAAAATATGCGAGTTTTTATAGGATAAGGAAATTTAAAAGACATATAAATCTCAAGTCTAATATAATAATTTTCTACTTTATTCTCTTAAAGTAAACTAATTATTTATCTTCCTCCAACTTCTTTTTCTGCCTCTCCTCTCCTAAACTTCTAAATTCCATATAGTAATGGGCTAGGACCCCTATGCCCAGCCCAAGTATAGTTGGAAGTGAGTATAGAAATAAATTCACTTAAAAAAAAAAAAAGAAAGAAAGAAATTCACTTGCAACTTTCCCATTGCTGTAGGCCTGGCGCAACATACTTATAAGAGTAGCTACCCAGAGTAGCTAGTGTCCCTTCCTTTGTCACTTCACGGGAAGTTATGTAAAAGCACCATCTAGTTGCATCACTCTGCAAAGTAAGATGAGCAGTCTCTCCAAAGTAGGGATCTGCTACTTTTGTCCAAATTGATTCTTTGTGGTTAAAGATTTCCTTAGTATTAGTTCATTCAACCTATCTACTAGTAGCACTTACCAAAACTTTGTAACTGTATTTACCAATTAAAAAGAAGCCTATCAAACACAACACTCAAAAAACAAATACTCCAGTAAATAAACGAGCAGAAGATATGAGCATACACTTTTCCAAAGACATCCAGATGGCTAACAGACACATAACAAGATGCTCAACATCACTCATTATCAGGGTAATACAAATCACAACCACAATGAGATACCACCTCACACCTGTTAGAATGGCTAAAATTAACAACTCAGGCAACAATAAATGTTGATGAGTGTGGGGCGAACACTTTTGCACTGTTGGTGGGAATGCAAACTGGTTTAGCCACTTTGGAGAACAGTATGGAGATTCCTCAAAAAATTAAAAATAGAACTACCTTATGACCCAGCAACTGCACTACTAGGTATTTATCTAACGGATACAAACATGCTGATTTGAAGGGGCACATGCTCCCCAATAGCCAGCACTATTAGCATACGGCAATACTACTGACAACAACCAAAGTATGGAAAGAGCACAAATGTCCATTGAATTATGAATGGATAAAGCAGCTGTGGTATATATACACAATAGAATATACTTGGTTATCAAAAAGAATGGAATCTTGCCATTTGCAATTATGTGGATGGAACTAGAGTGTATTATCCTAAGCAAAACCAGCAGGATGAGAAAGACAAATATCATATGATTTCATTCATGTGGGATTCGGGATACAAAACAGATGAACATAGGGGAAGGGAAGGAAAAACAAGATAAAAATGGAGAGGGAGGCAAACCATAAGAGATTCTTAAAGAGAACTAAGGGTTGCTAGAGGGGAGGTAGGTGGGGGGGAATGGGCTAAATGGGTGGTGGGCATTAAGGAGGACACTTGTTGGGATGAGCACTGGGTGTTACATGTACGTGATGAATCAGTAGATTCTACTCCTGAAATCATTATTACACTATATGTTAACTAACATGGATTTAAATATAATTAAAAAGAAAAAAAGTACCATCATGTTGAAATGGTCATTTAAACGCAGAATTTTTTTGGCAGTATATCCTTTAACTTTACAAAATTCTGTGCTAATGCATTCAAGTAGTATTTCTAGAGACAGGCTGGTCTTTGGATGTCATGGTAGAATAGTTAATTTAGTGTGTGCCCTTTTCAATCTATTTTCTGAGTGGCACAATACTTACAGAAGCTATGCATCCATGTGGCTAATGCTAGCATGTCCTGGGACTTTCATTTAATTCCCAGTTGCAAGTTTTTGTAGGGATGAACATTTTCTCATTAATTTATCTTCCAAAGTGATTGCTATCACACTAATCAATTTGTAGTGACTTTACAGGGTTGCAACCTTCAATAATGAAATTGGATACAGTATTGAACGTTGTGTGGATTGCTTAACCAATCCCAATTCCTTTCAGATCAATGAAACACAAAAGCAATACTTCCATTAGTTATCCTCACTTAGAGGGGTTGAGTAATCTTCTTCAACAGGGCACTGATCTCTTTTCAATGGGCAGAAGAAATAAAGGCAGGTGTAATCTACAGGGAAATGATACTGCAGATACTTCTTCTGAAAAGACCCTCCCAGGGGTGGCTGAAGCAATAGTCAGGTGCATCAGCAAAAAACCAATAAGCTGAAACTGCCAGAATGGAGAAAGGAAGGGAAGTTGCTACGTGTGAGGTTCATGTGAGTGCCCTGCAAGGTTACAACTCAGTAGGTATGGCAAAGTCTATTGGTTGCCTATCCAACAGGCCTTCCACACATTCCTTGCTACCAGAACCCCAGTTTTGTTCAGCGGGCAATTACCCCTGTGCTTGAAAGAAGGGGAGCCCTATAGATTAAGTCACCAGCTTCGGATATCACTCTCCTGCCTTTTGGATCTAGCATATCTGCTTTTACTTTTTGTGAAAATCCAAACAGATACCGATTCTACCTTGGATGCCATGCTTAGTGTGTTATTCTCTAGTCCCTTCTCAGTGCTCTGATATCATCCAAAAGGGAAATACTCAAGGTCTATGCCCTGAACCACTTCCACTATCTCTCCCCAGCCAACCAAGACAAAGCAATTGCAGGCAAGCAAACACACACACACACACACACACACACACACACACACACACACACACAATCTTCTTTAAGTTGAATATTAAATAAATGGTTGAAAGATCTTGATAAAGTGATGTGGACAATGTATTCTTAAAATTATTCAGATACACAAATTGTATTATTCCATTTAAGTAAAGTTCTAAGAAATGCAAAGCAATGTGCAGGACAGAAAGCATATTGGTAGTTGGTTGAGGGACTATGAAGGGGTAAGGGAGAAACTCTTAGGGGTGAAAGATATATTCATTATCTTCATTGTGGTGATGACTTCATGTGTGTGTGTGTGTGTGTGTGTGTGTGTGTGTATATATATATATATGCAAAAACACTTCAATGTACACACTTTAAATAAGTGTAGTTTATTCTATATCAATTACGCTTCAAAAAAGCTCTTAAACTATTAAAAATTATTTAGATACAGAAAATTTACTGTTAATATATTATTTGGAAGAAAAAAGGTACAAAAGAATATGCAAAGTATGGTTTTATTTAAAAAATATACTTGTAGGAAATGCCTAAAAATGTACACTGAACTGATATTTTAAAAAAAAGTTTTTTTTAACGTTTATTCACTTTTTGAGAGACAGAGACAGAGCATGAGCAGGGGAGGGGAAGAGAGAGAGAGGGAGACACAGAATCCAAAGCAGGCTCCAGGCTCTGAGCTGTCAGCACAGAGCCCAACGCAGGGCTTGAACCAACAAACTGTGAGATCATGACCTGAGCCGAAGTCAGATGCTTAACAGACTGAGCCACCCAGGTATGCCTAACCTTGTGTTTTTCAAAAAAATGTTTACTCATGTATTTTTGAGAGAGACAGAAAGCACAAATGGGGGAGGGGCAGAGAGAGAGGGAGAGAGAGGGAATCCCAAGCAGGCTCTGCACATTCAGTGTGGAGCCAGATGGGGGCTCAAACCCACAAACCGTGACATCATGACCTGAGCTGAAGTTGAGCACTTACCTGACTGAGTCACCCGGCTGCCCTGGTATGCAAAAACTGTTAAGAGTGCTTCCTCTGCAAGACAGATTTAAGTGATACTTTATTCGGAATGATTTATTATTCAATTTTACAAATATCTACTGAGCATATACCATGTGCTGGAAATAGCAATAGGGTTAGGGAATATAGTGGGGAAAATCTGCACAATCTCCTGCTCTTCCTAATTTATATTCTTAAGTAAGAAAGAATGTCAAATGATGACAGTTACAAGGAGGAAAAAAAAAAAAACAGGGTGATGTTTCACATATGCTGTTACACTAAATGAGGAAGGTCTTTCTAAAATGGCAACATGTGAACTGTGAACAGGATGACCAGAAGGAGCCCTCTATGGAAAACATCCAGGAGAGAATTTTCTAGGCCTTCATGAGGAGTCAGGAGTTTATTCCGGGTGCAATGGCAAGAGGATGGAGAATCCTTTGGGAAGAGGTGGAGAGACTTGACATTTTGAAACATCCACTTTGGCTACAATGTAGATGTGAGGCTAAGAGAGAAAGGTAGCAGAGAGAGATGGACATTGCAAGGGTGTAGGTGAAGGAGGATAGGATGATGGCCGCAACCTGCAGGTAGCGCGTGACGGAGAAGAATAGGTACGGGCACTGCTTCAGCAACAGCTCATGTGATCTACGGACAGATTTTGTTATATTTGCATATCTGTAGGTCTTTCTTTTCTTCAGTGAGAAGATATTTATTCTGTTGTCAGAATAGCTAAAGAGCTCTATTCACTATTTATTTTTTGAAAGGAGAATACTTTCTAAGGACAATGAAAGACAGTCAATTCTGACACTCGGGTTTCCTTAAGTGATGACAAGAAAGCATGGAATTTAGCTCACTGATTTTTCAATATTAAAATAAGACTTTTGAGGTTATCATTACTTTTTAAGCTTTCTGTCAAGTATATCTTTGAGTTGGTATCATATGGCCATTGATTTTCAGATACGCTGGCTAAAAAATTTGCAAAAAGTTCAATTCCTGCACGTGGGCCTAAGAGATGTACCTGTATCCCCTTTCAAGTCTTCTGAAACACGCTTTTCAATTCCTTTATATGACTCTAATTCTACACCAAGGAAACTTATGTCAGGATATTTTATGCAAAAAATCAATTATTCTACCCATGATCTTAAAATCTGCTCTCTTGGGGCACCTGGGTGGTTCAGTTGGTTAAGCGTCTGACTTTGGCTCAGGTCATGATCTCACAGTTCATGAGTTGGAGCCCCACATCGGACTCTGTGCTGACAGATCAGAGACTGAAGCCTGCTTTGGATTCTGTGTCTCCCTTTCTCTTTGCCCCTCCCCGACTCGCACTCTGTCTCTCAAAAATAAATAATAAAATAAAATAAAATAAAATAAAATAAAATAAAATAAAATAAAATATTAAATAAAATAAAATATTAAATAAAATATTAAAAACATTTAAAAAATCTGCTCTCTTGCACCATATGTTGCTTAGCCAGATCATTTATATATTTACAGAAATATCACTAATATAGAAGGCTTGGCAAGCTTTATCCTACAGGCTATTTTTTGGTGGCCCTCAAGGTAAGAACATTGTTTCATTTTCAAAGAGTTGTAAAGAAGAAAAAAAAAACCAGAAGTCTAAAATATTTAAATATCTGGCCCTTTACAAATAAAGAGGTCATCACCAGTAGAAGGAAATTATAAGTCAAAACTAGTGACTTAAAAAGTTTAATCCAGAATAAGAAGATCGGTACACACACACACACACACACACACACACACACACACACACACACACTGAAATATTATGCAGCCATAAAAAGAATGAGATCATGCCATTTGTGACAACATAGATGGACTTAAGAGGGTATTCTGCTTAGTGAGCTAAGTCAGATGAGAAAGACAAATACCATATGATTTCACTCAGATGTGAAATCTGAAAAAAACAAATGATTAAACAAACTAACAAAAAACCAAATCATACCTATAAATACAGAGAACAACTCCGTTTGCCAGAAAGCCAGTGAGTCAGGATGGGCAAAATGAGTGAAAGGGATTAGAAGATACAGGCTTCCAGTTATGGAATGAGTAAGCCACAGGAATAAAAAATACAGCATAAACAATATAGTCAATGATATTATAATAATGTTGTACAGTGTCAGATGGTAGATACACTTGTTCTGAACATAGAGTAATATATAAGCTTGTTGAATCACTTTTTTTAACCTGAAACTAATAGAACATTGTGCCAACAATACTCAAAACAAGTTTAATACAGGTAAGATTAATCTAAAGTACAACTAGTAACTCAAAAGATGATTTAACCAACTTGCCAGGCTGAGAGAAATAAATACAGATCGAAGCAATGCTTCTAAGAGTGATTTCTTAAATGCTGGAAATTGACTATTTCCATTCAGTTCAACGTGGAATCATCACTCAGCCCTCCTTATTATAATCTTATCTCATGATTCCTTCTAGGATGCAATTTCTTCAAAGATGAGAGATACTATAAATACAGTACTCTTTGTACTTTAGTGCTAACTCAGTGTGCTATGAGTTCCAGTTAAATTTTATAATCACTGATTGGGTTGCTGAAGTGATTTTCTCTTTTTGATAATTTTAACATCACGACTCCCTCCGTTTTACTAGGCACACAAAGAAGTAAACTTATTGGCAATTCAGTAGTTGCATCCAGTTTAACAGAATTCAGTAGTTTAGACAGCATTCAGATAAAAGTACCCACTGCATAAAGTTGCTGAATTTCATTAATTATGCCCATTGATGCACGCCATGCAAATAACACTTTGGGGAGCTTTCACATTACTCTTTGTTTGCAGGTGGGCATGAACCAATCCCAGAAGAGCAAATGCATTAACAATCCTTTTCAGACAGCAAATTCCACCATCCCACCAAAAAGACGAACACAGAAACAAAGCCAAAGAAACAACTGAGAAGAAAAAAACACTCAAAAGCAAAAATTAATTCTGATCGTATTGCTTAATAAAAGCAAACCAGAAATCACTTCTATCGTGACAAAAGTAACAGATGAGAGAAAAAGCTTAAGTAGGAGACTCTGGTTAATAGAAACATTTTGGAATTCGATTTCCTGCACTGGAGTCCCTGGTCTACTACTTCGTAAGTGTGTGGCTTTGAACACAGTACCTCACTCAGGCTCAATTCTTGAATCTGTAAAATTGAGGTGACAATAATTGCCAACCCTATGGACAAATCTGTGGATTAAATTAGGTAATGGTAATGCCTGCAAAGCAGCAAAGTACATGGAACAGAGAGCATTAATACCAGATTAATACCAGACCAGAGTAATTAGTACCATTTCAGAGCATGGTTGCTGATTACCGAATTGATTCTAACCAACCTTGGCTACCTTGTCCAAATTCTTAATGAAAAACAAAATTCTAGTTCTTTACTTCTGTGTTTCTAAAGATAGTATCTAAAGCACTTGGCAATTAAAAAATGATAGCAATACTTTTGGGATTTGTATAGTACCTAGAGCACATCCACATTTATTTTCTTGGCTTATTTGCAGCAGAATCTAGAAAAGTTCATTAACAGAGGTTATTACCCTCTTTTTGGCAGGAATAAAGAAAGGCTCGGAGAGGTCATCATCATCGTTTACGGTACCACAGCAAGTGCTTATGCTTGAGACTTCAGATATGAGCATATCTCACTACCTATATTATCATTCCTTCCCATAATCCTCTATACTCTGCTGATGGCTGATGATAAATTTCCCCAGATCTAGAGTCAAGAAAAACAACCATTCCTTTTTCCTGCAGCAGAAACTTACTGGTCGGGACTGGATTTCTTTGGCGTAGAGAGGTTGCAAGAATTCGGAGTCTCCTTCTAGTTTTAGACCTTTGTCTGTGATTCTCAAGTTCCCCATTCCATCCTGAAATAGAAGCAGAGAGATAACATAGAAAATGCAATTAGCCAATATTTCGAAAAAACCTCAGGCTTTCAAAAACGTAAACAAAGTATTGCCCCCTTTTTTTTGAGAGGGTGAAATGAGAGGAGGTCCAATAAAACACTAGGAAGTATTGTTCAATGCAATTATGCATATTACCCTCTTTGCTCACTTATTCTGAGAAAATTCTATTCCAAGCAATCTGTAATGCCCCTAGTCATTTACTAGCACAGATGAAGGAAGCCCTTTTGCTAGGGAGTGCAGAAAGAAGGGAGCCAGGAAGTGAGTGGGATAGAAGAAAAAGATAATTCCTCAGGTTAAAGAAAAAGGTCCAGTTTCCAAAACTTTATGCAGAAATTGTTAACTGGTAGCCTCATGGTCAAATCCAGTTTTTGGACAGGGTATGTTTTTCTCACAAAATATTTAAGAAGTCAAATTAGTTACCAACATTTTTACCAATATTTTATTATGGAGATATTAAAATGTATACAAATATAGAAAGTGTAAATAGCACACACCTGTGTACCTGTCATTTGTCTTCAACAATGATCCATTTATGGCTATCATTATTACTTTACCCACCACACTCATCTCATTTGGTTAAATATAACCATCACTACCACCATCACAACAAAAAATAAATAAAATCATTAATATCATTTAATGCTCAGTGTCAATGTTCAAATTTCATTCATTTAAATTTTCTCTCCTTACATTTGCTTATTTGGATCAAGTTCCCTGCTGTAATTAGTTGGTACATGAAATACTAGGTCATCTTCTGAAAGTCTCCTAAGTCAGTCAGTTTCTCTCTCACATCCATACACATATACATACTTTATTCGATAAAGAAAACATATCATTTTTGTGATAGCATTGCCCAGAGTTTACATTTTGTTGAGCATTCCCATAATTTCACACAATGTGTTCTTCTGTCTCCTGTATTACCTATAAATTGGTAGTTAGATCAAGAGGCTTGAGAACTCAGTTTTATAGGAAGAACACATTCTAAGAAATGGAATATATTAGTATTCTGTTGCTACTATCACAAATAACCATGAACTCAGTGGCTTAAAACAACACAAATTCATTATCTTACAGTTTTGTACATGTCTGATTCAGGACTCAAAGGGCAAAAATCAAGGTGCCAGCAGGTCTGTTGCACCCCTTCCTGGAGGTTTTAAGGGAGAATCCAGTTCTTAACTTTTTCTAGGTTCTTGAGGCTGCCCACACTCCTGGGCTCATGGCCTCTTTCATCTTCAAAGTTCACATTGACTGGATGACTCTGACAATGAATCTTCCACCTCCCTCTTCCACTTTTAAAGATCCTTGCAATTTCACTGAGCACACCTAGATAATTCAGGACAATCTCTTCATTTTATTTATTTATTTATTTTTTTAATTTTTTTTTCAACGTTTATTTATTTTTGGGACAGAGAGAGACAGAGCATGAACGGGGGAGGGGCAGAGAGAGAGGGAGACACAGAATCGGAAACAGGCTCCAGGCTCCGAGCCATCAGCCCAGAGCCCGACGCGGGGCTCGAACCCACGGACCGCGAGATCGTGACCTGGCTGAAGTCGGACGCTTAACCGACTGTGCCACCCAGGCGCCCCAATCTCTTCATTTTAAAGTCATCTGATTAGCAACCATAATTCTATCCATAATGTTAATTCTCTTTTGCCATGCAATGTGACATATTCAGTGGTTTTGAGATGGGGACAATGACATCTTTGAACTGGAGGGTATTTTTCTAATACATGCTCTGTCAGGAGACATACAATGTCTTCCACGGTGATGTCATCAGCCACTGGTGATCTTTGCCCAGAGGATCTATTACTTCACTAGAGATTTCAAATTGGTGATAAACTAATTCTATTATTTCTTAATTTATTCGTTGGGGTATTCTATTAGGAAAAAGTGCATTTCATCAACTGTTACCCTAAATTATGGTTTACAAAAACCTGAAAGGTGCTTGATTTTTCCTCCTTTATTTATTGATCCTCAAAATATTGGTCACCTAGTATCCTCCAAAGATAACCAATGAGTGCTTTTTTCTTTTCTAAGAATCATTATGGACATTTTACTTGCGTCATTCCAGTGTAGTTTTTATTGTTATTGAAGTTCTAACTGTGCTACCCTTGCTCAGCAGGAATCTCTTCAAGTTGGTGTCTAGGTCATTTTAATATGACCCAGTAGTCTTTGATGGACCTTATGCTTCTGGTATGACAAAATGATCTAGAGTTATTTCACAGAACATCCTGTCCCAGGCCTGGAACCAGTCATTTCTACTAAGAACACCTGTGGCAGCTTTTTGTAGTAAGTAGTAATTAGAAACCACAAACTGAGAGCTTCGGGTGCTCATTGCTACTGGGTTGATCCTTGTTTCTGTGGACAGAGCTGGAGAATAAGTTCTGAATGTTGTTTTTTTTAATAAAATAAACTACAAATTCTCATTAAACTTCAATTCAAATTTAGGACTTGAATGTTTCCATTGAATCTCATAGATGTGACAATGTTATTACCTTTCTTTCAAACCAAAAATCTGTGTTCTCAGTAACAAGAAAATGATTACTCATTTGATTTAACCCACAATATACAGTCACTACTATTCTAACATGATTAAGCAGAGCAATTTAAAATTTGTCTTAAAACAACTCTACAGCACATCCTACTAGGAAGGTACGGTCAAATGACTGGATTTCAAAACCACTTGAAACAATTCCATTATGTATAGTTAGGTTATGCCACCAACCTGCTGTCTGGTAAGGTTTAATCATTTCATTCCCCACCACCTTTCAATTTTTCATGAATGTTTTAAGGTTCAATTTTGTATTATAGTTCTGTGAACTGTTCAGTGGGACCAAAGTCAAATCTACAAAACAACATGTATTCAAAGAAGTCTAGCTTCTTTCCTTGTCCTTCCACCATGTTTCCTTTTTTCCAAATAAGTGTGGGTGTGTATCTGTATCACTCAGTGTTCTCCAGGGAAACAGAACGAACACACACACACACACACACACACACACACACACACACACACACTCATTTTAAAGAGCTGGCTTTAGCAATTGTGGAGGCTGACAAGTTTCAATATCTGCAGTTAGCAAGCCAGAGACCCATTTTATTTATTTATTTATTTATTTTTTTTTTTAAATTTTTTTTTCAACGTTTATTTATTTTTGGGACAGAGAGAGACAGAGCATGAACGCGGGAGGGGCAGAGAGAGAGGGAGACACAGAATCGGAAACAGGCTCCAGGCTCCGAGCCATCAGCCCAGAGCCCGACGCGGGGCTCAAACTCACGGACCGCGAGATCGTGACCTGGCTGAAGTCGGACGCTCAACCGACTGCGCCACCCAGGCGCCCCAGAGACCCATTTTAAAAAAACAATATACACATACATATATAAAAACACACATACACACACACATACTTTTTAAAAATGTATTCCTGGGGCGCCTGGGTGGCGCAGTCGGTCGAGCGTCCGACTTCAGCCAGGTCACGATCTCGCGGTCCGTGAGTTCGAGCCCCGCGTCGGGCTCTGGGCTGATGGCTCGGAGCCTGGAGCCTGTTTCCGATTCTGTGTCTCCCTCTCTCTCTGCCCCTCCCGCGTTCATGCTCTGTCTCTCTCTGTCCCAAAAATAAATAAAATGTTGAAAAAAAAATTAAAAAAAAAATGTATTCCTACATTTTCCCAAACACATGTGAAAACTGAAAGATTTAAATAAAAATTCCAGGTTTTCAGCTTCCTGTGAAGCTGGAAGCCTTGGGAAACCTGAGCCTGCCTTCTCTCATAGTCACCACTGGCTGGAAGTGAGTAGCTGACCTAGGCTATGTTAGGGACCATATACTCTTCAGTTTGCCAGTTTACACCCAGCCTATTTCACTAAGTTACATTTTCTCAGATTCCTCAAGTTCCTCTTGAGTCTACCATTTCTTCTCTCTGGCACTGCCACATGGTCTGTCCATCAATATATTCAGGACAGACACCACATTGGGGGGTATTGAATGACCATGTGGGAAATGGGCACTTTTCCCCATCCCTCCTTCATAACGGCACTTCAGCCTGTGGATGAGAACAGATTTTTCAGGTCAATATTGTCCTTTCATGGATAGCATGCCATCTGTATATTTCTATTTTTGGTACTTGCAGGCACAGCTCTGCCAAAAGGGTCCCAGACTGGGCATTCAAACCCAGTGTGAGAAGCAATGGCCTGAGGGTATGTTCATATCACACTAGCAGCAGGTACAATCCACAACCAAAGAAAAAAAAAAGAAAAAGTTAACACCCACCCAGTCCCCACCCCCCAAAGTATATGTCAATTATCTTGTTTTGGTTTATTCTTGATGATTTTTGTTAGTTGGAGAAGCAGACCTTTTCATAGAAACACATACTACCCCTGACATCTATAAACCAACTAAACTGGTTTGTGTGATGTGTGTTACATAAGAACGGCTAAACATTCTTATATAGAAAATTGTATTTGGGGTAATTAGCAAGCCTATTTAGATAAAATCTATCTCCCTCCCCTCTTATTAAAGTGTATAGATCTGCCATTCTTAATATTTAGTGGTAACTTACTATGTGCTTATTACTATACTCTGTTTTCCGTGCTTTATTTCATTTTTCTGAATTTCTACTGAAAACTACCATGTTTCTTCATGAATTTAATCATAAGGAAATAAAACTATAAATGCAAAATTATTTGGCTATTTATTGAGTTGCTCATCACCTTGCCAGTTATGAGAAAAAAAATTAAAACTTAAAAACTACCCAAAAGTTTCACTGTTAATGCAGAGCCTGACGCAGGGATCAAACTCATGAACCTGGGTTGAAATGAATAGTTGGTCGCTCAACCAACTAAGCCACCCAGGCGCTGCTGCATAATCCATTATTAATGAAATAATAACTCAATAAAGAAATATATGTGCATTTTTACCATTTTTATATAACTATATGTAAATATTCATACAGATACACACATACAATCATATGTGCACATAGGAAGAATTCTCGAAGAAATTTCATAGGGGAAAAATTCTAGAGAGAAATATACTTAAATGTTAATAATGAAAATCTTTACATGCCTAAGATATGAGTGTTTTATTTTCTTCTTTTTGCTTGTCTGTAGTGTGTCTTTTTCTATAAATAGCAGTTGTAATGAGAAAACTTGTTATAAAATAGTAAGTTCTCACTGATTTATTTACAAAATAGTAAGTTGCTTTAAAAAGTAACATGTGGGGGTGCCTGGGTGGCTCCGTCGGTTAAGCGTCAGACTTCGGCTCAGGTCATGATCTCGCAGTCCGTGAGATCGAGCCCCACGTCGGGCTCTGTGCTGACGGCTCAGAGCCTGGAGCCCGTTTCAGATTCTGTGTCTCCCTCTCTCTGACCCTCCCCCGTTCATGCTCTGTCTCTCCCTGTCTCAAAAATAAATTAAAAAAAAAAGTTAAAAAAATAAATAAAATAAAAAGTAACGTGTCAATAATCCATGTCATATACTAAGTGCTATACACATATCATCTCATGCCATCTTCTTTTTTTTTTATTTATTTATTTTTTTTTAAATTTTTTTTTTTCAACGTTTATTTATTTTTGGGACAGAGAGAGACAGAGCATGAACGGGGGAGGGGCAGAGAGAGAGGGAGACACAGAATCGGAAACAGGCTCCAGGCTCTGAGCCATCAGCCCAGAGCCCGACGCGGGGCTCGAACTCACAGACCGCGAGATCGTGACCTGGCTGAAGTCGGACGCTTAACCGACTGCGCCACCCAGGCGCCCCTCATGCCATCTTCTTAATGATCCTATGATATAGTCTTTATTTTTCTTATTTTACAGATGAAAAAATATACTGATCCATAACTTGCTCATAATTGCACAGCTAGTTAATTACAGGATCAGGAATTTGAACCCAAGTCTTTCCAGTTCAGACTATATGCTCTTACTCATTATTCTAACCTCATCTAATGTTTGCAAAAGTAATATATGTAAGTATCTGCTGGATTGCATTCTGCCATTTTGATTTTCACTTACTTCGTGAGAGCGCTCGGTGATGGTACAGAGAGCCCTCTCCAACTGCAAGAATAATGCCATCTGTTCTTATGGTCAAACACCTCTATTCTCTCTTTCCGGGGTCCAGAATTTCTTTATTATAACCCAACTATTTTCCATGCCAAGGAGCATAAGCAAAATGAATCATCTGCTATTTCTGGAAAGACTGCTATGTAGATAATCGTGTACTGCAAACCATGGGGAGTCAGAAAAAAAGAAGGCCTCTCCTTATCCTTCCTCAGAGACAGTTTATAATACAGGTGGCACACAGCCAGAGTGAAGGAGAAGCCAGATGACCAACATCTGAGAAATGCTCATGTCATCCAACAGGCAATGGATTCCTTTGCAACAGTAATTTGAGATTTACTTCAATACCTCTTTTGGTAGGAAACTTAACATAAACTTGCCAGATCTCTACCATTTCATTCAGTTATCTGTTCTTCCTATTCTTGTGAATCATCACTTCATTTTTCCAGTCTTCATCCCAATCCCTAGGTCTGCCTAAAGTATTAGTGGGAAAGGTCTACAAGTAGTATAATTTTTTGTTATTGGCGCCTATATTCTAAATATAATACAAATTAGAGTGTCCAATTACATATGTTCCCACATTAGAATCTTCTTTATGGCTTTGGAACAATTAGACTGGATTGATACACATCAAAACAACTTGAGAATAGCCTTATTTAAAACATTTCACCTTTAACTGCAGACGTAAGAAGCTATCAGTATTATTAAGATAGGAGCTTTAGGTCAGTTTTAAAGCAAAATCTCCCTCCCAGTAAGATGCAAAAGAGGCATTTAGATGGAAGATTCACAGTCATTTCAAAAGTAATTAGGAGGAAATAGAGCTTTATGTCCCCCTGTTCAAATGGTAAAACTTCAATATTCTTAAAGGCAAGCATAAAAATTCTAGCAGCCAGAAAGCTGGGCTCTACAGGGCCAGATCTGTCCAGTTAGTGGTCCTAAAGTCTATAAAGCATGCTCAAAACAAAAGTGGGGGGTCAGGATCCCACTGTCATCCCAGTTGGGGCAGGGCTTCTCCTGTCCTATATATTGCAGTACACCACTGTCTACCCACATGCCTGGCACACAGGGCTTTTCACACGTACATGAGGAAATCTCAGTATTCTCTCAAATTTAGAATGGCCTCCGTGTAAGGTGTTTTGAGGGAAAGAGGGGTTGGGGGTGGGGATGGGAGCAGAGGTGGGTACAATCCAGAGACTCTCCCTTTGGGGTGGTCCAAGAATGATGACATTTGTTCTTTTTTATGCGGTTGAGACTGGTTGGTTGTTTCAAATGGACCGTTTGCTACAAAATGAGTACAGAATAAATAAAGAGATTTCCGAGGGGCAGGACAATGGACTGAAATATTAATTTGTTTCTTTCTTCCCAGCTCTCACGCTGACCCCTGGCCACTTTCACTGCCATTTCAAATAGGTTCCTAGGCTTTGTAATTATGAGGCTTAGAGATTTTGAGAGCAAAGGAGCATAGGCAGCCTGAAAGCAGTGGGGTTTCTTATCTTTTGTGAAAGGTAACTCTCACTGAATGGACTATGTTAGGAAGGGAGGTGAGAAAGAGAAGTTTTCCAAAGGCGGGGGGGTGGGTGGGTGGACAAGAGATTTGTCAAGGCCATGAATTCTAGAGGCCACTGTCTTCCAGGGTCCCCAGGAGGGGATACGACCTTAGAAGGAAGTGGCTGTGGGGTTCCAGCTTCCCCAAAGTCTCCTTTCCACAGCAATGGCAGAGAGGTCCCCTTCCCAGACTTAAAAGGACCACATGCTTGGGACCACGGTTCTCTCAGTCACTGCCAATGAAAGACAGTCACCGGTGTCCCCAGAGGCCTTCCCACTGGTGCTGGCAAAACACTGCGGTGTCCTCAAATTCCTGAGATGTGAAACGCTCTGCTGCCTTTTGTGGGGAGGGGGGGGGGGCTGGGAATTAGTATTATGTTGATTTAAAGATCTTGCTATTTCTTGCTCTTCTGATTTTCCTTCTGCATTAGCATCAAACAAGTTTTTAATTCCTTCAGCATATTTCCAAGCTGGAAGTACTGTCAAGTTCTATTTTAGGAATCAAGTTGCAAGCCTATCTCCTGCTGAGCAATTTTAATGGCAGGCATTACTTGGTTTTGTTGAAGGGTGAACCATTTTTATCTATACACAAGTTGCTTCAGAATGTAAGCTTTATGAGGGGCGGGAGTTTTGTTCACTGTAGTCTCAATTCTTTTTTTTTTTTATGTTTATTTATTTTTGAAAGAGAGAGAGAGGAAGTGCAAGTATGAGGGGCACAGAGAGAGGGAGACAGGGAATCCCAAGCTGGCTCCTGCTGTCAGAGCAGAGCCTGACATGGGACTCCATCTCAATCAAGAACCATGAGATCATGACCTGAGCCAAAAATCGAGAGTCAGATACTCAACCGACTGAGCCACCCAGGTACCCCTATAGTCTCAATTCTTAAAATAATGCTTGGCTCAGCAAATATTTGTTTGATGACAGAATTTCTTCCTTCTAAAGGGTGCATTTTGAAGAGCACTGTGGTGATTACAAAATGTTAAAACCTAGGCTTATCTCTTGAGCAGAGTCCAATAGATCAGAACATGCATTCTCAACAAAGGTGATAGTGTCCCCAGTGGGTGAAATTTGGTGACTGGAGGGAGTTAAGAAAAATCTTAGTTTTTTTATGTATAAAGCACAAATCATGACTAGGTATAGAGTACATATACAGTATATGTGTAGCATTAAAAATTCATGAGTGGGGGGACAATTAGGGAAAAATATATCTAAAAATGTTCTGGGGGAGAGGAGGCAATAAAAAAAGATTGATAAATATTGAATCAGAGTGTCAGAGATATGGAGACTGCTCTAATTTTTTCCCCTTTAATCTATCTATAAATGGTCACTTCTGCCATTCACGTATGGAACCATCTTCTTTGGAGTTCCTCAGCCTGTAAAATGTGACAGAACAGAGCAGCACAGGTAAGGAGAAACTCCTTAATGTAATATTTAACACCGTCTTCATCTGGCACCTGCACACTTCTCCAGCCTCGTCTCCTGCCAGTCTCCCTTCTCTCTGGCACAAAATACGCTAGCAATTTCTCCCAACTCTTCCCCTTTTCAAGTCTTTGCATATGTCCTTCCTTGGGCAGTAATGCTCTTTCTAACCCTTCTGGCCCTCTCCCCAGTCCTTTGGTTCTTGTTAGATGTCTTTTCCTGGTCTGGGGTCCCTGTCTGAGGTCTCCTCATATCCTGAGCGCATCTCCATTAGAGCATTTAACGCATGGCACTGCAGGGATCCATTTCCATCTATGTCCTGCCTTGCCAGACTTCAATGTTCTTTGAGATGAGAAATACTGTGTCACTCGCTATTCAATCCCCGTGGCCCAGCACACACTATCTAAATACGTGACTGTGAGAGCAAAAGAGAAATAGGTTAACCCAGGGATGGTTCAGAAAGCGTGAATCCATACAAATATAAAACCGTAATATCAAAGCTACCATTTCCATATGCATTAGACAAAGCACCCTATTGACATTATCTCCAGTAATCCTTACTGGCAGTAGGCACGGTTCACCCATTGCACAGTTGAGAACTGTTGCTCAGACATGCTGACACACCCTAACTCGAAAACAAAAGTCCTTCATCACCACACTCCATGTGGCACTGCTAAGCTCTTAGTGGGTGCCCAGCCCTGTGCTAGAAGCCAAGTGAGGAGGCATGTAGATAGAGTCTCTCCCTTCTAGGCTAAAGGAAAAACACATGAGTGACGTACATGATGGCAAGGATGTAGATGCACAGGAACTCTCACATACCACTAACAGGAACACAACATGGGGCAAAACTTTGGAAAAAGGTTTGACTGTTAAAAAGTTAAAGCTGGAATTACCATATGACCCAGAAATTCCACTCTTAGCTACTTGCCAAAGATAAGTAAAAATGTATGTTCGCACAAAGACCCGCATGCAAACGTTCGCTGGAGTAAGATTCACAATAACCAAAAGGTGGAAACAACTCTAATATCTATTAAGTGATGAAGAGATATAAAAAATATTCTCTAGCTGTGCAACGGGATACATTTCAGCAATAAAAAAGATTAGATGCTGGTATGTGCTGCAACACGGATGGACCTCAAAAACACGCTAAGTTTTTGGCCTCAGACACAAGAGACCATGTATTGTATGACTGTGTTCATATACGATATCCAGTGAAGTAAACTGATGCAGAAAGTAGATGAGTGGTCGTCTGGGATTGGCAGTAAAGAGTTACCAGAAATAGGCTTGATGAATTTATTGGGGTCACATAAATTCTCCAAAATCAGATTGTAGTGACAGATGCATAACTGAGTAAATTTATTAAAAGTCATTGAAACATTCAGTGTAAGCTTTGAGGCGCCTGGGTTGCTCAGTCAGTTAAGCACCTGACTTCAGCTCAGGTCATGATCTCATGGTTAATGGGTTCGAGCCCCACATCGGGCTCTGTGCTGAAAGCTCACAGCCTGGAGCCTGCTTCAGATTCTGTGTCTCCCTCTCTCTCTGCTTCTCCCCTGCTCATGCTCTGTCTCTCTCTCTCTCAAAAACAAATAAACATTAATTTTTTTTAAGTCATTGAAACATATATTTAAAAGAGGGAATCTTATAGTACGAAATTTAACAAGTTTTTTTTTTTTTTAAGGGTAACAGACGTCTAATAATGTTCACAGAAAAGAGGAATCCGGTTTCAGAGACACAGTATTATGTGCTCCGGAATTCCCAAAATCAGCAAAGAGAACCGGTTTAGAGATGCGTGCCAGGGGAAGGACATAGGAGGTTAGAGAGAGTGCCAGTAAGAGACAACCCTATTATGTGCCTATACCTGGTATGGAGTTACTAAAGGAACAGGGTGGCAAGTGTCGGTCATCAAGGACCAAGGTGAGGGTGGGAGGAGTAGCAAGAAGGAAGACAGAGCTGAATTAGACATAGGACGTGTGTCTGTAGTCAAGGCAATCACATTGTGAGCTAGGCTATGGTGGTAATTGTTGGTCTTCTTTTCCAGGGAGCATTAAAAATATCAGTGCTTGATGAGTAACACAACAGCAAGAGAGAGGCCCAGATGACCGCTCAGTGTCTAGGTCAGAGCTTCTGATCCTTTGTTTGAAATGCTACAGAATCTCAAATGCATCCGTATTCCTTTTCTTTTACCACTGATGTCAATTTATCTTGTAGTTTTTCTTTCTTTTCCTTACTACTGCAAAGTTACCACAGAGCTAAAAGTTCATAGATTGGTTAGAACAGTGTGTGTGTGTGTGTGTGTGTGTGTGTGTGTGTGTGAGAGAGAGAGAGAGAGAGAGAGAGAGAGAGAGAGAGAGAGAAGGAGAAGTATAGAGGGGCAGAGAGGAGAGAGAGGGAGAAAGAAAAGAATGAGAATGAGGAGCAGGAGGAGGAGGGAAGAAAAAAGAGGAGACAGAGACAAAGTGGGGGTATAAGACACACATAGCTGCCAAATTGCTTTGGTGCCTCAGTGGGTCAGAAATTGTGATTCCTCACTTATGTTTTCTAACATTTCATAAAGTTGCTTTTAATGATTTATAGATCCAAGGCCATGATATCTGAAGCATTCTATATTTCCTGGTTGACAGTAGTAATGTATGGATGGACATTCTTTGCTGTATACTTTCCTGGGGGTGAGTTAATCAGCCAAAGAGGAGGGTTACACACACACACACACACACACACACACACACACACACACACACACACACCTATCTAACTATCTATCTATCTATGAGCCTAATTCTCTTTATTTTCAAATTGCTTTATACCTACTTGCCCTTCAGGGCATACCTATTAGTTTCTTTAGGAAATCTTCCCTGATTCTCTTAAATCCTTTAGAAGCAACCTTTCTTCAGTAACTGGAACACACAGACACAGACAGATAGATACACAGAACATTTCGGTAGGGCTAAGAATACGAGTTCTGCAATCAGAATCACGGGTTAAGCATTAGTTCTTCCACTTAACTTTCTATATCTCACTCTTCCTTATATAAATACTTCGATAACCAAGGTAATTATATCTTCTAAACTGAGGATTAAATCAGACAATCCATGTGCATCAGTCAGAAGAGGTTAGGTTGTACCATGATAAAAACAACAAAATGCTCAGTGGCTTCAAACAACAAAGATTCATTTCTCACCCAAGTTATATGTCCATGGAAGCATAACAGCAGAGTCAGCCAGGGATATCAGAGGATAGAGCAGCCATGATTTTGAAAATTGTGCTGCTCTCTGACTTTGGGCACATGCAGGGTTATATTTCCCCACCCACGTATGGTACTTTGGCCCTGAGATTTGTTGTAGCTTGTGAAATGTGAGAGTAAGTCAATTCAGAGCAGATGCTGTAGCAGCCAGGGCATGCCTGACCATGCTTTGCTCTTTCTTCTCTTCATTCATTCTCTCTCTCTCTCTCTCTCTCTCTCTCTCTCTCTCTCTCTCTCTCTCTCCTGAAAGCTTCTAGCAGGCAACGGCAGTATTTTAGCTGTATTTTTATCCCCAATCACCTGTAAGAACCCTTACGCTGAGTAGATAGACAGTAAATTTTGACTGACCAGATGAAAAGTCCTCTGTCAACCATAAAGAACCATGAGTATGGCTCGCAAATGAAGTCAGGCCTGGCTGAAAAGTCAACAAGCCCAAGATACCATCTATCCAGACCAGTACTGTGCTGGGTGGCCACCCAGGCAAACAGATCACCATGGGGATTGAGGTATACCTCTAGATATCAAAGATTATCGTGCAAGACTGTTTGCAAGGAAATGTAAGTACATCTCATGGAATCATAAGAGTATAGCACTTGGGTGCTGGCCTTGACCCTTCTGCTAGGTCTTAATGCAAACTTGGACAAGCCTGGCCAGTCTGAGCCTATTTCGTCCTACGTCATCGTGGGTAGTTGGACAGCATAAACATTAAAGTCTCTTCCACCTAAAAAAGTCCTGTATTATGAGGCCCAGGAAATGGGATGCTCTCTGGATGACAACAAATCACAGCTGTCATTGGGAACTGGTGCCCACAAATCCGAGGGGCTGCAATTAGGGCGTCTTATGTGACTTGAAGTTTGCCAAGGAAATTCTTGCAAAAACTCTCACAAATTACTCCAGACGCACACCCAGATTTGGGGAGGATTTAGGCACGAACACCACTGCCAGCACGTTGTTCTGAAACAGAAACTTGTAAGCAACCTTTAAAAAGAGACCTCGGTGGAGAACTTATCGATCGTTTGAAGGGAAGAAAATGAGAGATGGATAATAAAGTACAAGTTGCTACATCCCCTGTCCCAGGTGAAATATGTGAGCTTATGAATCCTGAGCTATTGTTGATAAAGGAGGGGACTCATTTATCTTAAGCAGACACAGAAAGGAAAATAAGTGAAGTATGATTAGGCCTATGCCAAGTGTTCAGATTAAATTCCCGCCGTGGCAATCCTTGCTGCGCAGGGAGCGCTCCCCACCAGTAAAGCCCGATTAAGATGTTGGCCTGAGTGATATTAAAAATGCACGCTGTGAAAATCCCTCCCAAAATAGATTCTTTCACCGGGGTATACACCCCGAGGGAGCTACCTGTCCTGCCTGCTCTCTGTTTCATTAGGAAAAGTTGTCAGTTGTACACGACGGTGTCTTTTATGAGACTTCAAGTTACAGCTTCAAAGGACCCAGGCCCTTTTTGATACTTGTGAGAAAGGTTTTGAGGACAAGTTCAGAAAAAAAGAAGGCTAGTCCTTGTACCCCCGGCACTGGAGCTGTCTTACCTATTAATTTGGCCCTTCTGTTCAAGTTTTGATGTCCAAATTGGCCTTCCAAAGGATGGTGTCACATGCACTTTCCGTCTTTCAGATGTGTCACCAATTTCCACAATTACTTTTAGCCTTAAACTAACAAGCAAAAGTAGTCTTCCAGAGGTGATGTCTGTTGCCGCTTCCCTGGTGTGTACCCCTAAGGCTAATATTCTTCCCACATTTCATGCATGTATTCTCAAAAGAGTATAGCAACTGAACACAGCACCCTTGGAAAATTGAAGCCTTGGAAAATCCTGTCTGCTCAGAGAATAAAGGAATGCATCTGTGTCTTATTACTGGAGCATTAGCCAGTCAGAACCATGAAATTCTGTGAAGAAGGAGGCAGTGCAAGAGGGTAGAGGGTGAGGAGGGAGGGTGGGTGCACTTTTGACAGGGCGTTGAAGAAGTTGCCTCTGAACAGAAACCCAAATGAAGCTAGGGAGTCAGCCATGGGAAGATCCAAGGAGAGGGGGATGGGTGTGGCCCATCTGAGGAACACAAAGAAGTCCAATGTGACTGCAGTGGTGTCACATTTACCTCTATATAAGATAGAGGACAGTACGAGATGAATTCAGACGGGTGGGAAGCGACGAGATCAACAGAACATCTTGGAGAAGATGCTTTTCAAAATCTGATCTTTGTTTTATACCCATTTTATGTCAATGGGATGCATTAAGGAAGGGAATAATGGGAAGTGATTTACATTCTAATTTAGATAAATTCCAATAAAACTTTCATGAAAGTACTGAACCCAACATTGATAAATTCACTACCTCAGAATTAATTCCAAAAATAATTTTCTAATAAAGAACTTGCTGATAGCAGATTCTGTGATTTTGTTCAACTTAAATAATGTTTTGGAACACATTCTCTGCTTCCTTTGCCTGTGACCAAATTCAGAATGCACAATGAACGTGACGATGTGTTTGGGAATCATAAAGACCTGTTTTGGGGTTCAGATCCCACCACTTACTAGTCATCAGATGTTCCTTGAGACTTTAATGTCCGTAAAACAGGGACCATTTTTGAGGATTGTGTGTGTGTGTGTGTGTGTGCGCGCGCATTTGATCTTCTCAGCACCATGCCTGGTGCACTGTAAATACTCAGCAGAGCCCTACACTGAACCCTCCACTAGTCCAGCCCGTGGCTCCTACCTCCACCTCCTCCTTCCTTCCTTTTCTGACTACCTTCTCTTATCCACACCAGTCAGTCACACTCTGCCACACACAGTTTAGCACATAGTTGATTTGATATGCTCTGAGAGGCCTGTGTAAGAGGAAGCAGAAAGAGGGTCAATGATGGAGTTGCTGATGTCAAGCAGATGGAGCACGCAGGAGGTAAGGGGCAGGATGAAGAAGCAAAAAAAGTTTGCCACTGAAGTTGTCTTAGAGTTTGTAGCAGAAAGTGAAGGGATTGGCATTCACCCAGTGTCTTACAGCTAGCAATGTGGGAGGAAAGAAAAGGAGCAGGGGTGTTCTAGGGTTTGCCAGAATTGAGATTGCCTCCCAGTATGGACAAGAAAGTACCTGCATGATTTTAACTATAAGTAATCAAGTCATCAAATAATAAGAGACTGAAATTGGCTAAAGGGTTTCCATTTACCTCTTATTCCCTTTTAATTACCATGCTAGATATTACCCTCATGCCTCCATCTACTTCTTAGAAGGGAATCTTTAAACTCTGAACACCTTCAGAGACCAAGAACTAGGGTAATTCTCTGGGCAAGAAGGGAAGATGGCAGAGGAGATTAAAAATCCATAGCAAACTGAATCCCAACTACTCTTTAAATCTTATTTAGGATAGTAGTTGTGACAGTTCATTTTATATGTCAATTTGACTGGGCTGTGGGGTGACCAGATAGTCAAACATGACTCTGGGTGTGTCTGTGAGAGTGTTTCTGGATGCAATTAACATTGGAATTGGTAGACCAAGTAAAGCAGATTGTGGTCCCTACTGTGGACAGCCCTCATCCAATCAGGTGAAGGCCTGACTAGAACAAAAAGGCTCACCCTCTCTCAAGGAAGAGGGATTTTTTTTTTCAGATTCCAACTGGAATGTTGCCTCTTCCTAGGTCTCCAGGCTGCTGGCCTTTAGACTGGAATTGAAACATCATCTCTCCTGATTCTCAAGTCTTAGGACTGAGACTGGAACTAACTACATCATTGGCTTTCCTGGGTCTCCAGCTTGCTAACTGTAGACAATGGGCCTGGTCTGTCTCCATTATTGTGTGAGCCAATTCCTTATAATAAATCTCAGTATCCATACACACATACATGCACATGTGGACACATCCTACTGCTTCTGTTTCTCTGGAGAACACTGGCGAATATGGTAGTAGGGAAGTCTATCCCTAAATTCAGA
Organism: Leopardus geoffroyi; assembly: GCF_018350155.1. Taxonomy (NCBI): domain Eukaryota; kingdom Metazoa; phylum Chordata; class Mammalia; order Carnivora; family Felidae; genus Leopardus; species Leopardus geoffroyi. The sequence continues at coordinate 191,062,581 of NC_059326.1, forward strand.
TTATTAAAGTGTAACAAGAAACAAAGTGAGCATGACTTTGAATTAAAAGAAACCTTTGGAAAGAATTCACCCATGTTCGAAAATCTTTGCCTGTACCACTCACCTTTGAAAGCTGTTGGGAACAAGAGTCACCAGTGCCCCTTCTGTTTCCTGTGACAGGGAAACCCCATTATGTGACAGATTCAGTTCTCAAGCACCACGTTACAAAGTTAGAACTTTTCCTCTCATAGTTCCCAGAATTGGAAGCCAGGCTTAACGTGACAATGTGGGTTAAGTGAGAATGAGCTATGCCACAACTACAAAGAGCTTACGGTAATCTTGACCTTGATGGCAATGGGGCTACCACACATACGGAGAAATTAACTCCTTAATACAATAAACTTGTTGGGCATCGTTTGGTCAGAGTTTACACTTACTACGGCCGACTAGAAGTTGGAAGGTGCTTCTGTGTGTTGGGTGTGGAATCCACGTGCTTATACAAGGGTCTTGACGGATTTGCCTTTATTTATTAATGGCTCTCTACATGCTTTGGTTATAGGGAAGACATAGTAAGAATCACTTTTTCCTACATTGTCTACAACACAAGTATGTCAGAGAGCTTAGCAAGAAACCTCGCTCTCTTGTGCTCAAAACACAGCAGAAAGGAAGAGATGTAAAGGATGAACAGGAATGACATGGAATCCCTCGGGTCGCACTTAAAAGGTACAATGGAGGAGATCTCAAGTTAACTGGAAAACATTCATCTAAGGTGCACTTCTGTTTTTCAGGAACGTCAGATACATGCAACATGGTAATAACTCCTTACACTTGTAAAACTCTTTATATTAAAAAACAACAACAACAAAAAACAAACAAAAGAAAAGAAAAGAAAAAAGAAAGAAAAAGATAACGTGTTCCCAAAGGTTATGTGGCAGATATTCCTCATACTTTACTAGCACTTTCAATTTTGGCTCAAATCCTATTATTCAGGAGATGCGAATTGGCCACTGGGAACATTTCCAGGAACAATATTTCAGAATTAAAATCTAATTTCACCAAGATGACCCTGGAAATTGCCAAACTCAGGTAAAAGGAAACCTTTTAACATAAACGGCCATGCGTTATTCATTCCATCCACCGTGTGCGGGGAAAACTCGCCAATCTTCTTTTTTTTTTTTATCATCTAAGCCACCTTTCTCATCACACAATGCCTTGTAATGGGCAAGACTTAAAAAAAATAATAAAGGACATGTCACCATCACTGATGTATGTGTAAGAATGAGACCAGGTCCAGGAAACACAAAAAAGCCATTTGGAGTGTCTGAATAAGAGGGGAATAAGAATAGTTTGAAAAAAATACACAGTCTAACAAGTAATTAAACAATGAAGATGTCAGCTTAGGGAATAACTCAATACTTTCTTCCTTGACTTCAGATTTAAAGATGTCTTTTTTTCTCTCTCTCTCTTTTTGACAGAGAAGTACAGTTGCCATAGAATCAACAGACCCTTACTCATATGCCACTTGTACTCTTAATTACATGTATGACCTTGGGCAGGTCACTATTTTGCACCTCAGTTTCCTCTTCTATAAAATATGAACATGTTGCCTAGAAGATGGGTGTGAGCATATAACAATGTGTTTAAGTTGCCAGGCATAGGAAATGGCAAGCTATAGGTGCTCTGTAAATGTTACTGCTCTTATTTCAGTTAAAAGTAGAAAAAGATTTGGCCTTAACGTGCTCTTTCTAGGGGGGAACAAAAGGCCTTCTGTTAAGGGTAGAGATTTTTAAGGCTAGGATAATTGCAGGTTTTCCCTTTCTTTCATAATAACATCAGGCACTAGAGAATGGGTTCTTTAGTGGATCTAGACTGAAGCCCACAGAGTTACTTCCCTTAGGTCCAGGCCTGACATGTGGGACTCACCGGAGTTAGTTTCTGTATATTAGAAAGACCTGGCTTCTGGGATGTCAATTTCAGACTAGAGGAAGTATTCACAAAGTTTCTTCCTGTTGCCTAAGATTTAAGCTTCAAATCCTGAAGCAGTAAAATCCAGGCCCTGATGGCCATTCTAACTGGCATCGGGTTATCCTCTCTCTCACCTGGATTTAGCTCTAAGATCTGGGTTATAGTGTGGTGACACTTACTCTAAGCCCTGTCCTCAAGTTGATAAGGATGTTAGTGGAGATGTCCCAAAGCTCACTCTAATCTCCTGGATGATGCCAATTTTGCAATCTTGAGGTGGAGAAACACTATAATGAACAGCAGGGGTTTACTGAAGTTCAGTACCTAGAAATGTGCTTGCTGTATGAGTTATTTCAAAACACAAAAAGTAACATCCCAACTAGACATGTGAAACAAAATGGCTGGCCTGGTAGGCAGAGAAGAGTGCCTCTCAGTTCAAATGGACAAATTGGCATTTGGCTGCTATGTTGAGGGTCACAACACAGTCTATTCACCAACCAGCACATATAAGGTGCCAGGCTAGGTATAGAGGCTACTACTCTCAGGAAAGAGGTTAAAAAATACAGAAGAAAGAACCTGAATTTCCCCTGAGGTCGACTCCATATATAAATGAAGCCATGGAACTCGAGGACTTCCCTCTCTGTTTGGTTGTGCCCACACCAGGACAGAAGAGAGGGAACATATGAACGAACCCTTGTGGGGAGCAGCAGTCAGTAAGCACGTAAGATGGGCATACTGTGTCAACTGCGACTCGTATTAGTTCTTTCTCCTCAACCTCAGGGGGATTCCTTTCACAAGCAGACATCTAAGATTTGTTGTCTTCTAGAAATGTCACGGTCTGATTCCTGTTAAATATCAAGCATGCATCTTAGAAAAGAGAGCCTTCTAAGGCACGCCCATGATCTTGGGGGGTCTGAGGCAAAGTCTACTGCAGCCACACTGGCCTTCTTGCTTGTCTGGACACATCAAACAGGTCCGACCTCAGAGCCTTCATACCTGCTGTTCCTTCTGCCTGCGTACTCTTCCCCATGTTCCTTGCACAGTTGGCTTCTTCACTTAATTTGAGTCTCTGCTCAAACATTATCTTTCTCAGAAGGCTTTCCCTGACCATGCTATCTAAATTAGCACACTTGCTCCATCTATACCAGCCCACTGCTTGATATCTAACATTCTTTTTGTTTACCTGTGCATGGTTGGTACCCCTATCTAGATCATAGCTCCATGGAGAGAAAGACATTGCTTCGCTTACTGCTGGAACAATATCTGACGTACAGCAGGAGGTCAATAAATAATTTTTCTAAGTAAATGTGTTATCCTTGACAAAGCACTAAAGCCAAGTCATTTTTTCCCCTCATTTATAAGCTGAAATAATGATACCTGACATCATAAAGTTTTGCAAAGGAACTAATATACTTTGAAAACTACTCAATAAGCCATAAAATGCACTGAAGTATTAGTAATCACTATGATCCTCTTTACTGTTAACTAGCTCTTCTATCAGAGCACCAGGTAAATAATGGATTTTGAAGCTTTGGCTTGATTTATAAACTTGTCCAAGAGTGGGTGAACTCCTTGAAAGTAGTAATCATATTTCATTGTTTTTCTCTTTAGGCCTGACTTAAAGTAGACACAATAAATTCCTGTCGGATAAATGGATGGATGAAGTAAATAAAATGCCTTAGCAAAGGAAACGAGATGGGGCCAAGTGTACAGTTCTGACTCATGAAGCTGGGGATTAAGACAAAACACTGGATATGGTAATAGACTAACACCCTGAAGAGTGCCTGGGCTGGACCCCAATCCAGAGGTCCAAGCTGAATCACTGGCCCCAAATCAATAAAACTGTCATCATTAATCAACTGTTCATAAACAGGAGGTCAAACCTGAGTCATGAATCCACTCTGTTAAATGACAACAAATACAAGGCCCTAGGGCGAGACAGAAATTCCTGAACCTAATGACATGGGCAGCCGAAGGTCTGAAGCTACCAGCGAGGGCATTTCACTAGGATGGAAGGAAATAAGCTGCTGTAACTGGGACTACCAGTATGTGGTCAGAAATGGCAGTGGAGTCAGCCATGCATGAGTCTGGGCACTACAGAACTCACTCAGTAAAAATGCACATGTCTCTAATCACATTTAGTTCTCACGTTTCAGGAAGTCCATAGTAAATATGGGAGACCCATTCATGCAAACGATTTATGGTCAGTGATTTTGTTTCACAAAGACAGATTAGATCAGAAGTGAACTGAATGTATATCTAGGCTAAAGAATTTTAGAGTAAAAAGAAACCTTGGAGGACATGGAACCCAACCTTACCAGTGAATAGGAAAAGAAACTGGGGCTCAGGGTCTACATTGACTTGCTTACAGTCATGCAAGTACTTACTGGCAGGACGGGAACCATGATTTAAATCTCTTGACTCCTCATCTGGTGCTCTTTCCACTTCACCATTCTGTTAGTCCTGAATAATAACTAAGTCAGTCAGACCCTTTGAAAATGGCCATCAAACCAAACAATGCAAAATGCCAAGCAATAAATTAAAACAGGGCCTTCCCCTCACTCCAGAGTTGTGTTTGCAGAAACCCAGAAATTTAAGTCATCAGCAAAAACATCCCAGATATATAAAAATCTCAAGATTCCTCCAATAATTTAAAACATATTTTAGAGCCAGAAGGCCCCCTAGCAATCATTAACTACAATTCCCCAATTTTACAGATGATGAACTACATCTTAGAGAGGTTAGTTTCCCAGTAGCATAGATCTGGTTAAAATGACCCAATAATTTCATAAAATGATTCTTATGCTATTCTATATAGGTGGTCGCAACTCTGGGAATGGGTCCCTGGGATGCTATGAAAAAATCCCTTGTCATTCTCATCAAACCAAATGGACATGCTTGCAGAAAATGGTACATTTCCATTGTATTAGAAAAACACTCTAGAGGTGATGCCATTTGCTCTATAACAACTGAAAAACAATTACATTTTTTTGTCTGACATGTGAAACACACCTAGGTTAAACGCAATTCCCCAAACCAGTATATAATATGGGGCTCAAGGCACTGGGGGACTTTCCCATGGCTTGACCTAGAGTAGACAACCTAATAGATTCTTGTTGGATGGATAGATGGATAAGTGGATGAACACAGTAAGTAAAAGGCCTATAGTAGAGATATAAAAGAAAAGGAAAGGGAGCCAGTGTTATTTGATTCATGAAGCTGGGAATTAAAATGCTGGAATAAAAACACCGGATAAGGTAACAGATGAGTGCACAAAGACCCCAAATCAGACACCTCAAAAAATGCCCCCAAACCAGGGGTTCAACCTGAACCACTAATTAGTTCAAATGAAGAAGTAATGTCTGTAATGTAACAACTGATATGGTGCACGGGGCAGAGGGGGTACAAACCAAAGACCTTGCTGGGGTAAATCTAACCCTTGAATTTACTAAGTGAATAGACTGAAAGTCACATTTCAGACCAGATGGTCTGAAATCACTTTAACTTGTCTTTGGCTACAGAATTTCAAACAAGTAAGTGATCTTGTCCCCAAATGTTCTGATATTAGGATATACAAATTTTACCATAAGGCTAAGATTGGAACAAAAACCAATCAGTGGGGTCAATTTCTGTGGATTGTTCAGAAGGCCACAGTAGGATAGCCAGAGGGTGATGACAAGAATGGATACCTGGACTGGCTGTGACAGTCATGGAAGAGCTGATTCCCATCATATTCAAGAAGCCACCCATGACAAATATGGGTACACGTTTGTAAGGCTCCATGCAAGAACGTGCGCCTATTACACCTGTCTAGTTGCCACTGAAGGCTTGTCAAACATTATTAAAGATATGAACACCTTCAGCCCAAGATTTTACAGAAATGCACTTATTTCTTTGCTTAGCGGCATTAGCACTTCCTCATTCATCCTCCTTTCTGGGAAATTCTCATTCCATTCACCTGCATAGCCCTTCTTCTAGCTCCCACACCCAAATAACAGTACACTTTCTGCCTTTTTGGTCCCACTCTAGTTTATTCCTATGAATATCAAAAGAAAGAGAGAAGTCTTCTACGACAAGCTCTTCCACTCACTGTTAATATGGCCCTACATTAGTGGTTCTCAACCAGGGGTGATTTTGTTCCTCAAATGGAAATTTAGCAATGTCTGGAAATAATTGGGGAGAGGGGTCCTTAAAGCAAAGGTAATGGTATTTGGTGGCTAGAGGCCGGAGTTGCCAGTAAACATCTAAGATGCATAGGACAACACCCCCCTCCTGCCCCTATAAAGAATTATTGGGTTCCAAATATCCAAAGTGCTGAGGTTAAGAAACTCTGTCCTAGATAATTCAAATATTTCTAGGTCTCGGTTTTCTAACTGGCCAAAAAGAGAATACTTACCTGCTATTCCTAACTCACTCTCTTGCATGGAGGATAGATTGGTAATGTGCACATAAGTGTTTTGAAAAGTACTTTATACATGCTACTTTTCTTTTTAGCTCTTGATACTTTCTCAGATTATATGAGGAGGCTTAAAAGGTGCTTATAAATCTTACTCATTTATAGTACAATCTTTGTACTTTGATTTTAAGAGAGGGTCTTTATTCTAAAGAGAACACAGAGTGGAGCTTTTTATTTACCAAAGTCTACAGAGCAAGCATTACCATCCCTGTTTTTTGAGATAAAAGAACTGGTAGAAGGAACATCTGACCCTTTCCTCAGGAAACAAACAAACAAACAACAACGACAACAGGAGTTATAATTATTTTGTTCATTGGTTTGATAATTATTTGATGTTAATATGTATAAAACAGTAACGGTAATATAACAAAAAAGATTATTATCAATCCCTTACAACTGCTCAATGCTAAATGCTTTATATACACTGACAGCTTACCCCTGAGGTAGATCCTATTATTATCCACATACGTAGAAGATAAAATTAAGTCTTTGGAGCAAACTATTTGCCCAAGGACAAATAACCAGTAAATGGTGAGGCTTGGAATGGAATCCAGCCCTGTGTAATGCAAATGCTGCTAGTAAACACCATGCCATATTGTGCCTGGCACTGAATGTGCATCCTAGGGGTCGGGAGGAAGGGAATAAAAGTATGAATCAGATGTGGATGCTGCCCTTATTAGCTAGCAGTCTCCTGGAGGAGATCAGAAGCAAATACAAGGGGAGACAGTAATAAGTGTCAAAGATGTGCCAATGACCTTCCAGAATGGAACTCTAAAATTGAGAGCTTGAGGCATACGGATTCTAAGTACTGAAATAAGAATTAGGGAAAAAATAAAACAATGGAAAGGAGGCACCCAGGCAAGGTTCCTCAGGTAGAGAGCAGTGCTTCATTACTTTTAGTGCTTACAGAACTGCTCTGAACTCTGATAGTCCAGCTTATACTGATTTGAACATGATGATGATGAGATCCGAGTCACTGGGTCACCTTCCCGGGGCTAAGTTTCTTTTGCCACAATTCAAGGCCACATACTCAATCAAGGATGGCAAATGTGGCCATGTGTGATGCCACTGCTCCACTGAAATACACATCAAATGTCATAAATAGGCCACAGTACCTTTCCCTATGTCGTCGAGAAAAGTCTCAGAGTCCTTCTTAACCTTCTTCCCCAGTCATTAACGTAGTTGAATAGCACATGAAATAAAACCTATTTCACCTCTCTGGGGTTTTTTTCTATCTGCATGCTATACCTCCTTTACAGAAACATTTGTAGGTGGGATATAAATAGCATTAGGTAAAACAGGAGGGTTGAAAAACATGGAGTCCCTGAGACAGGGCAGTTAACATTAAGGTCAAAGGCACACCTGGGTGGCTCAGTGGGTTAGGTGTTGGACTTCAGCTCACGTCATGATCTCACAGTTTTTTGAGTTTGAGCCTCGCATTGGGCTCTGCGCTGACAGCTCAGAGCCTGGAGCCTGCTTTGGATTCTGTCTCCCTCTTCTCTCTCTGCTCCTCCACTGCTTGTGCTCAATCTCAAAAATAAATAGGTAAACATTAAAAAAAGCGGGGAGGGGGGGATTGCCTGCATAGCTCAATTGGTTAAGCATCCAACTTGGGCTCAGGTCATAATCTCACAGTTAGTGGGTTTGAGCCCTGCATTAGGCTGTGCAGTGACAGTGTGGAGCCTGCTTGGGATTCTCTCTCTCTCTCTCTCTCTCTCTCTCTCTCTGCCCTCTGCCCCTCTCCCACTTGTGCTTTCTCTCTCTTTCTCAAAATAAATAAATAAACTTAAAAAACAAAATTAAGGTCAAAAAAGGATCCAAATCTTAAAGAAGATGTGTTATGCATATACAATGGAATATTATTCATCCATGAAAACGAATGGAATCTTGCCATTTGCAGCAAAATAGATAGATCTAGAGAGGTATAATTCTAAGTAAAATAAGTCACTGAGAGAAAGACAAATGCCATATGATTTCACCCATATTTGGAATTTAAGAAATAAATGAACAAAGAAAAATAAAGAGACAAACCAAAAAACAGACTCTTAACTATAGAACACAAACAGATGGTTACCAAGGAGAGGTTGGGGGGGAGGGGAGGGGTAAAATAGGTGATGGGAATTGAGAGTACAATTATCTTAATGAGCATAGAGTAATATATGGAATTGGTGAATCACTGTATTGTACACCTGAAACAAATATAACATTGTATGTTAACTACACTGGAATTAAAATTAAAAAATAAAGATAGCCTCATTCAAAGCAAGGTGTTTATAAAATATTTCATATATACCAGTTCATTTTTCTAATCTATAGTACAATAAATTATGATTCTAATATCGAAAAAGACCCAAATCTTGGGGTGCCTGGGTAGCTCAGTCAGTAAAGCATCCGACTTCAGATCAGGTCATGCTCTCACAGTTTGTGAGTTTGAGCCCCGTGTTGGGCTCTGGGCTGTACTGACAGCTCAGAGACTGGAGCCTGCTTCAGATTCTGTGTCTCCCTCTCTCTCTTGTCTCCCCCACTCATGCTCTGTCTCCCTGTCTCTCAAAAATGAATAAACATTAAAAAATGAAATTAAAAAAATTTAAAAACACCCAAGTCTTTTAGCAGAGGGTAATTTTCTGTTAAACTTAAGAGTTTACTATTATTAAGGACTGGATTTACCTCTAAGTTTCCTGGCAGTCATGGCAAGAAGGGAAATACTACTAGGGGATATCACTGCCATTTTCTGAACAAGGAAAGAATTATATTTTTTTTCCCTTTTAGATAGCACTGACTCACACAAGCATCCTGCTGCATGAGTCCTTATTTAAGGAAAACTGAGTAACTGTTAATATAGGGCATCCATTTTAGAAAAAAAGTATTTGAGGTGAATTGATGAATAAAAGAGCCAGTCTCAGGGAAACTGCATTGTGACATGTGCCTTTGACCATGAGGAGGCCATCTCTGAGAGTGTGTGTATGGCTAACTTCAAACTCATCCCTGATAGTGGGGGGAAAAAAAAAAAAAGAAAGAAAGAAAAAGAAAAAAACAACAAGAAAAAAAAACGGCTCTAGAATATGCTTTTGGAAGATAGGCCTGTAAGTAACTTAATACTGGATAGAATGCTCTTTCAAATGGACAAGAGTGAAGTTAAATTCTAAGGTCAATGCATAAAGTGGGATTAAGTCAAAAATAAAAATTAGTCTTGAAAATCTCTTTGGTTTCCCATAAGTAAAATATGGAATGCACAGTATTTTTTTGACCCAACATAGTGTGTGCATGTAAATATATGATGCTTACTGTAGTGTATAGTATTCAATAAAGATGACACAAAATAGATTGTTCTTAATTATGTGAGAGTCTGAATAATTAAAGAAATGTGAGTTAAACGTGCATTTGAAATAAGTTCTTTGTATCAACAGGACTAAACCGGTGTTGTCCAAGAGAGATATAATGCAAGACGTAGGTGCAATTTAAAATTTTGGAATAGCTACATTAAAAAGTAAAGAGAAACAGGTGAAATTAAATTTAATAACATTTTGTTTAACCCAATATACCCAAACTACTACCAATTCATCACATAACCACACTAAAAAATATAAATGAGATAGTTGGGGTTTTTGTATTAAAACTTCAAAATATGGTATATATTTTATATTTATAGCATATCTAGATCTGGGCAAGCCACATTTCAAGCACTCCAGAGCTTTACATGTGGCTCGTGGCTACCAAATTTCCTGTATCAGTGCAGATTTAAGCCTTTTCTACCCTTTGGCATTTTTTCCCAGATTTTAATTAATGAAAACTTCTAGTAAGCACCCAAATCACTGTGATCATTCGGGCTGTGGTGGCCTGCACAGTCTTGTTTACCCCACAGCACTGGAATCTCAGACTGGATCCCCTGGAGTTGATCTTGTCTCAAAGACTGATACACAGTCCCAGCAGCTGTTCTGGTCTCCCCAATTCAACACCTCATTAAAGCCTCACTAGTCAGACGGCGGTGGCCAGGCTTAGAAGTGGGGAGGAGGAAGTGTCTCCTTCGAGAGGCCCGGGACCAGATGGCCTGCTCTGTGGGCTGTGCTGGTTCCTGAGTCACCAGATGCAAAGGCTCTAGCAGGGGGCCCAAGCAGGTGGTGTGTGATAAGTCAGGGTTAATGAGGCAAAAGAAAGCCTAAGCCTCTTCACAGATTTGCTGGTAGAAGCCAAAGGGAGCAGAGAAAGCTGATCTTGGGGCCCCACCCTGGCTTCTGTGCCCAAGTGTGCCCCACACCTCAGGTGATCTATAACAGACACCTCTTTAACAGTGTCTTCTTATAATTTGCCTTTGGAACAGATCTGAGACTCACTGTAGAAACATTCCCATTTTTCTTCTCCCTAAATTCCTGGGGAGGCAGGTACTATTATTATTTCCCTCTTCTGACAGATGCAGATAAGAAAACCCCAGACTTGTGGACATCAAGAGACATATAATAACAAAAGTTTCAAAGTAGGAGCCTGTGGGCTATTTGGGGCCAGCAGATGCAGTTTTGGGGATTTACCTAGAGTTTTAAATAAAAAAAAATAATAAAAACTCAGGCATTTGGATTGTGGATTTCTCTTGCAAATCTAAGATTTAGCAATGAGGCCCAAATTCCTATATGATTACAACTGGCTAAGGCTGAGTAGTCACTTTGCTTTTCATGCAATCAGGGACTCTAGGTCCAGAGCATCACAGTCCCCTGACCCCCCAACCCTCTTACCCCTGTGTCTCTTTATTTATTCATTACTTGTCAGTCCTTGTAGATCTTTGAATTTGGGGCCTTGGCTTAATGCATTAGACTTTAAGGGTATATACCTTTCTTTCTTTCTTTCTTTCTTTCTTTCTTTCTTTCTTTCTTTCTTTCTTTCTGAATTTATTTTGAGAGAGAGAAAAACAGTGAGAGAAGAGAAAGGGCAGAGAGAGAGAGGTAGAGAGAATCTAAAGCAGGCTCTGTTTTGTCAGCGTGAAACCTAATGCAGGGCTCGAACTCACAAACTGGGAGATCGTGACCTGAGGCAAAACCAACAGTTGGATGCTTAACCGGCTGAGCCATCCAGGCACCCCAATGATATGTACATTTTTTAAATGGAGGAAACTTTAAGCTACATAAATAAAGGCCCACGGCAGAAATTCAAACACCAATACTCTAGGGGAGAGGGAAATATTTATTTTTGTTATGGCCCTTCTTTAGGCTTTGACACCATGTGCCTTATCTCAGTCTTCTTGCCAACATTATGGAATCCATCCTATTATGTTTTCCATTTATTAGATGACAAAACCAATGCACAGAGACCAAGAATGATGCTCAAAACCATGATCATGTAAACTGTTAGTGGGTAGGTTGCAATGAGCTCCATTTGCCATCTTTCTATTCCTTTATAGTGTTCCTCTCACTCAATTCTCAAGGAATAGTGTGACCTTTTCCCTACACAGTGTTCTTTAGATAAAGCCTTTGAAAGAAATACAATGTTTTTTTTTTTTAATTACTTATTTTTGAGAGAGAGCGAGAGACAAAGACGGGGAAGAGAGACACAGAGAGAGAGACTGAAAAAGACAGAGAGAGAGACAAAGACAGAGAGGAGAGACAGACAGAGAGGATCCCAAGTAGCCTCTGTGCTGTTAGCTCAGAGCCTTACATGGGGCTTGAACTCACAGACTGTGAGATCACGACCTGAGCCAAAAGCAAGACTCAGAGGCTTAATGAACTGAGCCACGTGCCCCAGAAAGCAACACAATTTGAGTCGTAATATCTAATGGGCCTCCTAAAATCTTATACAAGTTCCTTAGCCTCTTGAGATTCAGAATTTTCTAAATAGCACAACACATTTTCAGCAGTGGAAACTGGGAGGTATGCTTGGGGGAGAGTACAGGTTCAGAAAATGCTGATCCCCCCCCCCATCTACTTAACTAAATAAGCTGTTAGAGCAGTTACTGTAATTGCCCATCTACCATGTGTGCTCACAGCCATGAGTAGATGTGACTCCTCTCTCCATTCCAAGAGAAGACCCTGCACAGTGATTGGCTCAGGTTAGGCGTGTGAAATAAGTTGGTCCACTCAGAGTGAAACCCCAGGTTTTGTTTGAGGTGAGGGGGTGGGGGAAGAAAGAGAGGCTACTGTAGATTCTGGATGTGCAATATACTATTGGAACAGCTGCTGCCATTTTGCAACCGTGAGTGAAACCATGTGAAGAGAAGCCAACTTCGAGTTCCTACAAAACTGAGGGAATCCCAGAAAAAAAATGGATCAAAACTCCAGTCAAAGCCTCGTTCTTTCTGGACTTTTACATTATCTAGCAGCCGAGAGCATTCGCCCTAATCCAGACACAGCTGTTAGGTATAGTTGAAAGCACTCTTCTGGTGCTTTCAATTTATTTCAGTCCAAGATGACGAATATCAGGGGACCATGCTAACCAATGTATTCTCCTACTGACTGGCTAGCATACTTGTAACAGCAACTTATCATTCCAGTGATTCAGCCACCCCAGCGGGGATGGAGAAGTAGTATGAGGCAAGGCAGCTGGAGAGCTGACCCTTCCATCTACAGGGGCTCCTCCTGGGCTACCACACTCATCAAGACAGCAGCTGATAGCATTGGCTTTGAAGTTAGAGTAACTTCATATATTTGGGTCAAAGCAGGCACTTTCTTCATGCAAAGTGTTGGGAGACCCAGGAGACCAGAATGTGGCACTTGTTGTAATATCAGTTGGTGACCTACCTATGAGTGGGTGGTTTGTGTCAACTGTGCCTTCCACCTTCCCTAGAGGAACACAGTTATACAAAGAAAGAAAAGGAGTGAATCATGCCAAGACTTTCAGAAAAGCCAGGACTGTTTCCTGAGTGCTTTTTATATTTTCTATTCTTATGCCATTGTATTGGGGTGAAAAGGGAGCCATAGGGGTTCTTGAAGCTGTGAGCATGGGTAAGACACCACAATGGATATGAGCAAAATGAGTGAATCCTCCTCAAGTCTTAGTGCTTTAAAGTTTAAGACAGGGGTCCCAAACTCAAATGCCAACAGAGGCTGGCAGGTGACTTTAACGAATGGACGCCCAAGTAGAAGTCTGGAGACTGTAGATCCTGATAGGGACATGTCTATTTAGCTCCAGTTGAACATTTCTGACAAGAATCTTGAAATGTGTTTTTTTTTAAATGTAAAATTTCTTTAATGTGAAATTTTCATTCATTTTTTTCCTCTCTCAACACTGACAAGATTAAATGAAACACGTAGGTGGGTGGATTTGGCCCTCACACTAAAGACAATTGAGGGAGCTGGCTGGATTACCAGAAAGGAATAAGAGGTGGTAGCTTTTTGGTTCTAAGGAATCCAAGTGGAGAGTGACTGAATGAGGCGGGGAAAGTGGATGGAGGGCTGTGGCTCCCCCATGTAGGTTAGACACAGACACCTCAGGGCACAGGGTTTCCGTTGGGATGACTACATAGACTCCTGTCAGGACCGAAGCCAACCGTACTACTGTTGGGAGATTCCACAATGATTCCTGTGACCAAAAGTAGCAGCAGAGAACAGAGCCACGGGCATAGCTACTTGATCTCAAAATGACCTCATGGGGGTTAGATAGTACCAGTGACCACTGTCAGGGTCTGTAGCTGAGGCTGTCTCCCAGCTTGGGGAAGGGAGCCCACTGAAATTCCTGATATGTGCTTCTCATCAATCTTAGTGAAGTACTCTTAGGAATTAGAGAAAGGTAAATAACAAAAATGAAGACATCTGACATGCCACAGAGTAGTCATAACTGCTATTGTGGGGACTGTCATTTCCACATGAAAAAAAAAAATCATGAGTGTTCTCCAACACTCAAGGTTCACAAAGCTGGTGAATGCCTCAGGTGCACTCAAACCCTAGACTCCAGTCCCAAGTCCCCTCGGATCCAGGCTGCTTCTCCAGGTGTTCTTCCCATACTGAACCCCCCCCCCTTTTTCTCACTGTTGTTTACATTTTGTATACTACCTAGATAGCAGTGGCGGTCTGATCCAGAAATTCCAAGAGTATTTGACTAAAATATTTTTTTTTCTCTACTATCTGTTAACTGTATGGAATGAACATTCCAGAGGACATACTTTGAGAAATGCTGCATTATGCACCTAATGGTACAGAAAATAAATGATTTCAAGGTAAATTTCCACTGCCTGTTTTACCGCCATTACTATTATTTCAGTCCATTAAAACAAAATTTAGATGAAGTGTCTATGGCCATGACATCCCATTTTTTGGTTGCTCTTGAATATTTTTAAATCCTTTTTTGTGAGATCCTAAGTCCAGTTGCTATGTAATCAAAGCCAGTTTCTAGAAGAAGCTCTCTCAAATTGTGGAATACCATGTGCTCTGAAATTCGAGCCCACAGGATGTTAATTTATGGAGGTGATGGACCGATGACATGCTGAGGCCAATGCCATTTCCTGAGGGAAAGGGGCTGCCATGCTGTGCAGGGCCATGTGCAGAAGAAGCACCAGGTTTGGGCAGGCAGAAGGGGGAGTGGGGTGGAGGCTGGACAAAAGCCTTCAGTGGGTTTTCCCCAGGAAAGGGAAGGCCAGGCAGAGTAAATGGTTTATCTTTCTCTGTATACCATATGTTTTCACTCTTACATGGATCCTGAGAAACATAACAGAAGACCATGGGGGAGGGGAAGGAGGAAAAAAAAAAAGTTAGAGAGGGAGGGAGCCAAGCCATAAGAGAATTAAAAACTGAGAATAAACTGAGGGTTAATGGGAGGTGGGAGGGAGGGGAAAGTAGGTGATGGGCCTTGAGGAGGGCACCTGTTGGGATGAGCACTGGGTGTTGCATGGAAACCAATTTGACAATAAATTCCATATTAAAAATAAACGGTTTAGGATTGGCCAGCCTGAATGATTCCAATGATCTCTGGGCCACATCTAATCTAAAACATTAGATGATTTAGGACCGGGGAAACCAGAATGGCGTCATTAGAGAGTTGGATAAGGAGGTGGCTGGGACCTGACTTCGGACTGGTTGATTTGCCCACAGCAGGTATGCTCCCCAGTGAGGTGGTACTGTCCTTAGGAATTAGCTAGCTCTGGGTTTGTGAAGTCCCCAAATGCAAGAGCATCAAGCATAGTGAAAATAAGAGAATACAGTTAATGTAAGTGGCCTTGTTTTAAATGGATGCCAAAGAGATAGATACAAAATCTAAATAAAAACGCTCTTCGAAATTCATGGCAACCGAACATGCGGTTGTCAGGATGAAGGCAACAGCCAGTGGGAGATCCCCAGGAGGTCCTCATGAAAGTAAGTCCTGTCAACAGAGGCCAAGTGCAAAGAACACTGGCGCCAACTACGATAGTACTAGTCGAGAGAGACTTTTCTGCCCTTGTTCTCTTCTCCCTTGGAATTACCGAAATGAGACTGTTTGGGGGACTCAAACTGCCTAGGTGATTCTTCATTATCAGAGTGTGACCAGAAAAGTCATAGGGTTGGCCCTACGTTTATTCAGTGAAAGGGGAAACTCTGGGTGTATTGAGTGGGTTTGAACAGGTTATATTGTGTATGAGAGAATAATCTTGCTGTCTGATTGCATGTTATGATTCTCACTTGCTCAATGTACTGGTTCTACCATAGCACTGTACAAAAACATACACATATCTAAACAAATACCATATTTTGTTGGCTACATTCTACTCGATGGGGCTCAACAATACCAAAGGAGTCCTTAAAAGTAAAAACAGAATATAGAAAGCACGGAGTCTGAAATGTTCTTTCAAAGTACTTTTCAGTTCATTTAACACTGACAATTGTATGGGTTTTCCTTTCTTCTTTCTTCTTTTTTTCTTTCTAAGTTCACTGAATTAACAATCAATGTCTAAACTAGCTATTGCTTGTAGTTCAAGGATATTGTGAGTTCCAACGAAGCTTCTTGTGAACCCATAAAATTTCTTTCTCTTAAAAAAAAAATCCCTGCTGAGATCATGGTGCTACGATCTATGTTGGGACTAACCTGTTACTTAAATTGGCAATTTCATCTGGTCCAGGTGTGTCTTTTTAAAACAAAAGGATTTAGTTTACCTATTGGATGGTACTTGATTAGGGTTCCCAGAGTCATTGTTATAACTGAAGCAGCCAGGATGGGTTCCTCCCTCGGGTAGCAATTTTCCTCTACAATGATCCTGCTGAAGAAGTTCGGGATTTACCATTCACTGTGTTCCAATTCCCCTGCATGCAACATTTAGCTACAGAAGCATTACAGTATGCCCTATTGTCTTGAAGGCATATTTCTTTTCTCCAGTTTCAGATATGGTTCTTCTATGTCCTGATCTTGAAATGAAGTTCAAATGCCTTTCTTCAAAAGTTTTAAACTTCAGGTCTTTTTATGGCCTTGTTCGAATATAATGATTACAATTTGGTCTTTCTGGATGGTGGGGTGAAAAATGATGTTCACTGAGTGTTTTATTGCTTCTAATCCACTCCCTTCCACATCTACTGTATCAAATTAATTCTGCTTCTGCTTTGGCTGCTCCGGTCTATGTACATTCAATTCATAACTGGAATGCTCCCCTCCCACCTTATTTATAGATTTTTTACTAATTTTTCAAAGATTAACTCAAAACTCACTGCCCTTACTTGGTTAAAAAGCAAACACAGAACTGCATCTGGAAGGTGCCAACACATAGGTCTGCAGATCCCTAAAGATCCCCATGCCATCCTCCTACACTTCAAGTTCAAGAACCAGCCACGCAGATTTCTTGGAAGTTATCCAGTTCTCGGCTTGGTTTGGTGATAAATCATGGGGAGACTGGGGCTAGCCCAGCCTGCTCGGACATTAGTGATGAGGAAGAGGCCATAGCTGACTGTTGCCTGCAGGCAAGGCAAATCACAACTACGCAGATGGATTGCCTCTCTCCCTCCAATTTCTCACTCTGAGGCCCCAGGGAACTTAACCTTCAGGCCCCAGTGCATCCTATTCCAAGAAATGTTCTATTTCTCCTGTGTGTCTTTCTTTTCTCCTTTCTGCCTGTCTCAGATTTGGCCACCTCCTTCCCCAAGGGCTTCCTGGTTTCTGTTCCTGTGCCCCTGATTTAGTCCTCTAGGATTCTATCAGGCTTCCTCATAATCCTAACATGCTGAATTGGGGGCCAGAAGCTTCCAGGGAAATACACACTTCTCTAGGAGCTGTCTGCAGCTGTTGGTATACCTGGGAGTGTTTGCTTTATTGCAGTGGGATTAGCTACAAGGGTTGGCTTGCAGAAGGGACTGGAGGATAGGGGAGTTATAGTGTATCTTGTCCCTTCCTATCTTTTGGATGGATTGAAGCCTCTTGGGAGAGACAGACTAGGGGAAGAAGCTGTTAGAACAAGCCGGCACAGATTTCTAAATAAGAGATAGGCTGCTTTGTGGCCCATGAGGAACAAAAGAGACACAAAGTTGCAAGGAGATTTTTCTTCTTTTTCTGCAAGGATCTCAGATGTGCTCTGACCTCTTCCATCACCACTAACCTCAGGAGAAGCTATAGCCTGAACCGCCAGTATGAGCTTTGACATCTGAAGACATTCCATGATGGGGTGGGAGAGGATGGGGGGGGGGGCATCTCTAAATGGGCTGTGGGTAGGGGAGGTCAGCTGAAGTGAGACAGGATAATAGGAGTAATGGTTGCTGCAGCTGAAAGACTGGTTTATGGGGACAAGCAAGGGACCCCTTTGTAGATGGTTAAAACAATGGATGGGGGTACTGTGGAGAGAGCCTATAGTTTGCAGTAATTAAGGCAGGGAAAACCTGCACCAACATACTGTTGATATAAAAAGGAAGTTGGGAGAGGACATCCCGCATTGCCAGAGGCTGGTGGAGCCTGGCATATTTTGCAAGTTAATGGTGCAGGATAATATAGTTAATAGCTATCATTTACTTAGTGCTTCCTGTATGCCAGTCACTACCTTGCAATCTTTCTCCACATGCATTAGCTTAATCTTTGTAACAACCCTCTAGCATTGGCACTATTATCATCACCATTTCATAGTTGGGGAAACTAGGGGTTAGAGCAGTTTAGTAAATTCCTGAGGTCATAGCTACAAAGTCCTGAGCCCCTGAGACCCCATGCACATATGGAAAGTTAATATTACCCTAATAGCACAGCAAAATGGACTCTGGGCACACAGTGAACATCCATCTTTCCTTATACCATGAGTTATGAGGTTTACTTTCTACCTGTTACCCCAATTATCCTTTTAAGAATCTCAAATTTGAGAGGACACATCTCTAAACCGGTTTCAGCTTCAATCAGGACCCAAATTAAATCTATTTCCTTCCAAACCCAGCTGGCTGCTCTTTCTGCGACCGGCTGGAGCACCCCCCTACCTCACCAGAGAGCTGTCAGCAGGGCTGCGGTGGCCCATCTTCAGGACGCCCTGGCTTGCCACTGGCAGATACTATGTCAAAGAGAGGAGACAAACTGCTATGGAAGTGCTAAGGAGTACATCTGAGCTGCCTACAGGAGAGGAATGTCTGCAGCCAGGTTTAGAGCCATTGTGGGTGTGCAAAGGCATACAGGGTAGGTGGCCTCCAGAGTGTTTGCAGGAGACCTTGACACGTGATGCCTACACAAGGGTGAAGCATTTTGAAGACTACCCGGGACTACATCTCCACCTTCAGTGACCTATAGTTTCTCCACCTTGCATTATTGGCTAACAGTTCTTTGCTATGTGGGTTGTCCTGTGCACTGTAGAGCCTCTAGCAGCATCTGTGGCCTCTACTCACTAGATGGTAGCCACCACTCCCCCTAACCCAACTTGTCATCTCCGAAAATATCTTCAGACGTTGCCAAATGTCCCTTAGGGGACAAAATCGCCCCCACTTGAGAATCACCCCACTTTCCCATCTTCACAAAGCAGTGGTTGGATAGGGAGAACTGGATGAGGCTAGGAGTCAGGAGACATGAGGTCCAGGCTCCATTTAGCTCTTCCTAAATGGCACTGAAAAACTCTCTGTTGTTCTCTGGGCCTCAGTTTCCAGATCTGTAAAATTACAGGGTTGAGAAGAATGATCTTTTAATTTAGGAAACCTTCCTTCCTTGCTATCTGAAGTCTCTAATAGTGTCATACAAAACAAAACAGAGCAACTAGCCACAGTTCAAAACTGGTGTCGGAGGGAGTCATTCCAACCCATCTGGTTTATTGATTAAACAGCTTATTTCTTGGCAAAGACAAATTAAGCCTTGTGGATACCACAGGAATGATTCAAATATAATACAGATCAGTGTTCCTCAAAAGGCAGTCATGGGACAGTCACACAAAATACTATTTAAAAACATAAGATTCCTCGGTCAATACCAAATCTAATGAATCATTATAACCATTATACTTGCAGAGGCCTGGAAATCTGTATTTTAATACATTCCCTGAGTAATATTGTGCATATTAAAGTCTGACAACTACAGATATAGATGATGTTCCCAAGGAATCTGCAATCTCTTTGAAGATACAGAAACCAATTTTTAAAACGTGAAAAGCCATACATCTTTAAAGATGGTAAGCACCGGGAAGTTGCCAGAAGGAGAGGCAATGGCTGAAGTACCACTCAAACCTTCCTATCACTATGACCAATGATTTCGAAGACCATTTCATGTGCTATTGGTCATTCATAAATCTTCTCTTGTGCAATGCTTGTGGGGTTTTTTTGTCCATTTTTTTTGAGTTGTCTTTTATTGGTGATTATAGTAACTCTTTATGTATTGATATAAATCATTTATCAAATCTCTATAATGCAGATATTTTCTGTCTCTTGCTTGTCTTTTCTTCTCCTTAATGCTGTCTTTTGATGAGTAGACGTTTTTATATTGAAAAAATCCAATTAATTATATACTCTTTTATGTTTATGTGCTTCTTATGTCCTAAGAAATCCTTGCTATCCTATACTCATGAAGATAACCTTGTATATTTTCTTCCAGAAATTTAATAGTCTTAGTCTGTGATCCATTTCAAATTAATTTTGCTGTGTAGGGTAAGGAAGGGGCTGAATTTCCTCTTTTTAATTTTTTTTTTTTTTTTTACGATTTATTCACTTTTTGAGAGACAGAGACAGAGTGCTATCAGGGCAGGAGCAGAGAGAGGGAGGGAGACACAGAATCCGAAGCAGGCTGCAGGCTCTGAGCTGTCAGCACAGAGCCCGATGCAGGGCTCAAACTCACAAACCGTGAGATCATGACCTGAGCTGAAGTTGGAGGCTTAACCGAGTGAGCCACCCCGGGACCCCTGAATATCCTCTTTTTTTTTTTATTTTTTATTTTTATTTTTTTTAACGTTTATTTATTTTTGAGACAGAGAGAGACAGAGCATGAACGGGGGAGGGTCAGAGAGAGAGAGGGAGACACAGAATCTGAAACAGGCTCCAGGCTCTGAGCTGTCAGCACAGAGCCCGATGCGGGGCTTGAACTCACAAACCGTGAGATCATGACCTGAGCCGAAGTCGGATGCTTAACCGACTGAGCCACCCAGGCGCCCCTGAATATCCTCTTTTTAGAACCTAAGTTTGCTTTTGCTAGCACCACTTGTAAAAAAACAAAAACAAAAACAAAAACAACCTCTCCTCTCTCCCACCTGAACTGCCTTGCTACCCATGTCAAAAATCAGTTCACTATATAGGTATTAACTATATATACTTGAGTATGTATATATACTTGAGTGCATTTCTGGATTTTCTTTTCTGTCCTATCCTTCAGTTTTTCAGTTCTTTCACCAAGTACCATATCATGTTGATTCTGCAGCTTTATACCAAATTTGGTACTAGGAGATATTCAACTTTTTTCTTTTTCAAGACTCTTTTGGCTATTCTTACTCCTCTGCATTTCCACATAAATTTAGAAATAATGTGTATCTACAAAAAAAAAAAAAGTCTCTTTGGCATGTGGACTGTGATTCCATTAAAACTATAAATTAGAGGGAAAATGGAGAAATGGCATTATGATGCAGTAATACTCAGTTTTCCAGTCTAAGATATATGAATTTAATTTCTCTTCTAAAGAGTAGTCTGTCTCCCATCACAGGTAGGTCTTTCTGTTTGGCTATCGTACTGACATTCATAGGTTAGCAAACGGTGAGAAGTCTCCCAGCTAACATGGTTCATTTAATTTCCTCTTTTAGGAATTTAAATTTGAGGAGGTGAATTTTTCAGATTCAATATCCAAAAAAAATAAGGTTTGGGGTTTTTTGAGTTTTCCAAAGATGATCTAGCTCCTGCATTTCTGTAGACTTCAGCTGTTAGGCTTTTTCTTTAATTTAGTGAGTTATTCAATATCCTTTTAAACATTTCTTTCAGGAAGGTACACTGTTGCTTATGGCCAAAAAACTCTAATGTGACTTTTAACATTATTATAGATGAACATAATTTGAATTAAATTAATCCATATTATAATTGCTTTTAAGATCTTCTCTGTTGGTTCATGTTCAAATTTTTTGATATGATACCAATTTGTACCCTAAGCAAAAATGACTTTTTGGAAAAATTCAGAGCAACAGAAGCGATATAAAAATCTTAAAACATCAGTCATTTCATGAATTATATACTAATCATTCAGAGTTAATTGGAAGCATAGCCTGTGGAATAATTCTTCTATTTTAACATTTGTCTCAAGTAATATCCTAGAAGGGAGCTGAGAAGATAATAGTGAACATACAATTATTTTCGTTTCTTCCAAGATGCTCAAGAAATAAATGAATTTAAATTTAGAAAGAACCTGATCACATCCAGAAAGAGGGTACTTCCCTATAGAAGCCAACTTCTTTTCCCAAAGCCCTCAGTTCCCTAGCCTGGCTTCAAAGCACTCACTGCATGTAACTTACAGGTAATTCCCTGGTAGAAGCTGATTACTTCAGAAAATGTGCATGTGCCTCCCTCTATGACCATCATACTTTCTGGATTTCTTAAGCGATATGAACCCAGGAGACTCCAGACCTAGCAGCATTACAGACCTCCACTTCACCTGCCATGTCCATACTTCTCTGAATGGCTTTTTCCACATCTTGGACCCCTGGAGCATCTCTCTCCTTATAGCAAGCTGAGTCAAGATGTCATTACTAACAATAGCTTTTGGAGTCACTCCTGTTTTCTGCAGCTGCTTTCAGTCCCCATTAAATGGATGTCTAGTGTCAACTGATATCAACCCATGAAAGGACTGATCTCAATCAAGAAACCAGGCACATTTGTGAATTATCCTGGCGTTGT
The DNA here is from genome assembly GCF_018350155.1 of Leopardus geoffroyi. Taxonomy (NCBI): domain Eukaryota; kingdom Metazoa; phylum Chordata; class Mammalia; order Carnivora; family Felidae; genus Leopardus; species Leopardus geoffroyi. The sequence goes on from NC_059326.1 coordinate 191,085,162, forward strand.
GGCAAGGACTAAACGGCATACCACATATAAGTTACTCTTTAGTACCCTGGAAAATAGTAAATACATATTAGCTATTGGATTTTATGTTTTTACCATGGTGATAATCACCCAGAATCAGCAAGGTAGGAGTTATTTCACTTATATTGATTTTCCAAAGTACTGAAATTCCCACCTCTAGATTAATTTCATCCTTTTACATGAGACTTGGTTCCTTACTGTCTGGAAATCTCACTAAAATATATCACTATATATCCTTGGGCATCTTAAATACGCCATACTAATTTAAGGGAACAAGTTCTTGATAACTAGGACTATCATCGTAAGCAATTATGATACAGGCTACAGCAGAGGCCCTCAAATCACATGGACTGTTTGTATAATCACATGATTTGTTGTGGATCTCTCTGAGAAGCGGAGTGAAACTATGAACATTTGCTCCAGAAAAATGCACACATGGAGCAAAAATTAAAACAAAACAAAACAAAACAAGCTCTGGCATATACAAGTTTTAAGAGGATTCATGTGCCCTTAAACGGCACAAGTCTCCAAGGAGACCCCAAAAACCTCATGCCTCACACTAAGCAATGATGTAGAAAAGGAACAAGAGGAAGGAGATAAAACTTTACAACATGCCAGCATTTTGCACTCTACCAGGCTTTATAGGCATGATCATATGTAATATTCCCAACAGCCTCATGAGATATATTCTATTTACACCCATTTATACTAACTTCTCAGATGAGGAAACTCAAGATCAGAAGAATATGTGGTATAATATAGTAATTGAACAGAGAGGAGACTCAAATTCTAGAGTCCAATGTTGTAACACCTGTGTTTTCTAGTTCATCCCTTCTCTGTTATCCTTTCTCCCCAGCAATTATTACACCTATCTCTAATAGGGGTTAAAGTGAAACCATTCATTGAGAACCTATCTCAAGTCAATCAATGACAGGGAACCTTTATATGTAAAATCTCAGTTAACCCTCTCAAGTTGCCATGCATGATGTATAAATAAGTATTCTTAACTCCAACTAATAACTACAAAAACTGAGACTTAATCTGCCTAACACCAGATTTGAGTCCAGATTTACTCCCAAAGACTATGGTCTTTCCCCTCCCACGTCTTTCTAAAAGCTATCCCTGTTTCATATGCACCACCAACAAATGTAGCCATTTGTTTCTTAGGCCCAAACTGATGTGAACTAAGAGTCTGGCTTCAAGAAACTGAGAGTGAAATTTTTTCTACAGTCAAGTATGTATCCTTAATGTATGAGGTCTTGCCCACCTCTTCAGGGGCTCACTGTTCTTTGTACTGAGCTAACGCTAGTCTTTGGGAAGATCTTGCTGCCCCTCCTACAAAATTATTAAACATCCTCTGTCTTTAAAAGCAATTACCTGAGCTGCCAAAGGAATCACAGGGAAAGCAGCTTCAAATTACAACAGAGAGTTGCAGAGCATAACTATGTTGTCATATACCATTTCTGTTTATGGATTTCTATACAGACATGTATCGCTCCTCAATAGAGACTGCTTTATGAGTGTTTTCTTTTCCACACAAAGCAGTCTCTGGGAACACCGAGGTGTGACCACAGTATTTTGTTACCTTATGCTTGGCTTCCTTCTTCCGTATAGTGAAGAAAAATGTGATGGCCTGTTTTAGTTAGAGGAAACCTGTATAGCTGAGACTTCTATTTGGCTATCTCCAATACCCCAAAGTATATCACGTATTTCTTTTGCCTTTTGCTCACATTTTCCACAGGATAGTTCATAGACAATTGAATGAATAAAATAAAAATGTATTTAAACCAGAAGTCAGCAAACTAAGTCCTACAAAAAAGTCCAGACTGCTTGTTGCCTGTTATAAATAAAGTTTTATTGGAACACAACCATGCCCATTAGTTTATATATTATCTATGGGTGTTTTTGCACTATGATAGCAACGATGAGTAGTTACAACACAATAGAGACCATCCCCTCTACAAAGCCTAAAATGTTTACGATATGGCCTTTGCAGAAAATGTCTGCCAACCTTCAATATACTTCCTGGGTGATGGTCACTGTGCTAAGTGATATATATATACATTTAGGGCCCATTGTGACTTTTGGGAGGTTCTAGGCATTTTTGCCCTCATGGTTTCTTCCTCCATAAAAAGTGATCAAAATTATATTTTGTGACTACTATGATATAAATATAAATATATTACATATGAAAACATTTTCTTTGATTTTAAATTCATTTTATTGTCCTAATTTTAAAAGAAATTAAAACACTTTTGTGGTGCTCCAAAAATATCGTGAGCATTGTGCCCACAGTGCTTAAAAAACATCAGCCCGACCTACATCATAGATAGGATTTATACTTCTTAGAAGCCCCATTAGAGAAGATGAGGAAACCAGATCTTCGAGCATCTGATGTCCTCTGTGCGACACAAGCCCACACATGTAGCAAGAACTCAGACTCAGGTTTTGTCAGACCCAGGAGAGTGAACTCTTAATCCCTTTGTCATACATTTTCACTGCCTCCCCTTCCCTGCCACGATCATGGGGACAGTTAGGTAAAATGACCCAAGAACCACCAGAAAAGGAGAGAAGCTTTTCCGTTAGAGCACTCGGGCTACTTAAGTGCCTTGTGATCCTCATTACTCTTAAAACTAGTAGGCATTTTAATTAGTACTTGCAAACAGTTGTAGATAAGGGTTAAAAAAGATTATTTCTCGGAATGTTTTTGCTCCCTAGAGCCTTATCAGGAGCAGGGATGAGATGACTTCTCTTGTCATGTAGTCCCTCCCCTATAGTTCTCCAGTTAAGGAAACACAGAATTTTTATAGTTGTATCTGTTCACTAAAATATATGACTTGGCATTTTCACTCTCAGAATATATTGAAAAATAATTTAAGCTGCCTTCCAGTGTTATCTACAACTTGTACAGGACATTGCTGGCTGCAGAGAAAGCTCAGGAGACTACACAGAAATGAGAGATTTGAAAGATATTGTCCCAAAGGGGAAGGAATAAGTATATTACTTTCTTTTTCTTTACAAACATGTACCAGCTAAGAACTTCTGAAACAAAAAGAAAATGTCTGTTAGCATAGAAGCCTGAGAGTCTAGAGTAGAAAGTACAAGGGACTGTCCACTGAGTGGAGAAAGCAGCTCCTCAGTGAGCCCCATCACTGTGTATCTTCACCAACATTCATGGGCCATCATCTCAGGGATGCCAGGAACCACCTCTGCTCCCAAATCCCTCTCCATCCAATTTCTTCAAATCATTTGCTTTTGGATCAAGGCTTTGAATTGGTCACATTGGCACCAAAATGAGGGTAAGGTTGTGAGGGTACGGGGTCAGGCCACAGTTAACTTTTGACATGAGTTAAGAAAGAGAAAGAAGAAGTCTTAGAAATACTGGGACATATGGAAAAGGAAGACAGATTCTCTTGGAGGCCTCTTGGAGGCCTGTTCTACGGGAGAACAACTTAAAGACTTAATGACTCCGGGAATAAGAGTTACCAAAAAAAAAAAAAAAGACAGAGAGATGACCATGTGGGGGGTAGGTCTGTATTTCCTGTATTTCAGGAGATGTCTACCTAAATTTTGCCAATTTCCTAATATTCCTGAGAACTTTCCAACAACTACTTATAGTAAGTTGTCCAAGGATTATCTCTTTCCCAAGCTGACATGCTGTATCAATTCCTTCTAGTAAGATATAGAAAGGCCCTTCAACTATCTTGATTCTCAAAATACAGTGTATACACCAGAGTATCAGGATCACCAGGTCTAGCCACACCCACCGAATTCGCATGTACATTTCACTCTCAGTGACAGATGCACACATCACTGCTTTGGAAGCACTAAAGACACACTAGAGGCTCTTTGAAGAAGTAGGATGGTCGTTCCTGGAGGGGGATCCTGGAGGGATCCCCTGACCCTCCCTTTTGTTGAACACATGCCTCCATAAATTTCCTGCATCCAGTAACATCCAATTCATACTCACATTGCATCTGAGGCACCGGAGACTGCCTCAAACAGAGCTCAACAAATCTAAAATGTGCAGAATGACCTCATCCTATGTAGCATTTTGGTTCTACTGCATAAAAATGCTGTAATTAATGTTAGCACCCGGGAACTGTTGGAGTTTTGACTTAAAAAAAAAATCAATAGCAATACAAAAGCCTTTCAAGCATTTGGGGGACAAGACACCTCTGTGACACTCTGCCCACACCTAAATGTCATTACGTTATTTGACACACATAACATGAAACATGCATGAACTGTAGTGTATTGTACAAGCCATGTGTGCTCAGGGGAGAGGTAGCTGGAGGAGGAAGTAACAGCAGAGGACAGAGCTGTCATCAGGTTCTATGGCATTCAGGCTTCAAGGCACCATTTTTCCATTATTCCCAGGTTGTCGCTGAAAAGAGCTATGGTATATCGAGTAACATTTCTTGCCACTGCTTTGATTTCAACAAGAGTATTTAAGGCTGCTGCAAAGGAAACATGCCCTGTATTTCTGTATACATCCGTCCTCAAAACATTTTTGTGTATAAAATGGTGGTCCTAGCATCATTTCAAATCTGGCTCTTCCACTTCCTGGCAGTATGATTTGGGGGCAAACTATATAATTTGCCTTGGTCTCTACTCCCTCATCTGTAAAATGAGTTTCACAGTAGTAGCTACTTCACAGATTTGTTGTGAGTTTTAAATGAGGTAGTACATATCAAGTGATGAGCACAACACCTGGCACATAACAAACGTAGCTAAAATGTACCTACTGTCATGAGCTAAGCAATTTTTGCGAACTTCACTTTGAGTCCAGAGAATGAAACAGAGAGAAGCTCAGTGACCCATGCACGGTCCTATGCTTTTAGGAACAGGGAAGCAAAAATCTTACTTCTTCCTTAGCGTTCCCTCTAGTAACAGAACAGTGACCTCAATCCAAACGGTACTGTCTCTATGTAAATTCATCCAAAGAGATACACAGTTCAGGTAAACAGAACAAAACTGTGCCTCAAAACCTATCATAGAACCTTATTACGAACTCATCATTTGGTATCATAATACCAAGAACTGTATGTCTGCTCCCTGAAAAGGGCTTCTCTGGGGAAAGTCAACACATTTTGCCACTGTTAATACACATTTTACTCTGATGTTTCCCAGGGCCGGTCGCTCTCTTCCAACATGTCTGTACAAACTTTTCAAGTGAAGGGAAGCATTTGAAAGAAGAGAAGATGGGCCTAATAGATCACGCTTAACTTTTCTCAAAAATAATAAACTCTTGATGAAATCAGAATATAATAAGAACGCATATTACTTGTGATTGTGTATTAGTCACAATTCTGCATAAGCTCACAGCCTAAAAAAACTACATTACAGCCTTCCTTTCTTTGGGAACATTTCTGTGAAAATAAAAGGGTGCATATTCTAAACATTTGTGCTTCATTCATGTAAGAATACATTCCTTACTACTATCCCAGCAACCACCTCCATCCCAGACACTCAAAGTCTGCTTGATATTTCTTTATACAAAATGCTAACAAGCTTTGGATCTGATTTCTGAACACAGGGGAAAGGACACTACGTTAGAATTAAGGAGTCAAAAATTCTATCTACCTTCTTCAGATATGGTAAGCTTCTTAAGTCATTTTCTCTCTTTGGGTCTTGATTTTCCCGATAGTAAACAAGGATGGTTAAACTAAATAATGTCCTGGGTTTCCTTCAGTTCTGTAATTATGCAATCCTATGGATTTCAGTAGAGGGACACCTCAAAGAAGGATAGGTATCAGAAGTGAGCAGATAAGATGAAAGCAAAAAGGACATACATATATAGTCTAAGGTAACTCTGACATTTTCTTAAACTTCCCCTTAAAGCCAGGAGCTGTACTTTTAGGAACATAAAAGTTCAGGATTAGGTTTTTTTCATTTCTATTTGCATTTTGTCTATGGGTTCCTGGTCCACAGAACAAAGACCAAAGTCTCATCTTAACAGGGGGAGGGACACAGGCTATTTGTTTCCCTCTTCTTACCTCCTCCTCCAACCCTATCTATCCCTCTATGCATTATATAGTTGAACTTGGCTATATAAAATTTGTGTATGATGTTACTCTACTATTTACAGCTTTTCACATGTTTCTTCCTTCAACTGCAGTCTACCCATGGCCCAAATCTGTAATATTTGCAAGAACTGTATAGGTGGCTAGCTCGAGGTCTTAAGGTACAATTAGGGTCCAAATTTCCTTGATTTAACATAGAACTCTAATGGTAATTCAAAATGGATTTATCCATGAAGGAAGGAAATTAGAAATGCACTTGGTCAATCACAAAGGGTATTTTCAGGAGAAGAAAGTCAAATAAGTACCAGATTCCCACTCTATGATTCCCTCCCTCTTAAGTGGAACTGAAAGGCCCAAAGTATATTACAGTAAAGGTGACTTGAAATTTAATTATTTGAAATATGATTGCAAAAATAACTCCAGAGTACAGTCTGTGTCTATCCAAAAAATAAGAGGGCAAAGGATCAAGAAAAAGAGAGTGAAAACCCAGGGCAAAAATGATTTCCTAACAATATCTTATATAAGAAAAGTAATTTGTACGATGGAGGCTTTTTCCCCCCTAAGGAAATTTAATTTCATTACAGCTGTTTTTAGTCAGAGATTAAAGTTATTTTGGGGCACCTGGGCAGCTCAGTTGGTTAAGCACTTGATTCTTGATTTTAGCTCAAGTCATGATCTTATGGTTTGAGAGATCATGCCCCGAGTTGGGCTCTGTGCTGACAAAGCAGAGCCTGCTTAGGATTTTCTCTGCCCCTCCCCCCGCTTTCTCTCTCAAAAATAAATAAATATTTTAAAAATTATTTTACTGTAGCCATTTTTTGTTTGTTTGTTTGTTTGTTTTTAAACTTCACTCTCATTTGGAGTGATGATACAACGTTCTCATTTTCTTTCTGCCAGAATTTTTGATAATGCTATGCTGTTACAGAAACTCCAATGAGAAGAGGGTGTTTATTTTGACATTCGTTGGGTTGACTAGACAAGAAAGTCCAGACACATAAAATTGCTTAAATATATGTAATTTTTTATCATCAAAAATATGTTTTTGAGAATGCAATACACATCAGCTGTCACATATTCTGACATTTTCAGAGGCTTCTTAGAATTGACACAAGGAAGGGGAAGAATTGTCATAAGAAATGAAAAATCTGGACTGGGAGAAAGCTCACTGTGAAAGGAAGTAGGATATTTAGTAAAAGAAACTAGCACACGAAAACTTTTTTTTTGTCAACACTTCTCAAAGCATTCCCTAGAAACACTTTCCCTATGAGATGACCTGGAAAAATGAAATCTGTACTCTGTATCTATCTACCTATATATTGGTATATGTGTGTATAAATACACAAACATGTCATGAATTTCTTTCTTTCTTGGCCGAATCATCTTGGGAAATGCTCTACACTCTATTAACTTCTTAGAAAATGACAAGACACAGTAGTCTGTTCAAGGTTCTCAGAAGGCTAAAATAAAAGTGATTGGTTTAACTTTATCCCAGCGCTTTGAAAATGTATCTGGCTGCAGAACTCCTTTTCATGATCCATCTTTATTATCCTACAGAGAACACCACAGAAAATGCTATTATGACATACCTCAAAATTAGAAAGTCTGAACTTACAGTATCCTAGATTGAACAGTCCTTTAGCTCCACCATTTTAGCCTATGGAACGAATGGGCTCATATCCATTTGTGATTCCCAGAATACCTATCATTCATTCACTCATTCACTCCCTCAACAACACTGAGACAACACTGCTGACCCTTCTCCTTCTTCAAAGTCCTGGTCAGATCCAATTTCCTCAGTGAATTCTATTGCACTGGCCATTAGAGAATGGACCTTTTTCTTTGAACTCCAAAAGAATTTAGCATACCCACAATTATGATAATGATTTCTAGATCTTTTAATGTTTTTAAGTCTTGATTTGATACCTAAATTTTTTTAAGCTCTTAAAAGGCAGAGACTATATTTCATATACTTCAGACTTACAGACCTAATGTCATCTTGGTTTAGTAAGTCATTGTTCACTTAACATATGCAGAAAACTGAACTCTCTAACCTTATAAATGACATCACCCTGGACTGCCTACAGCTGAGGACAGTTGCCACCCCCCCCCCCCCGCCTTGAAATGCAACAATCAATACCGCATTTCCTACTCTGTATTTATAAACAGGAAATTAACTGTCTTCCATCATTGTTCTAATTGACCTTCAGCTCAGGTTTGAAAGGAAAGACCTCAGCCAAATAAGAGGCTTTATTGATGGTATCAATCCATTAGTGGTGCTTTTGGTTTCATTATAATGGTACCGTATGCAATAAAGAAACACATTTCAGTAATCTGGATTGGGGGGAGGGAGGGTGTCTCTAAAACAGGTTTCCCTCTAAAGGAGCAGAGAACCTTTTAGGCCAAAGCTTATTTCTTGCTTGAATTCAAACCTCCAGGGAACACAGAAAGGAAATCCTAGCTAACTTGCAGAAGGAAACAAAAGTAGGTAAATGCGTGCTATCCACTTGAACCTAGGCGTTTCCAAATCAGTGTAGTTAATCCTTAAAAACTGCCTCACTTAAGAAAAAATTGTCAAGATGTTAACTGGCCTATGCTAACTTTCAATACAGTCATGGTGCATTAAATGCATTTTATCTCCTCTTTTAAATCACCAAGTAGTTATCAAAGAGCTAATAAGTATTTACCAACAGTTCTTGCAAACACAGACACAGCTGAGAGAAGACAAGGGAAATGGGATCTTTATAGACACACAAACGGCTGCCAGTTTCTCCCAATGTAAAATGTGGCCAATGAGCTAGAGAGGCCCAGAGAAGACTATAAGTTCTCCAAGGACATACAGACAAAATGGGAAACGCCTGTCATATCTCTGGACTCTCACTTTGTCCAAAGTCTCTCAAATTAAGATGGTATTTTTAAACAAGTCTTCCAAGTGGTTCTTGTGCACACCAAAGTTTAAGAAGTGTTATTTTGAAGAATCAAATGACTGAGAGGGTAAAATGGAATATAACTTCTCTACTTAGACTATAACCTTTCTTGTAGATAATAGGGCACTTGAATGCAGGGAGCTTGTCTGTCTTATGTCTATATGTCTAAGCACTCAGAACAGTGGGAACTCTATAATGTGCACATAATTATACATAGTACTTATAAAATGGTGAATGGGAGCAAGGAAGAACAAAAGACAGAAGGGGGTGAGAAAGGGCATAAGACAGTACTTCATCAGAGATGCTTGGACAAGGTTGATTTTTTTATTCTTGAGTTTGCCATCCAATCAAAAGTTTTCCTCCCTCTTATGTGCTATCAGTTGAATAAAAAATAAGATAATGTCAGTATTTTTTGAAAGGACTGAATTTTATTCTTCATAATTCAGGTTAAATCTCTTTAAAAAAACATACCTTATCTTAGCCTCTAATAACCCCTGCTAAAACTGGCATCTTCCTAAAAAGTCTCAAGTTTTGAGAGAAAGTAAGAAATCAAACTGTACTGAAAGCCTACCATGTGCCAGTCACTGGGTACAGCACAGACAAAGGTTCTCCCATGCGATAGCCATAATACCCTTGAGGTTAGCAGATCACCTCTGTCTCTACCTTACACATGATGGTGATGATGAGTGTGCTTTTATAAGGTGGCCGTGTTTACCCTTTACATAAGTCATCTCATCTAATTTGTACAACATCTGCAGGAATATTTAAATATATATTTATATATACACACATACACATATATATTCATAATATTTTTTGTTCATAATATTTTTATTCATTCATAATATTCAAAATATTTTTATTTTTACAAATAAAAATCTGAGGATTAGAGACCTGTCAAGGTGCCAAAAAGCCACCCACCTAGGTTGTAGGGAAGCCTGGCAAAGACTGTGGGTCAATCTCCATTACTTGCACACACATACCCCAAATAAGAAAAAAAGGTGAGGAGGGGTCAGTGGCCTCCCACATTCTGAGCTCCCAGATGGGGAATACATGTCTCCCAGGAAACCATGAAGTAGGGCATAAGGGACACTTACCCTTTTCTATCACTACCTAAGACAGTCATAGGGTAAGGGTTCTGTTCTTGAATCTTCTGAGGTTACTCTGTGTGCCCCAGGCTCAGATACCCCAAGGGACATTAAGGCATAAATATGACATGGGTGTTAAGATGGAAAGAATTTTATTTTGCTCCTGTGTTTTCTTCAGTATGAGCCAAAACAATGGTATAAAGCCCCCAACGAGGGATGCAATATTTGATACATTTTTGGATGAATGGGTCAAATATTTACTGTTTTGTGCTTTTTATTGCAATGGTTTCTTGTTTACTTAACTTTTTAAGATCGTAAAATAAACTTCATTTCAGTAACTACTGTATATTTAATTCATAAGTGTCAAATAAGCTTCTTATATATGCTAAAAATTATTTTAGGGGACCAAAAGTATATCAATAGCAACTAACTTAAAGCAAGCAGGATGTTTTTTTTTTTTTTTCAACGTTTATTCATCCTTGGGACAGAGAGAGACAGAGCATGAACGGGGGAGGGGCAGAGAGAGAGGGAGACACAGAATCGATAACAGGCTCCAGGCTCCGAGCCATCAGCCCAGAGCCCGACGCGGGGCTCGAACTCACGGACCGCGAGATCGTGACCTGGCTGAAGTCGGACGCTTAACCGACTGCGCCACCCAGGCGCCCCAAGCAGGATGTTTTTTTAAAGGATTTTTACAGAACTATTTGTATTATCAAAGGAAAACAAGGTGCCCATACTGAAGTCTTTACTATTTAGAAAAAATACAGCTTGTAAGTGGGGTATAATCATTAAACACAGACTGTCACACATGAGAAAGCAAATAACAAAGTTACCAAATGTGCTTGTGGTCTGTGTTCCAGTAAATTGTAGATAAATGAACAATGCAAAAACCTAGATACTGAAAATATTTCCTCAGGCTGAGGCTCCAATCAAGACATGTTCACTAGGACCAAATTATTTTTGGATTGATGTAGTTTTTTTATAAACTGCAATTTTATCTATATTCTAACAAAGCATATAATTACTAAATGTGCTTTAATTCAAAATTTGAATTGCTGAATGAAACTTGCCAAGTGTATTCGTCTTCTAGAGCTGCCAGAACAAAGCAATTATACCCTGGGTGCCTTAACACAGCAGAAATGGGTGTAGGGTACAAGCCCCAAATGAAGGTGTTAGTAGGGCCATGCGCCTTCCGAAACTTTGAGGGGAGAAGCTTCCTTGCCTCTTCTGGCTTCCAGTTACCCTAGGCGTTCCCTTTTGCTTCATGGTTCGTTTCTGAGTTTATTTCCTTTTGCACGTTAATATAAGCAGCAAGAAGCCGCCACAATACACCTTCCAAACGTTGCTTGGAAATCTCTTCGCCTCCACATCCAAGCTCAGTGCTTTTAAGTTCTACTTTTCTTGCAATAGCAGAACATAATTCAGTTGAGTTCCACATCACTTTATGGCAAGACTCATCTTTCCTGTAGGGTGTAATGGTATGTCCCTCATTTCTCAGATCTCACCAGAAGCACCTTTAACATTCATATTTTCAGCAACACACTGTTCATGACATTATAGGCATTTTCCAGAACAGTAAAAGCTTTCTCTACAGATCTCCTTTCTTCTGTATAAGCTCTTAACTGGGTTATCTTTAATAGCCATATTTCTACCAACACTCTTTTCAAGGCAATCTAGACTTTTTATGTCAAGTACCTGCAACGTCTTCTAGCCTCTATCTATTACCCAATCCCAAAGCTACTTTTGCACTTTGAGATTCTTGTTTACAGCAGCACCCCACTTATTGGTGCCAAAATCTGTATTGCTGTCCTAGGGTTGCTGAAACAAAGTAACACGAACTGGGTGGCTCAAAACAACAGAAATTTAACTTCACAGTTTTGGAGACTGGTGTCAGCAAAATCAGGCGTCCTCTGAAACTCTGAGGAGACTCCTCCCATGGTTCTGGTGGGTGGAGCTCCACTCCTCTATCAGTCCACCCCCTGCCTCCGTAGACACATGCTGTTCCTCCTGCATGGCTGTCTTCACTTGGCATTTTTATCTTCTCGTAAGGATGCCAGACATACTGGATTAGGGCCCACTGTAAGACCTCAGCTGAACTTGATTACATTCTCGAAGACCCTATTTCCAAATAAGGTCCCAACCACAGGTACTGGGAGGAGTTAGGCCTTCAGCATATCTTTTTTTTGGGGGGGGGGGGCGGGGGGAGGGACAAGGAGGGGCATAATTCAACCCATAACAATGAGCGTGCCAAGTATCAATGAAGTCTCCCTCAACTCCAGATTCACTGTTTGTACATGCTTTTTAATAATGGCCACAACTTCTTCCAGCATCCCTTCTTTATGGTGAAGTTGATGTTGAGATTTTTCCTGGAGGGGCAGTAAGGGAGGAAGGTCTTTTGCTCCCTTTGCCTGCTTCACAGGGGATCGGCACTGTGGGTGTAAGGACTTCCAGTGGAGTTCAGAGCCAGCCGTATCTCCGGAGTACTTAGTCGCTGGGCAGTATTGCAGCCTCTCCCTGGCCTGACAATAGCCCGTCAGCAGCTCTTTTGACAGGGACACTATATATGAGGTCTCCTGCCCTCAGAGAACTCCAATTGTCTCTGTAGGCCCACACTCGGCTTTCTCACAACCAGTTAGGTCCACACTCTTACCATTGTGTCATCACTCTTTCCGTAGGTCCGTGGTTGGTTCACCTGTACCCTGGGATCTCCTCTGTGTGCAGCCATTGACTGAATGCACCCCATCTAGACTCCGGAAGGCTGCCTGTTGCTTGACCAGTGACCACAGACCAGCTCTGATCTGAACCAATTAGCAAACTTCTCTGTTACCCAGGGGTCAGAACTATATACCGTCCAACAAAGTCTGATGCTAACTTGGGAAGAGGGTTCCCTTCCAAGTTTGACATTCCTTGGGTTCTTTCCCTTAGCTCTAGGGTACCATGTGGAGTTTCCTTATGTCTTTGAGTTTCTCTTTCATTAGTATTTAATCATTCTTTATATTAAACTTCTCCTCTTTAGCTTCCTGCATGGTCTTTATCTCATGATTGGACCCATAATGATATAGCGAGCTTTTGTAGATTTTTTCTATGTTTGCTAGATGGGCAGCACAATGGATCTAAACAAAATAATAGCACTTTGAAGTTGGGAAGCAAAATTAAAGATCTTGAGTGCAATCGTTTCTGATGTACCACATCTTTAAATTTTTTTTTTTTATTCAGGTATGATTTACATCCATTCATGTGCATTTTTTAAAACAAACAATGCAGTGAGTTTTGACAACTACATATACCCATGAAAATACCACAATCAAGATGCAGAACATTTTTATCCCAACAAATTCTTCATGACCTTTTCCAATCCATTCCCTCCTACCACCCTTGGTCCGAGGTAACCGCTGATCTGCTGTCACTATACAGTAGTTTATATTTACTAGAATTTTGTGCAAATGAAATAATGCAACATGTATTTATCCTTTTGTGTCTGGCTGCTTTTACACAGTGTCACAACTTTAGAATTCCTCCATGCTGTTGCATATATCAGCATGTTGTTACTTTTTATGGCCGAGCAACTCCACTGTATGGATTTGCCACCTTTTGTTTATCCCGGAGTCTTTCACCCTGGGCAGTACTGTCATTTGGGCTGGATAATTTCCGTGTCCTCTGTATCACAGGACATTTAGCAGCACCTCCCATCTCAAACCAATGGATGCCAACAGTATTCCCTTTCCACACTGTGACAAACAAAAATGTCTCTAGCCATTGCCAAATGTCTCCCTTGAGCAAAACCACCCCTGGCTGAGAATACTGACTTATCTATCCACCCAAATAATGGACAGTTAGGATGTTCCAGTTTTGGCTACTGTGACATTCATGTTCAAGTATAATGCTTCCTTTCTTAGCACTCATGATACATAATTTTCCAGGCTCTAACTGAACACTTTTGATGGTGAGGGTACTCACTACTCTGCAAAACAGCTAGTCATATAACTGGACACTGCAGTGTGATTCCCATTAATGTGTCTGTTCTACATGATGGGGAAATCTACCCATTTGCTCTACACTACAGGCAACTATAGATGATGCTCTTTCTTCTTCTATGTGACAGTGTTTCATATGGTAGACTATCTTATTTCTCCTCTGATTTTTTCTTTCTCTTCAGGATAAAAATTTCTAGTTTGTTCAGCCTTCCTTCATATACCATAGTGCTATTCTGTTTGTCTTCTCCAGGATCAACTTCAACGTAGCAAAAGTACTCTTAGTATGCAATATTCAAAATGAAGTAAAAAAAACCCCACCAAATTCTATTTAATAGTATAAATAAAAGGATGAATGATCATAGTCATTAAGTAAAATTATCCTAATTAATGTATTTCAGGATTGAGGTGGTTCATAATAACTTATGGGTAAGTCAGTCTATATTTTTTTCCACGTAAAGTAAATTAGGGTCTCTTTTATCCCATTCTTCCACAATTATTTTGGAGACAGTGCAACTATAAGATTTCACATTTCTCTAAGTTACCTTTCACCTTGTTCATGTGAACCCTCATTTCAATAAGTCATTGTTCATTGAAATCTTGATTGTGCCATTCAGTGCAGTACCTAAGCTTTGTGACATTCAGAAATTATCTAAAATAATTTCTCATTCTTCTATGTTTTAAGATAAATGTTGAAGATGGAAAGCCAAGGACCCTGTTGGCTTCCAATGATTTAGTATGTTTTCTAACAACCATGGTGATTAAAGGCAGGAGAGGCTATTGTCACAGTCACTTAGAAACTGTCATAGAACATTTGGTTCCTGCAGAATTAAGGCACTGTTTTCCATGTATAAGCCAAAGAGGGAATTTTGTTTTTTCCTGTCAAAAAGCTAGTAGCTTCGGGGCGCCTGGGTGGCGCAGTCGGTTAAGCGTCCGACTTCAGCCAGGTCACGATCTCACGGTCCGTGAGTTCGAGCCCCACATCAGGCTCTGGGCTGATGGCTCAGAGCCTGGAGCCTGTTTCTGATTCTGTGTCTCCCTCTCTCTCTGCCCCTCCCCCGTTCATGCTCTGTCTCTCTCTGTCCCAAAAATAAATAAACGTTGAAAAAAAAAAAAAACAAGCTAGTAGCTTCAAAAGCCTCTTAACTGTGCGGCACAATCTGAAAAATAGGTAGAAGGCAAGTGGATCATGCGGTCAAATGCAGAGAGCTGCAGCTTGTGTTATACAAAGTGCAAGCATTGTGTAAGAATTAAATGCTAGAAAAACTTAATGAGACGACATACCTAGAGCATGACTTCTGAAGAAGTGCAGGGGCCATGCGCTGTCTGCAATGAGAATGAAAAACTACAATGCCAAGAGGCAGACCTTGGAACCCAGATGAGCATGCAACCAGCTGCCAGCATCGGCAACAGAGCTGAAAAATGGTGAGTAAGGCAGAATGAGGAGGCAAAGGGTAGGTACTGTGACTGTATGTAGTGACCGAAGCTTGGAATCAAATCTGTGCCACACCCCATACCAGCTGTGTGACCTCTGGTGAGCTAAGTAGCCTCTCTCTGCCCTAGTTCTCTCATCTATAAACCCAGAATACCTGTCCTACAGGGTTGTTGGGAGAATAAATGAGGTAAGTCATTAAAGTCTTTGGCAGTTCCTGGTACAGATTAAAAGCTCAACAAAGGCCAAGTGTTTTGTTACCGACCAAGGAACAAGGTACAGACATTCATGCCAGCCATACCTAGCTGAGTGTGTCAATGACTTCTGTGTGCAGATAAAATGGAGTGTAAATAATCACCATGTACCATGTTGTAGTTTGATGTTCTAGTTCACGGTCAGGTGAACTATTTATTAAACTCAGTACTACACTACTCAGCACCAATTCAACTAACTTCAGCCCCTGGTCTTATTGGTAGAATCCTTTGTTATAAAAGCTCCTCCAGATTTTGTACCAAGTCACAGCAAACTCCAGACCAGTCGTGTCCGTGACTGTGTCCACAGCATTTCCAAACCCACCAGTTGCCCTTTTATGATTCCATTCTTAGAAAACTATTTCATCATTGGCAAATGGACTTTCACTGAAAAACTGCTGTTAAGATTTTGGTCATCAGAACTTACAGATGCAACGGGTCTCAACAATTCCTTAACAAGGTGTATTCCTGGGAAGTGACTGAGCATAATACCTGCTAAACATACTTGTCCCAACACCACTGGGACCTCCCTGTTGGTTGCCATCCATGCATTAATCAAGGCCTTAGGGTACAACTGCTCAGCCAACTGTGAACTTACCTAATTGTCCTGCCATCTAGACCATATCTCTCCCTCTTATCCACAAGTATGTAATAAGAGACTTTGTCAAATGCTTCACTAAGCCTAGACCCAAAACATCTATGGCATTAAACTGATCTACTAATCAAGTCCATCAATTCTTAGCTGAGATATGTTGTCGGAAAAGAGTATGGTCCCACTTAAAAAAAAAAAAAAGGAAGGAAAAAGAGAAAAATAAGATTACACAATCTGTCTGCCTATCTCTAGAAAAAAAGGCTAATTTCAGGAATGAGGAAATTGAGCAAATTTTTATTTATGTTTTGTTCATTTATTTTTCAGAACTTCCCCCAGTATATCTGCATTATCTTAATATAAAAAGAAAGTTTCCTCCAAGTTATAGATAGATAGATAGATAGATAGATAGATAGAATTTGCTTCTACCATTGATTTAAGTTCCAGCTACACTCCTCTTAAATAGTTTTCATTTAAAAATGGAAATTCTGGGGCGCCTGGGTGGCGCAGTCGGTTAAGCGTCCGACTTCAGCCAGGTCACGGTCTCGCGGTCCGTGAGTTCGAGCCCCGCGTCGGGCTCTGGGCTGATGGCTCAGAGCCTGGAGCCTGTTTCGGATTCTGTGTCTCTCTCTCTCTCTGCCCCTCCCCCGTTCATGCTCTGTCTCTCTCTGTCTCAAAAATAAATAAATGTTAAAAAAAAAAATGGAAATTCCACAAAGTATTTAAATTATATGATCTGACAACAAATGCCAGGGCTTTGTGAGGAATGAGATTCCCCTCACACCTCAAATAATAACAGAAAGAAACCAGAATGCTATTTTTCTAATCTCTTGATCTGGAACACAATAATTCTTTCCAAAGAGGATTCACAGTTAATCCCAGTGATCTTTTGGTGAATGTCTCAGCTCGCTGTATACTATCTTTGTTATCTGAGTTATTTACATTCGCAGGGAAAATGGAGAGTAAGTTTTGGAGGACTTTTTAATACAGGCTTAAGAACCCTATGAATCAAATATCCTGCCTTTAGTAGCTTTATTCTCAGCAAGCCTTACTATTCAGTGTGCAAAAAGCACACCCTGTGAGAGCCCCACCAGTCTTGAAACACCTGTCCACATTTCCTTGTTCTGCACCTGGGTTCCTATTGATGGTGTGGACATGAAAAATGGACTGTTTTGGGCAATCAAAACAGCCAAGCTGCCAGCAAAGGAGGCAAATTCAATCTCCAGGAAAAACAAAATATATGGGCAATCAAAATTGCAGGCCACTGAAATTTTCTGAGAGGAATAAGACAGAGCAATATTGAAATATAGTAGCAAGTGTTTACAGGGCTCATCTGACCAGCTGCCAGGGTGTGAAGGGTAGTGAAAAGAGGGAGCTCAGAGTACATTGGCTCCCAGATGCTCTCATCCTCCCTCCCATCTGGAGAACATACCATTTCAGGCTTTCAGAACCTAAAAATAAATATAACCATCCATCTTAACAGACCTAAATAACCCCAGCCTTGTACATACAGAGTTTGGAGCAGGCCCAGCTTTGGAGAAATTATGAAGTTAGTGAAGTTTCTTTTTTATTCTCTCACTCTTCTTATTTCCTTCTTCCAGGTGGGTTGTTAGGCCTCCTCCTTATCCTTCCTTGCCTAACTCCCTTTTCTTCATTCCTTTATTAACTCATTCATTCATTCATTCATTCATTCATTTTCAAACACATCTCAAATGAGCCAGGTGTTGTACTAGTTACTGGAGATTCACTGGTGAAGAAATTCAGACTCAGTTCTGCCCTTACAAAACTTAAGGTCCGGTTTGAAACAAACATGACCCAAACAATCTGACAAACAAGGATAAATGAGAAATTGAGAACAGTAAAGAAACAAGATTTGTTTAGTTTCATAAACTTATCTGATCATGCAACCCTTTTTAGAGTAAGACCTACTCAATCCCACAGAACTGATCTTTCAGACACACTTTAGGAACTGAGGACTCAATCATGTATAGGTGTTTGGAGTGCTTTCTTAAGGCCCTTTCAGAAAAGCAACAAACTGAGGGTTGATGGAGGTTGGGGGAGAGGGGAAAGTAGGTGATGGGCATGGAGGACAGCACTTGTTGGGATGAGCACTGGGTGTTGCATGGAAGCTAAATTGACAATAAATTATATTTTAAAAAAGAAAAGAAAGGCAAAGTAAGGACTTGAAACCTTCTTGTACATTTGAAGCATTCCTGTGAATGAGGATGTGCCCGCCCATTTCCATCACCATGGGCAGGTACCTGTCCATAGAATGGGCAACTGCCAAGACTTCAAATTCGTGTATGTGATGAAGTGTCCTGAAAAGGTACAGGCAATGTGAGGCTACCTGAAGCATGTCTTTTCAGTCCATGGTGCTGTGCTGTGTGAAAAGACAGAAATGCCTAAGGTGACCCACAGAGAGCTTGCTGTTTAGTGTTGTACACAGACCGTACTAAGGAAGAAATTAAACAACTTCTTTCCAGCATCATGCTCTGATTGAGAAGTCAATATAATTCATCCCCAATAGAGTGTTCTAATTAATGTGATCTCATTGTAACTTTGTGTAGACTCACGTAGCTGGTCAAACTGAAATGGAGGTTCATGTAACAAGGCACAGGGATTAGGCAACGAGCACAGCTGGAAAGCAAATGAGGGGCAGTTAGGAGTATGAAATTGAGACAGATTTTAATTGTGCTGCAGGAAGTTTACAGTCCCAGTCACTGGGGGACTTCAAACAGAGAAAGGATTGAGTAGTGTTGAGGGTGCTGTTGAATGAGATTTTGCAAACGTAGAATAGAGTGGACACCAAACATATACATTTATATTTAGGTAGACCTAGGTTTGAATTCTATCTCCTAGGTTTGAAAACTAGTTTGACCTGGAGAAAAACTGCTTAAGCTCATCGACCCTCATATTTCCCTCTCCCATAAAGCAGAGATTAAAAACAATGTCTAAGAAAACAAACAACCTGATTAAAAAATGGACCAAAGACCTCAACAGTCACCAAATAAGATCTACAGATGGCAAATAAGCATATGAAAAGATGCTCCACATATGTCATCAGGGAAATGAAAATTAAAAACAAACAGACAAACAATGAGATACCACTACAAATCTATTAGAATGGCCAAAATCCAGAAGTGACAGCCTCAAATAACAGGCAAAGGTGTAGAGCAAAAGAAATTTTCATTCACTGCTGGTAGGAATACAGAATGGCAGGGCCACATTGGAAGACACTTTGGTGGTTTCTTAACAAACTAAACATTCTCTTATTATATATGATCCACCAATGATGCTTCATGGTATTTACCCAAAGAAGTTACAAAACTACATCCATAGGTACACACACACACCCACACACACACACACACACTCACACACAGACATACAAGGACATTTATAGCGGCTTTATTCATAACTGCCAAATCTTGGAAGTAACCTAAGATATCCTTCAGTAATGAATGGATAAAGAAACTGTGGTACATTGAGACAATGGGATGAAATTTAGTGCTAAAGAGAAATAAACTGTCAAACCATGAAAAGATATCGAGGAACCTTACATGCATATTACTAAATAAAAGTCAATCTGAAAAGGCTACATAGTATATGATTCCAACTCTATGACATTCTAGAAAAGGGTACAACTACTGAAATAGTGAAAAGATCAGTGTTTGCCAGGGGTTGGGGGTGGGAAGAGGTAAGGGATGGATAGGAAGCCTACAGAGGATTTTTAGGGCAGTAATACCATATACGTGTCATTACACATTTGTCCAAACCCATAGAATGTACAACACCAAGAATGAGCTGTGCTATAAACTATGAACTTTGGGTGATTATGATGTGTGAATCTATGTTCATTAATTGTGGTGAAGGTACCCTCTGGTAGAGGATGTTGGTAGTGGTGGGGGCAGTGCAAGTGTGGGGGCAGAGGTATGAGGGAAATCTCTGTACCTTCCCCTCAGTTTTGCTGGGAATCTTAAATATCCCTAAAAAATAAAGTCTTAAAAATATATCTACACCTCATAGGGCAGTAATGAAAATTAAATACAACAATGGAGATAAAGCATTTAGCATGGCACATGACTTATGATAAGCACTCAGTAAAAGGTAGTGATTACTACTTTAAACATTTTTTTAATGTTTATTTATTTTGAGAGAGAGAGAGAGGAAGGGAGAGAGGGAGGGAGAGGGAGGGAGGGAGGGGGGAAGGGAGGGAGGAGAGAAAGAGAATGTGCACATATGCATGATGGAGGGGGCAGAACAGAGACACAGGCAGAGAATCCCAAGCAGGCTCTGCGCTGTCAGCACAGAACCTGACACGAGGCTTGATCTCACGAACTGCAAGATCGTGACGTGAGCAGAAATCAAAAGGCAGATGCTTAACCAACTGAACCACCCAGGTGCCCCACTTTAAAATATTTTTTTAATGTTACTACTTTTTTTTTATATATGACATCCAGGTTGTCCATTAGGGTATTTATATTTGACAAGGCATGCCAACATTACAAGAGAAAGATGGATTTCGATGAAGGCAACATCACCCTAACAGGAGTAGAAAATTTGTTTAGGGGATTCAGGAAGTATGAATTATTCCTGGTCACACTGCTGTGTTCTTAGAATATCAAATAAGCACTCATTTGTGTGTTATATTGCATTATATTCAATGTTACAGAAATTTCCATTTCAGTATGTCCAAAATGGTCAGATACTGACAATTTCTATCTCTATGGGGATGATATCCCCCAAATCATACCTCCCCATCTTATGTTCTAAAGAAATATTTGTTGGTAGGTAGAAGTAAATTAACTTCATTGAAATATTTATCTATGTAATTCCACAGGACTCCCAATAAAACGCTGTAAAATTCTTTGTGGACATTTATAAAAGCTACCTTATCTCATCTCTGGAATCTTATCTATGTTTGTTCAATACCTGTCATGTGTTCTGGGTACTGTTCTGGGAACAGTGCCTGTGGTCTCTGTTATTGCTTGTGGAGACCTGGGGGCTAAAACCCTAGGCCTGCCACTATTTGATGCATAATCTTAAGATACATGTTTAATTTACCCAGTCCTCAATCTCCTATCTATAAAAATGAAGGAGTTGGAGTAGAGGCCTTCCAGATCTTGGCCAACTCTAAAATTCCCTAATTCTATAGCTGGGTTCTAATGTGAGGAACCTGGGATTCATGTTCTTTCCCACATTATCCCATCCTCATAAAATCATTCCATCCCAGGAATTTTACCAAGGGCTAATTTGCACAACAATTATTCCTACCCTGCCAGCCTTTTCCTGGATCCAGCTCTTTTGATCAAGAAAGGAAGTAGAACTCTGGCCATCTGTCTGTCTACACTACAGACGACGTTTCTGAATGGTCACCTAGGATAAATTTAATTAGGCAAGTAAACCTGTTGGGAAAAATCACAAAATACATTCATTGAAAAACTAGAAAATAAAAGGGACTTTTGAGTAAGATTTGTTTACTTCTACAATCCTGAAGTTGGCCCAAAGCCTGGGCTTTTCCTTCTTTTTCACTTTGCATTATTAATAGCATTATCCTGGTCATCTTCAGTCATCAGATACCTCCCCATCCCTAAGGTCTACCAGAATCTTCATACCCCCTACCCCATTGCAAATGCCTTTGTGATTTACTTTGTCTTACAACACCCTCTCCCAAACGTCCCTAACTTTTTTTGTGTCTGTAAAGGACATTTATTTTTGTGGCCCAGCACCTTTTCCCCCAACTTTTGACAAAACAAAGACCATTTGCTTTTGGGAAAACATCTTCTATGTCCATGTTTTCTGGAGCCCTGGGGTGGAGCTCAGGACCTCGGGTGAGCTGACCCAATTCATCCACTCAGCAAATCTCTTTTTCAGTACCAACAATGTGACAGACCCTGAGGATGCTGGACTAGAATGACAAGGCTCTTGCTTGGAACTTACACTTGTATAAGAGCTCCTAGAGATCAGAGTGATTTTTCATTTTGCCATCCCTAGCAACTAGCATACTACCTAGCACACAGTACACACCTCCCAAACAACTGGTTAAGGTATTAAAGGAAACATCTCAAGTGCATGGGATGGTGAAAACATCATGTATTGGTGTGTGTATGCAACACATATGACATTGTGGTAGGACTC
Source organism: Leopardus geoffroyi (assembly GCF_018350155.1). Classification (NCBI taxonomy): domain Eukaryota; kingdom Metazoa; phylum Chordata; class Mammalia; order Carnivora; family Felidae; genus Leopardus; species Leopardus geoffroyi. Next base: position 191,107,599 of record NC_059326.1, read on the forward strand.
TACAATTGTATCACGATCGCTCCTACAGTTTTACACGAGTAAATTGATTTAATCTTTACAGCAATCCTATGTGATTGATGTTATTATGATGCTAGTTTGCAGAGGCGGGAAAGAATGCACAGAGAGATTAAGGGACTTGTCCAAGGTCAGAGAGGCAGCAGACAGTTGATAGAGGATGGAAAGCCAGCAGTTGGCTCCTTAGATGACAGTTATAATCATGCTCCTTTGTCGTCTCATTCTCAATCATGGACGCCCGACCGAGGGCAGTGACAATACGATCACAGTAGGAAGCATGACCTTTCTCTTTCCCATCTGAAAGGTGGTATTTTGTATTTTACATTTTCTTCTCATCCTCAAATCAAATAAATACACTTGAAAGTAAATTGTGACTCTGTGGTTCTCATTTTGCCAGGAAGATGGAAGATCAAGATGTAAAGACCTCTAGTTTGGGCCAAGTACAATAATTTTGATAAAAATACAGAAGAAACAACTGGTGAGAGGGATCAAAACACATCATCAGTGCCCACGTAACACAATGGAGAGTGAGATATTTGCCTCCTCCTTAGGGACCCCCATAAGATCTTTGTAAAATACTCTGGCTCACAGAAGTCAAAGATCAGCCTGGAAACCAGGAGAGGTTCCCCAGTAACCTTTTAAGTTAGGGCCTTTCTGTGGCAAAGCAAATTCATCAGTTAGCATTCCACGGGGTCCTGTTTACAGTATGCAGGAACATTCATTGGGCTATTATGAAGAACGCTAATGCTCTCAATTACACCTAAATTAAGATAAAGCAGTAACCTAGTTACTGTAAAAGTGGTTTTATTTATAGACAGCAATTTAATCTTTAATATGCAACTACCATCTGTAAAACTACTTAGCCCCATCTATCCCATTTATGTCTTTATTATCCTCTTGTAAAAACACATGGAGAATTCTTGGTTATACATGCGAAATGAGTTCTTTCGGTAGCACTTTTTTTAAGCTTAAAAATGTTGATGTAATTACAGCGGATAGATACATTTTCGTGCTGAATGTTCTTCATCCATTATAGCCGATAATGAAATTAACCACAATCTCTTCAGAAGGAAAAACGATTTATGATAGCTGCAGAGGAAGACTACTTCCCTCCTCTAATAGAAGCATTTGTTCCAGTGGCAGGGATGTCTGAAGGAGGGGTTAGGGGTGGGGGAGGCACAGAGAGATTCCCATGCTCAGCGCCATCAACCTTTCCAACTAAAATCATCTCTCAGCAGAGTGCAAGCCTCTGAGCCCATGGAACCAGCTGTGTTCCTTCAACTGGCACAGTTGGGGGCCCAGCTTTGAAAATGCAAACTGTCTCCTGTGTCAGAACACATCTGGAAGCCTCGCCAGCTTCTAAGCTAAGCATTTCATCAGAGGCAGCCTGTCTATCCCAGAGGAGAGACACGTTATTTTCTGAGCAGGGTTCCCAGGCTCTTGAGGGGCTTTACAAAGCCTGACAGTTACTAGTCATTCCTTTAATAATGATTAGTTGACAGCTGGAAATAAAAGCCAGCAAACATATACAAACAGAAAGAAAAAGTTTTGAAAACTTGGTGAGACATTCAAAATCAGCAAGTATCTTGTTTTGTTTAGGCTAATTTTTAAAATGCAGATAATCTCAGTTAACTGAGATGCTTATTTATAAAGGTGGAAGAGTTTTATAGCTAGATGACGAGCTTGAGATGATCTAATTTGGGGTCTGCAAATGCAAGTCAGGAGTTCAAAGTTCACCTCTCCCTTGCCCATGGTGGACGTAATCAACTGTGGCAGACTTTGTCACTGGGCCCTGATTCAGTGCTCCACACTACCGATGGCACTTGGGATGAAATCGAAAAGCCACTACACGTCAAATAGTCCCTTAATTTTTATATCTGAGAAACTGAATCCCAGAGAAGTTTAGTGACTCTCTCAATGACACACAGCAAGTTAGTGTCAGAGACTGGAATGTATCCCAAGGGTTTCCCCTTCCTGGTTATGGAGACTTTACATGTCTCAAGAGTGTTATTTGCAATCAGCAGTGATGCAGAGTGTAGTAAAACATGACCCTGCAAACTGAACTGCAAGAGATGACTGCAAGTTCGGTTTCTAGTCAGCCTGATCCACCCTCTAACACTCACAGTCCCAGACAAGAGGCTCAGTCTAATGACTCCCTGGATAAAGTCACTGCAGAGCCAGGCATATGGTTGACTCAGGCTGACAAAAGTGTTTCCAATAGGAATTTAGCCATGCATTCTACTAAGAGTCTGGGAAATTGTTATTATCCTTTGCAATATTAGTCTCAAATGTGTGGATATGTTATAAGCAAATAGTCCACCAGAAAGTGGAAAGAAGGTTCCATGCATCACAGTATGCCTCCTCTATAAAGTAGGTCCATTCCCTCTTTCGATCCATTGCAGATGTCTATTTCCTTCAGAAATACCAACCACGTTCTGAAATCACTTACATTTGCTGTCCTGTTTACTATCCTCTTCTAGGACGTAAGCCCTATAAGGGCAGGGATACTTCAGTCTTATTCTCTATCATATCCCCAATACCTAGTAAGGGTGAGTGCTTAAACTGTATCTGTTAACTTAAATAATGAGTAAAACTCAGAGCAATTGTAACAGAAGACAGAGGGCTTTTACCTAGACAGACAGCCAGAGGAAGAGGGCATATAAGGCAAGATTATAAATGATGCTTGCAAAGATGACCTGAAAACTTAGGAAAATGCTCACAGAATGGAAAGAGAAGGGTGCAGGTAATGAAGCTGCATGTGTGCTGTGGGCTCAAATACACTCTTACACCTATAAATTTTATCCTGTGGTGCTTATGAATTGCCGTTGAAAAGTCAAATAATTTAACAACCACACAATTTTTCCCTTCAATTTTCTCATCATACAGTTAAGAAAACTGACTTCCAGAGATGTGGGGCTATCCAAAAATGTCTAGAGGTGAGGAAGGTTAGAGATGAGGTTTAAAATGGGGTAGTCCAATTCTATTTGAATGCCTTCTACTCTACTGGCCAGATTCCTAGGGTTGAGTATTGGCACAGTCCTTACTTCTTGAGTCAGACACACTTACAGAACATGGACAATTCTTCTGAATCTATTTCATTAGCTTGGAAGATAAAGTAAAACAATACACAACTTCTCAGTCAATCACTACCATCCCTCTCTCCCCAAACAACCACAGTGCCACATCTTGAGTTAAATCTATTATTTCCTCTTACCAAGCACCGTTCGATTTTTTTTTTCTGTCATCCACAAAAGTGCACCATGATTTGCACATTTAAGGGCTTTCTACTCTCAAATGGTAACCTGCTTCCTCCCTCCTTGGATAAGGAATACATTTCACAATTAGGGGGATGCTCTGATGGCAGTGCACAGAGTCACAAGTCATACATTCCATCCAAATCAGTCATTTCTAATGTGGGTGGTTGTGAGCAACTCGCCCATTTGCAGCACTCAGGGAGTGCATAAGATTAACCCCAAGGCCTGATGACAGCCTGAGAATACATTGCAGGGAGGTGAGGTCAGAGAACAGCTTCGGCTGGATTCCCGGCACGTTTCTAGGTGAACTTGCCCTGTACTTACACAGGTGACCAACAGGTTTCTTATTTTAAAATCCATGGGGAGAGGCACTGAGCTACATGGCAATGGCAAATTTTGATTGCAAATGCAGGAGGTTTATCTGTGCAATCATCTTTCAATTAGTCACAGTAAAAGAGAGGAACAGTTGCACAGATAATGCAGAACCACTCAATGTGGGAATGATCATTCATTCCAGTTTTGTATCATATGTAGTGATTAGTAAAGAATAAAGTGATACCTGTTAATAATATAGCTAACAATAACATTTATCAAGCATTCACTATGTACCACATGCTGTATTAAGCTATTTATAAAATGTCCTCACGGAGAGTATTATCATCCTTCTTTTACAGAAAAAGAACACTAAAGGTTCATTAACTTGTCCCGTGTCACAGAGCCGGCAAGTAAGTCCTGGATTCAAACTTAGAATCAAGTCCTGGATTCAAACTGCTGTTTGCCTCTAAAGCTGTACCTGTGACAAGTATGCTACACTTGTTAGAGATTCAACTTCTCTGTGCTCAGAGTAGCTTTACTATGTTCAGATTAGATAGCTGATGATGTGTCAACTTGAAATACGTTGCTACACTGGGTGTTGTATGTAAGCGATTCATAGGAACCTGCCCCCAAAACCAGGAACACACTGTATACACTGTATGTTAGTCAACTTGACAATAAATTATATTAAAAATAAATAAATTAAATAAGTAAATTCCTTATAAAGATAAAAAACAAAATAAAATAAAATATAGATTTATCTGATGTCACAGGTAGATGATAAAGTGTTTATCATTATAATTTGTTTTAAGAGTTATATATAGAAGTATTTCAATTTTACATTGCAACAACCCTGATGTTCAAAAATGAACTTAAATATCTGGCATGCACATCATTAAAATTAATGTTTTCACAGTAAGTTGTTTATAATGCATTGTAATATAAAAAGATGTGTCACATGACAACTTCTGTCAATCTGCTTGCATATGGAAAGTACAGTTGGACCTTTTAACAATGTGGAGGCCAAGGGCACTGACCTGTCTGTGCAGTGGAAAATACAATGTAACTTTCGACTCTCCCCAAACTAATAGCTTACTGTTGACTGGAAGCCTTCCTGATAAAATAGTTAACACACACACACACACACACACACACACACACACACACACACACGAAGAAAAAGAAAAAAAAAAGTAAGTTGCTACAAGGTCACTCCTACCAAAATTAGTGTTGACTCATCTTATTACAGGGCCTGAAAGCATACGATTCATGTTTCAATTTTTTAGGTTAACGATTTAATAGCTACAAGAAGCCCATTAAAATGCCAATGCATCTTAGATATAATACCCAAAGCACAAGCAACAAAAGAAAATGATCAATAAATTGTACTTCACCGAAATTAAAAAAAAATGTTCATCAAAGGACACCATGAAGAAAGTGAAGAGACAAACTTACAGAATAGGAGAAAATATTTAGAAATGATTTATCTGATGAGGATCTGGTATCCAGAATGTATAACCAATTCTTAAAACAATAAAAAGATATAAATAACTTGATTTTCTTTAAATTAGGAGGGATTGGAAAAGACACTTCTCCAAAGAAGACATATCAAATGGCCAATAAGCACATGAAATGCTGTTCAACATCATTAGACACTAGGGAAATGCAAATCAAAACCACAATGAGGTACACTGTATACCCAGTAAGATGGCAATAATAAACAAGATGAACAATGAGCGTTGCTGAGGATGTGGGAAAATGGGGACGCTTCTTATGTTGCTAGTAGAAATGCAAAATAGTACAGCTACTACGGAAAGAGTTTGGCAGTTGCTCAAAATGTTAAACCTAGAGTTCCCATGTGATCTATCAATTCTACTCTATACACAAGAGAACTGAAAACATGCCCACAGAGAAATTCTCAAACAAATTATTCATAGCAGCATCATTCCTAATAGCCACAAAATGTGGAAACAACCCATATGTCCATCAACTGATAAATGGATAAGCAAAATGTGGCATTAGCCATAAGAAGGAACATCATCTAACCACAAAAAGGATTGAAATACTGATGCAATGCTACAACGTGTAAGAAACATGGGAGGTTAAAGAAACCAGACACAAAAGGCGACATACTATATAGACTGCGTTCAATGTGAAGCATTTGGAAGAAGTAAATCCACAAAGACAAATGCAGACTGGTGGTTGTCAGGGGGCTGGAAGGAAGCGGGAATGAGGAATGACTGCTTAATGGATACAGGGTTTTGCTCTGAGAGGATAAGAATGTTTTGGAACTAGGCAGAAATGGCAGTTGTGTAACATTTTGAATATACTAAATGCCACTAAACTGTTCACGTAGAAATGGTTGGTTTTAGGTTATGTGAATGTCTTGACCTCAGTAAAAATAAAAGCAGCCAATTTTCTAAAGGAGGGGTCTCCTATGAGTTCTGGACCTCAAAAGATTGAATGAAAGGCATGAAAAGCAAATCTACTCATTTCTTTTATCTATCTATCTATCTATCTATCTATCTATCTATCTATCTATCTACCTATCGTGATCTGATACAACCAGGCAAGGTATTCATTAAGGGCACAAACCTAAAGGATTCTTGTTTAATTAAGTGCGGCATGCTGTACAGTGAGTTTTTAAGTTGAGCCAAAATTCTACTGTGCACTGCTTTTCCAAGAGCCCATGCCAAACAGCTTTAACATGGGGACCTGGAGACACTCAGGCACATATTCTGACTGGGGGCTAGATTGTATATAATTGCCAACAGAATGCAAATTGGTTTGTGGTAGCTTAATTTTCTTATTCCTTTCATGCATAAAGCAAAGCTATATACATAGTATACAAACAGATATACAGTATATCTGTGGTATTAACACCAGATGGGGAGGGTGGTGATTATGAAAAAAAGACCCAAATAGGCTCCTTTGGGGAACAATAATGAGAGAATAATTGACAAGCCCTGCCCTAGATAAAGAAAACCAGGAACAATTCATTTCTCTTGAGAAATGGGTAAGCTTCCCCATGGAGGCATCTGTAAGTAAATAGTACTTGTTCACCACCCAGGTAAATATCAAGTACATCTTGAAGATGATGTCTTAACAGTACTTAAGAGAAGTGATTCCCCGGCTGTTCCCCTTACTAGCTGCATGGCACTGAGCAACTAATCACCTTTGTGAACCCAAGTTTCCTCCAATGGAAAAGGGACTGGAAAGAGCTCCCACTTGAATGGGTTATTGTATTACCTAGGATTATATCTCAAGGGGACTTAGAACAGTGCCCGGCACAGTCTACCTTCCCTATAAAGGTGAGATGACCTTCCTTATCTCCCACTACCATAGGAAAGAAAGCCCAGTAGTGAGAGAGGGCCATGGAGACAGATGACCTGGGCTGAAGTATTCGCTCTGACTTTGGATGATTTACTAAACATGCCTGGTCTTCAAAGCCTTTCCAATGAAGGAAATAAAAGTAACTCTCAGGGTTGTTTGAAGACTGAATAAGGGGTCAGTACCTGGAAAGCTACCATGGCGTCTGCCACCTAAAAAGCATTCAATAAATGAAAGTTGTATGACCATTATTACTGCCATGATTACTCTGGCAGCTATTGTGATTAGTGGCCTATCTGGCCATCATAATTAAATTAGGTACAACAGGTACAAAAGACTTTTAAAAATGTAGACCATTTACGGTGGGGCCACTGGGTTGGGGTTCCCTGTGCGAAATGAGGAGAAAAGAGACGGTAGGAAATGATGAATTGCTCAATACCACCGGAGAGACGGTTGGTACTCCACAACTATATAAACAGGAGAGCCCAGCATGAGCTGGAAAAGCTCAAGAAAGCTTCCTGGGAGAGATGGGAGCTGAGGTGAACTTTCCTTTCTATCACGCACAAGTATAAACACCTCCCTTTAGCTCTGGTCTTCTTGCAGCTGCACATGAAAATCGTTGCAAAGAGATCTTTCCATCTTTATACAGTTTCCCACAGGCTTTCCTCTCTTGCTGCAAATTGCCCACCTGAAAACCCATAGAAAACAGAGCCAAAGTCCACCTCACAGAATAATAGGTCCTTAAGCTACAGTGACTGCCAGAAAATGCAAGCTCTCAAAGCAGGAGCATATGGTGAAAACGGCCGAAAAGGCAGTGGTAATTTTTACAGCAGGTTATTACTACAAACCTCCTTAGAGAGGCCAATTCACAGCTTGTCCTGAACACTACATTAACTCATTTATGGTTTTCCAAAAACGCTCAATTTCCTACTGTCCCTAAATCCAACAAATAAGTTCTCCTCATTCAAAACCCTCATGGATATCCTTAAACTCCCAATTGAGTCTGGTGCCATTTCCAGGTTGCAAATCCAGCCTTCAGGACGCATCCTCTAGATAGCACACTTAGGCGTAAGCCTTCAATCCCTCTCAACATAGGTTTCTTTAGGCTGCCAGGACTCTTGTAGCTTCTCTGTTTCAAACCTAGAAAATGTGCAGCTGGAAACACTTTGGAGTGCTCATTCCAACAACCCCTTGTAATGGGGCCAAGTAGTGATCCTAAAACTTGAACTTGGTTATCAGTTCCAAAAGTTAAAATATACATACATATATAAAAATATAAATATGCGTATATATACCTATTTTTAAATTCATATTTATTTCCTATATTTCTATATATTTGTTTTTACATATGCACACACACATATATATATAGTTCCTTCCTTCTCCAAAAGAGTGACATTACCCATTCCTTTTTTTTTTTTTTCTAAGAGAGAGAGAGAGAGTGCACAAATGAGCAAGGAGCAGAGAGACAGAACTCCTGGAGGGGCAGAGAGAGAGAGAAGCAGGGCTCACTCAAAGCGAGGGTCGAACTCATGCTAAGTGGGGCTCGAGCTCATGAACCATGAGATAACGACCTGAGTGAAAGTCAGATGCTTAACAACTGGACCACCCAGGTGCCCCAGCTATATGCTCTTTATCTTTCCCTGAATTGCCATCTCCTCTTAGTCCAGATTTAAAGATCTACCAGTCAAATTAGGATTTCCCTTTGTTGCTAGATAACTATAAATCATTTCCATCTGTTACCAAGTCTCTTGTTTTCTTGAAAATAATGTGAAATTTAGATGTGAATGCAACACTATCTGCATTGTTTAATCACAGCAACGAAACAGCCTTTATATGCTATAAAATTCGCCAGACATACAAAGAAAATTTAATTTCTACCTTAGCAACCTTTGTGCCATCTGTCATTTCTTTAAAATAACCAAATAGCTCTGGGCATGATATTAGCATAGAAGACTGTCGGACGTGCCTTGCCAGAAATAATACTGCAGAGGAATTAAGATGACTTTAGGATAGTATCTTTATTTTCATTTAAATTAGACTATAAAAAGATTTCTTTGGGAAGTTTATGAATGCTCCCCTTTGGGGCATGATGGGAAGATCACAGAATCCAACTAAAATAATGAGTAGGTTGTATCCCAAAGTGCGATGCACATATCACTGATTATACTAAAGATGGCTTACATGGTACAAGGAGGCATTTAAAGTAATATTTTCAAGTGTGCATTAGAGGAAAAAACCTTGGACATCAAACCTGAGATTCCATATATATGTATTACTATTTAGGATGAATCCAGTATTTTTTAAAAGCTCATTCAAAGGAAAATGTTTAGAATTTGAATACAGCGAAAATTGTGACCAATGAATGGGAATAAACAAAAACTAGGGCACAGATGAAACGATAATGGACGAAGCTCCAGGAAGCAGAGCTTCCTAACGGTGACAACCTGACATCACCAGCACCCTGACATTTTGATAAGAACCTCTCCATGAATTAGATTTGGCTGAGTTGCTTAACTATAAAGCAGAAATCTCTAGGAGGACTGGATGCTAGTTATCCACGCACTGTACAAAATTGGATTTGTTTCTAATTTTTTACAGAACTGCAGAGAGTTTGCATCTTTGCTTGAGAGACAGGGCAGCAAGACTAGCTTTACGCCCCACTGGGTAGAACACGGCAGTGGGGGCACGGTGTAATAAGGAAGGCAATGGGCTTGTTTGAAAGCATGGGTTCTGATTCGGTCCCTGCCATGAACATGCTCGGTGACCTCAGGCAAATCTCTCTCTATCTGCTCATCTGAGCAACAATGGTTGATTGGAGGATCTGGAAGAACCTTGTAACTTAGGAAATTTATTACTTCTAAACTTCTGCAGCAACAGGCATAAGAAATGGAAGCCTATGCTAGCAAAACTGTAAGTCAAAGTCTTTAGGAACATTCTCTTTTTTTAAAGTTTATTTCTTTATTTTGAGTGAGAGAGAGAGAGAGAGAGGGAGAGAGAATCCCAAGCAGGTTCTGTACCCCCAGTGCAGATCCCCATGCAGGGCTCAAACTCAAGAACCACAGGATCATGACCTGAGCTGAGGTGGGACGCTTAACTGACTGAGCCACCCAGGAGCCCCTAGGGACATTCTTATTACATGATTTTTTTCTCTTTTTCTTATGATCAGAATTCATTTACTCGTGCATTCATTCATCTGATAAGTGCATACTGAGTACCTAGTGTACTTGTCTGTTTTTTTCAGAGAGCCAAGAGCGTAAGAAAGTATTTTCAGAATTTACAGTGCATAAGAATCACCTAAGCAACTTGCTAAAATCCACTTTATAGTTCTTCCCCTCTGATTAAATCTGGGTAACAGCCAAGAAATTTGAATTGTTAACAGAAAATCCAGGTGATTTTGATGTGAGTGTGCCTGGACCACATTTGGAAAAACTGTAGTCTGTTGAGAGAGGCAGGTAATCAAGCAGGATACTTGAAATATGAAAGACAGCTGCCATGATAATGTAAGGTTATGGCGCCGCGGCAGGCACAAAGACTCCCTAGTTGTCATGGGACCCAGGGTTGCCTACTTAGAGGAAAGAAGATTCAAACAAACACTTACAGATGAATAGAATTTCACCAGCTCAGGGTGAGGATGAAAGGCATTTTGGACAGAAAAGAGGCTGAGACAAACATTGGGAGCCCTGTGTCTCCTTTTCAACACAGAGAGAAGTCTCCAAAAGCCTAAATTAACAGTGTTTCCCACTGCAAACTCCTCTTCAGAAGTATCTGTAGGATTAGTAAATGGGTAGAGGAATGGATAAAGTAACTTTAGTGGCTAACAACTCATGGATGTTAGCATACTTGGACTCTGGTGATGTATGCTGGGAACCGGATACAGAATTGTAAAGGAATGTGTATATCTCTACATCACTTGCCAGAGATATTCTAGAGTACACACAGAAAATAATTTTAAGTACTTGATGTAGCAGGAGCTTATATCTCAATAGCCCTTGTTACTTCCAGCACTGTTACACATACCATCCCATGCCAACATAAACAGTCTAATTGTATTTGTCCATCAGGCAGATTTTCCATTTTCCTCACAATTACATGTGTGGGTAGATCACAGTCTTGTGCGATAATTGTCTCTCTGTAAAAATGTCACAGGATGTCTTTAGCCTAGTGACAAAAGGGGGTAATACCTTCTGCAATATTTAATTCACAAGTTACACTCCGTTGACTACATAGTCTTGTATCAAAGGCACAAATTAAAGTGTGCTAAGCTGTGTGATCTTGAACAAGTGGTACGGCCTCTCTGGGCCTCATTTTTCTTCAGGAAAGTAGAATGGCATGGCTTAGATAACTCCTAAGAACTGTTTCTATTTCTACAGTCCTAGAATCAAAGTAAAAGAACATTTCCACAGGAATTAATTAATCCTCAGGGGATAAAATGAGATAAGCATTTGCTTTTATTCTACATTGCTCTGCAGATGATCTCTCCTTTACAATAATCAGATCTGAAAAGAAAAGGCCACGTGACATGCCCAAGTGTAACCAGACTGTTTTCTAAGAGATACAGTAAATTGAGGAATGATTTTTGCGAAGCCCAGATGACTGGCTTGGCAGCTATAATTTTACCTTCTCAATGACTGAGCCAATTTTCTCCTCCAGCTCTCTTACACACCTTTAATGAATACATGTTTCTTTGATTAAATTAACATTTTTGTCTAGCTAATTAGCCTGAAAAACCTATGCTGAACTGATCTGGTCGCAACTTCATTACTGCTCATCGGTGCATGTTTGTGACCAATCACTGTCAGCTCAATCGCCTAATGATTAGGGGAACATTAAGTTTGGCTAATTTGGCTTTCTGTGGCCATCATCACGTTCCCAGTGATGAGCCAATCCCCACCCTGAATCGACCCTGCTTGACAGTGACAGATGTTTTAATCACAGGGTTTCATTCATTAATGTCCATCAGCATTGCTAGCCAGGTTTGCAGCAAATACCTTGATTTGAAACCAAAACTAATTAAATACTATCTTCGTAATTACCTTATATAGTTACCCTTCCCTAAGTGGGCCAATATGATAAGAGCTGAAAAATAAAGCCCTAAATGCGACTGGAGAGGGAGGGAGTCCCTGCATGGCGAACTGCATTTCCTGTCTGCAAGTTTAATAAATGGTATGAGTGTATGGGGAGCCGTCCCTCCCGCTAAACACAACGTTCAGAAACGCGTTTCTCACTTTGGCCTGTTACAAACCAGCCACACTGCGGAACACATTGCTTTCTTCTACCTATGATGTTTTAAAAAGATTATTTTGTGCATACAACACACTGAGAAGATGCCACTAAATCTTCATTACCAATGTAATCACCGTTCTTGAGTATTGGCCACTTGGAGAGCCACCACACTGCCTTTCCAAGTGGTTCTGATGGTGTTGGCTCCACCTGCAGCTGCAAGGTGGCATATGGCTGGGTCCCAGCCAATGAGGATCCAGCATTTCCTAGTAGAAATGATTTACGGCCAGGCGTGTTACCCAATGAGGTCAATCCCAGGCAACGATCCTTAATTCTGGGAATCTCAGTTTGAGCTATGTAAGAAGCTGTCACTGTCTTTCCTGAGACATGTGACACTCAGAGACATCAAGGTCTATGAGTGCTATAGCCATCCTGCAAACACAACCAGAGGCACTTTCGAGAAAGGGGCTTACATGAAGGCAAGTAGAGCCTAAAGCTGGCCAGGGAGGAATCAACTTGTGTTGACATCATTTTGGCTCTTTTATCCAAGCTCCCCATGTTGACAGACATACTCCAAATTCTCAGTTTTACGCCCTTGATAAAAGACCTTTTGCCAAAAGACACATGCAACCAAAGAGGCAATACCTGACATAGGCCCTTTTTAACTATTCAACATACATTTACATCTGATACCTTACATGGCCTCCAGAATGACACTGGGCAGTTGATAGGGCAGGAACTGTTAGCTTCATTTTGGAAACAAGAGGACTAAGGCACAAAGAGACCAGAGCTCACTAACATCCAAGCCAGTGCTAAACTTGGTCCACCAACATGGCCCATTATTTTCCTGCTTAGTTCATGGTGTCTTGTTCCCCTCACCTGAATCACTCTGACCACCACTGGTATAGTGCTTGGGGATGACAACAGAGCTCAGATTCTGGCGTCTGCCTGATTCAAATCGTGGCTCCGCCATTTACCAGTCAGGTGACACTTAGCGAGTTCAACATATATAAGCATTGGTGTCCGTATCTACAATGGGAATAAAGCATGTAGCATGCCCAGCACAGAGTGAATAGTTCTTTCTCGACCGGAGAAAACGGCAGAAAAGAGGTAACTTTAATATTTTAAACTGATTGTAACATAGGAATTAGCCCAGCTTTGTATTCACTGTAACAAAAATTTTAGGCTTTGCTCTCTGTGGTTCAAAATAGCCATCACCTACCCAGTTTAAGAGAAACACCCCTTGCTCAGGACTGTAGCGATAGCCACATCCTATACTTATGTCAATTTAATTATATAAGGTTTTTCTCAGGAGCTTTTTCCAAAAACAAGAAAATAACAGGTCAAGCTATTTTCGGGGGGGGGGGGGGAACCTGTCAAATCCTCTGTGTCTAATTACTGGAACAAACCTAAATTAATGACAGAGAGTATGCCAATCTGTGATCTAAAAAATAAATTGCTTTCCAGGAAGCTTGAGGTACATTTCGGCTCTTTCTGTTTTTAGGTCTGTGACCTGGAGCAGGTTACTTCTCTAAGCCTCAGTTGCCTTACTTTATTTTTTAATGTTTATTAACATTAAACACCTGTGTGTGCATACAGAGTAGGGGCAGGGAGAAAGGGGGACAGAGAGAATCCACAGAAGTCTCCATGTTCTGCAAGAAGCCTGACTTGGGGCTTGACCTCAGGATTTCAAGATCACAACCTGAGCCTACATCAAGAGTCGGTCACTTATATGTGGAATTTAAGATACAAAACAAGTGACCCTAAAGGAAGTGAAGCAAAACTAATATAAAAACAGGGAGGGAGGCAAACCATAAGAGACTCTTAAACACAGAGAACAAACTGAGGGTTGCTGGAGGGGAATTGGGTGGGTGGGATGGACTAAATGGGAAAGGGGCATTAAGGAGGACACTCGTTGGGATGAGCACCGGGTGTTACATGTAAGTGATGAATCACTAAATTCTATTCCTGAAATCATTATTACACTATATGTTAACTTGGATGTAAATTTAAAAAAATAATTGTAAAAGAAGAAAAATGACTGAAAACTTACAAAAAAAAAAAAGTCAGGACGCTCAACCGACTGAACCACCCAGGCGCCCCATCAGTCACCTTATTTTAACAAGAGATAGTTTCATTTTCTTTCCTGCCAATGCATGTACGGAATGACAATGAAAACAAATATGCAGAAAAGACTTAACATAGCAGGCTTGACTGCTATCATTTAGAAGCCCTGCTGATAAAGTTGGCTCTTGGTTGGTGTCTGGGAACTTATACTTGGGGAGCGTTCCCACCATTCCCAGAACTGGTAAGAACGTGTCAGTATTTCCAAACTGTTTGTACAGGCAATACGGTTTATGCTATTTATCTTTCTTTCTGGAATTTTGATATATCCCCCATACAGGCTACCTACGTGACCACGCCCCGCCCGCCCCCCCCCCCTCCCATAAAAGCCCTGCTCATTAAGTCTCTAATGAGCTTTCCCTGAATGGGAACATATTAGATAGGTGTGGTCAGAGCTGGTGGCTGGGAGAAGCAAATGCATTTGGTGGGGCATCCGTGAGAGAACTCTGGGTGTTGGCATCTGGTTTCCTCTGGCCTTTGCCCCATGCACCTTTTCCTTTGCTGATTTCATGGGCTTAGTTTGCTTTTGCCGAGGAACACCATAGTGTCACTATATGCTGAGTCCTCCCAGAGAATTAACAAACCTGACTTGTTGGTGGTCTTGGGAGCTCCCAATACATTAAACATCTATTGTAACATCCAGCATATAAAAACATACAACAAATAGATGTGCTTAGCATGGTCATCCTCTTGATATATTGATTTTTTAATTTATTTTTTGCTCTGAATGAAACTGAAGGCAACAGAGGTATCGATGTAGCAAGACTGGAAACCTGAAATGCTCTCCTAGTTCAGCTTCTGTCTGACAGGAATGTGTGAACAGTATATATCCAAATAAATTCTCACATGGCTCTTAAAGGTTTATAAATGAGGATATTCATGATGATGCTATTTGTGGAGAGCTGGAGGCCATTGGGTTCTTATTACTGGGAGAATGCGAAGGTAAAATGTGTTGATCCCTGACCATCATGTAAGTGTAAAGGAGTTCAGGAACGAGCAGCCACAGGCTGGGTGAAGAGGAGGAAAAAAACTGATTAGAGCACAATATCCCTTACATGAATTAAAGATATCTGCAAATAAAACAATATTTATTGGGGTGCCTGGGTGGCTCAGTCAGTTAAGTGTCTGACTTTGCTCAGGTCATCATCTCGTGGTTTGTGAGTTCGAGCCCCACCTCGGGCTCTGTGCTGACAGCTCAGAGCCTGGACCCTGCTTCAGATTCTATGTCTCCCCCTCTCTCTGCCCCTCCTATGCTCATGCTGTCTCTGTCTCTCAATAATAAATCAACTTAAAAAAAAAAACAATATCTATTTTGTAAGAACACTTAAACAAGACATTCAATAACTATATCAGAATGATTGTCAATAGTAGGGGAGAGGGAGAGAAGTGGGGTGTGGTAATGAAAGGAAGTAAATTCATACAAACTGATAATAAAACAACCTTGCACAGATCCATAATGAAAACGTGCCATTTATAGAAGAGTATGATTAACTCAGCCTCCTGCACCTGGGATCCAAGATACATCTATTTCTCACATTATATGGACAATGATGACGCTGACAATCATCTTACTAGATAACATTAATTAAGCATGATATACCAGGTACACACTTTTTAATATTACCTTATTCAATCCTCTCTGCAATTCTACTGGGTATGTATTGTTAACACGCCCACCTTAAAGATGAGGAAGCTAAGGCTCAGAGCAGAAAAGCAACTTTGCAAGGCTACAAGCTCTGAAAGCAGCTCAGAGGCTTTCAGAATCAAAACCTGAACAGCTTGGCACACGACCATTAAGTTAATTCAAGGATGCTGAGGTTTAGCTTGTACCTACGGGGCTGATGGTTTTGGTACCATTCTTGAGATGCTCTCCTCCCTCTTTTTTCCTTTCCCTTTAACATCTAAACACACACACACACACACACACATACACACACACACACACACCACAGGCTAAGCCATACTCCAGAAAGAGAAACAAAATCTTCACAATCCAAATTGTGACATTCAAGAAAGAAAGGATATAAGATACTAGACATACCTTCACCTCCAAGGTACCTGGGAATCTAGAAGACCTGTACCCTTTGCCTGTCTCAACTGTTTCTAAAGACCCTTGTGAAATGGAGGCTTAGGCTTACATACTTTTCTTAAGACCAATCCTGCATCATGAGTTTGGTGTCCGTGTAAATCAATCAGTTTGTGAGTAAACACTGCTGGCCTTTTAGTATTCACAACGTGCGGATTTCTTGGTCTCACCTTGCACACAATTTCCTGTAACCCTAGCAACCTACAGAAGGACGTGTTAGCCTCACTTTACATCACGGGTTCTCAACCAGAACAAGGGGAGAATTTTCCCCACAGGAACATGTGGCAGTGTCTCAACCAATTTTGGTTACCGCAATCAGGTACGAAACTGTGTTACTGGGCAACTCGTGGGGTAGAGGTGAGGGATGTTAACACGCCATAACGCCCAGGACAAGTCCCTAAAACAAAGAATCACCCAGCCCGAAATATCAATAATGCTGCTGACACACTCTGCTTTATTATAAGGAAATTGAAGAAATTATAGCCTATGGTATTCATGAACTTGGAGAATTGGGAACACATCAAGTTATCTTGCTTATGAATATCAAGGGTGTAAAGCTGCATATACGTTTTCAGTGATTCCCTTTCTATTTCAAGCGTTGATTCCTTTAAAAGGCTGCTGTGATGCTGCTGTCATCAATTATACGTGAATGGAAGGCCAGAAAAGCAAGAAAGGATCACTTTGACAGCTGCCTTTTGGAAAACAGGCTTCACTCTGATGTCTGAGAAACAGGAACCAAAGGAAGAAGAAAAAGATTGACAGAAATGGATGGCTCAAATCCCACATTTGGGGAGCAAACTGTGATATTGTTTTGGACACTTTGCTTCTGCCTTACACAGCCTGATTTTTATTTTTACTTAGGTTCCTACTCACTGCAAACAGTTCCCCCAAGCGAGTAGTTCTAAGTCCTTGAAAAGCAATTGGAATGGGAAAAAGAGGCCCAGTGATAAGATCAAGATATGAACTATCAACCCTGGCTTCTGGGTGATAAGTTTAACTTTCTGACCTTCATGGGAAACCACATTAGTAAAGTGCTGATAAAACACTTCGAGCTGGTGGGCGGAAGGTGTATGTTTCCAAAAGCACTTTGTGGACTCACTGGCTTAGCATCATACCAGGCTTACTTATCTCTGTAATTTGCAGAGGGCACACACTGTCATTGCACATTTATCCCAAGTGCTAGTCCTGGGAAAGCCTCACTCACTGGGTTTTAGGGTTTATCCTTAAACCAGGGCCAGTCGGAAAACTTTCCAAAGGCAGTGCTGAGTAAGGGAAGGAATCCCCCAGGTTTCTGCAAGTAGCACCTATGATTTCATAATGGGCCTTTTCAGGACACCGCTGAGAGCTTCAAGTGCTACCAAAGACTCTCATTTACGTAAAGACCATGTTAGCAATTCAAACTCTATGGCTGTTGAGATGTGCCCCGTCTGCCCCTGTGGTCACCCATTCTTCCCCTCTCAAGTTATGTCCTTCATACTACACCTCCGCGTCTCCACTTCAAAGGCAATTGTACAAGTGGGAAGATGATGTTATTGGACTAAAAGTACATGTGTGGCCGAGTGTCTTGTCACAGGGGCAGTCCTATGGATCTGTGTTTGTAAAATTCATCAGCTGTTGTGAAGAAAGCTGTCAGCAGTTTTAGAATAAAGCAAAGATAACGCAATTGTTCATAGTGCCAAACACCAACACCAACATAACGAACAGGCAGGGAAAACGTGTTACTTTAACAACAAGTAACAGAGTTGCTTCAACGAGACACAGGTCTGCAAGTGATACAATGCTCAGTAGACAGTTATGGGTTGGCAGGTAAGGCCTCAGGCATCAGGACTGAAGGAGGTGGGGTAGGGGGGCTTAGCAATATGGTGGAAGGCAGGCTCTGTGGAGAAATGGAGTCAGTTGGGAATTTCTGGTGGGGCTACAGCCAAAGAACTTTTCACACACACAAATTTAAACTTTAAATGATTTGTGATGTAAGCCACCTCTATCATCCTAAATCACACATAACAAATGCTTGACCAATAGTCTCATGTTGGTGGAATTATGGGCACTGAGAGTTTGAAATGTGTTGGGTGTACAAAACAGGGATGGTAGGAGCTGAAAAATGCAAAGATCCATCACCTGAACTAATATAGCAAAAGCAAGAATTCATACCCAGAAGTGGAAAAAATAAAGACATGTCTCCTTCTCCCAGGAATTGCTGAGGCTACCTGGAGAGGTACTGAATTACTTGGTGGGCACATAACAGTAGGATTACATTTATTTAATGTATATCTCAAAGGGCAGTCTGCTCTAGCAGACATGTGGGACCTAAAACCAGTGTGATTTACACTAGGACTTTTTAGAATATAAGCTTCATAAGGGCAAAGATATGACCTGATTTTTGTTGTTTTGTATTGTCATCTAAGTGGCCAATGATTTACACAGTACCTCACACATAGCTGGGACTCAGTAAATACTTGTGTATGGATGAAAAGTTCTTTCATCTAATAGAAGTACCCTGAATTTACAGAGATAGAAGCCAATGCTAATATGAGATCAGAAATTCATCCAAGGTCATAGAGTTTGTAGATTCAGGGTCAGGATGCAGATGCAAGGTGTCAAAGGGTTGCTCTTGCCACCACACCACAAAAAATTCTAGTTCTGCAACCTAACTATTATGATGCTTTCATTTGCCCATCTAGTAGAAAATGCTTGAAGACGCTATGCCATCTAGGCTGCATTATTACCCCACTATTAATAATAGTTTAGAGGGCATGAGAGAAATTTGGACATTTCTGTTCTATACCCCTCCATGTACTTTCATTGTGCCTTTCTTTCTGTAAGTTTTCTGTCAAGTGTCCCATTGGGACCATTTTGTGTTTTTTGTGTTTTTTGTTTTGTTTTGTTTTTAAAGGTTTGCTGAACTAAGCATTTGATTTAGGGGAAATAGCAGGTTTCAAAGAAAGATATCAGGAAACTTAAACATAACAGATGCTTGTTTGCAGACACCTGCTTGAGCGGAATTGAGAGCCCCAACCTAGACCCTGAAAGCCATAAATGTCAGTTGACTGGAATTGAATCATAACCACTTTGAAGCATGGTTCACCAACAGATAGCCATTTTAGAATCATAACATCCAAAATGGCTCTTCATCTTGTCAACACTACTGAAGAATAACATAATTCTTACAGTGGGAAGGAGCTTTCATTTCTAAGAGATAGTAACTGTACCTTGCAGCTCATTGTCTTGGCAATTACACAGCATAGAATCTCTTTTAAAAAAAAACACCATGGAAATACCATGTTGGTCTCTTATCTCAGCAAAAAACCTGAACACCATTGCCCAGCAGGTTGAGAAGAGGCAGCGTAAGTTTCTTTGTAAGGTAGGAATTGAAATTAGAATCTGGCCTCAGTTGACATGGAGTTTTACGTAAATCGTATAGAAATGATCAGGCAAAGAAGTTCACAGCCCTGTGAAATTCACATAGATTAGTTATGTGAGTTATTTGGAATATTATAGAACATTCTTCCAATATTCTCTAAAGTCCTAATGGTCTGGGCTTAGTAAAAACGCCCCAAGAACATATTTCATTTGGTATTTCTGTCATGCTTCACATATATATTATGTGCTTCCCCTTTGAAATAGCTTCCCTTGCATTTATAATATACTAAACATTTTCATATGTAAACTCACATAGCAGGAATTTCTTGGACATTTTATATCTGACTCTGTTCAAACCATAACGATAGGTCCATCAGTGCTCTGGACTCAAACCGAAGTATGATGTAAATAACAGAAGACTTCAGTGTCGTGAAGAAAAAAAAATGGTGAGGTTGAGGGCCAAGTCTGAGTAGATATTTTGGCAAGTTACTGTGGGAGGATGCTGAGAAAGCTAAAGCAAAATACGCTAGGACCAGTGTTTGGGAAGGGAGAGACTGAGGTGGGGAAAGGGGACAAAACCATGTCATCAGAGTCTTACCATCTCAGCAGAACTAAACATTCTGATATCTGCTGGAATGCAGTCACCCCTGGCAAGGATAAAGAAAAAAAGACTACTGTATTAGTATACAAGTTTATTCTCCATGCTTACTGCCCACTTAGAGACATATGTACTAACCCTGGTAACTATCAGTTATGGAAATGGGAAGACCATTCTGCTGTGGAACCATGGAAATGGGCTTAGGTCTTTGTCCAGAAAGATGTTTTTAAAATGTTTCAGTAAAAGATCAAGAACATCGGTCATGACAGCCTTCTGTTTTTTCTTGTCCTTTTGTGAAATCAATACATGATACAAATGACAGCTACAAATCCCTATCTCCCCTTGCTTCTTGAGGGCCAGCCTGTTGCTGACCCATAACCATCCTGTCATTACTGCTTGCTGACTAGGACGACTTTATCACATTCTTTAAGTGATCCACAACATCAGCCAGACTCCATTCTGAGTGGCAGTATTCCTGTTTCGTATAAAGTATAAATCTGATCCTAAAAAAAAAAAAGAAAGTGATGGAGGTGCAAGTGTCATGGGCTAAATAAAGATGCATATGCTATTTCACCAACAGAACATCAGTTCTTAAACTTCAACTCCCTATTGTGGCTACGTTCCCGGCAGTGGATGATGGCCATGGGTTGTACAGCAAAAGGTAGGATACTAAGAATTCTCTACAGAGACACGATCTGGGACCATAACTTTGTTATCAACAAACTCCCATTCTTTTGGTTAAGATCCCTTGCTGCTTAAGGGACAGGTAATTGTGATTGTTACTTTTATTTTAGTCAAACCCACAAGTGAAAAGGTGAACCCATGTGATCAAATACCGTTTCATTTTTTAGGTGGCAAGATCATGAATGACAAGTGTGTCTGGATTCTACGGGTGGTTGGAAAAATAGCCTAAAGAATGCACTGAGATATGCCCCTTAATAATAGTAAGCTAACAAAGTAGGTTAATAAAGTTTATTTTCATTCTGAGGCAGCCAAGTTGCTATGTATCTCTAGAACCACAATGGGAACCGAATGCTGGAATCAACATGTATAAAAGGAGAGAATTCAACACTAGATTTCATTCTGAATGGGAATATAATGGGAAAATAAATGGTAATGCCAAACGTACACTAGTCTGTAGCAGCACACCAGAGGCCCCTAGGGAGAGCTGAAACATGAACTTGAAATGAACCTACCTCAGCACAAAATGTTTTCAGCTGTAGAAGCTCTTAGGTCGGAAACCGTAGCAGATATTAGTTTTTGTTTTGTTCTGTGGATATCCTGCATCTAACAACTTTCTATTTTGAGGTATCCCCCATTTATATGCGGACACGGGGCCTATGTTCCCTGGTGGAAGATATAGGGGCCAAGATCTTCCCTTTTTGGTCCCATGTGGAGGAGTCATGAGTGCATGATCAAAGATAACTGGAAACATCCTTCCTAGCACTGTGACATTCTATACAGTCCCTTTAAGATGAAGGATAGTTTGAATTCACTCAGAGTGATTGTGGTGGAGACTGTGCCCTCCAGCAGCAGGGATGGGTGTCCAGTAAATGATTCTGGGGGTACTTCCCACCCAGTGGCTGTTGGGATTCACACCCCTAGTCACCAAAACAAACCCCTGTCCTCCTCACTGATTCTGTGAGCCTCCAACATCCTTTTGATTGAGATCAGAGTCAATTTACATTTTGTGCAACCACAAATATCCTAATCTATGTTGACTTATCCCATAAAATTGGAACTAATTTTCATATAAGCTTTCATTTGAAATACAATCCCATGTATCACCATACTAAGCACTCTGATGGTTGTCAAAAGGCCTCTAGGATCGTATCGATAATGAATTATCAGAATGACCTATGGAAAAGCTCTTCAACTTTTTGAACCTCAATTTTTCCACCTGAATATCTGGGTGTAAGTTTTGTGTGGATGATTTTTGAGATCTGTGAGTCTGCGATCTTGTTGATCCTCATTACTGCCTTATATGTTAACAAATCAATGGACAGATGTCATCCAAACCCAGTCTTGAATGTTTCCATCTACTTCAAGCTTCTCATGGTGCAGAAGAGTGGAAGTACTTCTGATATTTGTGGACCAACCATGACAAATGCTGAGGGCAAGAAATCATACTGTTAAATTGACAACTGAGCTCCAGACCAGCAATGGTTCAATTTCTGAGTGTACATTGCCACGAATGCAATTGTGACTTCCCCAAACTCATATGCTGAAGGCTTATCCCCCCAAATACATGACTGTATTGGAGACTGGACATTTAAGGAGGTGATGACAGTTAAATGAGGTCATAGCTGTGAACCTCTGACCCTACAGAACTGGTGCCCTTATAAAATTAAAAAAAAAAAAAAAAGGAGCAAGAAAAACCAGAGTTCTCTGTTCCTCCCCTGTCATGTGAGGACACAGAAGGAAGGCTGCTGTCTCCAAGTTGGGAAGAGGGGCCTCACCAGAAACCAAACTCTGTTGGACCTTGACCTTGGACTTCCAAGCCTCCAGAACTGTGAGAAAACAAATTTTTATTAAGTCATTCAGTCAGTGATATTTTGTTACAGCAACCCAAACTGACTGAGACAACACCTAAGGCATTCTCTGAAAATCACTTGTAAATATTAAGCAAACTTCCCAAAATTCATTTGCTTTCTCCATTTCCCTGTGAGGCATTCTTATCATCATCATCCCAAAGCATTGATAGAGCATTTTGCATTTAGAGGTGCTCACAATCATTTATTAATCAGTAGAGAGGTATGCTACTGCCTTATTGCTTAGGATCTTGTCTCTGAACATGAAACTGGGATGGAAATAAACATGTGATGTTTGGAACAAAGGTAAACACAGAGAAATTGAGGATTTTACTTGGGGGAATGAGATGAAGTAATTCAATCGAAACATTTGAAGCATCACTGCATTATCACAATGTGCAATGTACGATGTGTTGTGGAAATAGTTTTCTCAGTTTTCCCCCCTAAAATGAATTTTTTAAAAAAACATTGTTCTCCTATGCCCTTTCTTCTACTTCCTGCCACTACAAAATGATTTTTTTTAAGCAAAGAAAATCTAAGAATAAGATACAGAATTGAAACTGCATTTGACTTAGAGCCAAAATTATGCCTTCTTCAAACTCACTAATGACACAAGGAGGAAAAATAAATAAATCAGGTGCCATTTCTCACTCATTTCAATGACTAAAAATTTAAAAGGACACAAAGCCCTTGCTGATAAAGTTTTGATGGTCATTAGTGTACCCTAAGACTGCTGATAGTGTTGCAAATTCCCCTAAAGGTTTGGAAAGCAACTTGACAATATGGATTCCCAGGATCTGCCTGAGACTGGGAACTTCCCGTAAATGATTTCTTTATAAGACAAACAGGACAAAGGAGACCAGAGACATGAAGTAGTTTGCCCGAGATGACACACAGGTTGACTCCTGTACTCCCAAATACGTTAACATAGGACATGTCATACTGTGGGGCGTTTGTTAAGTGTTTGTGAACAAACAAACAAATTTAGATGTCAAAGTACTTTATCCCCCTCCTAGAAATTTCTCCAGGATAGTTAAAAGGAAGAAAAACATAAATGCCCAGTGATGTTTAATGGAGAGTTCATTGTAACTGTGGGGAGATAATGGAATGATTGTAATCTCCCTAAAATAGGAAAAGAATTCATTTCTTTCTAGTAACTTGATAAATAATGAGACGTATATTTACTAAATATATATTTGCCAACCCATGATTCTGCATTTGAAAATACAAAGCTATTTTAGTTGAAAGTTTTAAAAAGAATTTTCTCTAATTAGGAGTAAATTAGAAACCATAGCTTTGCTTCATTTAACTGATTTTGAAAATCCACAGAATGCAGACTTCACAGTTACAGAAACATTACAAGATGGGGGTAGTGTCTACCCTGGTATTCTGGAGTCACACAGAGGGTAGGCCATTCAATGCCTACAAGTTGAGTTTCTGCTTCCATTTTCATTAAAATAACCTCTAACCTACATGTTAATCATCCTATCGTATCAACTGGACTTGGACGATGTATCTCAAATGTAAATTGTGTTCAAAACAGATGGTTAGTCTTCCTTCTCTTTCAGTTGTGTTTATTAATGTAATTTGATAAAAGAAAGTAAGGGCACCTTCTAATCTAGTGCAATATGCAAAAGATGGCCAATGCTCTGATAATGTAAAATTCAGGTTGCTGAGAAATACCAGACCAGGTATATTCCTCAGGTTTTGTTATATTTTAAAATTTGCTTTCCCTAAGGATTTGCATCAACGTTTATCTTTGTCTAGAATACGAGATCAGAGTATAACTAAAGCCAGAACTTCACTTGATATCCAAACACTCTTCAAGACTGAAAACTTGTTCATGATCGAGGGTAATTATGCTCTGTTCTTGTGTAAATTTAATTAGTTTAATTTTATACTTCTGGTTTCTGCCTCCAATGAATAAAACACCAGCAACTGCCCTAATGCCATAGTAAGAATATAGTTAAAGATTATTTATTTGGGCTGAACCACCCAGAATGAGTGAAAAGTCTGAAATTTTTTCTTCAAAATTGGAGTATCTTCATTGTTTCTGCTGATTATAAGGGCAATCAATTATTGTTTATTTGAAGCTACCGAGTGCTTATATCACACCATTTTCCCATTCCTAAAATATAATCAACATTAAACAATCTGGTAGACAGCCTTCCAAATATTTAATTACTGTTTAATAACAAATTATGTCACACTCTCCGTAGTGTATAATAAAGGTCTATAAACCACAGCCCGCGGGCCCACTGCCTGGTTTCCTATATAAAGTTGTATTGGAATACCGCCACATTCATTTGTTTACGTATTGTCTGTGGCTGCTTTCACGCCAACGCAGCAGAGAAGGGGAGTTGTGATAGAAGCCATATGGCTTTCAAAGCCTGAAATACTTACTATCCAGTCCTTTACAGAAACTGTATGTGATATGCTGGCCCCCTCTTCTGTAACCTTTATTTCCTGTCAACTTTGCATCAGGAATATCCTTTTATGATGTTATCTGATGTTTTAGCTTATTCTTTTCAAAAGACACATATTATTAAATTGTATGGAATTTTAATAGTTTAACTAATGCCCTACTGATAGACATTTAAAATTGTTTTTATAGGTTGAGTTTATAAATTCAAGAAAGAGAATCAGTGAAGCATTTAAAAGTGGTGGGTGGTAGAAACCTACAAGCACCTCGCTTTAGAAAACTGTAATGAAAAACGTTTGTGGAGTCCTCTAATAATGGGTTGTCCCTTCAGTTCTTGGGCACAGTTTAATACTAAAATTACTCAAAGTATTTAAAATATTCTTTCAAAAATCGTGGGAGCAGAGAAAGGGGCTGCCAGGATGCCATATTATACTCTTAAGGAGGACATGTGCTGTGAAGCAACGTTTGTTAGCCTTTCTGAAAGTTCACAAATTCTGTGTGACCTAAATCCAAAGGAAGCGGTCTTCTCTCTCATCCGGGCCCATTTTAAGGAAGCAGCCCATATTCCTCCATCCTTGAACTCTATGTTCTGTATTCACCATTTCTGAGTCCCAAGCTCTTTGCTAAGGTACTTGCTTCTATTAAAAAAGGCTTCCTTGGGGCGCCTGGGTGGCGCAGTCGGTTAAGCGTCTGACTTCAGCCAGGTCACGATCTCGCAGTCCGTGAGTTCGAGCCCCGCGTCAGGCTCTGGGCTGATGGCTCAGAGCCTGGAGCCTGTTTCCGATTCTGTGTCTCCCTCTCTCTCTGCCCCTCCCCCGTTCATGCTCTGTCTCTCTCTGTCCCAAAAATAAATAAATGTTGAAAAAAAAATTAAAAAAAAAATAAATAAAAAAGGCTTCCTTTACTCAGTTTTCTAGCTTTAGTTCCAGGAGACTAACCTATGAGAAATCCATTGTGAATGTCCTGGCCAGCAAAGACAACATCTGTTGTCCACACTGAGAAGGCTCAAGAATGAGGTAAGTGGGATAGGACTGTGCAGCTACTGCAAGAAATTCGAGATTTTAACTGTGAGGAAAAAACCCTCCACCTCCATCCTGTTGCAGGATGCTTTGTCTGCCTTGCTGGGTTTAAAGGATGAAATTCCTTTTTAGTCTAAAGTAATGTGTTAGATTTGGTCTTCTCTCTGCCCTGGGCTTCTATGTAACAACAAAGTTGAGGTGTCACAGATGTGTCAGGCTACCTCCTTATTTCTTGCATCTTAGATTAAACGTCACCCCTTCCGAGAAGTCTTCCTTGATCGTCCAATTCAGAGAGAGGTCTCCCTTGATCCTTCATTCTCCATGTCAGTGGTTGCTGGTTTTAGTTACAACACTTATCCATTTCCATGTGCAATTAGTTACCTCCTCATTCACATGTGTATTTACTTACCCACCAGGCTATGAACTCCATGAGAGCAAGAAGCAAGCCCTTCCAGTTCCCCCTAGCACCACCTGCCCCCCAGCCCTCACCCCACCATGGTCTGCCCCACCTGACACACAGTAGATGATTAATACAGATGTACTACAGGAAGGAACGAGTAAGTCACAGAATATGAAGTTTCTCTATATGGCCATTATGTTCATGGACTCTGGAGACAGATTAGTGGACATATGAACACTAATACCTCTGATTATAACCGGAGACTTCAGTCAATTGTAACTTCCTATCTCTGTGCCTCCCTGTGCTTATTCATAAAAGGAAAAACAAACAACCTAGTTCATAGGATTTTTGAGGCTCAAATTAATTAAGCTTACAAAGCACAAAACACCTATGTCTGTTGCTGTTTTTATTACTATGCTCTTCTTCAGTTTATAAAAACGGGTAGGAAAAAATAGCTGTTATGTTGTATATACTCCTAGAGTACTACAGTTCTTAGAAGTCCTTTTATATATGTACACTAATTTTATAATATTTTTAAAAAGTTAATATTTATTTTGAGAGAGAGAGAGAGAGGGAGAGAGAGGGAGAAAGAGCAAGTCGGGGAGGGGCAGAAAGAGAGGGAGACACAGAATCCAAAGCAGGCTCCAGGCTCCGAGCTCTCAGCACAGAGCCCGATGCGGGGCTCGAACTCGCAAACCGCAAGATCATGACCTGAGGTGAAGTCAGAGGCTTAACCGACTGAGCTACCCAGGCGTCCCGATGTACACTAATTTTATATGAAGAAATGCTTAATAAATCTAGTAGGCTGAGTGATCATGCTAATCATTTTGAGGGGAAATGGTGAGAAATTAAAGGCCTCCTCACGAACGTGTCTCACTCAGGTAGGATGTGGGCAAGTTCGGTGCCACCCTGGCCCCCCACATAGTACAATGTTTCCACATTCCATTTCCCTAAGTCACTTTAAAAAGGTGAATGTAATACACGAAGGTGAAACAAACATCCTATCAAGGTCCATTCTGAATGCCTGACTAAAAAATATTAGCCAAATTCCAGACTGCCTTATTGAACTTTCCCCTCTTTAGGGAGCATAAAAATTGATCAGTTCTTGAAAATTCAAAGTAAAGGGACAAAGGTAATTTTCAGACTTTTCCTTCTGGCTGTCAGGTAGGAAATAACAAAAACAGCCCTAACTCACAGGTGTATTTTATCAAATTTTCCTCCTGTTAAGCAAGAAGAACAAAATAATCAACTTTTAAAAATGATTTGACAACAGGCCTGAATGTAGATGAGAAGTTGTTCGCCAAGTGTTTGGCACATGCATCCATAATTTCGGCAGCGTTCTCTCTGGGAGGCATTCCAAACACCTCTGGGACTGAAGAATAATTGTATTAAATGTCTATGCTGGGCCAGGAACCATGCTAGGAGCTTTTTATACAATTTCTCGCATCTTACAGTAGTGTGAGTTTTTTATACAATTTCTCGCATCTTACAATAGTCCAGTAGGCAGATATTGTTACTCTCACTTTCTAGATTGATGAACAAAGATTCAGAGAGGATGAGCAACTCGCCCTAGGTCTCAAAGTACACAACAGGCAGAGTCAGGATCTGAGCCCAGTCTTGTCTGGCTCCAAAGCACCTTATTCTTTCCTCTGTAGAGAGATCTCCCTGCTTCATTTCTCAATGTGCCTTGGGGGATGATAATCTGAACCAGGATTTGACTAACTTGAGCCTACTTTCAACTCCCCAGTGCTCCATCTGACCCTTACTTCCCACCTCCCCCAGAGGGGCTGCCCACCTGCTTTTGCAGTTTACAAGGAGGGTGGGAAAGGAAATGACTCATGAGCTAATTTCTGCAAAGCAGATGGAACCTCTTGGAGGGAAAGGTTCTGTGCAGGGGCCAAGAAATAAATGGTGCGTCCTAAGGATCAGATGGTACATAAGCTGAAAATTCCATGAAAATCAACCTAGGAAATCACCAACAAGAGTTTACTAAGCTTTTAGTGTGTAACTGCTCAACATCCGTCTCGGCATTATAAAGGAAACACAGGCAACAAAGAAAAATCCATCCAAAAAAAAAAAGTGTGTGTGTGTGTGTGTGTGTGAGAGAGAGAGAGAGAGAGAGAGAGAGGTGTATATACAATACTATTCTAAAATAACGTCAAGGGGTGCCTGGGTGGTTCAGTCAGTTAATACGACTTCAGTTCAGGTCATGATCTCACGGTTCGTGGATTTGAGCCCCACATCAGGCTCTGTGCTGACAGTTCAGAGCCTGGATGGAATCTGCTTCAGATTCTATGTCTCCCCCTCTCTTTGCCTCTCCCCCAGTGGCACTCTGTTTCTCTCAAAAATAATAAATAAATGTTAAAAAAAAAAGACTTAAAAACTGGTCATTTAAAAAATAATGTCAAATACTGTAAAATCATTTGCTAATGTAAGGCATTGATACACTAAATGTGACAAAGTTCCAACTAAACTGGCATGGTAAGGTCTAGATCCCTTCTTTTTATTCATGAAGTAAGACTTTATCCCATCCTGGGAGAACAAGAGGGACTGGTCAAGAGAGAAGGAGAGAAGATTGGGATTCCAGAAAGGAAGAGTAAGAAAAATGGCAGGACAGAGGCTGAGAAAAATGTGGCCCCTTATGTGGGTCAAGCAGCTCATACAGGAGGATACTGGGAGGTACGACAGCAATGGCAGCTAAAAGGTCAGGTTGAGGCTGGGCTGTAGATGAACTTGACTGTCCACCAAAGCTTTTAGGAGTTCATTCTTTAGGTTAAAGAGAACAGGGACTGATTTAATATCCTGCTGCTCCCATTTACTGAGTATGACCTCTGTACTAGGGCCTTGATATTTTTAATTCCTACACCACCTCTGCAGGGCGTCTGTGATATTTTGGTCTTTAACTTGAGGCAATTGAAACTCAAAGAGGTTCAGTAGTCAGACGAAAGTTATCCAGCTAAGAAGTAGCAGAACGAGGATTTAACCTAAGGTCTGCCAACTCCAAAGCCTATACACTTGTTGTAACATCTTACTTTCTGAGCCCTCCCCACTGCACAGTAGTAAAACTGATCTAGTATTTGTGTGTGGGGTCTAGTATTTGCAGTAGATGGGGGATGGGGTAGAAGATGTATATAGCAAAAAGGATTGAAAATGAAAAGACTACCTCTTGTTCTAGTAAAACAAAAAAACAAACAAACAAGAAAACCTAACCCCGAGGGTTGGGATAGTGTGCTGCCGATAAAAGGACTGCTTAGTACAAGAAGAGATAAGATTATCTACCACTCTGTTTGATGTTCACAATAACTCTTGGAGGTAGAAACTATTATGATTATTATCCATATTACAGATGAGGAAGGCAAAGCTGAGACAAGTTTAGTGGTCAAAGGCCACATAAATCTTAAGAGGCTGGGCACAGACACAACACAACTAATGTGTCTGCAGAAGGGGAGGAAGGAAAAACAACGGCAGTCAAGGTTCTAGTAGGGCCTGGAGATGCTGGGAGTGAGCAAATAAAGGCAATGAGCAACTCCAAGTCTAGGCTATGGTCTGAAGCTCGGGAGACCAGAAGTGTGTTATCTTACAAAAAACAAAAACAAAGCGAAAAAACAAGGAGGAAGCCCTTAGTTGGACATAATGTCCAAAAATGTTCATAGTTGCTTTCAAAGACAAGAATTTGACCAATGTAGTATAAAATACCACAGGGACATCAAGAAGGAAAAAGGAATAAAGGCTATTGGATATAAACAGTAGGTCATCGGTGACCCTCAAGAGAACAATTCTGAAAAGACAGAGGAAGGAAGAATGGGGTTTGTAGTGAGTTAAGGGGTAAGAGAATCGGTGGGGAGGCAGTGGGGACTAAGAAGAAGGGCTTGTCTTGCAGTGCAGACAAACGGAGAAATAAGCTGGCTTCGGGACACAGAGCCAGAGTCAAAGAAAGGTCATCTCTTTCTAAG
The DNA here is from genome assembly GCF_018350155.1 of Leopardus geoffroyi. Lineage (NCBI taxonomy): Eukaryota > Metazoa > Chordata > Mammalia > Carnivora > Felidae > Leopardus > Leopardus geoffroyi. The sequence goes on from NC_059326.1 coordinate 191,138,229, forward strand.
GACAAAGGAATCTCGAGTACATTTTAGGTAGTTTTTATTACGGTACTGTTTCACGTTTGTCTTTCTACTGTCAAGATGGTATAAGCTCCTTTAATTGGGGAGAAATATACAGCAACAGTGACCAGGGAGGCAAGCAAGAGAAGGGCCATGGTCTCCTCTGCAACTCTGCAGAAACCAAGGCACAGAGAAGTACGGGACCTGCTTAAAATCACCGTGTGCAAGCAGTGCACCTGACCATGGAACTCTCAGCTTTCACCTGTACCTCTTCCCCAGACACAAAGGTCTTGACCTTGGAAAGGAAGGGCACGGCTCCCTGTGTCATGGAAAAGGAGGAGAGAATGACTCAAAGTGAGAGATGCTTTGAGGATGTAAGGAGAAGGTGAACACAGAGGAGGAAGGGGAACCAAGAGGAACAAGAAGCATTGAGCAAATGAAAACCAAGTGTGGATTCCTGCTCAGGAAGCAGATAAGCCAAAAAGAAAAGCTTTCAAAGTTTGTCAGCTCGTAAGTCTGCTATGTGTAAGTCCACAGAATGTAGAGATGGCTGCATCAGGATGCTTTTACCAGATGCCTCTTAGCCCTTGTAAAATGCTGAATTCAGGAAAGAATGTCAAGAAACATTCAGACTGAAAACTGAAAAGATAAAAGGGTTTAGGGGGCAGTGATAAACTTTTATTAAGTTGTGTACGGCTTTATAATGTCTCATTACATATTCAACAGTAACATAAAGGAGCATGTAAATGTTACCTTGTGCCCCTCCTCTCTCCCCACATCACCATCCCCGCGAGCTGACCATTTATATCCCCCAAACCAAGCATTAAATGCCACCAGCCTCTGCTTCAAGGAAAAGATCTTTCTTCTCCACATGTGTTATATATGATGCCATAAGGCAGAACGTTTGTGAAAATGAGCTTTGGGAGCGGAATATCTTAAAACCATTGCTCTGAATGCCCACAGTGGCGGATCGCGGACTTCATCCAATATTTATTAAATAAGCATATTAAACATCGATGATCCAATAAAACCCATATTATGGAGCAAGAAGCAGACTTGCTCTCCTTCCTCCATTATTTCCCCTGCTCTGTGGGTGGCTTTTTCCTGCAATTTTCCTTTTCCCTTCTTTGAAACAAAAGCGGAAGGAAGGCAGGCCCTTCTAATGTGGCCATTAGTGATTGGCCTTACCATAGACAATTTAATTCTGAGTAGATGAAAATTTCTCTTAAATGTTTCTCTCCTTCGTACCTGTTTCCTCTTGCTATTTTTCCGACCGCTCATTTATGAAGCTCAGGCGAGTCCCATATTTTATGAGGTGTGTATTAAGATGGAGGGGATGTGATCCCGATCTTCCTGAAGTTCAAAGACCAACTGGGGAGAAATATTTGAATCAACAGTGACAGGAAGTCATGAGAGCTCCCCCACAGCCCAGGCATAAGCTCTGGGGACCCAGATGGCAGCATAGCATGGAGGCAAGGCAAAGGGCCTTGTCATGATAAGCAGGGGTTTCGGGCAGGTAACTCCTAAACACCTGGCTTCATCCTCTGTAAACATGAGGATAACGTCTGCCTCCTGAGCTGTTGTGAGCACTACGTAAGATAACTCCTATAAAGTGCTCGGCGCAGGGAGCGTATTCGGTACATGTTTGCGAAGAAGTCCGCTGCCCAGGGAGGTCAGGGAAGGGTGTGTGGAGGTGACGTTTGACGGGCATCTTGAAGGAAAACTGCACAGATTGTGGGGAGGGGCTGTAGGAACGTTCGCTCCAGAACAGGCAACTGCATAGACCAAATCTGGAGGGGAAGAAAACCCCAGGGCACAGAAGAGCTGCCAGCAGGTGAGCAAAACTAGATCAGAAGCCCGCACAAGGACAGCAGTGGGGATGAGGCTGCAAGGGGCTGAGAGCACAGTGTACCAGAGATGGTCGATGTTTTCCTGCGGTTAATGAGAAGCTAGTGAAGGGTGTCTATGCTAACGGCCCAGGAATTATAACAGGTTGCCTCAAGGAAGGACGCCACCACTGACAATCCCCTTCCCTGCTGTGTCCGAGGCTGTGGCTCTCAGGTTATTTCTTGCCTTACACAGAACTCCTAACAAGCCAACCATGGTCTGAACACATTACAGTCATTCAATCTTTAATGCCACGGACCAGCTGCTGCTCAAATTATTTCTCTCTCTGAAAGAGGGATTTATGCCCAGAGGTCTTTTCTTTTTCATTCATTCTTCTTCTTCTTCTTTTTTGTTTTTTCTTTAGCAAAGATGGGGCCAAATACAGCAGGTGATATCTAAACACAGGAGCGGGTGAAGAATCAAAAGGTGAGTTGACTGACTTTATTAATCGGGAGCGCTGGTCCTTGACTTGTAAAATCAATCCATGCACGAGTGTGTGGGAGGACCGACTGTATATGGGGCATTTGGCTAGGCTCAGTGGGGACATGGGAGCTACACACTGGAGTCCTGCCCTCAGGCCCCTAGCTAGGAAGGCAAGACAAAAAGTGGAGAGCACCGAAGGACACAGGATTCAAAGCCACCTTGACAACAAAATCAAAGTCATTACTTGGGCACAGGTTCTAAGAACTCACTGCTAGGAAGAAGGGGATGTCTCAGGGGCAGGACATCCCTAGGAACCCTGGTGAAAAAGTTGACTTGAAGTGAGCCTTGGAAAAGGGGATACCTTCAGTGACAGAAGGGGGGGCACATTTCACTCTGATTCCTAGACTTGGTGATATCACTGTTCACAGTCAAGCCATAGAAGGCGGGCGAGAGCTGACTTGGACAGATCAACTTTTTGTTTTGCCAAAGAAAGAACCTTTTATTAAACATACAAAAACCTCTCCTTTACTACCACCATCATTTCAAAAAGGTGAGACTATTTTAAGAAGCACAATGAAAAGAAAACCAGCCCCAAATAAAGGGCACCTAGCAATCATCTATGGCTGTGTTACCCATTACTACAGGTTTAGTGGCTGAAGCCAACACCCATTTATTATCTCACGATTCTCGAAGTTCAAAATCCAGGCACAGAACTGGGTTCACTTTCCAGGGTCTCACAAGGCTGGAACTAAGTTGGGCTGTGTCCCTTTCTGAGATTCAGATAATTTTCAACTCAGGTGGCTGTGGGGGAAGTCAGCATTTTGTAGCTATGGAATGGAGGTTACTGATGTCTTGCTTTCTAACTGCTGGGGACTACTCTTGGGTCTTGGAAGCTACGTTAGTTCTTTGCCATGTGGTCCCTCCTGTATCCCCTCACACCTCCAGTCTCTGACTCCATACTTCAATTCAAAGGTGCCTTTGAGGGGCGCTTGGGTGGCTCAGTTGGTTAAGCGTCCGACTTCACCTCAGGTCACGATCTCACGATTCGTGGATTTGAGCCCCGCTTCAGGCTCTGTGATGACAGCTCAGAGCCTGAAGACTGCTTTGGATTCTGTGTCTCCATCTCTCTCTGCCCTCCCCTGTATTCATTCATTCATTCATTCATTCATTCTCTCTCTCTCTCTCCCCAAAATGAATAAACATTAAAAAAGATTAAGAAAATCAAGGTGCTCTTGAGAATGGGTCAGGCCCACCCAGATAATGTCCCTTTTGATCAACTCAGAGCCAGATGATTAGCAACCCACCTTACCTCTGCAAATTCCCTTACATGGTGGAACATAACACGTTTATAGAGGGGAGAGCTCATCATATACTATAAGTTCTTCCCTCACTGAAACAGAGGAAATTACATAGGGCATGCATAGAGGGTGAAGGTTTGGGGGGATGTCTTGGATTTCTACCAGCACGCATTTTTTTTCCCAAAAAGGAAGCAGCACATATTTATATCAAGATATTATACAGGATATCTTTAAAAGTTCTTTAAGTTGATTTATTTTTGAGGGGGAGAGAGAGTGCATGAGGGGGAGAGAGAGATTTATTTTTGAGGGGGAAGGGCAGAGAAAGAGAGAAGGGAAGAGTGAATCCTAAGGAAGTTCTGCATTGTCAGAGCAGAGCCCAATGCAGGGCTCGATCTCAGGAACTGTGAGATCATGACCTGAGCCAAAATCAAGAGTTGGACGCTCAATCAACTGAGCCAACCAGGCGCCCCAGGATATCTTCAAAAATTCTTAACTGAAGAAAAATAATCACAGTGTTGCATAGCCCCATTTTTACATATGCAAAAAAAAAATGTATAAAATCTACCACTGCCCTCAGAGAGAGGATGCAGACGGAAAAGCCCTTTCTTTGAGTCGGAAGCTGGAGAAATTGAGCTGCTCTGAATGACATGGGGAGTGGCAGAGAGGGACAATGTGAGAGGAAAGAGGTAAAATTCAGGAGGGAGAAGTTAGAAAAGAGACCTTGGGTGTACCAGGGGAGAAAGGCAGAGGAACAGGGGCAAACCCCAGTGTGATTTGGAGGGGACAAACTGACTTAGTAGGGAAGATAGAGTTGATGCAAACATCAAGGTCTTTGCTACAGAAGATGTCCTCACTCTGGCTCCCATACGAAATCTTTAGTAACATCTGAATTCCTCTCTAATGCTCTCTGTGTGACTGGAATTTCCCTGAAAAATGCAAAGAAGTGCTAAGTTCTGCATCAGAGAGGGATGGTGTGGAAAAAACAGAGAACTCATATGAAGACAGCAACACCGCTTACGTGCACACACGTGCACACACACACACGGAAGGAAGCTGAAGGCAATAAAAGCAACATTCTTAATAGTATTTGTGCTTAATTTTGAATACTTTGGGAAAATGAGAGATGGCAGGACATCTTAAACTCTTCTCCTATAGGTGCCTTTCTATCTTCTTCCCAAAGATCTGGAAGAAAAAATTATGCACAGACCAGAAGTTTTAGCGCAAGGACTACAGCTGAACATCAAGGGCTAGTACTCAATCCCTACAGAGCAGGAAGGGATTTCGTGGGAGTGACGTACTTGAGGATCATAGCTCTAGATATGGACTCAAAGACACAGGAGCCAGAAAGTCAAATCTAAGTCTTTTGCAGCCAAGTGAACATCCAGCAAAAGGCTTTGGAAACACACCTTCTTCTATCATGATGCATTTCCTTATGACCAGCTCCAAAGGGAGGTTGTTACAATCATTTCAGGGAGTCAGAAGATACAGAAAATTGTGGAGGTTAATGACCTGCCTGGGGCTGCCGCTCAATATGGGGCAAAGCTGAGCTGAGAACTCCCCAGTGCCTATGCCCCAGGCCTTTGCTCAACCTTAACAGAGTTAGAGTTCTCTAAAATCAGCAGCTTTTTCTCTGGAGCATGGTGATAGGATCATGGAAGACGGTACCAGGATGGAACAACTGTGATTCACAGGGACACATTAGAGGCCACCTGACCTTGGGTTTAAAATCTTGTCTCGATTTCTTATACTGGAGGCAAAAAGGCAGCATTGTAGCTTTTCTTTACTGGGGAAAATGGACTGAAGAATGATCAGGGGAAAGCATGGTGAGGGGCTTACTTCCTTGAACAAGTCAACATAGAATGGCCATATAACCCAGTAATTCCACATCCAGGTATTTACTCAAAGGAACGTAAAGCAGGGGTCAGGAGAGAGATTTGTATACAAATGTTCACAGCAACATTATCTACAATAGTCAATAGGTGGCGAGGACTCCTGTCTACTGAGGGATGAATGGATAAACTAAATGTGGTAAATGCCCAACAGTGGAATATGATTCAGCCTTAAAAAGGATGCAACTTTGGATGCATGCAATGACATGGATAAACCTTGAAGACATTAGGCTTTGTGAAATAAGCCACTCACAAAAGGGCAAATACTGCATCATCCTACTTTATGCGAGGTTCCTCGAGTAGTCAAATTTACAGAGACAGGAAGTAGAATGGTGGTTTGCCAGGGGCTGGGAGAGGGAGAAATAGGGAGTTATTGTTAAATGGGAATAGAGTTTCGGTTTGGGAGAATGGAAGAGTGCTGGAGATGGGTGGTGATGATGGTTGCACAAGAGTGCAAATCAACTTAATGCCACTTGGACATTGCACAATTGGAATTGGGTTAAAGTGGCACATTTTATGTTGTGTGTATTTTGCCACAATTTTTTTAGAGGGAGAAAAGAAGACCATGGCTGCTTATTCCTGTGTACATCTCCACTAACCATAAGGCCTGTGATGACAGGGGCCACAATGTTTTGCTTCTGATATTCCCAGTACCTTGCGCAGGACCACACAAAGTAAGTTCTAGATAAATTTTTAAGATTCCTTTTTAATGTTTGTTTGTTTGTTTATGAGAGATAGGGTGCAAGTGGGGGAAGAGCAGAGAGAGAGGAAGACACAGAATCCAAAGCAGGCTCCAGACTCTGAGCTGTCAGCACAGCGCCCCACGTGGGGCTCGAACTCACGAATCGGGAGATCATGACCTGAGCTAACGTCGGATGCTTAACCTTAAGACTGAGCCACCCAGGCACCCCGATATTTGTTAAGTGAGTAAACCAACCCCGGCCACTCTTCTGGAGTGGCACCACCTGTGGCTTCCTCTGTCACAGTACCTTGCTTTGTGACAAGTCAGTCATGGTCTCTTAGCTCTATTTGTAGCTCACCCTCTCTAGACTAGGCAGCTCTCTGTAGCTGGACTAAAAGAGCTTTGGTCAGCCTCCCTGCCCTTTGGTCTATTGACCAACAAGAGAACAAGACTGGATAGGACAGACTCTACCAAATAGGACATCTACACTAGGAAGAACTTCTAGCAATAGTGTACAAGACAACATCTTGTCATAGTCAAGCATTTGAATGAAACCCAATGGATTCCAGGGCTACCTGGTCATCAGCAACAACTGGAGAGCTTATTGAAACTACATATTCTCTGGTAGCACCCTTTCAACATCTGATTTAGTAGGTCTAGAATGGGCCCTGGGAATCTGAGTGTTTGTTTATTTGCTTAAGCTGCTGTGAAAATACATTTGGAAACCTCTGCTCTAATTGCTTCATGCGTATGTCTTGCTTCCCAAATGATAAGACCTTGCCCATGAGGGCAAGAAATATGCCTTCTACGTTTTGTGTGTCACCCAGAGCATCTAGGAAATTAATAAGTGCCAAGCTGCGTGATTAATAATATCCCTAAAAGCATAAAATTGCACCCAGGACTGGGCCATCCTACAGTCACTGCTGTCCTTCCAAACACTTCCCTAAACCTAAAGACCCAGATGCAGCTCTTCATTCTAACACAGCAAAATATATAAATTGAAGTATCAATACACTTAATCTATTGCCTTTTGGAACAATACCAGCAAGAGTTGATTATTCCTTTAGGTCCTCATCTGTTCTTTCAAATACTTGGAATTCAGCAGACTTATGGATATCACATTTCAAGTCACAGGAGAGTCCAAGGGGCAAAAAGCTGCATGCTGTCAGGGCCAAGCAATGTGTGTTTAAACTAGAACAGCTGCAGATACAAAGCATCAGGGTTGCTTGAAACAATAATAAAGTCAATGATTTGAGTTATAAACAGTGCTTTCCCAGGCAATATAGCATTGTGATCAACCCCACTTTATAACTAGGAGGAGTAGGTGATTTTTTTTTATACTCCACCCAAAGAGTATGTCACTATTTTGGAATGAGGTCTAAATTCTACCAGCAGCAACACGTTATTTGTGCTTTAGACTGTTTTCTGCCTACATGTCCTTTTTACAATGTGCATGCATTAATTTATAATTCATTGACACGTAAGTATGAACTAGGTCAGCATATCCTAAAGTTAGCCAGAGTTCTTGATTTAAGGAGCCCTTTAGTTGTATAGTTTGGGAATTGGTGAAAACTGTATCTTTTCTCCAAGAGTCAAAAATGCAGTGGTTCTGAAAATGTGGCCACTGGACGAAACATACCAACCTCGCTTGAAAACTTGGTTAACAGTGCAAATTTTCAGGCCCATCCCTGGCCTAGGGAATTAGAAACTCTGGAGGTAGAGTCCCTGATCTGTTAAAACACAGGTGAGTCTGACGCTCAGTGAAGTTTGACATCCACTGTATTAACACATTTTGGTATAACAAGGCCTGAGGCAATGAAACCTGCTTATTTTAAGCAGCACTACTCAAACATATTTGCCTCCACACCTCTTTTTCACGTAACAGCTATCAATTTCCACGGAATCTGTGGTGGACAAGATATACATTAGAAACTGCTATGCAAGTCTATGGAAAAGCAAAATATATTCACTGCACTATTGGCAACATAAAATGTGAAGAAAAAAAAATATTTAGTGTGTTATACTATGTGCCAGACCCCAGGAACACTGTGAGAGATTTGACACACGTGATCCCTTCCTCCCCAGGATATATGGACTAGTAGCGAAGATGGATAAACAATGAACATATGGAAACATTATATATGAAGTGCACCCTGTGCAGAACGATGTGAAGCACATTAAGAGGGCCAATGGACGGTTCAGCATGACTTTGGTCATTAAAGTTGCTCTGCAAGCCATTCTCGTCATTCTCTTGTCCACACTGCCTAGGCCATGGTGACTAAGGCACCTGTCTACAGCAGGTATAATCAGACTACTTGTAGCATGTTCCAAGTATAAGGGCTTTAGAAAAGTCATGGTCATCAACAAGACTGGCACTATGGTCTGGATGTTTGTGTCCCCAGCCCCTATATTCTTATGTTGAAATTCTAATTCCTAAAGGTGATGGTATTACAGTAAGTAAGGCTTCTGGGCAGAGCTGATATCATGAGGTTGGAGCCCTCATCAACGAGATTAGTGACCTATACAAGATTCCACAGAGATTCCTCACCCCTTCCACCATGTGAGGGAAGTAGCAAAACTTTGGCAGTATGCATCCCAGAAGTTTTTTATCGGACACTGAATCGGTCAGCACCAAGATCCTGAACTTCCCAGCCTCTAGTACTGTGAGAAATAAACTTCTATTGTTTATAAGCCCCACAAACTGTGGTATTCTGTTATAGCAACCCCAACAGACCACCAATGCTGGCCAGCAAAGCTACAGCACACAGGCTCACAGACAGGCTTGTCGTCTCTTAGGCTGCTGTTTCTCACTGGGTCCTCTGAACCTCCAAAGTCACGCCTCTGGTTTGGTGGGCCTGCTGCTTAGAATGTAGCTGAGGTATGGGGGAGAACTGGTAAAAGACAGTGGCATTGCAGTAGGCACTCAACAAATACCTGCCTTTTACAGTTCAGCAAACCCTCTGTGTCAAGCTTATTCTGATCTCTATATTAGTAAGGGGAGGCTAACTTAAATTAGTATCAAAAGCTCAAATGTAATAGAGAGAAAATATCCAATACAATTTTCTGAAGTCACGGACATTTTCTATGTGTTGTCTGATAGGACAGCCACGCAGCTATCAAACATAGGAAATGTGGCTACTGTGACAAAGGACCTGGAGCTTGTTCTTTTATTTTTTTTTAACTTTATTTATTTTGAGAGAGAGAGAGAGAGGCAGGGAGGGGCAGAGATAGAGAATCCAAAGCAGGCTTTGCACTGTCAGTGCAGAACCCAATGCGGGGCTCGAACTCACAAACCAAGAGATCACGACCTGAGTCGAAACCAAGAGACGGACGCTTAACTGACTGAGCCACCCAGGTGCCCTGAGGAACTAGGGTTTTAATTATAATTACTTTGAACAGCCTTATGTAGCTCTCCCATTTAGACAACACGCGAGAAGTATATGACCCACACACTATGAGGGCTCCACTATACTCAATATAGAACATTCAATCCTAGTTACAGAATATTAGAATTAGGTAAAAACTTCATTCAACTGTCAATCAGATGTTCAGGCAGTTCATGCTAGAATGTTCCCTGTGACACCCTTTCCAGTTATAAACAGGGACTTTCCTGAAGAACCTGCAGGGGGGGGCCTGCCCCACCCCCCATTCCTCACTCCAGACTTTCTATTTCTCTTTCACTTCAAGTCCAATATAACTGCCCCTTCTCTTAGAGCCTGTCTGGATGGTGGCATTATTCTCATTAACATTTGCACCTGACCCTCCCCAGTTTCCTGCATACAGAGCTGTGCATTAAATTAAGGACTTCAATGTCTAGGCAGAAGGAACGACCAAGAGAAGAACTTCAAGTAGGGCCTTTGGGGAGATATTTATCTAACAGGTAGGACTAGCTCTTAAATTTCCTGGAACATTTGTAAAAAGGGGTTAAAAAGTTTGAATGTTGGCTCAAAACGGTAAGGGCATTATGTTAATAAATCCTTCCTGGGCCAGCCTCCAGAGAGATTCCAAACCATTTCTCAATAGGTAAGATAAAGGAGAGCAACAGATCTCTTTGCCCAGAAATGCATCAAAGGTGTGCCTGCCCTTGGTTGGGAGCTTACAGAAATCACTTCACCCTATTTTACTGGAACTCAACATTTAAGGTGGCAGCTACTTTCCTGGCAATAATTTATGCACTACTTTAGGGAGAGTTCTGTATTGCTGGTTAACTTATCTTGTATTCTGGGTCTTGTCTGTGTAGACTTTAAGCTGCTAGTGAAGGCAGGAGTTCATTCTACATGTGTGAATCCCTCACCCACTTAGCTCTATGGCTGGTAAGCCACAGCACACAGTGAACTTACACCTGTTCAGTTGGGTCAACAGGGTCACTAAGCTATTCTGGTCAATGCAGGTTCCAGTCCTGGATGTGTGGCCTTAGGCAAACCACTTTCCTTCTCTGAACTTTGTCATTATCTTCTAAAAGAGACTTCAGGAAACTACCAGCTGTAGGCCAAATCATCTTTTCTATAGGCCAAATCATCTTTCTGGTCTGTTTTTATACAGTTTATCAGCTAACAATGATTTTTATATTTTAAAGATTTATAAAAACAAGAATATACAACTGAAACCAAATGTGGGCCCCAGAGCCTAAAAGTGTTACTATCTGGCTTTTTATAGAAAAAGTTGGCCAACTTCTGCACTAAACTGAAGACAGTAAAGTAGAAAAAAATGTTTTTCTTCTATTACACTTTATTTTTTTTTCCCCCACCATGTTATGAAAACCATATCTCTGAAGACTTTACAGGGACTCCAAGCAGTGAATATACAACACAATGGCAAGCCATTGAGGTTGGTGCATGAGTGGAAACTCGACCAATACCCCTTCCTTTAGGGCAACCCCCTGAGGCTTCTGTTGTACAGTCTGAAAGCCTCAGACCAGAGTGATCCATAAAGTCCTGTTTTGGCCTAACTATACTCTGTTTCAGGGAGTCTGTACAGTTAGCAGTTAGTGCTTAAGCTTAGGAGTCAGGATATTCAGGCTGAGTCCCGGAGTTCTCTCTTATTACCTTGGTAAGTCACTTAACCTTTCCAAATCTCAATTACCTAAAGTGGGAGTCATGATAGGAACGCTTTATTGTGGTAAAGTTTACATGGGAATAGTGCATGAAAAGCATTTAGTAGAAGGCTGGCAACATGCTAATATATCAGTGGAAACTCATTGTTATTGTGATAATCCACTCCTGTCTCCTGCACATGCCTGCCTTTTGAAACAGTCCCAATTAATACCGTTTGGAGGTCAAAAAGCCCCACATGGGAAAGTACCCCCACCACGCTCCACACCAGGGAACACGCATTCCTGTTATCCAATCACTACTGTTGGCAAAGGGCTCTGCATCTCACAGATGAGAAGCCCAACAAGGGCATGAAATATCTTCTCTTGAGTGTCTGCATCACCTGGCTTACCCGAGCCCAAAGCCCTCCAGATACCCTCTGCACAGCAGCAATAATAACACACACAAAACCGCATATATAAATAAAAGATTTTGCTGCTAATGAGAGGCAACCCGGCAGTTTTCCCACCACTTCCGTGACAAGTTAATGAGCTCTACAATTGCAGTCGAAATATTTTTGCTATTTTCATGATTTTCTTGGCTTCTTTCCCAAGGAATGAATCACTTCTACAGCACTGGGGAGAAGCTGAGAAATCACAGACATGACTGAATGACATGATAGTGCATTCTCTTCACCCACGCCCAATCTCTCTCTGTGCAGGAAATTGAATCGTTCCAGGGGAAAATGGCTTGCTCTGGTAGGGAAGGTGTGGAAGCCTAGATCCTTCAGGGCTCTGGCATCATGGGAAGTGTTCAGTCGACCATGGAGGTTGATTTCAGTTCTTTTGAGATTCTCCAATTCCAGGTGAAGCACCAGGAACATACTTGAGGTCCTGTGGCTGTGCCAAAATTAAACTTCTGGTGTCATGGTGTCACTGGGCTGACAGGAAATAGCTGCTCTGGTGGGCCAACTAAGTTTATGACTGAGAAGGCAGACTCCTGTGATCGAGTTTTGAAACAAGAAATTCTACCTGAGGAGACTCCAGAGATCATCCTGTTCATCTCCTCATGTTGGGAATGAGGAAGCTGTAAACTCACAGGCTTTGGAGGTAGACACACACGTATTCGAAATTCCGCATCTTGTTACCAAATCGCCTAACCTTTTTACAATTCTCTTCTTCTCTGCAAATGTTACAGTACCTTCTTCACAGGGTTAGTAACAGGATTAAAGATACAGTGTAGCACAGGACTTGGTACATATGTACCAAAGAGGGAATACAACTTTGACCCACAACTGCAGCAACCTGCCCAGAAAACCAACCTCTTGATTACAATAAACTCAGGAGGCCAGCCTGCTATAGGTTGGATGCACAGGGAGTCAGATTCCTGTCTCCAGTGACAATGCAGGAGGTTAGACAATAACTTCTTTACATTTTTTTTTAACGTTTATTTATTTTTGAGAGAGAGAGAGAGAGAGAGAGAGAGAGCATGAACAGGGGAGGGTCAGAGAGAGGGAGACACAGAATCTGAAACAGGCTCCAGGCTCTAAGCTGTCAGCACAGAGCCCAACGTGGGGCTCGAACTCATGGACCACGAGATCATGACCTGAGCTGAAGTCGGCTGCTTAACCGACTGAGCCACCCAGGCGCCCCGACAATAACTTCTTTAACAATCATCTCCACATGGCCAGAACTTAATTAATAACTGACAGCTTCCCTAATTCTGTCCCTGCTCCCAACTGAGATCAAATCAGAGAAAACCCAATATACTCCCCTAACCAATCACATAAATACCCTGCATCTAGTTAGCCTGCCTACAATCTGCCCATGCCAACAGCCTGGAATCTGGGCTCACCTGAAGTTTCCTACTCCTCTGTCTGCCTATGAGTCTTCGCCAAAAGACAAGTCATAGTGGCTGTTTCCCTTGCTGTAGCCAGCTCTGAATAGACAGACTTTGCTTGTTCCCATTTAGTTGGTCTTCCTTTACTTCCACAATGCACATACATACCTACCCCACACATTGTTTGCATGACCATACACGTTACCATATAGTGAATCAAGAAAAGTCTTGAAAACCAGCGTGGTGCTTTTCAATTTGCTGATGTACCATCACAAAGGAAGTAATCACCATAGTATCACTACTCAAGCTTGTTCTATCCAATAAGAATTCTAAAAAGGCTCTAAGTTTGTGTAGTGTTTAATCTTCTGTGAGTTTACCCAACTGTTCCCTCATTCATTCACTGACTTTATGAATGGAACAGAGACACAGTCAACTTCTCCGTTAAGAACATTAAGAACCAAGCGAAGGGCCCACAACATTTTGAGAGGCTCACAAAACATGGTTTCATTTCTTATAAAATCAGAAGGAAAAAAACCCCAAACTTTTAGGTGGAAAAAAATAATTTACACATACTCTAAGTATCTCAGATTTTATACCACAGTGCTGTAAAATATAATTTTAATACATTTTTGTGGAGGAAAGGACCGATAAAAGCAAAAATATATAGAGTCTTCAAAAGTCATGTTGCAGCCCTGGTGAGAAAAGAAATAACATTTGCCCTTTTTGTGGATGAATAAATCAATGGTCAGCTATCACTTGCCTATATCAGCATCTCCACCCACCCATGATCTCTATTCTATATTTTGGTAAGTCTCAGATTGGTCTTCTGCCTATTTTCTGGTGCACTGATCCTCTTAGTTCATCCTTTCTGCAGCTGTCAAACATAATGTGTTCAAAACACAGGAGAGATCATTACCCAACTTGTAGAAAAATCATTTAAAAACTTTGCTGGCACCCCACGTTCAGGATCACAATATGATTCTAATTTATAGTCTGTTTTACCCACTTCTGTCACCCACAGAAGTTCCCCATCCTTGATCTAGGCATGACTATGCCACACCTGCCCAGGTGTTCCTCCACCTGCTGAGAGCCACTGCATTCTGCTCACATCTGGCTTTACATATCACATTCTCAATGAACTCCTCTCAGGTGTCCCATCTGAGATGTTCCTTTGTCTCACTCCCAAACCACCATGAGATCAAAATTAACTGTAATTAGTTAGATATACATCTGTCTTAGAATATGGCCCTGTTGAGGGCAGGAATCAGATCTTATCCCTATCTTTTTATTTAATGTTTATTTATTTTTGAGAGAGAGAGAGAGACAGAGAGAGAGGAAGAGAGGAAGGGAGGGAGGGAGGGAGGGGAGAGGGGCAGAGAGAGAGGCAGACACAGAATCTGAAGCAGGCTCCAGGCTCTGAGCGGTCAGCCCAGGGGCCCGATGCAGGGCTCGAACCCATGACCCATGCATGAGACCATGACCTGAGCTGAAGCTGAATGCTTAACCGACTGAGCCACCCAGGTGCCACTTATCCCTGTCTTTCATTGATGCCCGGAACTGACATTTATTAAACAACATCCCCGGAATGTAAAACTCACCAGTAGCAAAGTTGATATTAGAAGCTAAGTCACCAGTCTCCTAGTTTTGTCTTCCAGTTCATCATACAACATCTTAACACTAGCCAGTCAGACCAGGGAGGTGGACAGGTGCTCCAGACGCCAAGCACTGAAGTACAACAGTGCGGTGCTAACGAATATTTAAAAAACAGCCTCACCAGGAAAAGACTAAAGAACAACAAAAAACAACTCCTTTGATTTACAGTGTCTGCCTATTTTCCCTTGTGTAAATACTCCCATGATGGCCAATTTCAAGCTATCAACCATCAACATGACTTCACTGAACACGGAGTTAGGGAGAGATGCACAGGGGCATACCATTATGTAGTATTTCCATTTTGTAAATGCCATAGCCTAAATAACCACAGAATCTAGTAAAAATAATTAAGAAGTGATGATTTTTGAGTACCCATTACCTTTATTTCAATTAATTTAACTGTATATTTATAAAGAACTTAATTTTAATAATGGGTTAGTAACTAGCTCCACTCGAAAATTTCTGAGAATTTAACAATCTGCTCCTATTAGTCAGTACAAGCTGTCTCATCTGCACCACAGGCAGCACGGAGTTTTTTCAGATGTAGCCTAAAGGAGCGCCAAAGACAAACACCCATAGTATTCGAGGGTTTAGATCTACCCTATGACCCAGCAATAGCACTGCTAGGAATTTACCCAAGGGATACAGGAGTGCTGATGCATAGGGGCACTCATACCCCAATGTTTATAGCAGCATTTTCAACAATAGCCAAATTATGGAAAGAGCTTAAATGCCCATCAACTGACGAATGGACAAAGAAGATGTGGTTTATATATACAACGGAATGCTACTTGGTAATGAGAAAGAATGAAATCCTTCCATTTGCAGCAATGTGGATGGAACTGGAGGGTATTACGCTAAGTGAAAAAAGTCAGGCAGAGAAAGACAGATACCATATGTTTTCACTTATACGTGGATGCGGAGACACTTAACAGAAGACCATGGGGCAGGGGAAGGGGGAAGAAAATGTTACAGAGAGGGAGGGAGGCAAACCATAAGAGACTCTTAAATACTGAGAACTGAGGGTTGATGGGGGGTGGGGGAGAGGGGAAAGTGGATGATGGGCACTAAGGAAGACACCTGGTGGGAGGAGCACTGGGTGTTGTATGGAAACCAATTTGCCAATAAATTATATTTAATATTAAAAAATAGATCAATAATATAATAAAGGCACCGCTTAGATTCTATTTCATTTATTCAGGTAGATCTTCCCTGTCCCTTTCCTGGGCTTTTCTAGGACATGCTTCTGTTTTATCATATGTGTTCCATGCTTACCTGTCCCTAGCATACCACAGACTCTGTGAGGTAGAAGGCCCTGTCTATTCTTCACCGCTTTATTTCTGGTGTCAGGACCTCAATAAACATTTGTTGAATATGTGGGTGGGTAAACATGTGAGAATCTTATTGCCACTTGATTTTTTATACTGACATGATAAGGGTGATGCTATAAGACGGATGTCAAGTGACACAGGGTTTCAAACAGGAACCACGAAAGGCAAAGTCTTTACTTAGTGTGACCTAATGTTGCTTACATTTAAGAAAACCCCAAGACAACACTGAGTATATGTGTGCTAAAAGGACCAAGGCTGCAAATAGGGGTTACCTGCTATGCTTTCTTGAGCGGTTTATACTAAGCGCTAGATATCAACTATGAAGTAAAAGGCAGAACAGCAAATAATAACACACAAACTAAAGTAATATTGCACAAAACACTATTTTTGTCCACAATTTAAGAAAGAAGTGTCATCAAAGAAGAACATGTAAGACTTGGATTTTTAAAAATGTTTTGCCCTGTATAATTTCAAAATAAATGATAACGGTAACTGTGTGTGTGTGTGTGTGTGTGTGTGTGTGTGTGTGTGTGTATCCTATCTGTGTGTATAAAATTCCTATGTTCCAGGAACCACTAATTCCTTTAGTCATATGACAACTCTCTAATGTATGCACTGTTATTATTATAAGAAAACTGAGACACTAGGAATTTAAGTAACTTGCCCAAGGTCACATAGTTAGAAAGTAATGGCAGTCTGGCTCCAGAGTCTCTGCCCTTCATCATTATGCTATACTACAGCTGACAAAACAAACGATGTCCAGAATGTCCAAAATGTCCCTGGAGTTTTATCTTTCTGGAGTTAGTCTCAATTGTCATAAGCAAGAGTTTTAATCTTACGAGATCTCTAGGGTAGGCATCTGATCTCTGGATGAGAGGAGGGACCACCCTAGTTTGGGGACACATAAATGTCTCCCCTACCAGTAGAAAGAGGATCAGGAGTTCCTACTAGCTGCCTAGATTTGGGCAAGCTCTTCAGTGTATCATTTCAAATGGAGATATGTCTTACAGAAGGAAGAATTTGCTAAGCCTCTGTTTGTCCCCCCAGATTAGGTAGCCAAGAGAAGGCCCATGGTAGTAAGACACAAGAAAAGCTGATCTTTGTGGAGGCTTGGGGAGAGGAAGCTTCAGAAATTTGTGCTTTTCAAATATGTCAGCATTTGTGTGCCTTTGTGGGAGGGTGGTGGGAAGGTGCAAGCATTGTGACAGGCTCATGCTAGATAAGAACCGTGCCTTCCTTCCTCTCTGAGCCCTGTTACAGAGTCAAATCAACACTTCAGGTATGTATATGTGAGGACAGTTCAGTAGATGTGTACATAGCATCGCTGTTTGTTTGTTTGTTTGTTTGTTTGTTTGTTTTTACAAGGCTAGCATTGGGACCTTCTGGTTTCAAGTAGTTTATATTTCAAAATATTATCTGTATTATGTTTTCACTTCCAGAAATGTTTAGGGAATTACTTAAAATACAAATGGGTCTCCATCATTCCTTTTTCAGCTGCTAAAAGTAAGAGATTAATAAAATCATGGAAGGATACCAAGATTGGGAGTGAGGAAAATTTACAAGTTATATTTATTTTGTTAAGAAAAAACAGAGCTTTGCTGGAGGAGGAGGAATTGGTCTAATTAACTGATCCAAGCCCCCAGCTGTATTTTAATGTAGTCCATGTGTGGATTCTGGCACAATATGGTCTTCAGGCTGCCAAATCCAAAATCAATTTGTAGAAGAAACAGCAATCAGTCATTAATTGATTTCTGATTCCATTTAGCTTTAAATTAAAGGACACCTCTATGTCCTTGCAAATAAAATAATAATCAGTGATTGGGCACATCTGATAGCAATTTGATTGCTGTCCATATCGGACTACTGGGCTTGCCAACGACTGCCATTTGCCTGGCACCTGGTCACTGAATGAACCTGCCTTCCATATTTAACCCATCGACTGTCTTTCTGTTAATGATCCAGAGTCCATGGCACAAACAGAAGTATTCAAAGAAACTATCACCAGGAGCCTTTTAAAAACAGCAGTACAAGCAGATGGTTCTTGTACTCCCATCCTGAATTTCTCAATAGCCACCTCAACTTTCCTTCATGCAAGTGTTTCTTTTTAATATGTATTTTTTTTTACTTTATTGTTTTAATTTAAACCCAAGTTAGTTAACATATAGTGTAATAATGGTTTCAGGAGGGCTAACAGACATGAAAAGATGCTCAACATCACTCACCATCAGGGAAATACAAATCACACAATTGTTTCTCATGGTAATTCAGAATTACAGGTTGGCGGTTCTGACAACCAAAAATTGGTTCTTCGCAGACTCAGAATGTGAAATCCAACTTACATAGCTCTTCTGGCTATGTAATAGCCATCAATATCCACTGATCCTGAAAAGATAACTTAGCCCAACTTCATACCTATTGAGTTTTATTTAGAATCTTTCTTTTTCTTCTCCCTCTGTTCTTCTAAGAAAAGTTAGAATGGAACGAGCAGAGCAAAAGAATTGTAGTTAAAGGAATGTTTGCTTTCCGAGGTATCACAAGTGATGAGGTCAGTTTTAGACTGTAATGTGAATGTGAGCAACGGATAACTAATATCCTCCACCATTTTGTGTATTTTTTACTTCATGCCAAAGACAATGCTCATGTCTCCTTCAATATGTACATTCTCCTAAATGAGGAAATTGTTCTTGGGATTGTTTGGGGGTACCTTTTTTTCTTATTGAAAATACATTTTCCTTCCAGCGTTTCAGAAAGTTATTTAGAGACCATACTCTAGGCCAAATAATAATTCTGTTTTTATAAAGTAATGCCAGGCTTCAACATCTATTTTTAATCTGCTAAGACAGAGTTAGCAAGGAATATTTTATCTTCAGTTGGGCCCTGTTAGTCCTTCAACTCAGCTTATAGGTGCAATACATCATGCCTGGAGGCCCTCTGGTATTATATAACCTCCCATGCATAACGTGAATTAGCAAGGAAATGACATATTTATATAGCAATTAAAAATATGTTTAGCATTCCCTGAGGTGCCACCCCTCCCAATTATTTAAGCTAAAAGCACATTAATCATCCTGCAGGGTGTAGTACAATAGAGACAGCAGTTGTTTCTGTATGCAGTGTTTAATACCGCACATGGAAACGTAATCTGAATTTTCACAACCTTGACATGTCACCATACATTGATTATACGTACACTTAAACACAGCATGCTCTTTTTTAAACAGCACCATTTGGAGCTGTCACATACCCAAAGCATGAGGCTCTGGGCTTTCATGTTAACCCGCTTCACGATAAGACCATTTATTACTGAGCATGAACAAGAAGCAAAGGGGAATCGAGCTCATTCCCATAAGCCTTCTTGATTTGAAAGTCAATGTTAGGCATTCTCAGATGCTGTAAGATCCCAGAATCTGTTAGGTATTCTGGAATGTTTATTCCTGAGTGTTCATAAGTGACATCACTTAAAATTAAAACAAAAATATTTATTTTTGAGGAAGAGAGAGAGAGAGAGAGCAAGCAAGCAGGGGAGGGTCAGAGAGAGAGGGAGACACAGAATCCAAAGCAGGCTCCAGGCTCTGAGCTTTCAGCAAACAGCCTGACACGGGACTCGAACCACGAACCACAAGATCATGGCCTGAGCTGAAGTCAGACACTTAACTGACGGAGCCACCCAGGTGCCCGATAAATGCATTACTTTAAAAGCACAATTTTAATTGCTGTGTACACCCCTCAAATACAATAAAAACGAGAAACAATGGATAAACACACATTTAACTTGGTTGACCATTCTGACATAATTTGGGGTGCACTAAAGTTTTTGAAATCCTAGGATGAGCCTCAGATGGTTTTCACTGATCCTGAAGTAATGACCATCAAACACGGAGCAACCAGCCTTCTCTCACGGGAGCACCCCGCCCCTCCACGATCTGGAACACTCTCAATATCAGTCGTGAAGGAGCCCTGAACAGCTCATCATCAGCCAGGTATCACCAATATCTGTATGGGGCTTTGTGTTCCAGAAACCATTTCTACATACTTCATTTCATTTAGGCAGATAACAACATTCTGAGGAGGTACTATGACCACTGGTTGACAATTGAGACACTGAATTTCCTGAATTTTATCTGACTTTTTAAACAATGCACATTTTAAAAGTCACAACCTCAGATGTTTATACGTAAATCCATCAAACGTGATAATGTGGGTGATGATTGTAATATCTGGTCACATGTGTTACATTTTCACTGTGTGCCATGTACTATCTGTATTAATTTTTTTTTTTAATTTTTTTTTTCAACGTTTATTTATTTTTGGGACAGAGAGAGACAGAGCATGAACGGGGGAGGGGCAGAGAGAGAGGGAGACACAGAATCAGAAACAGGCTCCAGGCTCCGAGCCATCAGCCCAGAGCCCGATGCAGGGCTCGAACTCACGGACCGCGAGATCGTGACCTGGCTGAAGTCGGACGCTTAACCGACTGCGCCACCCAGGCGCCCCACTGTATTAAATTTTTAACTACATTAACTCAGTAATCCTCACCGCTCCATGTTATGGATAGGAAAATCAAGACTCAAGAGGAAGGGGGCTTGCCCTGTGTCACACAGTCAGAAGCCAGAAGGTAACACCTGACAGTCTGGCTATAGAGTCCCCACTCTGCTTTACCATCCACAGTGCATGGTCCCCCAGATCATACTGCTCCCTGACCACTGGATTTAGCACGAGGCCTTAAAGAATATTCATGAATCGTAAACTAAGGGAGGTCAAATAACGGTAGTGTCACTAACATGCATGAGGAGGTTTCCTGACCAATTTTATACCTAATAGAAGGAAAAAAAATATGTTAGTCATCATTTCCTGCTAGAAGGCCGTCTGGCTCTAAACATTTGGAGTTCACACTCTGACTCTAATTAGCTCTATGTTCCTGGGAAAATCACTTACTCTCCCTAATTCTTCAGTTTTCCTCACTCATACCTTAGTGACAGGGATGGAAAAGACCCACGGGGGTAGTTCAGGCAACCATTGAGATCATGGATAGAAGTCACTTATCAGAGTGCCTAGAGATTGCCAAGTACTCAACAGATGGGGATGTCTATAGTTTTGTTTTCTTTTTAATTTGAGGATCCATCCAACTCCATCACATTAAGCTTATAAAGCTCTAGTTCCATGCTCAGGTCTTCCCGCAACCTGAAAGACACAGTTCACCTCCATTGCCACCTGACATTCATTGGTCAAAGTCCCTTCATTTCTGGCAGGCCAACATACGCTCTTACCTCCTCCAGAGAGTACCCACAAGGCACTGACCCTTTCTCTTCTCTTGCTCTGATATTCCCACACACTTTTCTGAATCACTCTTTCAGACATCAACCCAAATATATTGTGAAAACACCAATAATGATTGTCCAACTTAAAGTAACTCCCCCACCCCCACTGATTTCAGTTTTGAAAGTGTAGCACCCTTGTGAAGAACTATATGAGTTCTTAGTCTCTCCTTTCTCACCTCACTTCCCGATTCGCTTTATTCTCCCTTACTCCTAGGCTCGAGACTGCCCAAACTTGAGACTCACTTGGGGTGCTAGCAGAAAGGGTTGTTAGGTGATGGGTATTGAGGAGAGCACCTTTTGGGAGGAGCACTGGGTGTTGCATGGAAACCAATTTGACAATAAATTTCATATTAAAAAAAATAAAAAAATAAAGAGACATTTGGAAGGCAAAAAAAAAAAAAATGGTTGTTTAGGGGGTCCTTGTTTCAAAAACTCCCACTGGCCAACATGTGACAGGGCATCACATTGCCTACTGCCCAGATGGAAGCTGAGACTTCACATTTAGGGGGTGAGCCAATCCGCTCATTTTGCAGGTAGAGAAAATGGAGCCCAACAAGCAAGGTGCTTTGCCCAGGGTCATAGGACTGGCTACTAGGCAGGCTGGAATTAGACCTCAGGTCTGTGAATTCCTGGGTTACTGCTCTTTCCATTGTAGGCCACTATCTGAGCACAGATCCCTGACTACCCAGACTTTTGAGTAAGCTTCTGGTATTTTCAACAGTCTGCCACATCGGGCTGGATCCCCGAATCTTCCCACGATGCACCAGAAGCCATTCAGCCTGCCCAGAGCTACAGTGTGCTTTCTTTCCCTGCCTCGCCTACCTGCTGTCTCCAAACCCTGACTCCTCCCACCGCACCTGAAAACTGCAGCTCCACATTTGGGCCACTGGTTTTCAACACCTACATGTCTTCACTCAAGTATGACTTGTTGTCCAGGCCAGGCCCCTTCTCTCGTCACCCAAGGCCTAGAGTGACTATCAGAGTTTGTACATAAACATGGTATAACTTGTACTCACATAGCCTTATATTCGAGAACATTATCCTAGAATCTAGAATTCTTAGCATCTACCACATCACATCTGATGTCATTGACTGTAACAGTGGAAGGGAAAGAAAACAACTGGGCATTTTGTTAATTGCATTTATTAAGGGATCCTTTTTAGTGTTCTCCTCTATAGGTAAAACTCTGAAGATTTTATTGTTTCTTGGCATTTAACTTTTCTGAAAAAAATTGTGTGTTTATTCAGTTATTAAACACATGTTTCCCGTTCTATCTTCCTGCCTAGAACAGTGTCAGGCACACAAGAGATGCTCAATAAACAGGACAGATAAGGTTCTTAATCTCATAGAATTCTTCTTCTGATAGGAAAGGGCCAAGTCACCAAACAGTTTTGTGAAGTGTGAGAAAGGCTTTAATCGGAAACATCTATGATGCTTTAGGAGCATACAGGAGAGACATCTAACTTAGATTTAAGGGGTCAAGAAAGACTTCCTGGAAGTAGGGATTTCTATGCTAACAGCTAGTGGAAGCACACAAGCTAGGGAAGTAAAGAAAATTTCAATTAAACCAGCATTATCAGAAGAGAGACGATATACTCAAAGCCTTGCAAGTAATGAAGAACTTGGTCCATTTGAGTACTGGAAGGATCTATACCCCTTGGCCCTTCTTCTTTGGCTCTTACTAAGGTCTATTGCATATGCACACATTTAACTTATATTCTGATCCAAATAATCCAACCTCAGCCACTAAATGTATACACACAGACATGCATGTAAAATATGTAGCCATACATGCTGTAAACATCCATGCACTCCAGAACGAGCAAGAGAGATTAAGAGATTTGATACTCAGTCTCCACATCTTTCTCACACATGCTGACTCTCTTGCCACGTTCATACAAATCTGGTATTTTACAATACGTTTTTAAAAAATATATGATTACCCCCCAACTCCTCGCCAAACACAAGTCAATGACTGTATCTGGCATCTGGTGCTTAATCTGAGGAACCATGATCTGTTCCATCATTGGCGGAATAAACGGCTGTTTCAGACCTCTGGAGAGGTGACATACATGTCACCTAATATTTCTAATGTGAAGCAAAAGTCCCAGGGCCACGAGCACATCCATGTTTTGCATTATAGGCCCTGGATCAACCTCTCTTTAGACCCCAGTGAAAAGTTCCCTTTTAAAGATGTGAGAATCAAGGTCACTAAGAGGAACAGTGAGTTGTCCAAGCCCACACCAGACCAGGGGCAGCACAGCTCCGGGAATCTTTTCCTTCCAGGAAATACCCTTTGTTCAAGCATCCTATTCTTATAGATGAATTTCGGAGGCAAGCACAGAAGATCTTGGCCCAAGCTTCATGATAGGATCATAGTTACCCTTTCAGACTCCATGCCTTCTTTTTTCCTAAAATACCAGTCTTTGGAATCAGGTGGCATTCATGAATGTTTATCTCCTCTGTAACAGCCTACCTAATAAAATGGCTGGTGAGCTTGTAACCTATGGGAAAGAGCTTGGTGGTTGCTGAGAATGTAATCAATTACACTAAATATAGCTATTCACCATGATGTGAGCGCCTGGAATGCCCTTATCAACTAGATGAAAAGGTAATGATGTTTTCCTCTTAAAACTGTGCCACCATCTTTGAAAGTTCACACAATTTCTTATGTGAATCACCAGTTCAGCAGCCTCGAGTAAGAGGAGAGAAACTTTTCTGTTTACATGTTTCAGTGAGCAGACTTTGGCAAGTTAGCAAACTAAACATGAGTGCCAATATATCCTCAACTGGATTTAGAAAATGTTGTATTCCTACTGCTATTATTACAGGTAAAACTGAGTGTTCCTAATTTTTATTGCTTCTTGTTTTAACTCCACCCCCCCCCCCACCGGCTTCCACTGTAGCTCTTGCAAATAATTTTTAGGTTTCAGGCTTTGAGTAACAACCGACTGGCATTTGAATGAAATGAGACAGAATCACTTCATAAAATTCAACCCCGATTTGCTAGTGAATCAAGACACAAAAGTGATCTTCCCATTATTCTATTAGACCAAGCCCTCACCCTCTTCTTGGTGTTCATGTTTGTATATTCCCTTGATAGGCATCTTGTTTCTGACACACAACAACATGAGTGAGCAAGTCTCTGAAGGCTGCAAAACAATGTTGCCATTCTGTAGCCAGCTTCTTTTGGCAGAGGAACGTTGACCCAGGACATGGAAATATGCCAGATGAATATCTGAGAGGCACTAATTAAACATCTGGAGAGTGACCAGTGAGCACCGTGTGCCCCAAGAGCATGGGATTTGGAACAAGACACCTCAGTTCGATTCCTGCCCCCACTATCATCGCTTGTGTAATTTAACATTCCTGACCCTTCGGTTTAACAGCTATAAAGTAAGGATGAAGACCATACATACTTTAACTTGTTGTGGGACCAGAAGGAGATGATATAAAAATAGTATTTACCATAGTAATAAAAAGAGATGCATTGAGCGCTTACAATGTGCTAAGCGTTGTACACATTATATCGCGCAGTCCTCGCGACAACCTTAGGAAGAATCCACTCTTACAATTCCATTTTGTGGATAAGAAAACTAAGGCACAGAGAATAACAGCCAGAATCAGAGGCTGACTTGGGGGAAGCTGGGATCCATTCCTGAGCAGACTGCCTCTAGAGCCACACTCACAACTATTAACTGCACTCCCTCACTCTTAAGTACCAAACTTTCTATGGTACTGTTAAGTACCAAACTTTCTACGGGTCCCCTTCAGCCTTCAAATGCTATGATCCTATGACTTCTATAGCAAAGTGTGCTTTTTAACACAGACACAGAAGACCTAGCTAGTTGTGGCATAGAGTGGCACAAAACGTTAAGATACCTTTCGATCCTAAATAAACATATGCGTGTTTACGTGAAGTCCCGTATCTGGCCGAGCAAGCACCACGCTCAGGTGGGAACCTAATGCTTCTGGGTGAATTGTAATGAAAACATTTCCACCGTGGCCCCATGCCCAGACACCCAAGCCACCTGAGCTACTGAAACAGTACCTCAAACTCCAGTGTTACTGTGACCCCAGAACAGCATAGTGCTCCTACTGGACTTACAAGACAGAGAGCCCACCATAGCCCTTATCTTTGCTTTGTCCTCATGTGGCTCCTCAAATTTTAAGATTGAGATGAAAACCATGAGCAGTCTATATACAATTTCAGCCTCTGCTACACACTTTCTCTACGCTAATTCCTCTGCTTCACTCAGAAACCTTGTGAGGGGCGCCTGGGTGGCTCAGTCACTTGGGCGTCCAACTTCGGCTCAGGTTATGATCTCCTGGTTCATGGGCTTAAGCCCCATGTCGGGATTTGAGCTGACAGCATGGAGCCTGCTTCAGATTCTCTTTCTTTCTCTCTGCCCTCCCTGGCTTGCACTCTCTTTCTCTCTCTCAAAAACAAATAATAAAATTAAAAAATCTTGTGAGATTCGTACTCTTCTCCCCATTTTACAGATAAGGAAACTGAAGTCCATAGACGTTTAAAGATATATTTAATAACATGTCTAGGAAGCAGCAGAAATGGAATTTAACCCACATCCATCTTAACAGCTAAGCCATATTCTAAACGTCTTCTTCTCAAATGTTAGCACGACTAAACACAGAAAAAATAAACCTTCTAGGCTTATAAATCATAATGCTTCATCGACATTATTTGGCAAGGTTTTGTTTGGACGAGGAGTGCCTGAAGAGCACACTTCTCTGGCTTTTGTAAATTCAGCCCTGTCAACCACTTCTGCTATATGTTGGAAGAAGAAGGTTGTGTTTACGTTTTTTAAATAAGAAAAATAAATAGAAAATACAATGCAGCAATCAAATTAGGGTTCTCTAAGATATGGTTACGTAGGAGAGCACTTTTGATGTCTGAATTTGACTTTGGTAAAGTCTGCACAGTACATTAACTTCTTCATTACTGTAGCAATTCTCTTTGAGACCCAGAGGGAACAGAGATGTGCCCACAGGACCCTGAAAGGAAAGTTGAAAGCAGATGTCTGCCACGTAATTTCTACTGAGAACAGAAAATTAAAGGGTAGGGTTTAAGACCCAACCACTAAAAGCTTTAGGGAACACACAAGACCATAAATGTGGCTCCCAGAACGGGCTCTAGACCTGGATGAGCCCACACTTTGGAACTGTTTGCTTTTGTTCAAACACGGGGAAATCATTTTAAACAACAGATGCATTAAGACTAAAAACGGCTCTTTCAATGGACCATTTGTCATCTGTACTCAGGTTTTTCTTTTTTCTCTTTATCTAAGATAATGTTCTCAACTCTTCTGGAGAAACTTGCAAAGTAAAGGAACGGGTGTCATGTTGGATTGCTCTTTTCTTCCTCACTAGCAGCATCCTACCCAAGCCACACATCCTGCCAAAAATATCTCCCCCAAAATATCTTCCTCCCTACCTCGCCTCATCCTGGCTCACATCACTATTATTGCACACCTGGATTATTGTAATAGCCTTCTACCTCAGCTCTGTCTCTCCCCTGCCCTTCTGCAGTGCCTTCTTACCACAGCAGTCATAGCCATGCCAGTAAATTAAAAAATCTGGCCATCGTTCTTCTGCTTAAGAAGTGGCTCAGAAGTAAACTTTCAGAATAAAAACTCCTACCTTCTTCTGATTTACAGATACTCCATGATTTGGCCCCTGCTGACCCTCTGATCTTATCCCTATTATCCTGTCTGTCATCACACCCTGTGCCTCAGCCACACAGTAAAACACTCCTCTTTGCTTCTTGAACATGCTATCCACACCTTACCACAAGATCTTTGCACACGCTGGTTCCTCTGATGGAATGTTCTTTGCCCAGACATCTGCCTGCTTACCTTCTTCACTTCTTGGAGATCGTTACTCAAAATCACCTATATGAGGTTTTTCTGGACTATCTACATGTTAATTCCATCACTCCAATGACATTCTCCAACCTTCATCTAGGAGTTTTTTTTTTTTTCCTCCTTAGCAATTATCAATATCAAAAATACTATGTATTTCTTTACATCTTGCTTACTGTCAGATACCATATTAGAATGCAAGCTATATTCAGGGAAGTGTCTTTTCTCTTTTATTTCTTTTACATCTTTGGAACCTAGAATAGTGTGTGACACATGATAATTACTCTTAGTGATTAATTGTTAAAAGAGTAACTAAAACATAATTAATGTGTATGCTTGGGGACAAATAAGTAAGCAAATGGAATAGAAGTAGATGCAACTACTTGGTACAAAGTAGACACTCAGTGATTTAAAAGATTAAAAACATGGATGAATCATAACATGGGGTAGTATCTGGGATGGTGACATTACAGGTGATTGTATTTTATTCTTTAGGATTAACTATATCACTCACTTATACATGATAAGTTTTTACAATGATGTTTCACTCATATAGGACTTTAGTTAACAAAATTTTTCCATATACCACATCTTGTTTTCATCTCTGGGTGGTACACCAAGTAGGATTATACTGCCTTTTACATGTGAAGACCTAAGGCAGAGAGAAAATAAACTGATTACCCATGAACTCACAGCTAGTAAGGGACAAGGATAGAAAAATCGGAACGCATTTATTCTTCTGTTTCTGTAAAGTGACTGAAAAATGACAGGAAAAGTCTTTGTTTTAAGTATGCTTCTATCAAAATTTCAACACACTAGGAGCTCGATGCTGATAATAAGTTAGAGGCATCTAGACTTGAGCCTACACTTGAGGATTTATATAATGCTGGGCAGAAAAATGAAAAAAAAATAATTTAAATGATGGTAAAATACGCATAAAAAAGTCAAGACGGTAAGTTTTATGTTATGCGTACAGATCAGTGGCATTAAGTACATGGACACTCTTATGCAAACATCCCCACCGTCTATCCCCACAACCCTTTTCATCTTGCAAAAGTGAAACTCTATACCCATTAAATAATAACTGCTCATTCCCCCTGCCCCATAACCTCTGGCAACCACAATTCTACTTTCTTTCTCTTACGAATCTGACTATATACCTTATTTAAGTGAATCAGATTTGTCTTTTTGTGACCAGCTTATGGCACTTAGCACATCTTCAAGGTTTATCCCCATAGCAACATATGTCAGAACTGCTTTCCTTCCTAAGGCTGAATGATATTCTATGGTATGTATATACAACCCTTTGCTTATCTATTTATCTGTGGATGGGCAGTTGGGCTTGGTCCCAGCCTTAGGCTACGGCAGATAAAGCTGCCTTCAACACCAGTGTACAAATATCTATTTGAGGTTCCTGTCTTCCCATTTCTTGGGTATATCCCTAGAAAGGGAATTATGGGATCACATGGAAATTAAAAGCTTATTTTTATAACAAAGATTGACGATAACTGATAGACATCATTGCTAGCGAGTGGCTGCTTAAGCCTACACTTCACTGGACCTGGACACACAAACAAGCCAGTTCACACCGTTTCCATCCCAAATTGCATTGCTGGCTTTATTTTCATCAAGAACAGCCACTCACATATCCCATCATCTACTGAATGTCTTCCATTCACTGGGCTTGGTGGTGACCTTGCTTTCATCATAGGGCTTGCCATCAACTGGGAAGTCAGGCAGATATTGCACAAATCATAACAAATCATCACTTTATGACTGTGATACATGCTTCAATGAGAAAACACAGTGTGTTGTGAGAATACTGAATTAGTCATCAGGACGGAGATAAAGGAGACTTCTGCAAGAATCAGGGTAAGTTTTATCATGCAAAGGGGAGTTGAGCACCCATGAAATATCACATTTATTTTGCAGAGTAAACAACTGGTGTTGAGCATCATTAAATTCCTCCCTCCAAATTTCAGAACCATACTCTGCAGATTCAGAATAATGTTGGCAATATTCAGATGCTCATCAGATGAATTAATTAGACTAATTAGCCTAAAGTTTAATTAAATAGTAGCTATTAAGTTCATTATCCCCATAACACTGATTTATTTTTTAAAGTAGTGGTTTGGGATTTTACATATAATTATTTTCCTCTATAATGTTGTATTTTCTATTTCAGTGATATATATATATATATATATATATATATATATATATATATATATAATTTATATTATTATATATTATTTATATATATATAATTTATATTATTATATATTATTTATATATGTAATTTATATTATTATATATTATTTATATATATATAATTTATATTATTATATATTATTTATATATATTATATATAATAGGAAACTGTTGGATAAGTGAGCTCTATCTTACTTTCTTTTTGCCATTATTTTTCAGTGATAATCTGTTTTGGTTCTCTTCTGTTACGAGGCCAATATAGGACTAAAGTAGAACTGGGAGATTTAAAAACCAAACGTTACCTACTTTTCACCATCACCTGTCACAAAGAGGAAATTATTTAAACATCAAAAAAAAAACTATTTTTATAAAACTATTTTAACCCAGAGCACCTTGGGACACTGATAATTCCTTAATAAACTAGGAGAATTCAAGTTCAATAAATCCCTTCTCCTGAAAGTATTAATTTCCTCCAAAAAAGTATGATTCGGGTTAAAAATATTTAAAAAAATCACAAAAATACTTTATTAAGAATCCCCCCCCCCCAAATAAATCTAACACACAGGAACCATTTTATTCTATTCCAATCAGTTATGCTGGGACTCAGTGACTCCATTTGTAAAATGAAGGGTATTTATTACCTGCGCGGGTGATCTCAAGAGAGTCTGTGCAAGAATCAAATGAGAGGATATGAGATTAACACAAAACGACTAAATCAAACTTGTGAATGCCAAATACACATATGCCAAATACAGGTTTCTAGAGACAGCTAGTTTTTCACCAAAGATTTATATTCACCTTTCTTATTCTGGAGTTGCTTCCTGAAAGCAGTGCCCTGCCAGGAATAACAACCCTCCCCAGCCTTCTCCCACCAGTCATGACCCTGGGCCATGAATCCTTGTCTAAGGAATGTGCCTGTAAACATAGGGGCCAGTCCCTTGCAAATTTCCCTCACAATTCTTTATAGCTTCCTTTGCGCTGGCTGGGTGTAGCACCCAAGGTGATTTTGGGAGCCACTGCAATAAAAAATGACAAAACCACCTTCAGTCTGGGTTCATGAGTGAATGTGAGGAGCAGAGCCCTCACCCCCCTCTCTGCCACTGTATTCTAGGTGAGTGGGAAACTATCTGTTTTGTTAATCACTGATATGGGGTTTATCATCTGCTACAGTTTCTAGATTTTGACTCATACAGTAAGGCACTGGTGTGAAGTCATAGATCTTATTGCATGACTATTGCATTTATAGGAAAAATGAATATTTTAAACATAAATCTTACATTTTTTTTTGTTATATTACAGTCATTTTCAATGTTTCAAAAGAAGGCTGACTAGCCCACAATTGAAAAAAACAATTAAAGAGAAAAGACTTTTTGAGGTGAAATACATACTGTGAAAATAGGTAACAGCATTACCCAAATTGAATGATATAGATAACTGAGGGCATCAGATGGACGGTCTGTGGTCACTAAGGGAAATTCTGGGATAAACAAATAACATCTCCTCACGGTATAAATATGTGAATACTCAGAGCCTATTATAAGCCCATGCATTCTGTAAATCTTCAAGAAGTGAACGAATGGAGGTGGGTAAGTACTGTTTAAAGTTTTCCCCAACTTTGAACTCAAAATCTTTACTTTCCATAGCATTTCCTGGAACAAGCATTTCATGAAGCATGTCTCGGGAAACGCTGATGTAACACACAATCTTGAGATTACTATAGAAGAGCGGCCATCATGCTCCCTCTCAAGGTTTCTGAGTGTCTAAGGACCCAGGCGAGGGGACAGGCAACATTACTAATGGTTTCGGAAGTTCTTAAAGAGGATCAAGGATCTTACTGGTTCAGTGAATGCAGTTTGAATATGAACTGTGGGTTAGATAATAGAATTGTAGCAATTGTAAGGGTCCTGAGGTTTGATCATTTTACTGTGTTTATGTAAAAAATGTTTTTTTTTAGTATTTATTATTTTTTTTAAGTTTTATTTATTTATTTTGAGAGAGAGAGAGGGCATGAGCGGGGGGAGGGGTAGAGAAAGAGGAAGAGAGAGAGAATCCCAAGGAGGTTCCACACTCTCAGTGGAGATGTGAGTTCCGAACTCACTACCTGTGAGATCATGACCTGAGCTGAAATCAAGAGTCAGATGCTTACCGAAAGAATGTTCTTTTTTCTTAGGAAATGTGCACGGAAATATTTAAGATCAAAGAGGCATGATATCTCCAACTTACTCTCAACCTATTGTTTTAAAGAAAGTACATATAGGGGGTGGAGAGAAATAGAGGGAGTGGAAAAGGAAGAGAGAAAGAAATATAAAGGGAGGGAGGAGAGGGGAAGGGAGAGGAGCATTACATGAACATAGAGTAAAATGTAAGTACTTGGTGAATTTCAGTTAAACAACTTCAGAAGTTCCTCCATACTCCTGTCATTTTTCTATGCTTGGCATTTTACTTACACACACACACACACACACACACACACACACTACTAGAAAAAGAAAGAAGAGCGATGCCCTGTAGTTAGTAAATTCAATACTCAGTTTGGCTGTGTCTCATTTCTAACATGTCATACATGGCTATTTAAAATTGCCCTTTTCAGAACTGAATGGCACCTGAATCTGTGAGTTTTGACTTAAAGTGGCTCTTATCTCTGGCTGAACTGGTGGTTGCTGTCCCTGGTTGGTGGGCAAAAAGTGAGTGTTGCTCTGTACTGTTTATTCATTCAGGAGGCTTCTGCTTTAAGAAACAATTCAAAATCTCTCTCTCTCTCTCTTTTTTTTTTTTTTTTGCCTCTTAAGCGAGAATTGCAGCCTCTCATTTTTTTTTTTTTTCCGTCAATGAATAAGCCACGTGCTGAAAAATAAAGGTCATAGACAATTTGCTAGGTTTCTGTTGCTCCTGGAGGAAAAGAATTGGAAACTCAGTAGCTGCTGATCAAGGAAACTATTAATATTTTGCCAAGTCAAGCTGACTGGCAGTAATTACCCCACAGATTACTTTTGTGTTGTGCGGTAGTTGGCTATTTGTTACTTTTTCCACTGCAAGGAAGATCCAGGACACCAGTTACTGTTTTCAAGCCAGACACGGATGGGCTCCTTCTGTAGCTATCTGTGATACAGTTTCTGCATAAGTCAGCCCCTTAGAGTCAAAAATGTATTTGGGGGCAGCTGCGTGGCTCAGTCAGTTAAGTGTCTGACTTCGTCTCAGGTCATGATCTTAAGGTTCATGGGTTCCAGCCTGATGTCGGGCTCTGTGCTGACAGCTCAGAGCCTGGAGCCTGCTTGGGATTCTGTGTCTCCCTCTCTCTCTGCCCCTCCCCCCACTCATGCTCTGTCTCTGTCTCTTTCAAAAATAAATAAACATTTGAAAAATGTATTTAAGCTAGGAAGTGCTGTCAGTTACCTGAACACTGAGGTACCAATATGTACTTCTGCACTCTGAACACTTTCTTCCCTGCTTGGTCTTTGTTCCTTCTCTTGCATTATTTCTTTCTCTCTCTCTCTGGTTTTCTCTCTCTCTCTCTCTTCCCTCATTGGATACCATTTTCATCATAGTTACTGCCTACCTCAAATAAAAATATCAGTTGATAGCACATCTCCTCTTCCAGTTTCTATCAAATTTTTCAAGTCCCCTTCTCAAAAAACATATCTTGAAAGAGAGGTAACTAAGCCTGGGGTCTACTTCCTCACCAATGCAACACAGTGTGATTGGTCTTTCCATACCTATCCCTCCATGTTGATCACTGGATGATGTGTTGTTCTCAGCAGCCACAAACGCAACACAGACCCTAATAAAAAGGTCTATGAAAGGATGACACCTCTTGGCCTGAGTTAGTAACAGCCACCCCCTGCCCCCTGCCTCTGTGTCAGTGCCTCATTTTAATGTTTAAATAATTTTAAGGTTTCAGAAGGAAGTACCATTCTAATTACAACCACTATCCATTCACTTTCTCTCAGTGCTGTAATTCTGTGAATCTTAAACATTATTATAATCAGAGCTACGGCAATTTCTGGAAATTTAAGGAAGTTTTGCTCACTGTGGCATTCTCTAAAATTAGGTCTAATTTCTTCTGGATAATAAATGCTTTCACAGAGATGGAAAGAATCCTGGTGAATTTCCAAAGCAAAATGTGCAGTAGGCTCTTGTTAAACTAATTCTTAAATGGAGTGATTTTTCCAAATATAGGCTAGCCTTGGGCGGTCTTAATGCATTACTTACTTTTAAGTGATTAAAGGTAACTCCTACCAAATCAATAGAAGGGATACTAAAGAGGGAACAGTAAAACTGAAATTAGCATTAACTGAGGCTAGATATAAAAATAATATGAGATCATGTTTTTATTTAAAAGTCCAACGGAATTATTGGAGGTTAAAGAAAATGAAATGAGAAATTGGAGATGTAATTGGATTGGCAAGTGTCCTCCCTTACAGATCTCTTTTAGAGGAAATTATACTCTTCTCCTGTAAATTATCTAAAAGACATGAATGCTAACACCAACATAAATGAAACCTACTCCAATGTCTAGACAGCTAAATTATGATAGACTGTTAACTATTCAGTTAAACACCGAAAACCTCTAATGATCAAGAATCCCTACTCTGTCCCTCTGGGATGATACAAAAGAAGATGCAAATCACTACATTTCTGGACATTTTATAAAATGTCATCTTCATTAGGGTATCTCAGGCTGATAACACAAGGGCAAAGGAGTGATACATGATTGGAATCTACAAAGACCTGAAGGGAATAGAAGAGGAACATAAATGCACAAGTGCTTTTAGCTTGAAAGAGATGTATTGAGAATGAACAAAATAAACTTTAACACCCAAACTGTAGCAAACCTAAGGGCGCCAGCACCATGACAAAATGCTGAACGCTGTTTTAAAAGCTTCAAGGTACTTAATTCATAGGAGGCAAGTTAGGTACCACAGTTCTGCAGTAACTAGCTAAAATAGCCCTTGGTCTCCCAAAGCACGCATTTTTCTGGGTAAACTGTTACTCCCGCCTTCAAGGAATTCATATCTCGGTTGATGTATACACATCGTCGGCAAGAAATAAGCACAAAAGAGGCTACAAGTAAATGTGAACTGTGATGATTTATACTACTCTGATTTCTGAGCGTCCCAAAGGGAAGAGGTAAGAGGCAACTGAAGGCGACTTCCTGGGGAAGTTAAATCAAACGAGCCCTAATAGTGTGATGGGCTTAAGGTAGTTGGATATTACAGGTGAGCACAATAGTACAAGCGTACCTATTACCGAAGACTGCAGACCATCGCCTCTCACTGCTTCAGGTACCAAAGGAAATTATACAACTCAAATAACAGATTAACACAGCATAAAGACACTACAAAAAGCCCATTATGCCACAGCTTTTGAACAGCCTTCAGTGATGCATTTCCTACATTTCAAACATTCTTTACTTTTGCTGTTTTCCATTAGAATTTCACACAATCAGCTAGCTCAAGTTCAACTAGGTCCTGGAAGAGAACACAGTTTCACTGCTGTCAATACACCTCAAGAGGCCCAACGTTGCCTCAACTGCCTTGAGACCTCTGCTGGTCATCATTAATAGTGTTTCATCTTCTAATTATTTCAAGAATGAAGGAAAACACAGGGCATTTTCTTTTTTTAATTTTTTTTCCAACGTTTATTTATTTTTGGGACAGAGAGAGACAGAGCACGAACGGGGGAGGGGCAGAGAGAGAGGGAGACACAGAATCAGAAACAGGCTCCAGGCTCTGAGCCATCAATCAGCCCAGAGCCTGACGCGGGGCTCGAACTCACGGACCGCGAGATCGTGACCTGGATGAAGTCGGACGCTTAACCGACTGCACCACCCAGGCTCCCCACACAGGGCATTTTGATACTGATGGCACACTGACAGAGAAATAAAAGTGGCACTCATCCTATGGGAGCTTGAAACAATGAAAGCCAAAATTCAACATATGAAAGGTAGATTCCTGTCCTCTGTTAAAGACTGCAAACTTCAGACTCAAAGGTGTGGAGATTAGAAGAGCACCCCCACGGGACGGTGATCATGTCCCCGGAAGAGGAATGGGGGAGCGTCCCTTGGAGAGTTTGAAAAGTCCAGAGGACAGTTCCAAGGGCGACGTGATTAGAGATCCCTCCAAATTAGGCAGAAGAATTTCCTCTTTTATACAGATGGCACTGGGGAACTGATGACCATTTTGAATGGGGGGCCTGAATTACAGGGGTAGCCATGAAGATGGAGAAGGCAGGCAAGAAGCAACAGGAAGAACATTCAAAAGGAGATTAGTTTCTCCAGTGCCATGGGAGATAAAATGCTGACTCAGAGTCAGCTTTATACACCTTGGGTTCTTGAGAAAGCTTGTGAGTGTGCAAGGGCGAAGTTTGCACTTTGAATCTCCCTACTTCCCTAATGGGACACTCTGACAACCAGGGCTATCACACGCCTGACACTGGGTGTCTCTCTTCTCTCCAGCTTCTAAGAAGGAACCTTAACTCATGCCACCCGTGTCCTAGACTTACTGCTTTTCTCCTTGCGACTTTCTGTCAGCATCATGTAAGGGACAGTGTTCCCTACATCCATCCCTACATAGTCTGTAAGGTACATACAAGCCCTGTGCCTTAATATAAAACAATCGTAAGATTATTTTATCCCTCAACTTACAGTATAAAAAATGACTCCTAAAAATAAACACCTCCCAGAATGAGTTAAAAAAAAAAAATCTGGTTTTGTGGGATGCAAGCACCAGAGGACCAGCTGTTTGAATTGCTCTCAATCATATTTAATCTCTAGACATAGCAATATAGGCATCGCACCCTATATTTGGCAGAAAGGTAAGAAAATGAACTGAACATATTTGTAGTTGCAGGTTTCCTAAATAAGGGAAAAACACTCTCAGGGACTAGAAGAGGGTAAAAATAGAAAGCTAAGCTGGTAACTAAATGTCATAAAAAAAAATCATTTTTTCCCCCCAGTACATGAATCATCTACTTGCTGGTGTGCAAGCAGGAAAGAGAAAAAAAATACAATAAATCCTCTATTGACCTCCCGCAGAATCTCAGGCATTAGAGTCCAATTACTTTGAAATGCACACTGCTTTGCCGACTATTTTAGTATTCCACATTCTAATCACTCTTGTTCTGTTGCCTCTCAAGATCTCCCCTCCCCATCTTTGTTTCTATGAATGCCATGAAGTGATCCCTTAAAAATTTTAATACATGCACACAAACATACATACATTAGCTTGCAACCGCTGCACTCACTCTTGG
Source organism: Leopardus geoffroyi (assembly GCF_018350155.1). Classification (NCBI taxonomy): domain Eukaryota; kingdom Metazoa; phylum Chordata; class Mammalia; order Carnivora; family Felidae; genus Leopardus; species Leopardus geoffroyi. Next base: position 191,174,911 of record NC_059326.1, read on the forward strand.
AATGTGGGTGTTTCAGCCTTACAGACTTCCTACTGACAATCCTATGCAGGTGACACGAGGTTCCCATGTCAACATTTACTGGAAACTGATTTTCAGATATCATAACATCATAATAAATGAATCACATGCATGAATCATTCATCAGGTACCAGTGTGCAGAAAATAGTTCTATGCCCTTCACGAAACATGTTCAAACCCTCAAATCTCTAATACAGGCAGGTTCCATCACCTATCCGAGCCTCAGTTTCCTTATCTGTTACCTTGTGACAACAGGGTTTACTTCCCAGGCCCCTTGTGAGGTTGAAATGAGGTAAGTCTCATGCAGCTCCTAAGTGGGTTTGGCATACAAGAAATTTTCCACCCTCTTTGTTAGCAGCACACATCCCTCTTTTTAGAGAGGGGTCCTCAGTCCCATGGTCCTTCCCTCTCTCAGCCCTTGTCTTTCAGCAGACTCTTTGCTTTTCCCGACATCACCAACCAGGGGTCTCCTGCTACAGAGCTGTGCCTTCTGAGTCTTGTCTCTAATAAATAATTATTCTCCCAAGGTCATTGAGTAAAATCTGCAATCTTAATCTTGGATGTTGATTTCTGGAGAGTGAGTGACCTTTAAGAAAGGCGCCCTCTGAGAGCACCTGACTCAAGCCATGAAATGCTGAATCATTAACAATTTAAAGCAGAAAAGAATTTAACCAAGTTAGACAACCTGTAATAGCTCTTGTGACTGGGGCCATTAGGACCATTTTGGTGTAGTTCAGACCAAACTAATGACTGTGAAGAGAAGGCACCTGAAAACAAGTAGACTGATTCAGCTTTTCTATTTCCATTTTAAAACCCATTTGGAATTTCTCTGGTGTGTCTTCCTAGGTTGACATTTTTTTCCACATCAATCCATTCTAATTAGTCAAATAGTTTTTAACCTCCAAAGTCTACTAAAAAAATACCTTTACACACTGGCTGTCCTGAGTCTGCAGAGCAGAAAAGCTAATGTTAGAAACAAAATTGAATTCTCCTTTTTCTCCACCACCCCCCCCGCCCCCACATTACTATCCAATGCCTATACAGGCCAATAAGGCAAGCATAAAGGAGCAGTTGCACTGGGGTGATGTCACAGAGAGTGAAGGGCTGTGGCAGAAGGCACACCCTGTAAAGGCTCTTCATGTGAACGACAACAAGTGTCAACACCCTCAAGGCCCAATGACACATTCTGCTAGGCAGTTGGGCCAACTACTGATCCACAACTCCTGATGTAATTCAAACCTTTCCATTCACAAACAGAAATTTAGCCCAGAGAACTCTAAGTGGATTGTCTTAGGCCACAGTAGACAGAGAGCTGCCAGTGGGATCCCATGCCTCCTGATCCAAAGCCCCCAATTTCATCTTCAATGTACTCCTGCATCCTGAGGTGACACGAGGAACTACAACACCATAAACCCAAGTCTCTATAGAGCATCAACTGTGTTCACGACTCAGTTCTAAGCCCTGGGGTGGATAAAGAAATCATCAGTTTATAGCCCTTGTCCTGAAGACAGTAATAATCTGTTACTTCTTCTGTTAAGTCTAAATCCTCTCTCTCACATGCACAGGTGCCCACAAACACAGATCTTAGAGCTGAAAGGAATTTCAGGGACTTATCCAGTTCACCCCCTGCCTTCAAGGAGATAAAGTATTAGATGCATTTAAACAATAAAGTTACCAAGGGCCTGGGAAAATGAGAAATTTACCATAACAAAGAAGCTAGCCTTCTTGCTCTTTAGGATAGAGGTTTACCCTGGAAGAGACATTCCAAACCATAAGATAAAAAAATAAATAAATATACGTATGAGCTAACACATACGGTACAGACTATGTATACTGAAGACAGTGAAGAGAAGTCCCTGGATTCTGGTCAGTGGTCAGTAAAAGCTGCAACAGCTCTTAGTACATCCCAGGAAGCTCCTTATTTAAGGGGGAAAAAAAAGTGGTTAAAGTGCCCAAGAACTACAAACACTGGTTTCGCCATTCGGGTAAAGATTCCACAGCATTTCTGAAGGTCAGACTTAGGTAAGTCATGCTATTTATCCCTGGCACAATGCTAATGCTGTGTCAAGAAGCCTGCATGGCATCACCAGAAATGACTTTATTTACAACAGCAACCAGAGCAGGGTGGATCAATCACTCTGGGATTAGTTGGGACCAATCACCAGGGCTGGCGCTTACCATGATCCAGTGGGGACCTACCATATTGTATCAGGGGTGGTGGAGGAATGTCTAAGTGTCCTTGTCAAAGATCTAGGACATTCTGCATGTTCACATATGTCAGGAAGCTACATGACTGCTTCCATGTTACAATTAACAAATAATTAAACTGAGTCTTTTCAATTAATCGGAATGCTCTTCATGCTTGTTTGTCCATTTAGAACTGTCTGTTGCCTTCGAGTTACAATTTCTTCCTTCTCTGCCCTCAGGTTTAAAAGACATTCATTCTTAAGGTTTTCTTCTTCTCTTTTTTTTTTAATATTCTTTTGTTTACTTAAGTTTTACCTACTATCAAAGTGAAGACAGAAATCATACATTTTTATTGCTCATATATAATACACATAATTTTGCCCAAATTTTCATCTTTGTGCCCCTATAACTGCACCTCTGGTTTCCTCTTTTTGGTCTTCGTAGATGTAATCTGGCATCTTGGATATTGGTTTTTAGACTATTTAACATATTGCACCTCTTCTTATCTGCTTATAGCTATATTTCATAATTTTTAGCAAGTGTTTAGAATGTTTTATAATTTTAGCAAATCTTTCATATACACACAGTTCCAAAGCTTACCCAGCAGCCATTTTATATCACAAGCCTCTCACTAGGGTTCTTAATTTGTGGAAGTTTTTCACTTGGCTGGAGCAAACAGGGAAGGGAAGGTGTGTCTGGTGAGGCTTAGAACATGTGAGAAGGCATTTCCGTTGTCCTCTCAGAAGGCAGACAACTTCTCTGACCATAACATTCATGTGATTCACTTTTCCCCTCCAATCTTCATTCCTCTAAAGAAGAACTCTCTAATCAACATAACTCCGGTTCTTTTGTAAGATTTTTCTGTTTTCACACTGGAAACATATTTTGCTCAGTGTTACTGAGGGGGTTTGGTTGTCTTTCCACGTATTTCATGTGGCTCTCTATGTAATCTTTCAGTAAATCCAGCTCAGGAAAATTCGATTATGTTTTGAAGTGTTAGTCTCAGGTCTAGTCTTTTCCTCAGGAATTTCTATAGTTCTTAGAAATTTCTATAACTCAGTCTCTATCCACCATTGTAATCATCTTACTTTCTCCTGCTTTATCACTTGGCTTCCTTATTCATTTCCGTGAAAGCACTCAATTTTATTCTTTACTTGGCTGATTTACTTTTACTCAGTATGAAATCTGTGCTGATGCCGAAGTGGGTTTTAATTCTGTGACTGCCTTTTCAGTTCCCTCGCAATGTTTCCTATGTCATTTCCCTTGAGTCCGTGACCTTTTTGTCAGCCTGACCTGTCTTTATGGATTTCCATTCTTCTGCCGTGGAGAAGTCACAATGACCTTTCCCTGATCCACCACTCCCCACTCCCACCCCCCTAAATCTTTCTTCTGATTTGTAAAGTAAATCATTTTTCGAAGTGTGTTTTTTTCTCCCCATCTTCAGGATGATGCTTGTGTTCCTTACTCTAGAGTTTTCTCCAAAGGCTCTATATTGCCTCTATTGATGCAAAGAGGAAAGAGCTCTGTGGACGCGTTGCTCCTGGATGCTCACTGTCCCACGGGTTGAATGCCCTTCTCACATCGCCGTTTAGCTGTTCCTCCAGGCGTTGGGAAGGCACTTATCTTTCACACTCTGAACAGATGAAATTCACGAAGGACATTTTCCAGTTTGCATGGCTACTCATGTCTCCTTGTACCTTCTCTTGCTTCAGGAGCTTTGTACATGGAAATGTACCTTTCAAGATACAGATGTCTTGGCTCTGTCCTACTTCTGGCTGCTGTCATTTTGGGATTGTAGCCTCTCACTAGCTTGTGTATGTATATATATGTGTGTGTGTGTGTGTGTGTGTGTGTGTGTATATATATATGTGTGTGTGTGTGTGTGTGTGTGTGTACATATGTACATGTACTTGTGCTCGTATATCTATATCTATATCTATCTATAGATAGATATATGCATATATTAAGTGTGCATAGGTATATATACACATGTGTGAGTGTTTATTCTCTGCAGGGGAAGAAAACAGAAAAGCACACTGACTCCAAAACATCACCCACAAAGAACAGAGGGGGACATTTTTGTCTTCTCTGTTTCTGCTGATAATGGATTTCACATCCAAGGCACAGATATGGGTCCAAAGGGAAAACATCTCCTTTCTGGTGAGGAGAGGAATCCTATCTTTCCAATGGCCTAACAGTATCTTTAACTGTGTCCTTTAAGGCAGTTTCATAAGCCTTGAAGATTCCTGACAATTCCTCCAAGAGTTTGGTAAGAGACTACTGCCATTCCTAGCTTTTGATGATAGAATAATTCCTCATTCTCTGTTTTATCTTCTACATTTTAGTAGATTGTGAAGAGAGACTAAGTAATATGCCACTTTTAATCCAAAAGTCCCTGTTTTACATCTCCCCATTCCAGATGTTTACAACTTAAAAGATTAAAAGCTATCTGAGACAGAACTTGGTTCTGTATGCCTTTGAAACTCTCCATTTTATCAACATGTACCATGATGCCCAGAGGGGACGAGTCGTGTGCCCAAGGTCCCAAAGCTTGTGACAAAGCCCAGACCATAACTCAAGTTTCCTGACTTTAATAATGATGAGACTCTACATGATTCTGGAGAGAAAATGATAATGATAGCTATTTAAAAAAAGCTACCCAGTCTGTGTGTACCTTAGCTTTCCCAGTCCTTGGGGGAAAGGAGGAGTGACTCTCATTATTCTTGAAGCACTGTCCTGTCACTAACAATAGCCAGTTCCCATTTCTTATCCTCTGAAATGAGCAAAAACTCCACAAAGGTAGGGAGGCTGACTTCATACGCACAGAGGAAAATGACCTTCCTAGAGTCTGTGTACAAGACTCAAAAGGTACTGGACCTCTATAGACCCTCTGAAAGTCACAAACTGGATTGCTCTTTTTTCCAACTGCTTACGGCTAACGGCTGCCTAGAGACGGACCAAAGGTTTTTCAATTCATGCAATTGCCAGACACTTTTCCATCTCATTCTAAGCCATGCACAGCCTCCAAAGCCAATTTTGCAAAGTGCCACGTTCTTTCTAAATATTCCATGGATTTCATTATGCATTTAAAAAAATGTAGCCCTGAAGCTAATAATAAGATAGGCACTGAAAACATGTTCCTTTTGAATTGGTTCTATAATACTGGTTGTTAATGAACCTTGGAGAGATATAGAAAGGAGGAGCACTTTTCAGATTCAAAATGCACATACACTGACCATCTTGAAGAAAAAGTCACTCTAAAGTCAAGAGGTTCACCAGGCTTCTGCTGTTACAAAGCCATTAAAATGCAGTACATTCAGCTCTGATATGCACCTGTGAATGCCTTCCCAATAATCTCCATCCCTTCACTTGGTGTGACCCTAATTTTCTTTCTGCTTCCATACCTCCCTGCACAGCCTATTGGCTTGGGGTACCAGTCCTCAGACTTGTGAATCAGGTCCAAGCCAGTGATGATAATAACACTCCATCGCCACAGTTACTGGTCCAGAGATGAGCACGTGACACTATTCAGGCCAGTGAGACAGGTGGTGAGTTTTGCCTGGTGCTCCTGGGAAAGAAGCCCCTGGGTCTTCTGAAAGAGGTTCAAAAGCATCACCCACCTACTTCCAGACAATGAACACAGAAGAACGAGAGAAAAAGGGAGAATTTCACTACCTTTGATTTTATGCAAGACTTATTAGGGAGATGATAAGGGAACTAATAAGAAAGTTTAATTGCCAATCAAGTGAGAAGGCATGTTTTCAGAGAATAATTTCTTAGGATTAAATATGGTTTTCTAAAGATCTCTGCAAAGGGAATAGCTTCTACAGCAAGAGAATCTGGCTCAGTGTATAGTAAAGTTATCATTCTTCTCAGGAAGACAAATCCTGGAAATATCAGGAGATTTAAAAAATAATAGCTATTCTTTTTGACAGTTAGCTGATCAATGTAATTTGAACTGTCATTCAAATAGACTAAAAAAGCCTAGGTAACTTTATGAGAAGTAGTCGGCTTTGGAGAACATATCAAAATCATATTTCTAATTTTTCTTTTTGGCTTTCATCAAAACAAAAGCAATGCTATTCTAGCACACTTTTTTTCATTGCAGTTTCAAAACATGAAACATGGGTTATAGAGGTAATCACTGACTTCTGTGATAAAAGTCATAAATCAAAGGAAAGAGTAATACTTTGAGAATTACGCAAGTTGATTTAGTATTACCATGGAAAGGCAGGAATGTAGATAACCTGAAATCTGATGTTTAGAGGTCAGCAGAGAAAAGGTTATTGTTTGCATGGAAAAGCTACTTCTGCAATTAACTGAAATTAATTATACTTGTATAAATTTTATAAACACATCCCAGATCTGGATTTTTGGCTAATTAAGCTTTAATCTAGTTGAGAAAACTAAACCATATAAGCTTTTATGAGAAACTACTGCTCACCCATTGAAAGGAAAGAGGTAAAATCATAGTTTTAGGAAACATCTGGAGAAATAAACAATTTAGAAAAGCTGTAAAAACAGAAATTATAGTCAATTATCCAAGATGTAAAGCCATATTTTGAGGTTACGCTGCCCTTCATTTTCTCAAGAGTACCCCTTAATTAGATGGAAATCATCAGAAATGGCAATTAATAGATTGCTATAATTCCGATTAGATAGTGGAGCCCATTTACAATACTTTAAGGTTGCTGTGGACTCTGAGAAAAACCAAATAGAGTGTATATTCATAAATCGTCCCCCAGTGTATCCGTTATTGAACCGTTTCCTACAGTGGCTCCATCTCCAAGATGATCTATGAGGTCAGCAGCTGTCACTCCATCACCACTAGTTCTAGGGCATTTGGACATGTCATCTTCAATGACACATAGGGATACTGGCTTGGAGTAGACCAGTGGCAGGCACCGGGCCTCCAAGAGGATAGGACTTTTGAATCACCTTGTGTAAGCATCACATCATACCCATCAGGAAAGAGTCGTTAAAGATCAACTGGTCTCTAATGAAGGACACAGTGCAGAGCAGGAACCTGAGCACAAGTGTATTGTTCCTTCTCTGGGTCCCATCGGAAGTCTGATTTCCCACAGTGAAGGCTGAATAGCCACTCCCACTTCCCACCACACAGAGACTGTCTGGCTCATGCCTTTCCCCCTCAGGGTCTTTGCACACACCTCTCACTCTGGCTGCAATCTCCCTCAGCCCTTTGACTGGGATCATGGCTGTCTTGATCTTGTTCTTCAGGCTTCTACTCAAATCTACTTCTCCAGAGAGACATAGGCTCACCTGTATCTCAAGCACATTGTTGCATCTCTTTATTTTGTTCAGAGGACACCTCGTGATACACGATTACTTTGTTTATTTAGTCGTCTGCTCCTTTATAGGCTGTCTCATCCATGAGAATGGTTATAGTTTCCTGTGTTTCATGCAGTTCTAAGTTGAATCAGCAATAATGCGCACATATAAAATACTGGATCGACTGTAACTCTTAAAGCAATAATGATTTTTCAGCCACACCCAAGTTAAATACGCTTTTAAGGCTCCATTAGTCATTTCTTTAAAAGGGAGCTCATGACTCTAGGCTAAATTTTAGCAACCAAATCTCCTCCTCTTTGCAAGGCAATTCTCCAAGTGCTCAAGTTGACATTAATAATCGCAAGCATTTACTGGTTGTCTACCTAGCTCTACCTTCAGGTTCAATCTTCCTCACAACTCTGTAAAGCAGGTGTTATGAGTCCCATTACTACAGATGAGAAAATCAAGGCTCAGAGATGTTAAGCTACTTTGCCAATATCACCCCGGCTCATCAGTACCAGAGTTGAGGTTTGAATCCAGGTCTGTCTTCTCTAAAGCCATTAAACCACACTGCCTCTAACACCACATTTTTTTCACACATCAGCATCCTTCTAAATCATCGGCTGGTGCCATCGCTTCAGAACAACTGTGGCCAATCAGTGTGTGATGGAAAATGAGCCAAGAAGCTGGGCGGTCTGGATGGACTGAGAGGATTTGCTCCAACATAATTAAGGTTGCTGGTCGTGAGGCCTCTTAACCTCTCTAAGTTCAATAAGTGATTCGTCCCATATGAGAGAAAAGAATCAATAAAGTCCATTAAAAAACAAAGAGAAGACAATTTCTCAATAAACTGTGTGGGAGGCATACCACCAGTTGGGAACGAAAAGTACTCATCCTAATGTACAGACATTTAGAAGGTTCTAGAGATCGGTTCATCTTTGAGATACTGCAGACCATCAGCATTCTTCATGCACTCTGCTGTTGACTCTTTGAACCATTACAGTAATGTCACAAGCCTGGGGACTGGGGGCCCTGAGGAACAAAGACAGTGACCTTTCAGCTTGTAGGGTATCATGGGAGAATATACGGCATAGTTATGAGGCATTCTGGGTTCATATTGCCTTCATGTTCCAGGTCTGTCACTGATTGTAACCATGAGAAAGTGACTTGACCTCTCTTCGAAACCTCAACTTCCTCATCTGGGAAAGGGTACAATTAAATTTTATGTTTAAGTGCACAGTAAGTACCCACGTTAAGTGCCCAGTACCATGCCTGGCACAAATAATAATAATAATAATAATCTCAATACATGTCCATTGTACTAGTGGCAATAATCCATTTGGAAATCTACAATGTACCTGTGAGTAGCCAAATACTGCTTTGTGCCAATGAAGAAAGCAAAGTCCTATTATAAACAGGCTACCGTTTGGAATGCAGTAAGTATTTGTATTAAGTGTGAGGAACTATAGTCTGTATTCATCCTAACAACTGAGGTCCCTAATTCGACCATGAAGATGCTAAATTGTCCTTAAAGAAAGTAAGTATATGCTATACTACCTTTTTTTCTATTTATGACTTTTCTTCTCTTTTTCCTTTTACCTCCTTATTTTTACTTTTGAGCCCCACAAATATTACATAAGCACACATTCCTTGAAAAATGTTCAACAAAATACCATGACAAGGAAAGGCACCTTCCATCAGCCTCTCGCACTCACCTTGACACCCCACCCCCTACCACCATCCAACTCTCCCCTCAAAGGGAACCATTGCTCTCAGATTTTCTAGGGATCCTCATACAACATTACTAGATTGTTTTTATCTTTTTCCATTATCTTGCTTTGTTCAGTTTCACCTTTAGCATCTATGCGCTCACCTTGTCCTGAAAGTCCCCTCTTTGATTATGCCAAATCACCCTTCATACGTTATACATTTTTAAAGTTTATGTATTTAGTTTTGAGAGAAAGAGAGAGAGAGAGGGAAAAAGAGAGAGAGAGAGAGAGAGAGAGAGAGAGAGATAGCACAACCAGGGGAGAGAGGGAGAGGGAGAGAGGGAGAGAGAGATGGAGAGAGAGAGAGACAGACAGAGAGAGGCAGGGGAGAAAGGGAGTAAGGGAGAGAGGGAGAGGGAGAGAGAATCCCAAGCAGGAAGCAGATTTTGTACTGTCAGCGCAGAGCCCAACCCAGGGATTGAACTCACAAACTATGAGATCATGACCTGCACCGACATCAAGAGTCAGATGATCAATGGACTGAGCCACCCAGGTGCCTCTCCCCTTCATAAATTTTTACAGCATCCACTTATCACAGGGTTATTTTTACATTTATTTGTTTGACCATGTGATTACTGCTTATCTCCCTGACCAGACAGCAAGCTCCTTGAGGCAGGGACTGCATTTGCTATTGTTCACTGTTGTACCTATAGCACCTAGTACAGTGCTTAGACAACAGGAAGAGATCGATAAACATGTACTGAGTAAATAATGGTTATTCATTCACTAGGCTATAACCAGATAGCAACTAGACTGACAACAGATTTGAAGAGCTGAGAATTTCAAATAGGAACCATTCACCTAATTGGGACCAGGAAACTATTTTTCAAAGAAAACCATGAAAGTCAGAAGCACAAGGCTCTCCATCGGTAAATAAACAAGACACAAATTATCCCCACTCTCATGAAATCCTCCTTGCCAAACTGCAAGGCAGGTTTCAAATGGGAATATCTGACTTTGCTTATGTGAAGTATAAAACATTCATTTCTAAAATGATGCACGAGCAACCAACGAGGCATGACATGAAGTTGGTTTAACCCAGTGAGTGATGGAGTGACCCAAATGATCATTTCCCTCTATCTCTGGGTTTTAGGGACATATGTCCCCCTCTTATCTTGGAATGAAGAGATTTGTCAGAGAGAGAATATATGCTTACTTAACATGGCTAATTACACTCTTCTGCATTAATGGCTCAAACTCCTTGACATTGGCCAACCCAAATTTAATGGCCACACAAGGAACAAGAATGTGCTGAGCCTCTTCCCATTTATCCCACAAACAATGGTTCTATGACTTGCCTGAATCTGGAAAAGTTAACTGCTGTGTTCTATTGCTCATTATCCATTCTCATGTATTCTTAAGTTGGGAGGTTGACTATAGCACTTAATAGACAGGAGACCTTAAGCAGATCACCGAGCCTTGGCTGCCCCTTCACTCAAAGGGTAAAAGTCAATTACCCCTGCCATGTCTCTCCTGGGAGGATGTTTGTAAAGGACCACATAATGCAGTAGATGTGAACAGGCTTTCTAAGGTGGAAAGAACTTTTAAAAGCATAAGGATGTTATGGGGATAGAATGAAGCTCTGTTTTCTTTTATTGTGTCCTTTGGAATATAGTAGGCATCTAAAAATACCTGTTGAAATAAAATGATGATTATGTCAACATGGTAATGATTTCATGGATCTCTTTACTATTAGTTTTTTGAGGAGGGAATTACACACGAGGAGCTCCATCACAGTTTCTGGTCGTACCAAGTACTTCCTAAGTGGGTATTAAATGACTCATGTCCTTCCACAGTATTTTACACCAGGGGCTCAGTAGGCTGAGCATCTAACTCTTCATTTCAGTCAGGTCCTGATCCTAAGGTTGTGGGACTGAGCCCTGCATCAGGCTCTGAGCTGAGTTTGGAGCCTGTTTAAGGTTCCCTCTCTCTCTCCCTCTGCTCCTCTTGCCAACTCATGCTCGTGCTCGCTCTCTCTCTCTCTCTCTCTCCCTTTCTCTCTCCCCCTTTCTCTCTCTCTCTCCCCCCCCAAACAAATAAATAAAATAAAATAAATAAAATAAAAGTCTGGGGTGCCTGGGTGGCTCGGGTAGTTAAGCATCTGACAGCAGCTCAGCTCATGATCTCACGGTTTGTGAGTTCGAGCCTGCTTTGGATTCTGTGTCTCCCCTTCTCTCTGATCCTCTCCCACTCACACTCTGTCTCTCTCTTTTTCTCTTTCAAAAATAAATAAAAACATTTCTAAAAAAGGCTTAAACTGGTTCTAAATTTCACTCACTAACTCATTCTTTAACAATGAACAGAGCAGGGTGCGTGGGTGGCTCAGTAGGTTGAGCATCCAACTTCAGCTCTGCTCATGATCTTGCAGTTTGTGAGTTTGAGCCCCACGTTGAGCTCTGTGCTGACAGCTCAGAGCCTGGAGCCTGCTTCGGATTTTGTGTCTCCTGCTCTCTCTGCCCCTCTCCCATTTGTGCTCTCTCTCAAAAATAAATGAACATTAAAATTTTTTAAATAATAAACACAGAACATCTACTATTAGAAAATCAAGTTTTATGAGATGCTAAAGAGGCCTCAGTTTAACAAAGTTGATTGATTAATTAAAACCTGGTCAAAATGTGTAATTTTATGTTTATAAGCATTCCAACCAAAAGGTTTCTCCATGAAATAGAAGGGCTATGCTCCTACCAAGAAATTTCTTTCTAGTGTAACTCCTTATTTATCAAAGCACCAAGTGGTTATTTACATGTGACTTAGTGAAGGCAAAAAAGTAACTCACAAAAGCAACCAAAAATGATTCTTATACCACAAGAACCAGTTATGGAGTTACTATGACTCCCTAAAATATTCACGAATACAGGGGTGCCTGGGTGTCTCAATGGGTCGAGCGTCTGACTCTTGATTTTGGCTCGGGTCATGATCCCAGTGCTAAGGGACAGACCTGTGTGTTTGGCTCCACCTGCTTAGGAGTCTCTCTCTCTCCCTCCGCCCCTCTCCCTCACTCACGTGCTCTCTCTAAAATATATCTATATCTATATATAGGCTTATATCGATCTATATAGATGTATAGATACATAGATATTTATGAGGATAAAACTGCTTGAGTAGTCAATGGCTGAACCAGTACCGAAGTAGTTTTAAAATGCCATTCCTTATCACTTGTAGCTACACACTAACCATCACTGCCATTAAACATTATACAACTAAATACATTACTAGCTAATGACACGTCTACTTTTTTTTGACAGCAAACATCACCAGACAAAGTGAAAAGCCAAGACTCTGAAGTCAGACACACCTGGATCCACAGGCTGCCCCTGCTACTCACTAGCTGATGAAGTTGGCAGGTTAAGCAAGCTGTCTACGCTTTTGCTGCATCATATATAAAGGGGAGATAAGAGGACCTCCTTAAAGGGTCAGTGTGAGGAATAAGAGATAACAGAGTAGGCACTGCTCACTGTGCTCAATACAAGCTATGGTGTTTGCATGGTTATTGTCAGTTGTTGTGTGTGCTGTTATGACAAACTACTTTCCAAGGATGGCCACAACACAATCTGTACTGGTTTCCTGTGACTGTCATAACAAATCACCATAAAACCGACGGCTTAACACATTGAAAAAAATACTACCTCACAGTTCCAGAAGCTAGAAGTCTGACACCAAGGTGTCAGCAGGGCTGTCCTTCCCCTGGACGCCTAGAGGAGAATTCATTCTTTGACTTTTTCATCTTCCAGAGGCTATTGACGTCCCACGTGGGGGCATCATTCCAATCTCTGCCTCTGTGGCCGTAGTGCCTGCTCCTCTTCTGTGTCAAATCTTCCTCTGCCTGCCTCTTATAAGGATATGTGTCACTGGATTTAGGGCCCAACTACGTAATACAGGATGATCCCCTCATGTTAAGATCTTTAATTGAGATAAAGTCAAATATGGTAACATGTACAGGTTCCAGGGATTAAGCCAAGGGCATATCATCTGGGGGCCACCATTCAACCCACTACAATCTCTCGTCCGACATTCTTTTCTAGAACCTTGCAACTCCCCCATGGAGAGGTACTGTCTGTGTGCCCTTCCCTTGAATCTAAACAGGATTTTGTGCCTGCCTTCACCAACAGACTAAATCGCAAGTGATGCTACCCAACATCTGAGTCTAGGTCCTAACAGCAATACACACTCCCATCTTGTGTAAGTAAAACACACCTTCTGGAACCCAGCTGCCACATGCATTAAAAGCCCAAATTAGCCGATATGGTGGGCCGTGTACAGATTTTCTGGCTTGCTGAGGTCCAAGTTCACAGATGTGGCCACACAGGAAGTAAATATGCCTCTAGATGATTCCAGCTATAGCTCTTCAGCCAAGCCCAGCCTTTGAGTCCTCCCAACTCAGAAGCCAGATATCAGGAAGCAGAGAGAATCCATTCCCCTTGACCCCCATTCAAATTGGAGATTGCGGAACAAAATTAATTCCTGCTATTACATTAAGCCATTGGGTTCGGGGGTGGTTTGTTGGGTAGCAAAAGATAATGAGACCAATTAAATAATCCAGTAAATCCATTCATTAAATAATTGAATGAATGAAAATTTAAAAAATTTTAAAGGCCCACGAGATACACTCCCTGACACTTAGCATCTTGGATTTTTATCTAAATATAGTGTGAACACACACACACACACAAACACACACACTTCTAAAGGAAAAAAAATGGTTAAATCTCTGTCATTCTGAGTCAAAGAGTGGGAGGAAGCAGTCATTAATTATGGAAACTGTCTGGGGCATCTGAGTGGCTCAGTCGGTTAAGCCTCCAACTTCAGCTCAGGTCATGATCTTGAGAGGTTCATGGGTTTGAACCCCACATCGGACTCTGTGCTGATAGCTCAGAGCCTGGAGCCTGCTTCAGATTCCGTGTCTCCCTCTCTCTCTCAACTTGTGTGCGCGTGCTCTCTCTCACTCTCTCTCTCTCTCTCTCTCTCTCTCTCTCTCTCTCCCCCTCTCTCTCAAAAATAAATAAACATTAAAAAAATTTTTAAAAATATATAGAAACTATCTAAGGTCTGGAGGGAGGACCTTGTATTTCATCTGGTCCCAACTGCATATTTTACAGATTGAGACAATAAGGCTCAGAAATGGTCCAGACCCTCCCCTCTCAACAGAGATTTTTGCCCAACAAAGAGCCACCCTGATCTTCAAAACAAGATGAAAATCTATCATAGTCTTACTACCTTCCCAGTTAGGAGTACTGAAAGGAGGAGAGGGGACTGAGAGTGGGGGGTGTGGAAAAGGAACAAGGATGTTTTAACCAGTTATTTGGAGCCATTCGCTCATCAGGTTATGAGACACTTTCTTCTCTTTCTGTTGAATTGAGTTTTATTTGTTCGCTTTTTTTCTACCCTACTCCCATGGCTCCAGGTCCTAAACATTGTCTAGGACACAGAAATAAAAAGCAAAAATTACTGTACAGAGAGAAATAAAAAAACTTTTTTGTTCAAAGATCTGACCTATCCAAAAGGCAGGTTAGTAGATTCTAGACCTGTTTTATAACAAAGAACTTTCTGCAATGATGGCAATGTCTTCTATCTGCTCTGTTGATGAGAGTAGCTACTAGCCCGTGTAGCTGTTGCATATTTGTGATGTGGCCCGTGTGACCAAGGAACTGAACTTTTTTTTTTAACGTTTATTTATTTTTGAGACAGAGAGAGACAGAGCATGAACGGGGGAGGGTCAGAGAGAGGGAGACACAGAATCTGAAACAGGCTCCAGGCTCTGAGCTGTCAGCATAGAGCCCGACCCGGGGCTCGAACTCACGGACCGCGAGATCATGATCTGAGCCGAAGTCGGCTGCTTAACCGACTAAGCCACCCAGGCACCCCACAAGGAACTGAATTTTTAATGCTATTTAATTTTAATTCTACATCAGACAGTACAGTTCTAGACAAAGCATTTACAAAACTACTCTGAGCTCAGAGTACCCTAACTAATAACTCTCAGGCAACTCAAGTGCCCTGAAACCTCCTCGTAGTTACCATGTTTTCTTCTTCAGTCTGAATAGCCCCTGCCTATGGTGGAAGAGTCCTTCAATCAAGTTCTCTGTAGTAACATACTCCCTTGAGATTCAAAACTTCTCTCCTATGATTGCTTAGTGCCTCAGTGATAGTGAGCAGTGCTCTAAGATCTGGCCATAACTTCCGATTTTGAGAGTAATTCAGAGTTCTGAGTAACAGAACGGTAACAGCCACACGACCTATAAGATCTGAAACTCCATGTGTGAGCAGCTACGCGTGATGTATGAAGACAAAAATATTTCCAGGGCGATCGCGGACATTCTCAATTTTTCTCAATTCCAGAATCATTCACAACAAATTCTGAGTATATGAAAATAGTAGTAAGTGGCAAAGGTCATGGGTATTATCCTAGGCTAACATTACATAGTAATTTGTTTGCAATTAGAGCTCAAGTTTCTCAGTCTGACCTCTCGAGAGTGTCTACGATTTGCACTGAGAGTGTCTATGATTTGCATTCTTTTGGACGTTTTGAGCATCGGCTTCCACTCTTTTCCTTCCCCACCCCATCTTTTGTCTCCAGGGGCCTGAGCTCTCAAAGCTGGAGCCCTAGTGTCTGAGGTTTCCCAACCAGGCTTAACACACTGCTTCCAAGCTGCCGTCATGGGGTTCTCTGCTTTCAATATGACTCAAAAGTCCTTAGCCATCGTGTTACAATCAACTTAAGAAGTTTCTCAGTACCTTCTAGCTTTAGCTGACTCCTTTATTGATACTCTCTTAAAATATTTGTAATTTTTAGAACACACGTTAGTGTTTAGAACATGTTTTAGAACATGTTATGTTCTAAACATGTTATGTTTAGAACATAAATTTGTAACAAGCTTGGCTTATAGCATTTTGCAGCAGTCACAATGACTAAAATCATCCTCGAAGATTTTCATTCTTATAAAGGTACAAAACACAGCAGGCTTCAAAGCAAATAGGACATTATGGAGCCATATCCCAGGACTGATAGAACAGGTGACTTTTGTCTTTTGTTTTTCTGCTTCACAGTTTTCATGCTGCCTTAAAAAAAATAACATTTTGGCAACTTTCAGGCTGATGAATTTGAGCTAATGGATAAAAAGTAACCACAGAAGTCAAAGCACTGAGAGTCAGAAGCATGATGTTTTCAATATAGAAACTGAAGTGGATGCTACTCACACACACGGTATATTCACTAACAGCATTAAACGAAAAGTCTAACTGAAGCCAATAATATCATTTTCTTTCATTTGCTGAGCAAATCTGTATATTAACTAGGATGACATCTCCTGCTTCAGTTCTGTTTCACACTCCATTATTACCCTTCTCTTCTCATGTAATTAAAATGTAGCAGGTAGCTGATACACAGGAGGGAGTGTCTATATTAAAAATACCTTTTCATAATCAAATTCGAGTACTCATCTCATTTATGATCTGTCTACCTTAATAAATGAACTAATAGTTCATTTTAAAAGCCATATAAAGCTCTATTAACCCATCTTTACACATTTTAATTTAAAGTGACAGGCTATTCATGATTTTTTCCCATTCATTTATTCAATAAACATTTTAAAGACTATGTGCTAAGCACGGTGCTTAAACTTGTGGGCTCAAATATGAAAAGTTTAAGGTTCCTGCCTTCTGGAGCTCATAGCCTAGTAGGAGGGAGGGACAGGAAAATAAATGAGTACAGGACTGCATGTCCCCCCCCCCCGCCCCCCCACCGCTTGACAGCAGGGAAAGCACAACACAAAAGAAAGAGTCATCAGCTTAATAGGGGAAGATTCCAGAGAATAAAGGAGAAGAAAGAGAAAAGCTTAAAAGAGGCAATGTTTACCTAAGATCCAAGGTAGATAGGCTTTTCGAGTGTATTTCTGACCTAATGGGAGGGAATCCTGGCCAGGCTGCTGAAAGAGCTGAACTCTGAGAACTGCATGACTTTGTGCTGCCAGGACACAGCTGATGGGGCATCTTACTGAGTCTCTAGGCATGCAAACACGTCACAATGTGATGTGCAGCATCTGCTGGGCCAATGCACTTCCCTCTCTGGGATTCCACCTGGGTAACAAGAGACTGGGACAGGTACAGGCGGGAGCTGGAGGAAGGGCCATTTTAAAGGGAAGGACAAGGGCAGATGTGTGTTTAAGTTGCAAAGAAGCAGAAAACGCGATGGCACAACCAAGGCAGAAGGAATCTGGCCTGCAAATAGCAACGGATGTCTCAGGGCAAGATGGATGTCAAGTGACCCTGTAAAGCCAGAGGGTGGACATCCCCAGAGCAGGCTTGGTTCCTGACAGCACTCTAGGTGTCTCTGCTGTGAGGTGCTCCCATCTACCCACGAGATTCCTCTCTCCTCCCCGGAGCATGTGTGTCCTCACTCCCCTCTACTTGAGTTAGTTTGACTAGGTCGCAGTTCCTTGAGCTTTCTCCAAACAGATGATATGTCGGTGCTCTGAGTTAAGGAACACACTGGCCGTTCTCTCTGGCTTTTACTGTTTTACAATGTGTCCAATTTACAAGTATTAGAATGCCTTCCTCTGACCCTCAGTGGATCTTTATCTTACTTTGGGGTAAATAAATCATGTTTTAGACATTGCACTGAACAAATTCAATTTGTCTTCATGAAAAATAGCACTTGGAAAATGGACAGTGTAGTGTCCTGATTAAGAGTATGGGCTCGAGAGCCAGACTCCCTGTGACCCAACCCCAGCTTCATGGCTTACTGACAGCATGACCTTGGGGCAAATTACCATACTTCTTGGACTCTCTGCTCCCCCACCTGTAAAACAGGGGAAAAGTGGTGCCAAACTCATAGGGTGTTTATGAAGATTATATGGGAAAAATATTATGTTCTGAGTTTTTATTAAACAAATAGACATTTCATTTCTTATATAACCATGTACAAAATGGTTTGACTTTTATCATTTTAATGAAGGAAAAGAGAAATATAAGTTAAGGTATCTATTAAACAAGGTATAGAAAACTATAATTTACTGAGGACCTACCATGTGACCTGCACTGACCAGGTACTGGACATCCAGTATCTTGTGCATGTATCGGCACAAAGGCAATTTAAATTTGACAAGCACATACTGAAAGCTGACTGGGTACTGGAACCGGGTTGAGGTTACAAAGATAAATAGAACATAATCCCTGCTCCTGAGAAGTTCCCTGGCATGGTTAGGGCAATGCAGCTGGGTCAGGCAACCTCACTCTCCACTTTGGTTCCATCATCTGCAAAATGAGGAGGTCTGATGAGGTGACTCCTAAGCTTTTATTTTGTCTAACAATGAATGATTTCATACTCAATTGTGCTAAGAGATCAGGCCATCTATTCATAATTCCCAAACCTTTTAAATTTTATCACTTACTAACCACTTCTGCTAAATGATATTTTAGATGATCAATACTGAGTGTTTTGGGAGGTCTTCAGAGCCACATTATTTGGACGGGGTTGTTAGAATGTACTGGCAGTAGCAGCAGTCTTCTACAGAATGAGATCACACATGGTCAAGGCAAAATCCAAAAGACAAAACCATAGTGTTCTAACAGAAAGATACCTATGGTCTTATAGATACCTACTTCAATGCATTCATTTCTATACTGAGTCTCGGGGGAGGGGGGGGGGAAGTGATGTAGTTCATTGCCGGCTAGGCATCTAGTTCCCTGACATTCATGTTAAGATTTTATTATTATTATTTTTTTTTATTATTATCTAAGTAGGCTCCATGCCCAACATGGAGTCCTAAGCGGGGCCCGAACTCACAACCCTGAGATCAAGACTTGAGCTGAGATCAAAAGTCCGATGCTTGACTGAGCCACCCAGGTGCTCTCCTACTTTTTAAAGTAATCATCTCTATACCCAACGTGGGGCTTGAACTTATAACCATGAGATCAAGAGTCCCCTGCTCCACCAACTGAGCCAGCCAGGATCCCCCTCATGCTAGAACTTTTTGTGTTGCCCCACATTGGCTAACAGACCAGGTTCCAGAGGCAGACTGCTTGGATTCAAATCTTTACTCTGCCGCCTTAGAGCTGTGTGATCACAGATCAAGCTACCACCTTGTGAAGTTGGTACCCTATTATCATCTACTCACAGAAGGGTTAAGTTAGGTAATACTTACAAATTACAACAGTACAGTGCCTGGCACAAAATAAGCCTTCAAAAAGTTATGATGTTGATGGTGATAGCAACCGCTACCATAACTTAACATGTGCCAAGCTCCATTCTAAATAGCTTGGACTCATCACCTCATGTATTATTCACAAGAATCCTATGAAGAGGTAGGTGCTCTTACTCCCAGGAAACTGCAGCACAGAAGGCTGAGGAACCTGACAAAGTAAGAAACAGAAGCCAGATCTGTATCTAGAGCATCTCTCTCCAGAGTGTGTGAGCCCTTAACCACTCCACTATGATGTAGGGTCTCTCACGACTTTCTGTTGCCAATATCGAGCCTTTCTGTGGGTCAGAGGCTGCCATAAATGCTTAACACAAATGAACTCACTGAGTCTCCATGTCAACCTATGACACAGAAATCATTATTAAGTTTATATTAAATGTTTACATGAATACAACAAGGGGATAAATCAGAAGGTTGAGACAGTGGAGGGAGAGGGTCATAAGAGACAGTGCCAAGAGAAAGAAGATGAGGACTGAACATTCACAACTATCAGGGAACTACTTGGCACAGCAAACACCAATGGCTATCTCAGATGGGAGGGACGTTTGTGGTTCAGATGAGAGAGGGTGGGCAACAAAGATAGTGCCCATTTTGCCAGCTTTAGAGTTTTGTTGAAGAGCCAGATCACTAGCGCAGTTAGAAGGAGGAGGTTCATGAGAGACTCTTAAAAACTGAGAATAAACTGAGGGTTGATGGGGGATGGGAGGGAGGGGAGGGTGGGTGATGAGCATTGAGGAGGGCACCTGTTGGGATGAGCACTGGGTGTTGTATGGAAACCAATTTGACAATAAATTTCATATTAAAAAAAAAGAAGGAGGAGGTTCAGTGTAGTGGAAAGGGTTGGGCTTTGAAGGCAAACACTAGCTCTTTTACATCTTAGCTGTGTGTCTTCCAACATGTCACTTAACTTCTCTGAGCATTTTTTTTATTAAAATGGAGATAATACCTAATTTATAGTTGTTGTGAAAATTAAATGAGATACATATTTTAAGGGCCAAGCACAGTGACTAACAGAATGAACTAAAAGAATAAATGTGTAGTAAATAGTAGTTCCCTGGGGCAGCACAGTGTGCGATGAACTAGGATACTTTGACTTATGGGTCACAGTATTGGTAAGCCATACACTCTTCCATGGAGGGGAAAACTGAGAATACAAGTGTAACCTTGCCCACCTGCCTTATAATGAACATCAGCATATTCTGCTAAGAGCATAGGAGAGCAAAACCACTTGTCTTCTGATTTACATCAAGAAAACTTGGTTAGATGTTTGTCCAGATTGCTCTAACGGAAGGGTTCTTGCAGCGAATATCCTTGGGGATGGCATAGAAGTCTGACTACAGAGTAAAATTCTGGATATCCAATCTTGGATAAATTGCCAAATCCCAGAAATACCTTCATATGACATCATTCTCTTAGTTCATTCTTACTCAGAAGGTTTGATTATACTGTCAACTTTCCCAAATTGCAAATTATTGAACATTTTAGATGTACAAAATAATCACTCTTTTCTGTCGATGATATTTTAAAATCCATGCATAAAATGCTTGACTCTTATCCCACTGATTTCCTTTGCTCTTTCACCCCACATTCTCCAATATAAAATTGGTTAATACCTTATTCTTTCTCACGATCTTCACTGTCAGTAAATTACTATTTGTGGAATAGAATTATAATTCTAAAAGAATAGGTTTTATACTGTGATTGATGGAAAAATATGCTTTTAACTTGCAGGGAAAGATCAATTTTCTGACACTTCAGCTCTATTTGCTCAAATGCATTACTATTATAAAGCACCAATTATGGCTAATAATGGCATTATTCTCAACTCAGTAAGTACTTGGTTTGGTAAAGCTTTAAGAACTCTCAACTTTGGCAATCAATTTAGTTAACTACAGGAAATAGCCTATTTCAAATAGATTATTACCTTACTGTCATATTGCTCCCCAAGCTCACATACAATCAAAGTGAATTGTCACTCAATATACATTTACATATACCTTTCCCTATTAAGCTTGCCAAATAAAACACACTCCAGAAGGCATATGTGTATGATGCCAGTTTTAAAGATTTGAGTTCATGTCCTCCACCACATTCACCCCAAAATCTTTCAGGTTCTATAAATTAACTTCATAAGAGATTAGGTTAAAAACACAGAAATAGGGGGTTAGGGGGTACATGAGTTCCAGCTAGGTTCCAATGGGAAAGTAATCAATTCTATCTTGCTCTTTGGACCCCCCACCATCCAACTATCTCACCAGCCAGAACCTGAGAATATTCCAGCATATCTTCCAACCCCTTGTCTCCTACATCCAACCAGTAGTTGAAGTATTTATTCAAAACCATCTTTTAAATGTCTTTTCCATCTTTATTCTCCATGCTACTGCCCTAGCCTCAGTCTTATTTAACACTGCAAAACAAAAGTTTCTCCACTTTGTAAGTTCATGAATTACAAAATAAGAACATCACAGAACATGCACATCAACAAATGGCAATTGTGGTCACTTGGACTTAGGACCAAAGGGACCCTGGATACCTCTTAAAACCATAATCTCTAAAAAGATTCAGCACTCAGTCTTCTCAGAGGGAGTCTGTCTGGGAAGTACAGGCAAAAATTCTTATCTTGGGTAATGAGTGTAATAAGAATCAGAGAAATGGAGTTACAGGAGGATCCAGGGTTTTCCCAGGCAGCTATAGGAGCATCAGGCAGATGGAGAAAAGTAGCCCAAACAGAAGATACTTCCCCCGGAAAGGCAGGGAAGCATGCCTCTGCACTGTGTAAGGATAAAAATAAACTTTATAATCCAGAAAAGGCAAAAATCCACTATCTTATTTGGGATTTTCACATGAAAATCTTACTGGTAACTTACTGTAATATGGTCACATTGCTCTATACAATAGGATTTATTTTTATGGCCAATCTAATTATTTACTTTTGACATCACAAGGAAGGAAAGTAATCTCAAGGCAGCAGATTACTATCCACTATGCTTTCACTAAAAGTGAAAGTACTTACAATGCCAGAATCTCTAGGAAATCTAAAGGGGAAACAAACCCGCAGAATGACTCCAGAAATCGTATTTCCAGGATTTTCTTTTCATTTGAACTTCAACAAGTAAATGGTCAATGTGCATAATACCCTTAAGTACCTATAGCAAGAATTTCTTCAAAGAAGCATAAACACAATTTTTACTACAAGAAATGAAACATGGCTCTGCTCTCATTTCCATCCTGCTCTGGCAATGGCAAAGAGAATTGCCCTTCTAAAAATCAAGGAGAATCTCAATTAAACATAGTAATGAGCTACCCGGCATATACAGACTGTTAAAACTCTTAAATAATTCACAAAGCCTCATTTTACTCAGATATTTCTACCCTCCACTTCACAAAATCTTTCACAATCACTACTAAAATTTGGGAAAACTTAGTACTTTGAATTTTTCCCATATTTCTTCCTGCATTATTTACTCAGAGGGCTTAGAAACTACAGGATACAGAGACACGGTTATCAAAGTGAAGGGAAACCATATGAGAGACTGTAAAGGAGGGAAATGCCTCCAAATTGAATTACCAGCCTTTGGGAACTAGATATGAGATAGAGGTGGATCCCCCAAAGTAATGTGAACAGAAATACTTTTAACCAAATGCCAGGCTACAAGATCTTTTGAATCCTACTACCACTACTTTTCCACATTCCTTTTTCTTTGTCCACACGTTCCCTTCCCTTCCCCCAAGAAGGGCTGAAGAA
The DNA here is from genome assembly GCF_018350155.1 of Leopardus geoffroyi. NCBI lineage: Eukaryota > Metazoa > Chordata > Mammalia > Carnivora > Felidae > Leopardus > Leopardus geoffroyi. The sequence goes on from NC_059326.1 coordinate 191,198,115, forward strand.
ACATGTGTTTTTACTTACAATTGTGAAGTTCATGACTTTGAGAATCCAGATGGTCATGGCCAAGTTCACCAGTATTAAAATCATCAGGAGTAGGACAAAGAAATACAGGCATCTTTTCCGCCAGCCATAAATGCCCACCTTGTATACTTGTGGCCCCTCAGAGCTGGGCATGGAGCTCCGGTGGTGTGTGTACTGTTCCTGAGGCATCTGAAATAGACAAGGCAAGAGAGACGCACTCACGTTAAACTGCTGAGAAGAAGAAAAAAAAAAAAAAAAAAAGAAAAAAAAATCAACTGATGAAGAGATATGGCTGGCTGCCGTCTGTACATTTCCATCCTCCTGACAACTCCAAAAGTCAGTTTCCCCTGGACAAAAGTATCTCCTGTGGACACTGTGTTAGTCCCCTCATTTTACACAGTCATCTCTCATGATGTATATACCGAGACATCCACAGGTGCGCATACCCTGGGAGGAAGAGACCCTTAGGAAGCCATTTTCCAAATGATTCTTAGAATTCCAACCTCTTCGTGAGGGAGATGCTCAACCGCCTACCAAAGTCCTGAGGGCAAAATTTAGAATTTGTCTGAGAAAATAAATGAACCCCAACAGTTCATCGCGGTGGTATAATAAATGCTATTCAACTAATTTATTTGGTGTGTGGGGGGGTGCTAAATGATCTCAAATGCAGTCATTCTGTACTGCCAAAAAGTCGGGGAAAAGTAACAATTTTTATCTTCTCCCTATTTCAGAGTTCAAAGTGATGCTGATGGGCATAGATTAAGCCCCACCGGACTCAGAAATCTTCAAATGGTAGCTGGTGCTTAAATGCCTCCCTTAACAGTAACCTCATTACATGATGAATTAGTCCTTAGGAGTTACAGGATTCCAATTGTGATCAATCAATTCACTTATTTAATAAACATTAAAGAGGCTCAAAGTCAAGGAAGGTGTGAAAATGCCTTCCAGGAGCTTGCAGGTTAATGGGAGGAAAGAACTCATTAAGTAGTGATTACAGCACAGTGAGATAAGTTAGAAAAATATTTGTCAAAGTTAAGTAATATATTAATCCTCCTTAAAGTAAGGAAGCTTTCCTTAAACCCTGCTGTTGACACGAAAGATCTTTCTCCTACCACTCTACTGCTTAAGTATCAACACAAATCTAAGGAAACTTATTTCAATAAAATTCTAAAACCAAAACTGAATTTAAAATTAAATACGAACAAATCAACCAATGTGTGTCAATCAAAATGGACAATAACCGACTTCTACAAAGGTTGATGATTTCCTAAAACTAAGTGACATAATGTGGTACCAAGGACTTTAGCACAGCATCTTCTGAGTCTATCACCCCTATTCTGCCATGAGCCATGTGACAAAATGGCCCCTACTGTTTTTCTCTATTCAAATACTTGCACAACCTTTCTTTTGGGATTTTTTCCTTCATTTGCCCTTCACGTAAGCATACTCCATTCCCTAAGAATAAAGCTTGCCTCTTCTTATTTTCTTTCAACGTTTATTTATTTTTGGGACAGAGAGAGACAGAGCATGAACGGGGGAGGGGCAGAGAGAGAGGGAGACACAGAATCGGAAACAGGCTCCAGGCTCCGAGCCATCAGCCCAGAGCCCGACGCGGGGCTCGAACTCACGGACCGCGAGATCGTGACCTGGCTGAAGTCGGACGCTTAACCGACTGCGCCACCCAGGCGCCCCACCTCTTCTTATTTTCATCTTGGTCAAGATCAATGAAATGTGTTGTATGCAGTACCAAAGTGACCATGGTGACAAACAAAACGTGGGCTCTGAAATCACATCATTGATTATTAATTCATCTTCCAGATGGGCTGGAATATGATTATAGTTTTTAGATAATCATTAAAATGTACACATAAAATCTAAAAATCCCCTTGAGAACTCAAGGCCTTTAAACATCACTGATATTCTGAAAAGCCTAGTGAATTCTTATTTATGATCAACGGAAATGCTCAATGAAGTCCTACATGACATCTGTCTTGTTTTGGACACTATCCTAGCGCCAAAATCAGGTCCTAATATAAATATTTATTTAAATATATGTGTATGGAATGAATGAGTGAAAAAACAAATACATAAATGACAAATGAATGATTTCCCATCTAATATGAAATCCTCTGCCATCTGGGAGTGTATAGAAGCTTAAGTCCAACACCACAGGGAAATTAATTTTTAGTATCCCTGCACATTTTCACTTAGGCTTCCAAAGCGCTGGGTTCCCAACCAAGCAGTGAAATTTACGCTACAAGAGGATCTCCATTTCATAACTCAGCTCCTTATAATTCTATAGATCAGGGCTGTATTGTAACAACATAGAAATGCAACAAAGTTATTTCTCGCTAACTTTTTTACACACCAAGATCCCTTAGAAGGAGAAAGAATGTTTTATAAGTTTGAAGGAAATTACGCCTTTATTTCCTATTAAAACATATTCTATAAATTAAAGAAATGATCACATAATTGTAAAATCGTATCTGCAAGGTCCTTTAACTCCAATGAACAATTTTATGAATGAGCTGATTTAAGCCTACAGTTGACCAACTTGTGCAGGAATACAGGGCTTATAGCAGGGCAAGGACAAGATTAACTGTACTGGACTCTAGTAGGTATGATGAACAATGAGAAATAAGAGTACAAAGGCTAGACATATTGCCACCACACCAGCTGCTTTTTCTTTGACATTTGCCACAACCAATGTGGGAATTACGTAATTTAGCTATAAAGTGGAAACAACATGTTCAATAAATATTTAGAAGACTCTAGAGATACGGATATCACACTTGTGACTTTTTTTTCATACAAAGATTGTTAGACCTTGACGAAATGCAGTGACTGTCTCTATTAGGGTTTCTCAATCCTGGATACATATCAGATAGCTATGGAGGCTTTAAAAACACCTATTAAATAATAGGTGTCTATTAAATAATAATCACAAAGGTAAGGACTCAGGCATCAGCATTTTTAAAGTGTCCCATGTAATTTGGTATAGACAAGGTTGCATACCACTTGTCCAGAATAATCTCCCTCAGCCTTGACTATGCATCAGGCTCAAAAACAAACTTTTAACAAATATAAGTTCTGAGCTCTATGATGGAGTTATAATTGCTAAAAAAAATAAATAAATAAAATTAATTAATTAATTAAAAAAACTCCCTAGGCTGTTCCAAGCATTTGGGACTACTTCTCTAAAAACTGGCCTTCAATATATTTTTTAATAGTATGACCACTGCAAGAGAAAAAGATTGCAACAAATTCTAGAATATGCAACAGCAAAAAAGCAAAAAAAGGGCTTGGCAGGACTCTTGCACTCCTAGGGACCACTGGTATTGACCACCATGTTTACTGACTAGCTGAGGAGCTTGAAGCCAGGAAGGAGAAGTAGTTCTCTTTCAAGTCACACAACAAATTAAAGGCTGAGTGGGGATCAGAATTCGGACCCCTCGTGAACGATGTAGTGGCCTATTCTGTATGTAATGAGGGCTCTTAAATCTCTACCACACCAACTGCCTACTTAAATAAGCCACATAAAACAGAATACTCCAGTTTGCAACTCAGATGGTAAGGGAAGAAGGAAAGGACAGGGAAGGGAGTGAGCAATTTTGTATGAATGGTTACAACAGGAAGCGAAGCCAACCAAACATAAGGAAATGCATACATCTGTTACCAATAATCCTGCCGAGAAAGGGAAAATTTAGATATGCTGAGTACACTAATTTTTCTAGTCAAAAACTGAAACATGTTGAGATGATAAAAATATAAAAAGAAAGATAGTCTCCAATCTGTGTTTCTTCTTGATCCTCCCCAGTAGAAATCCTTCCAGGGAATCAAGTTTCAAGTCCTGTCTTGTCCAGGTTCCTTTCATGACTCTAGGAGGCACCCTAGTAATACATTAATAGCACCATCACAATTTTTGTCAAACGGGCTAAAGTTAAGATGTTTTAATTACAACTAGTTAAGACTGTGTATTTTTCAAATTCCCTTTATGTTGGGTGGCTTTGGAGGATTTACATTAAGTTTGGAGGTCCAATGAACAGGAAGGTGAATTGGGGGTTCATATAGTTTGGGTACTGTAATAAGTATTTATGTCATTTGCAGACACTTCCTTGTAGAGGGTACATTATTTCTAGTCCTCCTCATGTAGCAATGTGTTCCAGAAATTCTTCTTCCACCCTTGGTGCCAACTCACCGAGTATGGTGTCATGAAGGTAAAGAACCCAAGTACACCTTGTGATGTAAACGTATCCTGTGATGGCCAGCACCAGAAATATCTGGGTAGTAAAGAGCCAGATGCCAGCTGGACTTTTTTTTTTCAATCATTAGATATGTAAAATTTCAAGTGAGATCCAATTCTCACTGACACTTAGTCAAAACAGAAATTCTCTCTTGACAAGAATATATCCAATTCAGCATATAAAATTATAGGTGCTCCATACAGTTTTTATTTTTTATGGGAATCATGGAAAATAGAATGAACCAGAATTCTTACATTTGCAGGTTATGTGCACTGTGTGTTTAGATTCTGTTTGTAAAGTTGCATGCTTTACACATCACCATCAGCAGTAATGAAATCTCAGTTCTGTTGAAATTGCCATAGGAAGCAACGATCTTTCTATTGTCTATACAAGAAAGTGATAGTGCCAAACAGCTGTCATATGAAGAGGCAATCTACGGCTATGCAACCAAAAAGTATGGAAAAAGTATGTCAGTTAATTATTAACAATATCATTTTTCTGGATTTTATGATAGGTCTTTTAAAAATTAATGATTTCTTTTCTCACCCTAAACATATTCATGTTTTTAATTTGTTTGTGTTTATAATTTTTTTAGTTTATTTTTCCCATTAAAACATCCCCCCAAATTATTTAGGCTTAAGGCCTCACAAAACCTGGATCCTCCCCTAGCCCCTGCCATAAAGGACCCTAGGCATATGGCAAGCCCTCAGTGGGACACCACTGTGGGACATCACTGCTTAGCTGAACACACTGCAAGGTACTGTTATCGGTCTTCCATTAGGAGTGACTTTTGGACTTCGCAGTGGATAAGAACCACTCCAGGGTAATTGATTAAATGCACATTCCTAGGTGCATTTATGCCCTAATTCAGTAGGGCATCTCAGGAACCTGTGTTTATTAAAAAGCACCAAATGATTTTGATAGATGTGGCTCAGAGACCATGCTTTGAGAACATGAATTTAGATCTAACATAGAGATACATCCCTGGCCCAGTCATTGGCTCACCCATTTTCCTCCCATGTCTATATAGAGTATATATAAATATACATATATAAATATGAAGGCTGGCAGAGTAAAAAATATATATATACACATATATGTGTATGTATATATGTGTGTGTGTGTGTGTATAGACAGAGAGAGGGAGGGGGAGGGAAAGGGAGAGAGAAAGAGTCATATTTTTTTCCTGTGTCATCCTTCACATGTTCACTGCTTTCCTACACTGGTGCTTCCATTTCCACCATCCTCTTTTAGCAGGATACTGAATATTATGCTCTTTACAACCTTTGGTGTCTTGTTTTTTTTTTTATTTTCAACGTTTACTTATTTTTGGGACAGAGAGACAGAGCATGAACGGGGGAGGGGCAGAGAGAGAGGGAGACACAGAATCGGAAACAGGCTCCAGGCTCTGAGCCGTCAGCCCAGAGCCTGACGCGGGGCTCGAACTCACGGACCGCGAGATCGTGACCTGGCTGAAGTCGGACGCTTAACCAACTGCGCCACCCAGGCGCCCCTAGGTGTCTTGGTTTTTAAACGTGCAGGTATCTTTTCTGCCATGAGAAAGAGATCTCAGCTTACATGCATCTATATCTATTGTACTGCGCATGTGAATTTTAAAAAGGGGTCCCTCTATCCCAATACCGTCTTCTTGAGAATCATAAGACTAGGACTTTCCATCAGTCTTTGGGAACCTCTTTAATTGTTACACAACATATTTTACAGTGATATGTGTAATCTCTCTGAATATATCCTAAATGCTTTTAAGTATGTAAAACTTTTAACTCCAGGAGCAACTAAACAACGGTATGTTTATGTGTGTATGTAATTATATAAAATATGTGTGTGTACATGTGCGTACATGCATACACTTACTCAATGAATAAAAATGAAGCCAAAACAACATAACCAACGCACATCCTCCAGTAACACAAATCTATAAGATCACTAGTAAAAGAAAGTAACTTTACACAATTTGACTCCCTTTCCAAATACACATGTGACTATACTGATGTCAAAAGTAGGCTTAGATCTAAAGCATTATTCTATTCCTTTATGAGCCCATTTTCAGTGTTCATTTGTTTATAAACAAATCCAGTTGACTTATAGATCATCTATGCCTTGCACACAAAATGCAAGGGAATTGTGTTTCTCATAGAATGAATATAGTGGAACTTACTGTTGTTTTGCCCTTAGATAGGAAGGAACTACAGTCAAGGTCATACCATAATATAATAACCAAATATCATCACGGGTTAATTAAGTAGCTGCTAAATATAATAGATGCTGAGTTTCCAAAAAAGGTCATTTTGGATGCACACATTACTAAAGCATGGTTTTGAAAGCTGCAGTCTCATGGTCTCACACATTCAAACATTCTTACCTGGGATCACGTAACACTAGAGAACCGAGGCCTGATCTTAATTTGTCAGCCTTAAGGACAGTATGCTTTCACAAGACCCCTTCTTAGGGTGTATAGCCCTATTTGTTTCCCTGTTGCCATTGCAGCCATCACCAATAGCTTAGTGACTTTCTGATAGCCATAAAGCTTTTCTGAATGGACTCACAGATGCCCAACACCAGTCATAGGAGCCACTGGAGGATTTGTACAAATCCCAAGTTTATGGTGAAGTCATTACAAAGACCTTTAAGCCAGGCCAGACTAGCAGGCCCCTGAACCCTGTAGCTATTGCTCCCGAGGAAGCTGAATTATATGTTCAGCTTAAGGTCACCAACATTAAGCTTCAGAGTGAAGAGCCCCACTTCTTTGACAAACCTTTGACATCCTAACACGGAAAGATGATCATACTCAAGTGATCATACATTTCATACATGTTGACTTCCCTTCCTCAATCTAATTGACACCAAATAGCTACTAGCCAATCTCAAACTGCCCCAGTTCTTAGATTTCATCAGTTGCTATAAGGTGGATGGAAGGTCCTGGGGCAGAACCCCATACAGCTGGCATACTTTGTGAGGCTGAGTACATATTCGAATCTAATACTGCTGTAAGTCCTCATTTGTCTGCGCTCAGTGTTTTTATTTCCACAGAGATCTTCTTCAGGAGAAGAACAAATGTTGTCCTTTTCTCTCCCCAAATAAAAGAGATACCTGGAGAATAGTTAGAGCATCTGCATTATCAATCTGCTATGGAGGAATGCATTATGTTTTGAGAGCTGATTTTAAAATAACTAGTAAACTTTCTAAAGACACATATAAGGCCACCAAGTTTCCTGATGATTTTTCTTTTGGGCCTTTAAAATTTTAGACTATGATCTGCTCTACTAACAAGGTAGAGTTGAGAACAAGGAGGTACTGGCATGCATTTCACTCCTGCTTGCCAGACTCTTCTGCCCACTAGGCTTTATAAATATCTTGTTCCATAAGGGAATTTATAGGGATGCCAATGAGTGCAAGTCTGTAAAGTTACGCATAAGAGGGAAGAAACATGGCAGAGCACGGACCTGGCCTTCAAAGGGAATTCCCAATCACAATCTATTTTTTCAGCAAGAAAAAATATTTTGGCCACTAAGTTCCAAGTAGCACAGCAGGTCCTAGAGATACGTAGGTCTTCAAATGAAGGAGGAGGATCGTATTTCTGCTTTCTTCAAGGTTGTACTTTCATGGGAGAGATGGACAATACTCTTGCCAACAGATTAAGCCATTAGATCTAAGTTAGGTGTTAAGAAGGAAATGAAGAGGGTTCCCTAGGAGAGGATGGAGAGTGATCCACTCTGATCATGGAAGGCCATTCTGACAAAGGGACAATTAAAAAGGAGAACACATTTTTCAGCAGAAGACACAGCAAGCATTCTGGCCATAACAGCCTGTTTAAATTAAGCAGGGTTGGTGGCAGAGCTGGTGCTGAATGAGCTCAGTGGACAGACTAGTTTGCAGACAGAGACTCTGGCCCACCTGGACACCTTGTAAGTTATGAAAAGGAGTAATGACTTAAAATGGCCCAATGAATAACTACCATCTTATTTAGAAATAAGACCAATAAGACAAATCACGGGAGCTAGGGTTTGTTGATAATGATGCTGCATGTTAATATCTCCAGTACATTTACAAGTAAACACGAATCACATCACTGTGTACGAATCTAACCAGTTTATGTAAATAGCAGGACTGCATTCCCCCACAGCTGCATCACAGTATCTAGGGTTTGTGTGAAATCACAGTCATTTTGGATTATCTTGGCACGAAAATAGTTTTCCATTAGCCATGTTAATTTTGAGGTCTCTGATTTCAAACTATCTGCTTTCCAGGGTTGTTTTCCATCAGCCATCCAGATAGCACATTAGTCTTGGTTTGTTAATATTTGGCACAATTTAGACAATTGTAACAAACTCATCACTTTCGGTTGTGATTTAACAATCAGCACTTTTTTTCTTATAAAAATTCATCTGTAAGAACAAATGCTTGTTTATGTGAAACAGTCTAAGAATGGCATCTTCCATTTAAACACGTATGTGGATTAATTTAAAAGTTAGGTATTCCACAGTTTAGTTTTCTAAGAATTGGAATATGTAAGTGTTGAACAATTTTTACTGAAAAAACTAGACAAGTGCATGTATTTAAAAAAAGCTTAAGAGTACACATTTAAAACCTTTTTTTGTTGTTGTTCACACTTCCAGTTTCCCTCCACAGAAGTGACTATTACTAGTTTTTTTATCTTTATAGAAATGTTGAATAAATATGCAAGCTTTATTCAATATGTACACACATGTTTAAATTTTCCCTTTTTACACAAAGAATGGCATATTTAAGGCTCTTTATTGTTCTGAATCTAACTTGGTTAGATTCTGAATCCAACTTAATATAGCCAAGGGATAGTCCCATGAAAATATACATAAATTTGTATTTTTTAAGTTAAACAGTTTGAAATTATATGGATACATGATATTTTACCTAGCCAGCATGTTAGTTATGAGCATTGAGGTTGTTTCCAATAATTTTCTGTTACCAAGGCTTATTTTAACAAAGAAGTACTTATCAGGGATTCTCATGACATTAGCAGTAAAAAGATGCCCTGTTTCTTGGACCTTCCATTCTAGTGGGGAAAACAATCAACAGATAAACAAACCAAAATGAAATTTTAAACTTATCCTTGAGAAGAAGGCTTAGGAAGAAAAAAAAAAAAAAAGAAAGAAAGAAAGCAGGAGGAAAGGATAATGAGCGGGAGCCTCTTGTCTCAAGGATGGTCAGGAAAAAACTCTATAGTGGAAAGATTTGTGACAAAAGCATCAAGTGAGAGAGCAAAGCATGAAGACATCTGGGGGAAGCACTCTGGTCAGAAGAAACAGTATAAGCACATGCAAAGGCACTGAGGTGGGAATTCAATGGGCAAGTTTGAAGGACAGCATGGCTAGACCAGAGCGAAGAAGAGGGAAAGTGTTTGAGAACCAATTTGGGAGTGCAGGCAGAGGGGTGCACACTGGGTCTTATAAGCCACTGTGAAAATCCTAAGGAGGGTACTGATTATGCTGTTAACTATCTGAGAACCGAGGCATCAGAGGAAGAGGGTCCGATCTTCGCTTTGGGATCTGTAAGGAAGAGAGTACTGCAACAAAAATGCAGATAGAGAAACCAGGCACCTGTGATTACTGCTATTGCTCAGGGGCTGGTGGGGGCAGTAGCCCAGACTGGAGCAGCGGTGAGAGAGAAGTTGGTGAGGTATGACTGTATTTCAAGTCTTTCTGGAAAGTAGAGCTAACAGCATTCGCTGCTGCCAGAGACACAGGGTGAGGGTAAGAAAAGGAGAGGAGCTGGGGAATGCCAAGGGTCTGGTGTGAGCAGCTGGGTGAAGGAGGGTACCATTCGTCATGATGGGGAACACTAGGAGAACAGTGGGCTCGCCGGCAGGTGGTGGATGGAGTGTACAGAGGGGAGAGAGAGAGGTCAAGTTGATTCTGAAATGCATAGAAGAATCCATGGGGGTGGGGTCCCAAAGGCACTTTGAAAGGAGTCTGGAATTCAGGGGAAAGACTGGGCTTAGAGATTAAATATTCAAGTCTCCTGTATATGAATGTTATTTAAAGCCCCAGTAATGTAGCATGCATGTTTCATCTATGTCCAAATGTGCCTCAGAGAAGTCCTGAGAAATTGAATTGCTAGGTCAAGCTGCGTATGTGTGGGGAGTGGGGGTGGGGGGGAGGGGACAGTGTTTCCTATAGATATTACCAAAGTTCTCTTCCAATGTATAATACACCTTATACTTACATTCAAAAGGTTTATTTCTGATCAACTGGAAGATATTTCAGTATAATTGCGACCATTACTTCTCACCATCTCTGAGAGTTAGAAGTATGAAGTGCCAGCTGAGGTAGTTTTAAATGGAAATATATTTTTGAAACACACACACATATTTGTACTAGGGACCATTAGATACATGAGCTAATACATTCTTGGCAATACCCTGGAAGGTGAATATTATTAAAATCATTTCATAAATTAAGATTCTGAGGTACTACGGAATGAAGGAAAGTCCTCAAGGACAGCTCTAATTAGTATGCTGGTTAGGGTCTGGACTCAGAGTGAGGCCCAGCGTTCTTTCCACCGCATATGGAATGTGGCAAAGACTTGCCTTTCCCTGAATGTAACATGAGGTGTTTAGAATTACCATCCTTGTGTACTTAGTGCCGCATGCGCTTAAAATGGCATAAGCACGGCCACCTCCTGACAAGTCTGTGTTTTCCTTCAGATCCTCCCAAGCTACTGTTCTGGGCATTTGGAATACATCAGTGAGCTGAAACACAGATGCCTAATCTCACGGCAGTGGTGAGAGGCAGTGAAGGGGGAGACAGATAACAAATATGAAACCAAAGTATATTACACTTATGTTACAGGGGACAAGTACTAGGGGTAAAGGGCTCTCCCTGATCAAAAGACAGGAAAAGGGGGATCAGAAGTATGGGGGTTGGGGGAGTCAGAGCAGGTTCGATTCTTAAAAGCACGGGAAGGGTTAAACTCATGGAGAAGGTAATATCTTTTTTTTTTTTTTTAATTTTTTTTTTTAATTTTTTTTTCCAACGTTTATTTATTTTTGGGACAGAGAGAGACAGAGCATGAACGGGGGAGGGGCAGAGAGAGAGGGAGACACAGAATCGGAAACAGGCTCCAGGCTCTGAGCCATCAGCCCAGAGCCTGACGCGGGGCTCGAACTCACGGACTGCGAGATCGTGACCTGGCTGAAGTCGGATGCTTAACCGACTGCGCCACCCAGGCGCCCCGGAGAAGGTAATATCTTAAGAGACTTGAAGGAATCTGGAGAGTCACTGAATCTTTGGCTGTGCATAAAACGTGGACATCATTGTAACGTGGTTCTTGATGCTCCAAAGTGATGACTAAAAGAGAACATGTAAACTGAACACCCTTAAAGAGGAAAGATAATTTCAAACACCTGACCACAATTTTAATCGTATCATTTTCACATGTGCACTTGGCATGCATCTACCCATCAGAGCCTCACCTATGGTCAGATTTTGTTTTTAAAGAATGTGACTTTTTAATGTTTATGTGAACAGTGAGGGAGGGGCAGAAGAGAGGGAGACAGAGGATCCAAAGCAGGCTCCGCACTGACAGCATAGAGGCAGATGCAGGGCCTGAACTCACAAACCACAAGATATAACCTGAGCTGAAGTTGGATGCTTAAACTACTGAGCTACCCAGGCACCCCCATGGCCACCTTTCTTAACAGGAGTGACAGTCCTTTGCAGCAAACCAGCTGTGTTATACAAGACCAATGTTTCTTAAATCCCTGTGATGACTCCAACCAGAATCAGTAATGAGGATCCCAGTTGAGCGTCTAGAACTCTTCTGTGACTTGGGGATCAAGCCATGTAATAATAATGAACATGACTCAACTACTTAAGACCGGACAATGAGATGCAAGCTGGAAGGGGACACAAGCAATATAAAGTTGAAATCATTATTTAACAGGAGAAAACCAGGTTCAGGGAGACCAGAGAGTAAGTCAGAAATAAGGCCAAAGTGGGCCAGAGAACCACAGGCTTCCCACAAATCCGGGCTTTGGTCTTTTCAGCTGTTTGACATCACTTTCATCAACCACCACCGGCACACCTTCGGAACAAAACCCAACGGCAAATCACAACAAACCCATTGGTTTGCTAGCCCAAAGAAAACATGCAAATCTGATGACAAATGCTTGTTTAATGGTTACCATGTGCCAGACACTGTTCTAGATGCTTTACTGAACCTATATAATTCTCACAGTCATGTAATTATGAGGAAGGCACTATTATTATCCCCACTTTACAGCTGAAGCAACTGAGAAGCAGAGAGGTTAAGTCATCGACCCAAACACAGTTGGAGTGTTAAAGCAAGAATTTGAATTTAGATTGTCTGGCTGAAAAACCAATCCTCCTAACTCATGTTAAATGATTCCACACAAAAGTGTCTACTTGGTCAGAACAGCCTGATGACTAATGAAAAACATGTTTTTGTGACAGTTTGAGCGTGAATTTCTCAACATGGATATGAACTGTAAGACAATTCATCGATACTACAAATACTATGGCAACAGTAGTTGCTGGGGTACATGTTCCTTAAGTACAGGCATCTTTCCCAGGTAATAAGCCATCTTTGATGTGTCTCTGGAACCCACAAACTTTTACAGCATCATGAAAAACAGCTACAACAAATTAGGCGCATCTTTTAATAGTGATTCAATAGTTCCATAAAATTAGAATTGATCCAGTAGATTTTCCCTTGACAATTGTGTTTGGTAATGATCTTTTGCTGTGCTCTCAAATATTTGCAGTGAAATCTGTGGTCTGAAAGGAAATGCTATTTACCTCATTCTTAGTCATGTTATTTGTATGTATGTATGTTTGTATGTATGTAAGGAAGTATTTACATTTTTTTGTTTTGTTTTAAATCAAGGCGTCCAGAAACAAACACGCTAACAATAATAGTGAAGTTATTACGTACTTGGATAAGTACCTGGCATGCCTCCATATATGTATGTATGTATGTCTATTAAGCTATAATTTACTTCCAGTGAAAAACACAAATATTAAGTATTCAGCTCGAGTTTTACAAATCTGTACATCTGTGTAAACAATATCTGATCAAGGCAGGGAATGTTTCCAGAACCCTAGAAAGTTCCCTTATGCCCCTTCCTAATTAATCCCCATCCCTAGAGGCAGTGACTGTTCTGATTCCTAGCACAATAAAAATTTTAATTCCATGTACAATCCTATGATGTGATTACTCCAAGGAATATCTGACTTCAAAACCTGTGCACTAGGCATGCTGTCCTACTGCATTTTTGCTCAGTAGATACCTACCCACGACCTACTCGACAGTGCCCTCTAAGAGAGTCAGGTCATAATGCTTTAATTTCTTTCCTATGCATCTAGAATGGTACTTTACGTACCACCCTTAAAAGAACTATAAAAGAAAGGTGATTCAAATCTTTTTTTTTTTTTTTGAGAGAGAGAGAGAGAGAGAGAGAGAGCAAGAGCACCAGAGCAGGGGAGGGGCAGGGAGAGGGAAAGGGAGAAGGAGAGCGGGGGAGAGGTAGGGGGAGGGAGAGAGAGAGAACATATCTTAAGCAGGTTTCACACCCAGCACAGAGGCCAATGCAAGGCTTGATCTCACGACTGTGAGCTGAAATCAAGAGTCAGACACTTAACCAACTGAGCCACCTAGCTATCCCTCAAATCATTTTCTATATTCTGAGGTTCAGAAAAGAAACCCTACTGAAAGATTACTATTGAAAACACCTATAGATCAGGAGGGTGGGGTTAGTGAATAAAGTGGACACATAACCCTCTCAAAGTAATGGGAACAACTCAGATCTTACTACCTGCCATGCTGTGGGAGACCAGACTAGTGACACCCTTCTTTGCCTCTTTCTAGATTATCTACATTTATAGATAATATCTCAGAATGTCTAAATCCTTTGTAATTAGTTAAGAAAAAAAAAACACTTGGTGATCCAAAATGTGCCTTTAGGCCAGCCCTTAGACTGTGATCTGCTGTTCGCATCCTTGGCCTAGTGAATACCAGGTGTAGTTTTGTCTACAACAGAAGTGATGCCACAAGCCTTTGAAGATCAGGGTCAACTTTGGGAGTTAATGTGTGTCATTACATGGTCATTACTTAAGGATATTAAGAAACATCCTTAATAGAGAGAAGAACTGGCAACAGGAAAATGGAATATTTAAAGAGAGAGAGAGCGAGCTGGAATGAGTATAGGACAAGAGAAATGATGGCGGACAACCACAGGTAAGAACAGGAAAAGGAACACAGTGTGACTCTGCTTGTCCGCTATTCCTAGGTTCTAAGTAGTCTTCTTTCATGGAACATGCCACTCCCACTACCACAACCCTAACCGGAGTTAGGACAACAGGGTGGTGTCTAATGTTTGCTTGGACAAAGGAGCTAACAGCTGATATTTACTCACTGAGCTCAAGAAGTACAGTTTCCATGGCTAAATACTTCAACCCCAGCTGGTAACTAACTGCAGGGTTTCCAAGAGTTCAGAAATATGTTATTTAGAATTCAGGGTGCTCATGAGAGAGTCTGATCCTATCACCTCGCAAAGGAAAGTGGGCTGAACAAGGAGGGAGTTTCTAATCCCTGGCAATATAGTTTTTTATCAGGAAACTGGGCTTGTGTTAATAGGTGCCACTGCATTATCAGTTACAAAGAAGAATAAAGCCTTAGCTCCACATTCACCTACACACCCGGAGCTCCGTTAGGACAGCCACCAGCAAAGGTTTTCGAGCAAGCCAATCTCACAGGATTTATACACTTAGTGAACCGTGGTGACACCTTCCTCCCCAAGTCCTACAAACCTCTCTGACAGCAGGCCAGGGGCCACAGATTACAAGGCTTCTTTATATAAAGTGGTTCACACCTGGCAATTGGAATTTGAAATAATAATGAAGACAATCACTTCTTTGTGTGGCAGCAAAGGTGAAAGAGCACAGTGGAATCTGGAGAGAAATTCGGGCAACGCAGAAAAAGTAACTTGGATAACTCAGGGTAAAATATTCTTTCCTCTGCTGATTGTGCCCATACTTCTTTTTATCTTGGTTTGCCTATTTCATTCTTTGCCAGTCTGTCTCATGCTGTCTTAGTCAATATTAAATGTGTGTGTGTGTGTGTGTGTGTGTGTGTGTGTGTGTGTGTGTGTATCTCCTTCTGCTATAAGATCATCTCACCTCCCACTCTTCCTTCTTACTGTGCCACTTCTCCCACAAAATCACTCTCTCCCCCTTAGGTTAATAGACGTTTGGTGTTCTGTTCATGGAATATGCACCTGGCAGATGACTGGAACTGAGTTCAGGGAATCATATTTTTGTCAAGAGGAGTTTAAGTAGAATGTGTTCAAGAAAGGTAAGGAGAATAGCACAGGAAAAGAGGAGGGACATATGAAATAATTCAAGATGCCCATCCTTGGGAAAGGAAGACTTGGACCTTCATAAAGTAATGGGAGAGCTTTAGAATTCCAAGAACGATAGATTCTGAGAAACAGAAAACACTCTAGTGGCATCGGATCCCATTGTACAGGTGGGAAAACTGAGATCCAGCAATTAGTGAAGTCAGGACCTATCCCAAGATCTCTGACCACTTCTATCTTTACTCCCTTTCTCCACCTCACTTCTGCACCAAGTACCATCACCCATCTCAAATGTGGCTCCAGAGCCCATGACAAAGGGCATAGGTTACAAGGCACAGACATGAACATTGGCTCAATTTGAGGAGACTTGAGGTGAGGAATGACACCCCAGCTGCCTTGCAGAGTAGAGAGGTTCTCCATCATTGAAGGCACTGCCAACCCATGTGGCTGATATCTGTCAGCAATGCTATAAATGGCATCCCTGCAGTGGATACTGATTTAACCACATCTTAAACCCAGTTCTGTGCACAGTGTCTGGCTGGCTTCAAAAGACTCACTCAGAGAGCTTTTAAAAATATAGAGACTCTCCAACTCTAATCTCTGGAATTCTGATTCAGGAGATTTTGAGAAACCATGGAGGCTGGTGATTTCTGAGGAAACTTCCAATACTAAGATTCCAGTGTGTTTCTCTCTCTTTTTGTTTGTTTTGTTTTGTTTTTGAGGCTTGCCTTCCAAAGTATCACTAAGTTATCATTACTGAGGCGACGCATATAACATGTAGTCCACACCAGACTCATAGTCAAGAAACAAGAAGCATTGCCATTGTCGCAGACTGCCTGTGTCCCTTAGACAGTCTTTTGATCTCAGTGTTCACTTTCCGGATCTCAGTGTCTGCTTCCATAAAGTGGAAGGAATAGATTACTGAGGCAGTGTTTTTCAAATGTATTTGTTTATTTGGTTTTGTTGTTGTTGTTGTTGCTGTTCTTGTTGTTTTGTTTTTTGTTTTTAAGCATTTGTGGCCCCAACTGTCCATGCCTGTCCTACAGGCATCCTCCCTGGTGTTCACTGATAATAGATAGGCACTTGATAGGCTCATCATCTGGCAGAAATCTCGATCTGAATTTGTGGGTTCCTACTCCATACCCAGAGGGTGAAGCGTGGTTGGCTGTAACCCAGTATGGTAGTATCATCGCATGGGACCAGTGGGTACACAATCCAGTTCTGGGTGTGTATTCTGAGATGTGAGGGGAAGTCTACATGGGACAGGATCCCTTCCTGATGAAAGGGGCAAAGTCTCATGAGGAAAGGTGTTTTCCCCTTCATGCCCTGCCACCTGTGCCCTGACTTAGACATGATGCACGGACATGAGCATGGGAAGGTCAGCTAAAGAAAAGAAGATGGGGAAGCAGAAAGGAAGCTGTGTTCACTGGGGACAGTGCTCAGTTGTCCCACTAGCCCTGGACTGTCCAAGCACGACCTATACCTGTCCACGCCACAAGCAACACCTTATACCTTCAGACTTCTGTGAGCAGAGTTTTTATTACTGTAGCCAAACACAAGTTTCACGGGTACTGCCTTAGAACTCTCTTTTCAGATGAAATCTCCTGCAAAACCCCAATACAGACAACAAGTCAAAGTAGCTGGGCTACAGTAGAAATATGGAGAGGGTGTTTCTAGTTCCAGAACCATCCTTCCCCAGATTCCTGATGAGGTTCTTCCACAGAACCAAAACCAGCCAGGACCAGCATCTCTTAACGTGGAGACCCCATGAGAGATCCTCAAATCTTCCCTGAGACCTGAGAGTTCTGCACCAAATCTGTTCTTGTGTTTTTCTTTCCTTTTTTTTTTTTTTTTTTTTGATGTGATTATTTGGTGTAAATTTTGTCCTAGAAAATATAGGTCAGATTCACAACTAATGCCTACTACCACACAGCTTTGGTGTCTGTATTTGTATTAACCATGTGATCGCGTGGGTGACAAATGACTCCATTCTAATTTTCATGAAGAGAGAAAGGAGAAGAATGTGACACAACATAAAAATGGCACATTCCTTCAAGGTGCAAATAAAAGGACAGAGTGAAGGTAGATGGGAAGAGAAAACAGCTGTTGAAGAATCAAGTGTCTGTCCAGGATATAGGAATGTAAGTGTGCTGGGATCAAAGTAATCTCTGGGTACATGTTAGTCCCATATTCATGGTGTAAACCTTATTAAATTCCATGGGGCGCCTGGGTGGCTCAGTCGGTTAAGCGTCCGACTTCGGCTCAGGTCGTGATCTCGCGGTCCGTGAGTTCGAGCCCCGCGTCGGGCTCTGTGCTGACAGTTCAGAGCCTGGAACCTGTTTCAGATTCTGTGTCTCCCTCTCTCTGACCCTCCCCCGTTCATGCTCTGTCTCTCTCTGTCTTAAAAAATAAATAAACATTAAAAAATTTTTTTTAAAAAATTCCAATAATGCATGTTCTACATAAGAAACCAAAGTTCATAATCTGAATGTTATGAGATATATTTCTCTGTATTTAATGCAAGATTTTGTTTTAGGACTATGTTTATTCAAGAATGATTAAAACAGAGAGGTAGTATCTAGGTGGGTATTTTCGGTTTGTACATATGTGACAGTACAATAAAATAATTAAGTCGATAATGAGGGCATTGATTTCCCCCACAAACACCCTGTTATGAAAGGGGTTTCCATATTACTCATACTCAAGAAATTCTGCACTACAGGATGGCCCAGGTCTCTTCCGGATGGTCAAATCCAAGATTCTATGAACCTCCTAACCTTATGAAAGTAGAATTAAACACTTTCACCAATAAATGGTACAGGTATGGCCTTAGAGATGTTTTTTTAATTAAAAATAATTTAAATAATTTCATTCATCAAAATAAAGCCTATGTATCCTTTTATCTTCCTCTGAAAAACTTTGTCTTTATGACAAAGTGTCCGTGGGCAGGGCCTAGAACCAACTGGTCACCACAATCACTCACCCATCTGCACCTGGTCCATTCACTCAACACCCCCAGTGGGAATACCTCTGGATGGAAGAAATAGGGGTTAAAAATAAAGCCTTAAGAGCCTGCTCCCTCTCTGCTTGGGAAATCTGAACCCCTGGGCGTTGCCGTTCTTACAAAATGTGCTTTCTGATTGCTTCCAGAAGACACAGCGGGGCAGACTGGCCACAGGGTCTCCCATCGTGTTAGAGGGTAAAACGATTCTCACCGAGACCGTGGTTTATCCACACACTTCAAGCGAATGAATTGGTGCCTGCTGGTTTGTGCTGTTTCTAGTCTGCAGGCTTCATTCCTGGTCACCGTCTCCTCCCTCTGCCCTCACTGGCCCCTGTGTGGAGTGGCCACTCCTCTACCCTGTTGCCTGCACCTCTGCCCTGATTCCTTCTCCTCTACCCTCCCACCCCTTCTTTTTCTTTTCAAATGTCAAGGGAGCTTGATTCGCCCCTCCTATACTTCCAAAAAAGGGAAACTATAAAGTTTCTTCCAAGTTTTAGGCGCTGCCGTTCAAAATTCTGTAACCCGGAGCTGCCATTTCACGCCTGCTCTGCTCAGTGCTTGACACAGGCTAAATTTAGACAAGTATGACATTAGAGCTCACTTGAGTCTCCTTTTTCACTGGCAGTGGGCTTGGCTATGGCTCATGCCGGTTCCTAATGTGTCCTGGCATTCTGCTCACCCAGTAGGCACTTAGGAAAAACACCAATGTAGTCACCGTCTATGCTGAACTCCAAATGCACATTTGTTTCTGTCCCACATCCTGTGCGTCCCAAACCCTCGCCACCCAACATAACACAGAGATAAGACTGATGAAAAAAATGTTTGCATGCCACTCTTCGAGTAAGCACCCCTGCTGGCCCCCATTTCCCAATTCCTTCCTCCAAGTGCACAACTGTGGAGAACATGAGGGCTGAGAGTGCGGACTTTCCACTGAGAGGACAGAGGTCGGCCTGCACAGACGTCTTATACAGAAGATGAAGAGCTCCAGCCCTGTATTTTCATTCACCCATCAATCTGGACTGTTAGCTCCTCACTGAGAGATTTTAAAACTAAAGTAAACACGCACCTGAATCCATTCATTCAACTCTTTCTCCAGCTTGACTCTTGGCCAAGACCCTTTGGAGAGCACAAGAGCTGTCACCAATTGCTCTGCCAGTAATCACAAAGCTGGAGTGAGATTTCGTCCAGCCCTTCCTGAGCTGAACGAGTTTCTTAAGTGCAATTACACAGTGTATTTTCCAAATGCTAAGCACAGAATAAGGTAGAGCTTTCCAGGGGTGGGGTATAAAAACCTGTACTGCATTATAGCTGATACATATGACGAAGGATTATTTAAAAAGTTGGGTTTTTTAAAGCACTCTTTCCAGTAAAGTGTAAAATAAAATCAATTAAGGAGCTAAAATTCACCCCATCCTATGTCTGTCTTGTAGCAACGATTATGAATAAACTACTGTTTTCCGTTTCCCTTTAGTTGTCTCTATTTCCAAAATACAGAAGTAGTTTTTGAGAGTAAAACTGCCACTAACTTTTCAACTCAGGATAGTTGAAAACTATTATAGAAACAGAATTACAAAGGTTGATCCAGCATATTTCTAGGCAAACCTATCAGTGGGCTCCTTAATGACAGCCCAAATCCCGTAGAATAATAAGAGATGCCAGGAACTCATATACACATATCTGCTCCCACACTCTGAAAATGTAATCCAAAATAGAAACTTCCAACTCTGATTCCTTGCTAAAATGAAAGCTATTTTCTGCTAAAAACACCCCTCTCAAAGCTCTCATGAAGCAAAGAACACAGTTTCATCTCAAATGATCTTTCGTGCCAACGAACCGTCCTTCCACGCAGATAAGTTACAGAAGGTGGGAACAGGGTGACTGCCCAAGGATTCGCAAACTTTTCCTTTCCCGTTTGTGTTGCTAGCTAAATCCCAACTTTCAAAAGTGTCTCAGTCCTGCTGGAAATCAGAACTTGAAGAGGGTATGGGGGAGGGAAGAAAAAAAATGATTACAAGTCCACACCGAACGTTTGAAGGGATGGAGTTCTAACTTGCAACACACACGCACACCGGCCAAAAACTCCCAGTACTTGCAAACAAACAGCAGGCTGAGAAAGTGAAAAGAAGCGTGGAAATGTAAAAACTTAACAGTGCCCTACCTCGCTTGTCTGCTTCACAAAGCGCCTGATGAAAATCGCCCACAAGCCCAGAGCGAGCCGAGAGGCTCTGAAGGAGGCGGCCGCTCAGCCCGCCGAGCGTGAGCAGGCCCAGCCTGTGTTCAGAAGCTGCCCCAGTCAGATTTTCCAACTGCAGAACTGCAGCCAAGTCCCTGCCCATGCCTGAAGAATTTCCTGAACAGCATTCCCGTTCTTTCTCTGACGGCTTTGAAACCGTACTCTGTCTGTACTTCAATAAGGCTTTGTCAGGCCAACTCAGAGCTACTGGTCTGTCTCCAGCTATCAATGGGAAACACATGTGTCAAGCACAGACTCGCTCCCCTGCAACAGCGTCCGTGGCGTCTGCTGGGCTCACATTCACAACCCCAAGGGAAAGGGCTTCTAGAACCAATTCGGATCCTTCAGCCATTCTCCAGGTTCTGCTCTGTGCTGCCAGATGCCGGAGAGGAGTCTTCTGCTGCTCAGCACTGCCCATTTTTAAGTTCTTCCCCTGGCAGGCCCGGGCTCAGCCCTGTGAGCCCACTGAGCTCTTGCCAGCCCTGATAACGAGCCTATTTACAGCTGAGAGATGCGAATTCTAATTGAATCTCCCTACCTGCCTTTGCCTCAGTCATTGCTCAAAATCTCAATTGCTGGAGGGGGAACAGTATTTTTAGCATTTCTAGATTTTGGTTCAGTACTTCAGAGTTCTCCCCTCATCCTAGTATGTGCATCTTGGCTGCTGCAACTAAAAATAATGCAATTATTTTCAGGCATTTTAGTTGCTGTCTGCTCTGTAACTGTGCTGGTCCAGGAATGTAACATTTCACATGCTCTTGAGACATGTGATGGTTACAGGGAACAGAAAGGAGAAAATAACGTACCTTTAATCAGGATATGGCCTAATTCTGTGCACCTGTGATTATTTCCAGATGACATTCCATCAGGATGTCCTGTGTACATTCTGCTGGATTTCGTGATCGACTTTTGACGTTTCCTCTTACCATCAAACACGAGAAAATCTTGAAAGATACCACGAGGACACCCCTCTTCTCCTACACTGAAAACCCCATTTATAAAGAGTCAAAGCTAAGTTGTCAAGGTAACACTGTAGGAAAGCGATGATTTATAGAGAAAGCCTCATCTGTTTTGAGGGTTTTTTTAAATTAATATTTTATGTCCTAAAATCACATCCCATTAGCAACTTATTTTAAAGAACGGGCTCACCAGATTTTAGAAAGTGTTGTGTGTTCCTGAGGGGCTGTTGTAAAGAACAGGATCTGGTGGGGTCTTGCTTGAATTTAGCATCAAATTGCAATGGGTGCTCACAGCAGGATTAGATTTTTGCTTTGGGAAGCAGTGTATGTATGCGTGTGGGGAGGGGAGCACGTGCACCTCTACGGTCAGGATGCAATTATAGAATCCGAGGACTTCAGAGTTGGAAGGAACCCCAGAGACCATCCAATCCAAATTGTTTCTACCCTTCATTTTGTAGAGGGAAATGGAGACCCAGACAGATGAGATGACTCATCCAGAGATGCAAAGACAGTTAATGCTGGAGCTGAGGTTGGAAAATGGGCTTTTGGCTAATTTTCTATGTGCTTTCTCCATCCCAGCATCATTGGGGAAGGGCAATGCCATCTAACCTTCCCAGGAATAGGCTTGCAATCAGTTCACCTGGGTCTAATCTTAACTTTGTATCTCTTACTGACTGTGAATCTTGGCCAGCTTGCTTAACCCCTAAGGACCTCAGTTTCCTCATCTATAAAATGGAAACAATGATAGATTCTACCTCGTGGAATTGTTGAGGAATTTGGTGAGATAACTCACGTAAAGTGGCCTATAAGATACATTAAATATGATATGTTATATTTATGAAATATTATTACAGTGCCTATAAATTTCAATTTAGTTTTCTCTCAATGGAGCAAATATTGGACTCTTTCTCTTGACTCAAAAAGCAAAACTGTGCTCTTACATCTAGTTTGAGCTCCTAAAATAAGCTATTTGTCTAGTTTTCTGCCACTTTACCTTTACGTAATAGGGGCCTATCTCCTTAAACATAGGCAAGTATCCTAATACCTTCCTGGAACATTAAGCCCACCGCATAGCTACTTTTCATTTACTCCCTGAACTTAACACTCAAGTCTTTCCTCAAGATTAACTCACAGGAAAGGAAAACAGTGAGACCAAATCTGCCGTCAGTTACATGAGGCTGAACAAAGTGCCATTTGCAGAGAACTGGACTTGGTCTCAGAACCTGAAGAGCTCAAGATTACCACTCTAAAAATAGGAAACCACTAACAATTACAATTCCCTGTTTGGTAACTGTGACATCCTCAATTAACAACAACCATCCCTACCCACTCACCCCCCCCCCCCGCCACCCCATCCCCCACACACTCCAGAAACTGAGAAAGAAAACTTACTGAGCAAACAGCTGCAATAAATTCTAAAGAATCAGATGTCTACCTGGGGTTCCAGAGTCTTTGTCTTAGAGCCAACAGCAGCAAGCAGTTAATGAACCACTAGCTACTTATTAATCATGTTTAGTGTGCCAAACTACTTTCGCAGAAACAAAATAGGTCGAGAAGTTAATTTTGAGAGGTTTACAAATGTTTTAGGAATCAGGTAAACAAACCAACATAAAGCAGCTGGAAAAAACAAGCTCTGACTTATACAAAGGCCGGACAATGGTGATGTGATTCAAAAGGTGCGTCCCCAGTACCTTTCCCCCCAAAGTACTTGCTACATGGCTCATTTCAGGGGGGATATTTGGAGAAAGATGGATCGGTTGTGACCAGCCTCATCACTGAAACTCAAAAATCCTGAAAAGTTATTTACCTCTTCTAATGGTAAGAAAAATTATCCAAAACTTGAAAAGGCCAAAAGATAATCATGTGCTTTCAATGTTTTATGTGGTGTTTGTCACATGCTCTCTCAAGAATTATCTAAGGGAAATGTGCTTTGCTCCATTTACTACTTGCTACTAAATAAAGGTCCAGAATTTAGTGAAGTTATGTTAAAGACTTTTTTCTGTGAAAGGTACAAATTATTTTTCTCCAGTAGAAAAAAAAAAAAAAATCCCATGTGGTTTACTGCCCTGTGAAACATTAATCCGTTTTGTGTCTCACCTAGTAATCTTGTACTAACATTCTTTTATTAACACACCCATAAACAAAGAGCTCCTCAAATGTTCTTGGACCCAGTCTTACCATCATACTGATGTCCTCATCAATCAATGAGTCAAATTAAATTTCTGACATCTTTTTACTCTTTATTTGTAGAAGTCATGTTTTTAACTTCCAAAATGATAGTGTGATGTGGTTTCATTTTCCCCATCTGCATGATGAGTGTTATAAATCTCATGTGAGATAATGCATAATAAAGCACTTAAGGTGTAATATTTGTTTTTTTAGTTTTGTAAAAGACTCTAGGGATTACTAGACTAGATCACTCAATAATCTCCTTCCTATTACATCTTCCAATCCTGTCTTTAGATTCTACAATGGCCACTTCTGCTAGAATCCTTCCATGGATGTTGACCTCCTAGCTTCTCAGAAACTTCTACTTTTAATGTTCTAAAATTAACAACTGAAATACATCTCCCTATGACACGTCCCGATTCCAAAGCCACTAACTATAGAAGTCAATTTAAAATTCCGACTTTAAGAATCATGTGAGTGAGAAAACTTCATTCTCAACTAGAACATCAACTCCATGAGGACACGGATTCTTGTCTACACCATCTCCTGCCATTGTTTCCAATGTCTATGACTGGGAAGTAGTTGGACCTCGTACTTACCCTCTGAATCAATAAAAGCCTTGGACTTCCTTGAAAAGGGAGGTCCTAAATCATCCTTTGTGAAGAACTACTTGACTACAATTTCAACTTCTCTGGTGCCATTGGATCATTTCTGCTCAAGACAGTGCAGATTCCTCTTACCACCTCATTTGCCTCTTCTAGGAATGCTTCAGTTTGGCTAGTTTTCTCCTAAAATCTGATGCCAAGAGTTGAACAAACTCTTTAGGTGTGCTAGGTCTAATTTGGGGGCAGAGGCACAAAACTCTCTCTCATTTAGGAACTATGTTTCTATTAACGCAGTCCATGATAATCTTAGCTTTGGTGGCGGTAACCTTGAGTCATACAGAGAAGCCAGCTCGCAGAGCCTCTATCACAGATGCGCTTACAACTCCTACCTGGCTTACATCTGTGATTCTCCAGCCTAGCTTTACGTTAGAATCATCTGGAGGGAGCTTTTAAAATGACCAGATCCAGGGGCACACACCTGAGACTTTGATTCTACTGGAATGGGACAGGAACCCTGTAATCCAGGTGATTCTAATACCAGCCAGACCTCACAATCATGAAGTTGCAGTGATAACTTCTAAAACATAATCCTAAGCATGTCACTTTGCGAACTAAAATCCTTAAATGTCTTTCTTACTATTTCCTGAAAGGTAAGGACAACAACTGTCACCATGACTTGAAAGGCCTGGCTTCATCTGGTCCCTTGTCTACATCTTCTGTCTCATCTGCTGCCACTCTCTCTTCTTCAAAGAAATCGTGTATCTTCCCACTTGAGAATCTTTTACAAAGCTGTTTTCTCCTTCTGGAAAGACTTTTCTTTTTCCTAGAAGTTACCCTCACTCTCATGTTTTCAGTTCTTTAACTCCTATTCAACCTTCAAATGTATACTCCATTATCACTTCCTCTAGGATTTAGTTATCCTTGAACACAACAGCCCCCCATTACCTATGCCCAAAGACCAATACTTATCGTAGATTTGATTACACATTTATTTGTATTTTTATTGGATCCATGTCAAATGTCCTGATACAAAATGAATCTTTTCCATTAGAGCAGAAACCTCTTACTCTCTATTGGGTCCTAGCTCCTTCCACTGTGCCTAGCTCAAAGTAAGTGCACAAAATATACTTTTAAGTACGTGAATGCAGGGTTTGGTTTTGTTTTTTTAACCCAAGCGCAAGAATATGCACACAACTCCACTTTATCTTCAAGTTTCAGACTTCATTTAATCTTTCTGACATGCTAAAACATTGTATTGTACTCAGGATATGGAGTTCTCTTATACGATGTAAATATTCCCCCAAAACTAACAAGCCTTTTACATGTTTATCTACAAGACTTTGTGCAAAATTACCAAGTCAGGTTTCTGACAAAGACCTTAAGGTCTGAGATACAAGGTAGAATGGCTATGATTATAGGGTAGACTGTTTGTTGTGTCACTTACTTGGGAGGGCAGGCTGAGATACTACTTTGGGGTCATCAAGAGGCACAAAGTAGTTACGGCACAAATCTGAAAAGAGGTATTTGCCAAGAATCTTTTGGTTACAGCAGTCAGAACTCATTCAAATTAGCATCAGGGGAAAAGAGGGGGTTCCTAAATCATGTAACTCTAATCTTAAGGTGGGTGCAGCACAATAGTTCTAATACAATTAAGGCTATTTCCCTCTTCTCTAGGCTTCTCATGGTTTCATTCTTAGTTTTGCTTTACTGGGATGTAAAACGTCCACAGGTGATCTCAGTCTTACATGGAAAAATAAAAGATCTTTTCCATAAAGCATTCTAAGTAACCCAGCTTGAGCCACATGCTTATCCCTGAACAAATCTCTATGATTGAGGGATGACGTACTCGTGTTGTTCATATTTGGCTCATATGACAATCCCAGAGACTAAAAGGAAGAAATCAGCTCCATATGCACCACATGGACTCAGTAGGCTAATGAGGGAATTGAGAAAAAGTGGAAGGCAGACAAAAGTCCCATGTGCACTATGGATGATAGGGCACCCAAGACATATTCATAATCTTGCCCAGGGAAAGTTCTTTAAGAAGTGTTCTGAAACAACATTTAATTTAAGGATAGAAAAGCATTTACTATTTGTTCTTCCAACCCCTGAGCATTTGAGTTAATCTAATAGCAGGTGATTACAACAGTAACATTATGCTAGCCGTTCATTTCACAAATAATACCTGATGCAAAATGACACTCACCCAGCTTTGGCCCTTCCAAACAGAACAAATACAGCTCTGCTTTTCATTTGCCAAAGACAACATTATCTGGTTGATTCGGAAGAGGCTTTATCTTTGGAGGAAGTCTAGCTCAGTGACAAATCAGTGACCCACAGTTTTGAGAATATCTCCATTGGCCCTAGTGTCTAAAGCTGAAATCATTTTCTGTTTTGGAAATTCAAATCTATGCATGGTACAGAATGAAGGTTTCTCAAGCTATGTCAGTACTTTGAGAAGGAATTGACGCACTTGGTAATTAATGTGACTAGTAATAAAATTCACTGTAGATATATCTTTTTAAAAGAAATTAATTAAGTACTGTAAAACAAATACTGGTATAGTCACACAAATGGTTCCATGCATTCTTTCCTTGTCAGCACCAAACACTAATCAATTCTCCCCAAATTGTTTTTGGCCAAAATATCTCACTGTATTACTGCTTGCTGAAAGTAAAATTCTTGAAATATCATATTTTTATTTGGAAGTAAAATTTATTGATCAATAAAAATGGGCCAGACTTCACGATAGGCACCCCGTGGTAGGCAGAAATAAATAAGGTCTGTACATGAAAAATGTTAGCACTGCTCGTCTTTATTTTGATAGCCCATCAGTACTCAGTGTTACAAAATACAACTGTCTGATGTGGGAATTCCATGCTAATTATTAGCTGCCTGAATCCCTGAATCCTTGAGACCAAAGGCCTCAACACCAACTTCCAGCAACCATACACCAAAAAAAAATTAAAAGTTGCCAACAAGAGAAAATGCAATGTTATACATTTCAAATTATTTGATCTTTAGAAGGAATTCATTTAAATATGTGAAAGATACACAGTTGGGCAAACTCACAACTAGCATAGTGTTTGGCATATAATAGTTGCTTAATATATGTTTAGTGTTTTACTAATAATAAACATTGCTAGTAACAAATAAGATTTTGACATTACCAACAAATAAAAGCTGAGGGAGTTCATCACCATTAAACTTGCCTTACGAGAAATGATAATCAGAGTTCAGGTAGAAACAAAACAACATGAAAACATAAATAACAATGTGAAAAATCAAAGTATAGAAAGTCACTGATAAAGGAAAATACATAGTCAAATTCCAGAATACTCTAATAATGTAATGGTGGTACATAAATCCCTCTTAACTCTAATTTCAAAGTTAAAAGATAAAAGCATAGAAACAGCTATAGCTACCATCATTTGTTAATGGGTGAATAATATAAAAAATGTCAAGTATGAAATCAAAAGCATAAACTGTGGGGGGGGGGGGACAAGTAAAAGCGTAGAGTGATTTTGTATGCAATTAAAGTTAAGTAGTTATCAGCTTAAAATATACTGTTATAACTGTAAGATGTTTTATATAAGCTTTGTGGTAACCACAGACAATAAAACCTCTACTAGATACACAAATGATAAAAAGGAATCAAAACATACTACCACACACAAATACACACACACACATCACAAGAGACAGTGAGACAGGAAGAGAAGAACAAAGGAACTACAAAAGAATCAGAAAGCAAAACAAAAAATGGCAATAATAAGTCCTTATCAATAATCATGTTAAATGTACATGAATTAAATTCTCTGATTAGAAGACACAAAGTGGCTGAATAAACAGAAAAAAACAAAATGCCACAATATGCTGCCTACAAGAGACACATTTTAGCTTTGAGAAGACATGTACATTGACAGAGAAGGGATTAAAAATAAAAGGTATTCCATGTAAACGGTAACCATAAGACATCAGGAGTGGGTATAGTCACATCAGATAAAATAGACTTTCAGTCAAAATCTGTCACTGTATAATAATAAAGCGGTCTATTAATTATCAGCATTTAACCATTGTAAACATATATGCACCCAACATTGGAGCATCTCAATATATAAAGCTAGTATTAACAGAATTGGTGAGAGAAATATAGAGCAATACAGTAACAGTAGGAAAGCTTCAGTACCCCACTTTCAACAATGAATAAATTATCCAGACAGAAAACCAATAAGAAAACAGTGGTTTCAAATAACGTTATAAATCAAATGGACCCAGTAGACATACACAGAACATTCCAGGCAACAAAATACATGCTTTGCACATGTGTTCACGGAACATTTTCCAGGATAGATGGTATGTTGGGCCATAAAACTAGTCTTAACAAATTTAAGAAGATTAAATTCATATCAAGCATTTTTTCTGACCACAGTGGCATAAAATTAGAAATCAGTAACAGGGCAAAAGCTGAAAAACTCACAAATATGTAGAAACTATACCACACACTCCTGAGCAACAAATTGGTCAAGGAAGAATTCACAAGGAAAACCATAAAAGTATCTTGAGGCAGACAAACATGGAAACACTATGTACTGAAAATGATGGGATGCAGCAAAGTGGTTCTAAGAGGAATGTTTACAATGCTAAATATCTACTAGGGGGAAAACATCTCTAACAACCTAACTTGACACATAAGACGACAAGAAAAAGAACAAACTAAGCCCAAAGTTAACAGAAGACAAGGAATAACAAAGAATAGAATACAAACAAATGAAAGAAAGACCAGAAAAACATGAGAAAAGAACAATGAAATGAAGAGTTGTGGTTTTTCTTTTAAAGATAAAACTGAGAAACCTTGGGCTAGACTAATACAGAAGACTCAAATAAATAAAATTATAAATCAAAGAGAAGATATTACAACTGATCCCACAGAAATACAAAGGATAAGAGACTATTTTGACAAATTATCCATGGATAAATTTGGCAACCTAGAAGAAAATGGATAAATTCCAAAAAACATAGAACTTACCCAGACTGAATCATAAAGAAAGTGAAAATCAAAACAGATAATTATTAGTAAGAAGACTGAAGTAGTAATCAAAAACCTCAAACAAAAGCCCAGAACCAGACGGTTTCATGGGAAAATTATACCAAAAATTAAAAAAAAAAAAAAAAAAAAAAAAGGAATACCAATCCTTCTCAAACTCTTCCAAAACTTTAAAGAAGAGGAAGCACTTCCAAATGTATTTAACAAGGCCAGCACTACTCTCAAACCAAAGCCAGATAAGGCCACTGCAAGAAAAGAAACAGGCCCAAATCCCTGATAAATACAGTTACAAAAAATCTTCAACAAAATATTAGCTAACTGAACCTAACAGCACGTTAAAAGGACCATACATTGTGATCAAGTGGGATTCATCACTGGGATGCAAGAATGGTTCATCAGAGTAAATTAATGAAAGTGACACACCACATTAACAGAATAGAAAATAAAAATATTATCTCAATAAACACAGAAAAATATTTGATAAAAACATCAATATGTTTTCATGATAAGAATTCAACAATAGAACCACCCTATGACCTATCAACTGGACTACTTAGTATTTATCCAAAGGACACAAAAATGCTGATTTGAAGGGGCACATGCACCACAATGTTTATAGCAGCACCATCAACAATACCCAAATTATTAAAAGAGCCCAAACGTCCATCAAATGACAAATGGATAAAGAAGATGTGGTACATATATACAATAGAATATTACTCGGCAGTCAAAAAGAGTGAAATCTTGATATTTGCCACAATGTGAATACAACTGAAGTGTATTATGCTAAGAAAAATAAGTCAGGCAGAGCAAGACAAATATCATAAGATTTATATACATATATATACACACATATATATACATATACATATATATACATATATACATATATACATATGTGTGTGTGTATATATACATATATATATATGTATATATACACACACACACACAATGGGATATTATTCAACAGTGAAAAAGAATGAAATCTTGCCGTTTCCAACAATGTGGATGGAACTAGAGTGTATTATGGTAAGCAAATCAAGTCAGAGAAAGATAAATATCATATGATTTCACTCATATGCAGAATTTAAGAAACAAAACAGATGAACAAAAAAGGAAGAGAAGGAAAAATAAAGAGAGAGGGAGGCAAACCATAAGAGACTCCTAAATAAAGAGAACAAACTGAGAGTTGCTGGAGGGTGTTGGATGGGTGGATGGGCTAAATGGGTGATGGGCATTAAAGAGGGCACTTGTTGGGATGAATACTCTGTGTTATATATAAGTGAAAAATCACTAAATACTACTCCTGAAAAAAAAAATATATCACATTGGCCAAAAAAAAAGAAGAGAAAGAAAGAAGAAAGTATAAAAGCAACGTACCTCCACTTAATAAAGCCACATAGGACAATCCCATAGCCAACATCATGTTCCACAGTGAAAAACTGAAAGCTTTCCCTTTAAAATTAGGAATAAGACAAGGGTGCCTAACTAGAGGGAAGAGAATGGGGGGATGGGCAAAAAGGGTGAAGGGAAGTGTGAAATACAGGCTTCCAGTTATGGAATAAAGAAGGTATGGGGATAAAAGGTATAGCATAGGGAAAATAGTTAATGGTATTGCAATAGTCTTTCATGGTGACACGTGGTACCTCAGAATAATACTGAGTTGTTGCATCACTATGTTGTACACTTGAAACTAATGTGACATCGTGTGTCGACTATACTCAATAAAATATATCAGAGGACTCACCCCCCCCGCAAAAAAAAAACACACAAGGCAAAAGTGTCCACTCCTAATAAACTACTGAAAGTCCTAACCACAGCAATTAGGTAAGAAAAAGAAATAAAGGTCATCCAAATTGGAAAGGGAGAAACTAAACTGCCTTGTTGCAGATGATATCATTTTATATAAATGGTTTTGTAACCCTAAAGATTGTAAAAAATATTGTTATAATTAATCAATTCAGGGAAGTTGCAAAGTTGCAAAAATACACAAAAACCAGTTGTATTTATATACTAACAACAAATGATCAAAAATTAAGAAAATGATCAAAAATTAAGAAAATAATCCCATTTACCTTATCATCAAAAAGAATGAAATGCTTAGAAACAAATTTAAGGAAAGGGAAGATTTTTGTACTGAAAAATATAAAGCACTGATGAAAGAAACTGAAGAAGATATAAAAATAAATGGAAAGATCTAGTTTATAGTTTGGAAAAATTAATATTGTTAAAATGTTCACACTACCCAGAGCAAACTAATGATTCAATGTAATCCCTATCAAAATTCCAATGATTTTTTTTACAGAAATAGAACAAACAATACTAAAGTTTGTACAGAACCACATAAGACCCTGAAAAAACAAAGCATTGTCAAACAGAAGGACAAAGCTGAAGGTATCACACTTCCGGATTTCATACTATAGAGTTAGAGTAATCAAAATTGTGTGGTACTGGAATAAAAACA
Organism: Leopardus geoffroyi; assembly: GCF_018350155.1. Classification (NCBI taxonomy): domain Eukaryota; kingdom Metazoa; phylum Chordata; class Mammalia; order Carnivora; family Felidae; genus Leopardus; species Leopardus geoffroyi. The sequence goes on from NC_059326.1 coordinate 191,230,229, forward strand.
GATGCACAGACCAATGCAACAGAAGAAAGCACAGAAATAAACCCACACATATGCAGTCAATTTATCATCGCAAAGGGTGCCAAGAATACACGATGGGGTAAGGATAATCTCTTAAATAAATTGTCCTGAAAAAACTGGATATCCACGTGCAGAATGGAGTTGAACTCAAACCTGGGTCTAAACAAAAATTAACTCAAAATGGATTAAGGACTTAATCATTTCACAATGTATACATATATCAAACATAATGTTTTATACTTTATGTATATGTAATATTTCTTTGTCAATTATATCTCACTAAAGCTGGAAAAAAAATAAAGCACAAACCAGATCAACAGAATAAAAAATATTCTGGTGCCATTTTTGCAGATTGCAGGCAAGAGAACTTTACGTAATTTTTAAAGCCCACAAATTGTGAGCTGTAGCATATTCTGATCTAGAAGGAGACGGATGGTCAGCCCAATTTTTTCATTACTTACATGGAAAACTAAGACCTGAAATGACATGGCGAGAGTCACGTAGACAGATAATGTAGGAGCTGACAGAAGACTCACAATTTCTGATACCTATGTTGCCTCCTAGGGCCAATAAATGTGGTTCTAGGACATGATTTACTGTACCACTTCTTTACTCTCTTGGGTAATTTCCACTGGGAATCAATTCCTAAGACACAGTTTATGCACCAAGTTGCACTGTTTGGTTACCTACTTTTCTCCTTACCTCCTCTTATGCAATCTGGAGATCCTTTTAAGGATTTCTAAGTATTATGTTAATAAAACTAAATGGAAATAGATAAGGCTGTTTGAAAAATTAACACATAAGTCCAAAGATAGAATGTTATCTTTCGAAGTTAAATGCAGGCAAAACATTGTCTTGTATACCTCCAACCTTGCCCTTAACAGAGCAAGGGCTCATTAACTATCCATGGAAATGGATGGAAGTAAAACACGTTTGTAGTTTCAGTAGATTGCAGGGTTCAATGACAAGGTGGCTTTCCCCAAGTCTTCCATTTTGATCAACTTTAACAGTCTTTTAATACCTTGAGCCTCATCTCTAGTGATTAGCAGAAACTATTAGAAACAATAGACTGGGCCAATCTGGCTGAGCTGCATTACTATCCTATCTTAAGAGGTTAGCATGGAGTGTCGATGTAACAGGTTTGTAGAAATAAACTTTATGTAAAATGTACTTAGTGGCTGTACCCTGTATGCCTTGTATCTCACTTCCCAATCTGGGAAGCAATAAGAGGCAAAAACACTAAATGGATGAAAATATAAATGCACAAGTCAGCATGAAAACACAAATTGGCTACCTGACCAGCATATTCGCCCCTCACTGTACTGTGTTGGCATATCTAATGAAAGAATGTAGTGTTCAAAAAGCCATCCATGGATGCACAGAAGAAAGGAGGGTCACAAAAGGGAAAAAGGAGGCAGAGTTCATTCAAACACTAAATACAGGAGTCTTAGTTCAATGGAATCTACTCTCATTTGAGGAGTGGCTGTTCTGCCAGGCTTTGCAGATATGACAGATAGAAGGCAGATGGGGTCCTTACCCTCAAGGCTTTACAGGTTTTGTTGGGAGAACTTTGTCGTCTGGGACCACTGACAAGACTTCCTCTGTTGGGCTGACCTAGTCTGCTGCCACTAAAGAATCCTTGCTACCTAACTTGTTTTGATTTCCATTATATTAATTATCATAATTATCTTTCTCATTATGTTCCCTTTTTAGGTAGACCTTTCTTTTTTTTTTTTTTTTTTTTTTTTTTTTTTTTTTAACGTTTATTTATTTTTGAGACAGAAAGAGACAGAGCATGAACGGGCGAGGGGCAGAGAGAGAGGGAGACACAGAATCGGAAACAGGCTCCAGGCTCTGAGCCATCAGCCCAGAGCCTGACGCGGGGCTCGAACTCACAGACCGCGAGATCGTGACCTGGCTGAAGTCGGAGGCTTAACCGACTGCGCCACCCAGGCGCCCCTAGGTAGACCTTTCTAAAGGGAGTGAAGATGTAGCTCTCTTGATCCATGCAACACTTACTTTTCATTGTAAATTTACAAAGTGATATTTTTAATGTAGACATCAATCTCATGAGGTTGGTTAGAGGGAGTCTGCAATTGAGAGATAAAGCCTCTCTTGCTGAGCTGATAGAATCAGCTTCCTAAGACTGAAGTTATGAAAGACATTCTGTGAAGACTCCAAGGAAAAGATCTGCCCATCAATAATCACCATAGCATCTACAGATTTCCAGACCTGGGATGAAGAATAATGAATTGGCCAAGGTTTGTATTTATAGTTAGAGAAATGGGTCAATTCTTTAACCACTCCATTTAACATGTTGATAAGAGATCATGGGAACTGAGCCACTTCATTTAATCCTCTCTTGCTGAGATATTATCGTACATCGATATTTTATTTCCAAGAAACACTTAAAGATTCTATTGTTAGATGAGCAACAGCAGCAACGAGGCTCAATGTGAAAGGTGAAGTCAAACTTCTTGAGTTTGTAAGGATATAATTAATATCAATAAACATCTTTTCCACTGTTTAGGAACTTAAGTCAAAGTGTAAAACATGTCCACATTGAATAAATGCATTTGAGGTTCTAAACGGATTTTAGGTGAGGAGTCTATTGACTTGGGAACTGTAGTCTTTTAGTTTTAATACCATGAATTTCAAAGTATTCTTTACAGCTAGGTATGAAAAATTGGTTAAGGGGAAAACTTTGTACTTGCCACCATGCTTATGATTTTCTGGAGTTAGAAACTGTTTGCCCTGGCATGGAATTTGACAGACCTGGCTTATTATACTGATGCTGGAACTCTAAGCCCGGAGGAGATGGTAAGCTACACAAAGTCTCTTATCCTATCTCTAGTCCTCACGTGTAAAGTCGGTATAAGAGCAGCTATCTCATGAGATTGTACGAGGGTTTAATAAAATAGTACTAGTAAAAGTGGCTTGAACATACATAGTAATAACTAACACGCACTGAGTGCTTACCATGCTTCAGCTTAGTAAATGCGCAAATATTAGCAGATATTGCTAAATTCTGCACGTGGATTTTTTTTTTTTTAGCCATCCCCTTACTTGGTATTTAAATACATTCAGGACACAGGTATGCTTTATTACAGGATTATTTACAACAGCCAAACTATGGAAGCAGCCCAAGTATCCATCTATTGATGAATGGATAAAAAAGTGGCACCCGTGTGCACATGTGCACACGCGCGCGCGCGCGCGCACACACACACACACACACACACACACACACACACACACACACTGGAATGTTACTCAACCATAAAAAAATAATGAAATCTTACCATTTGCAACAACATAGATAGAGCTAAAGAGTATAATGCTAAGCGAAATAAGTCAATCAGAGAAAGACAAATACCATATGATTTCACTCATGTGGAATTTAAGTAGTGAAACAAATGAACAAAGAAAGAGAGAGAGAGAGAGAGAGAGAGAGAGAGAGAGAAACCAAGAAACAGAGGGTCAGTGGGTGAAACAGGTGATGGGGATTAAGAGTACACTTTTCATGATGAGGACTAAGATATAGCATTTTTGAATCACTGTATTGTACAACTGAAGCTAATATAATGCTGTATGTTAACAATACTAGAATTAAAGTAAAAACAACAACAACAACAAAAAACCCAATGCATTCTTTAATCTTTAGACACTCACTGTTAGTCTCATTCGTAATATAAATAGTTCAGAGCTTCTCATTTCTCTTAGGATACAATGTGAACTTCCTAACACAGATTACAAGGCGTTGGACGACCTGGACCTGGAACCTCTTATAGGACAGCCAGGAAACAGCTTATAGGTCCCTTCTGGCAGAAAGTCTTCTGTTTCTTCTCCTCCTCATGTACTCCGCCAAACCTTAAGTCCTCTGTTGTGTGCTCCACAACATTCTTTGAATTTTCCTGTCATACTACATGCCCTTCTTTATTGTTATTGTCTGAATGTTCAACTACATTGTCAGCTCTTAAGGGTACACACTATGTCTGTCCCATTCATCAGTTATCACAAAAGCCATCAACAGGGCCTGGGCCAGAGTAGATACTATAGTAATTGCTGGATGAAGGTAGAAGGGAGGATATGAAAATTGTACCCAGAAAGGTGGTAGTGACAGAGACAGTACTGGTGTATTGGAGAACTTAATACAAAATAACATTTATGATAGTTAATAATTTTTATTCATAAAGCTTAATCTTAAAATGTTTATTTATTCTGGAAGGCAGCTATGCTAACCGCTCTACCACCAATGCTCCCTAAATGTTGATTGACTCTGTGTTCTGTCTAAATACCTCAAGTGCTTACTGACCAGTGAAATTTCCATCTAACTTTATTCTCTGGCTCAGTCTTTGTAGACTTTCAAAAATAAAGCTTTTAAACTGCTACATTAATTAATATCCTGAACATTATATCCTTGAAGTTCAATTGGAATAAACTCATCACCAATAGAGTAGCCTTCCTCTAGATTTATACTTTTACGTTTAATTACTTTTAAATGTTTGACTAAATTGGCTTTTCCCTGAAAACTCTTTATTGTACTTAATTAGGAGGAAACTGAGGCATCTCATCACAAACTCAATGACCACAGGCTTGCCATTTCTGAAGAATTTCAGGAACTGTTAGCTAAGATTTCCATGATGTATGGAAAGACAATGTTAGAACAGATACCTAACTATTTAGTAGAAAAAAAAATCAGGATTCTACGGCTTGTGCAGCATTTCTTATACACATTTTCACTGAAGCTAAGTTGAACAGCCTTCACAAATTCAAGAATGAGTTGTATGAACAGAGAAAAGATAAATTGGAATGTGGAGTCTGCACTGAGGAATGGAAATCTATCCCTGAGAAGTTACTCAATGAAGACAGCAACTACCTTAACATTCCCTGCTCCCAACCCCACAATGTTAAATACCAACTGCATAAGCCACTGAAACAACAACATCCTTCAGTCTTTCCTACTCAGAGAGCTTCACCCCCTCAAACCCGATTTCTACAGCCATTCTGAGGCACTTGGCTTTATTTCAGGAAACCTGACCTTAGAGGACATTATGTTTTGTAACCAGAATTGGATAAGATGCACAGACTCTTTTTATTAACATAATATTTACATATAATCCTAGCAGCCAAGACTTATTGAGTGCCCACTGTGTGCCAGATGCTTTAATTATAGTTTCTGTCTTCATCTCACAAAAACCCTGTGTAGTTAGTCTGATCTCAGGGTTTGGCAGACTTTCTCTGTAAAGGGCCAGATAGTGAATATGTTAGGCTTTGCAGGCTGCACAGTCTGTTGCAATTTTGCAGCTTGGCAGTTATGGCAAGAAAGCAGCCGTAGATATGCATAAATGAGTGGGTGTGTCTCATTTTCATAAAACTTTTTATGAACACTGAATTTTGAATTTCATACATTTTTTCTTTTTTTATGCATCAAAAACTTTTTTCTTGTTTCACTTATTGAAAAAAAAAAGCAAGCCATTCTTAGCTCATGAACCTTGTAAAAACACGTGGCAGGCCAGATTTGTCTCAGGGAGGGCCATAGTTTGCCAACTTCTGCATTATCTAAATATTGGGGCAGAGGATTAAAGCTCAGAAAGACAGTTACTAATAAGAAGCAGAGAGGGGCGCCTGGGTGGCTCAGTCAGCTAAGTGTCTGACTCTTGATTTTGGCTCAAGTCATGATCTAGTGTCCCGGGATCCAGCCTTACATCGGGCTCCGTTCTGGGAGGGGAGCCTGCTTAAGAGTCTCTCTCTCTCCCTCTCCCCTTCCCCATTTGTGCTCTCTCTCTCTCTCTCTCTCTCTCTCTCTCTCTCAAAATAAATAAACTTAAAAAAATTAAGTGGAGATAATTCTGACTGGATGGTTCCTACTCCTTTTGATTTATGTGCTTCTGTCTGTATTATGGCTCATATTTAATGGAAAGGCTAAAATCTTCCTCTAGCCAAGATCTTAACATGACTGACAAGTAAGTGGATTATGACTGAGTTGATAGCTTTCTTCTTCAAGTAACAATGAATTCAACCACAGACCATTCTCTTCAGTGGAGCTTTTCATCTCATTTGGAAAGCAAGTGGTTCTGGCAAATCAAAACTAATAAATTATGCTTGTAGTTACTCGTTGATCCTTACCATAAAAACAAGTTAGCTTCCCTATTGCTCTGTATTTTATTTATATGTTCTCCAATTGGTAAGCAACATTTTGGTTAAAAACTCAAGAGACTATTAGAACCAAGTTCTTGAGAAAAGGAGGAAAATAAAGTAAGAAAGAAACAGTGTGGGAAATCAAATATAAATTAGATTCTATTTAATATTCCCTTTTAAATGTGTCTCTTAAAATTCAAGAGCAGTGTCTTTCCAGCTTCCAAGACAAATCAGGAACTTCAAGCACCATGAATCAACAACTAACCATTATTTGTGGAAGGGGTACGACATCAGGTGACACATTCACAAGCAAGAGAATAAGAGGGAAGGTGGAGGAGGAGAAGGAGAGAAGAAGGAAGGAATGTTTCAGCCATGAGAAGTAAAGAGAGATACATATGGACCTGGTACATATCGCTAAAGTGAGATGGGGGAGGGAAGAAAGTGTAGAAGTTGACAACAATACTGGATTGGGAGAGAGGAGCTCTCAAGGGCTTTGTAAAGAAACTGAGCTTGTAGAACAGCTTTGTACAGAAATTTCAACTGGGTATGGTGACAAGTGTCTACTGTACTTATTGTGGTGATCATTTCACAATGTACATGAATGTCAAATCATCATGCTGTGCACCTGAAACTAATATCATGTTACATGTCAATTATACCTCAAACAAAAAAACAAAAAAAAAACAAAAAAAAAAAAAAAGAAAGAAAAAGAAATTAAACTTGGGATTAAAGAAAAAAAGAGTAGTCCCCTAACCAGTATCTATGGGAAACGAGAGCTTAGACAATTCTCTTATAAGGCTAGTTAAATTGGCAGAGAAATAAGATAAATCTAATTCCAGTTATTTTTTTTAAAGCTCTGACTTGCTACCTGCACTGTCTTAAGTGTTTTTCATGTAGAATTTTAATCTTTAGACAACTTTACAAGTTAGGTGCTGGAATTGCCTCCATTTTATAAGTGAGGGAACTGAGGTACAGAGAAGTTAAGTAACTGCCCCCAAATCATCCAGTGGGTAAGAGATAAAGATGGGATTAACTCAGGCCTGCCTGATGACAAAGTCTGCATTCTTAATTGCTATGCTCAACTGCTTCTCATTCCTATTAATGAATATGAAATTGAAGTAGAGTGATGTCACGATTTAATATTTTATATGAGTAATGGACTAATATAATTTTAATAGCACTTTGTAATTTATAAAATGCATTCACACACACAATGTTTCACTAGAGTTCCACAATATCCCTGTGTGGTAATTTAGGATTATCTTCTTCTAAGTGTATCAGTGAGGAAATTTATGCACAAAGAAGTGACCTGTTCAAGGTCACAGGGCTGGAAAATACTGGTGTGGTAGAAGGCAAAGATCTGGCTCTATCTATGTATCTGGGAACTCTGACTCTGCCACTCACGGAATCAACATCTTTGGACAAACATACCCTTTCCAACTCCAGCATCTACAACTGAAAAAATGGGGATAGAACGTTTACCTCTCAGAGTCTTTCACAGCAGAATGTTCTTTAACCTACGCAAATGCCTTTGGTATATGTTAGGCATATAACATGCAGATCTCCTTTACCTGCCTGTGATACTGAGTTTCTAAAACAAACCAACCAACGCTGAGTATATGCACATCAAATCATCATGCGGTATACTTTAAATATCTACACAATTTATTTGTCAATGATACATCAATAAAGCTAGAAAAACAAACAAAACAAAACAAAGAACAATCCTGAATCAGTGTTGGAAAATCTAGGTTCTTTTTTCAATCATGCCCTTAGCCAGTGTGACATGGTATTGATAGACTACATCCATGTTTATCCATGGGTTGGTTAACTGGGTTGTGCATAGGGTGACATCACCCTATGTGATGTCAACATGGAGCTGGGAAGAGATGTATACTTCATCAGAGATATTCTCACCAACAACTAAAAGCTGGTCCCAGAAAACCACAGAGTACAATGATGAGATTTTGTGAAAGGAGAAAGCACTTTTTTTTAAATATTTTTTTAATGTTTATTTTTGAGAGAGAGAGAGAGAGAGAGAGAGAGAGAGAGAGAGAGAGAGACAGCGTGAGCAGGGGAGAAACAGATAGAGAAAGGGAGATAAAGAATCTGAAGCCAGCTCCAGGCTCTGAGCTGTCAGCACAGAGCCCAACATGGGGCTTGAACTCACAACTGTGAGATCATGACCTGAGCTGAAGTTGGACACTTAACCGACTGAGCCCTAAGAGAAAACACTTTTTTCAGAGGTGAGGCTGAAATGCTTGAAGTGAGTTAAAGAATAAAACAGTAGCAAAACCGCATTTCCCAAGCAGTTCTCACAGTAAAAAACAAAAACAAAACAAAACAAAGCAGTAGAAAGGGCATCTTTAGTCAAAATCATGTGGGGAGCTAACTAATTTAAATAGAATGCTAGATGCTGGATTTTTCAGAGTTCAAATCCAATGTATATTATGGACCTCCAGGAGCCATCTAGTACACAGAGCATTTCCTAAGCTTGTATGACCACAGATTCTTAATGGAGCATTTTATAGGACTAATGTTCTATAGAATGCATTTTGGAAAATTTCACTGCAGAGGAAATAAGGCAAGCTAACAAGAACTCTAACTCCTTGTTTTAATCAGTGCAATCTAATCAAGTAATTACCTAACACCAATAATGTGCCCAATGCTATAGTAGGAGGCCATGGAGACAAAAAAAAAAAAAAAAAAAAAAAAAAAAAAAGAAAGAAAAAAGAGAACTGTCTGCATGTCTTTCTCCATAGGAGAAAAATAGACATGCTAAGTAAAGAAACCATGGTGGAAGTTCTGAAAATGGGATCCCAGGGGCCAGACTGTAGATCCAAGAGACTTCATCATCGAGTGATACTCTCATAGTCAGAATTGAAGCATGAACCATGTAGCAAATGCTGGATACCTCAAAACATGTCAGGAAAAAAGAAGTGGACTGAGGACATGTTTATTCAAGAATCCAAATTGGAATTTTATTCATCTATGGGAAAAAAAAACAACAAACTAAGAGCACTTCTTTTGGTCTTCAATCCCACAAAATCACAAACACACTGAGATTACCATTCTACGATGTTTACCATGTTTGAGATGCAATGAGTCCCAGAAGTAAAAAGTCCAGTTGGTTCTCCTTTGGACAAACACCAAACAGAATAGTGCTCTTCAGGATACCACATAATGCTTATTGTGAAAAGTAAACCCTCTGAACAGGCAATAAAACCCAGAAGGGCTGCCAAATGAAGTTAACTTCAGGTAGGTAGAGAAATGTTTCTTTCATCCTAGGATTTGGTTGGGAATAGAAATCAGGCCACGTGGTACAAATGAAACCGTGTAAGACTCTTAGTTCTACTATGTTAGATATTGTATGCACCAAGGGATGAACTCACAACTACTGGTTTCCTTGTGTCTTTGAAAGCAACTGATAAAACACAGGGGAAAAAAAATCCAGTGACAGAAAACTCCCGGAGTTCTACGCAAATGACTGTTTCCAAACTGTTTCCTATCAGGACACCTTTCCTGACACAAGCCTATATTTGCAAAATATTGTGGGGCACACAACTGAGTGGCAAGATCCACCCGGTATAGCTTTTAGACTTTTGGGTCATCTTAGTCTGTATGTAATGTTTTAAGAATTCATTCTACCTTAGCTTAAATGCCTTCAAATCAGCATGACCGCCACCACCATATATGGCCCAAATGGAGGGGATGAAATTTGGCATATATATTCTGTAACCTAAAACTACCAACAACGAAGATATGTATATATACGTGGGTGTACACACACACACACACACACACGCACACACCCTCTTTGTGGAACTAAGGTTTCAGGAAGTTAAGTAACATGCCCAAGGCCACCAAGCTGGTAAGGAAGAGCCAGAATCACACATGAATCTCTCGTAACCACCCCTACAGTCTTTCCACACAGTCTGTTTGCCTGAGCTTCTCACTACCTCTCTCCCATAAAGGTTTTAGTCTTCCCTTCTTTCTCCTTGTGTCTGTCCTTCCAGTTCCTGTCCACCTTCATTTCTAATTCTCTCTCTAGCTACATTGCTAAACTTCCTTCCTTACTACCCTCTAGCTTACTGTTTCTTAATCAGATTCCAAAGTCCAATCCATTAGCTTTGGAACCACCTTTCAGTCAACAGGTAACTCCCAGCCCAGGCTCCAACCCAGACAATACATAGAATAGGAATATCTGGGGGTGGAGTTTGGGCACGTGAATTTTGGTTAAGCTCCCTGAGAGGTTAGTCTATGTATTATGTGTATATCAAAACTGCTTCTCTTCATACACCTATCACCAAGTCCCCTCCATCTTACTTTTCTTCATTTCACTTCTTCCCTCAGAATGGGCTGTGTGCTTATCCTCTTTGTTGTATTTTCCTTCTACAATGTGAACTCTACATAAGCATAGGTTTTTGTCTCTTTTCTTCATTCCTAACTCTCTCCATTAGCATCTACTTCATGATCAATAAATATTTATTGAATAAATGAAGGAAAGGGAATCATTCCATATTTAAACTCCATCCACAGCAGACTCCCACTAACTGGTCCTGTCAGCAATTTAAATGCTCTATCAATCATTTTTCACCACCCTTCCTCTATATGATATTTTCAACTCAAAAGCATATCACATTGTCCCTGACTTTCATCCTTACAAGATGCCCTAAGAAGATATGCATACATACACACAATTCAACAATGCAGGAAAACAAAACTCAAAGTTAAGTGAGCAAACTATTCCCTAAATGAAAGATCTGTGGTGGGGGGCGCCTGGGTGGCGCAGTCGGTTAAGCGTCCGACTTCAGCCAGGTCACGATCTCGCGGTCCGGGAGTTCGAGCCCCGCGTCAGGCTCTGGGCTGATGGCTCAGAGCCTGGAGCCTGTTTCCGATTCTGTGTCTCCCTCTCTCTCTGCCCCTCCCCCGTTCATGCTCTGTCTCTCTCTGTCCCAAAAATAAATAAACGTTGAAAAAAAAAAAAAATTTAAAAAAAAAAAAAAAAGAAAGATCTGTGGTGGAACTCAGCACTTCTCATTCCACATTTCACTTTTTCCTCACAATACCAAGCAGATATGCATCATAACCAACTATTTATTTGAGGTTGAGCAGTGGTTCTCAAAGAATGGTCCCCGGCCATCAGCATCAATTGAGAATTTGTTGCAAATCCTAATATTTAGACATGACCCCAGACATAATAAGTCAGAAACTCTGCAAAGGAGCCCTGTGATTTGTTTTAACAAGTCTTCTAAGTGATTCTGGTGCACATTCAAATTTAGAACCACTGAATTACAACAAACAAAACAAAACAAAACAAAACAAAACAAAACAAAACAAAAAAGACTGTTAAAAGGGAAAAGCTCTTGGGGCACCTGGGTGGCTCAGTTGGTTAAGCATCCAACTCTTGATTTTGGCTCAGGTCATGAACTCACTGGTTCCTGTGACCAAGCCCTACATTCAGCTCTGCACTGACAGTGTGGGCCCTGCTTGAGATTCTCTCTCTTTCTCTCTACCCCTCCCCTGCTCATGTGTCCTCGTTCTCTCTCTGTATTCTCTCTAAAATGTAAACATTTTAAATAAAGAGAAAAGCTGTTTGTAAAGAAGAATGCACTGAGCAATCATCACTAATAAGCAACACAGAGAAAGAACTTTGTAAAATTAGCAGACATCACAACAGAAGGAGATAATGGGTAAAATACTTGGCCTATCTTCTATTTCATAGTAAACGTGCCCCAAAATGCTAGGGAAAATGAATGACATAACACGTAAAGTTACACAAATATTTTAAAAGAGGGTAACCACAAATATACAAAGGATTGTAAGAAACTGCTGTGAAAAATTGTATGCCAACAAATTAGATAACCTAGAAAAAAATGGATAAATTCCTGGAAACATACAATCTTCCAAAAGTGAATAGAAAATTTGAATAGATTATTAGTAATGAGATTGAATCAGAAAAAAAAAAAAAAAAAAACCACAAAAAACAAAACAAAACAAAACAAAAACTGCCAAAAAACAAGTCCAGGACCAGATGGATTCACAGGTGATTTCTACCACACATTAAAAATAAGTTAATTCCTATTCTCCTCAAAATATTCCAAAAAAAAAAAAAAAAAAAAAAAAAAAAAAAAAAAAAAAAGGAAGGAAGGGAGGGGAACTCCCAAATTTATTCTATGAGGCCAGAATTACCCTGATTCCAAAATAAGACACTACAAAAGATGAAGATGAAAACTATGGGCCAATATTCCTGATAAATAAGGATGCAAAAAATCTTCAACAAAATATTAACAAATCACATTCAACAATACATTAAAAGGATTATTCACCAGGATCAGGTGGGATTTATTCTGAGGATGCAAAGATTGTTCAACATCCACAAATTAATCAATGTGATACTCCACATTTAAAAAATTAAAGATAAAAAATCGTATGATCATCCAAATTGTTGCAGAAAAAAAAAGTTGATAAAATTTGACATATATTCATTACAAAAACCTTCAACAAAGCAGTATTAGAGGAAATATACTTTAGCATAATGAAGGACATATCTGACAAACCCACAGCTAATATTATCCCCAGTGGTGAGAAATTTAGAGCTTTTTCCCTAAGGTCAGGAACAAGACAAGGATGTCTACTCTCACCACTTTTTTTCAACATAGTACTGGAAATTCTAGACACAGAAATCAGACAAGAAATAAAAATCAACCATATTGGTAAATAAGTAGTAAAACTGTCACTATATGCAGATGACATGATACCGCAAAAAACCCTCAAGACTCCATGATGAAAACAAAACAAAAATGAAAAACAACATTAGAACTAATAAATGAATTTGGTAAAATTGCAAGTTATAAAATTAATGTACAGACATCTGTTGTATTTATATACATTATAACAAAGTAGCAGAAAAATTAAGAAAACAATTTCATTTACAATTGCACCGAAAATAATAAGACCTAATATTAACCAATTAGGTGAAAGACATATATACTGAAAACTATAAAACACTGATGCAAAAATTGAAATTGATGCAAACAAATGGAAAGACAAACATTATCATGGACTGGAAGAACTATTAAAATGTTCATACTACACAAAGCAACCTCCAGATTCAAGGCAATCACGAACAAAATACCAAAGTCATTTTTCACAGAACTAGAAAAAATAACCCTAAAATTTGTTTGGAATCACAAAAGACCGTGAATAATCAATCTTGAGAAAGAAACACAAAGCTGAAGGTATCATAATTCCAGATTTCAAGATATACTACAAAGCTGTTGTAATCAAAACAATATGGCATAAAATAGACACATAGATCAACTCAACAGAATAGAGAGCCCAGAAATAAACCCATATTTATATGGCCAATTAATCTAAGACAAAGGAGGCAAGAATATACGGTGGGGAAAAGAAAGTCTCTTCAATAAATGAATAAATGGTGCTGAGCAAACTGGACAGCTACATGCAAAAGAATGAAACTGGACCACCTGCTTATAATATACACAAAAATAAACTCAAAATGAATTTAAAGAGCTAAATGTTGAGACCTGAAACCATAAAACTACTAAAAGAAAACATAGGCCGTCATCTCTTTGACATCAGGCTTAGGAACATTTTTCTAGATAAGTCTCCTCAGGCAAAGGAAACAAACACAAAAATAAATTGTTGGGACTACACCAAAACTTAAAAAAAAAAAAAAAAAAAAAAAAAAAAAAAAAACTTCTGGACAGAACATTTGTGAAAAAACAACCCACTGAATGATAGAAGGTATTTGCAAATGATACATCTAATAAGATTTTAATACTCAAAATATATTAAGAACACACAGAACCAAGTAACAACAAAAATTAACTAAAAATCAAGAAGACCTAATGCACATTTTTCCAAAGATGACATATATATGGCCAACAGACACATGAAAAGATGCTCAGCATCACTAATCAACAGGGAAATGCAAGTCAAAACCACAATGAGTTCTCATCTCACACCAGTCGGAATGGCTATTATCAAAAAGACAAGAAATAACAGGTCTTGGCAAGGATGTGGAAAAAAAAGAAGGCCTTGTGTTCTGTTGGTGGAAATACAAACTGGCACAACCATTGTGAAAAACAGTATAGAATTTCCCTGAAAATTCAAAACCAGAAATAACATAATCCAGTAATTCCACTACTGGGTATTTATCCAAAGAAAAACAAAAACATTAATTCAAAAAAAGATATATGCACCTCTATGCTTATTGTAGCATCACTTATAATAGCTAATATATGGAAACAACATAAGTGTCCAAAGGTACATGGATGGATAAAGAAGGTATGGTATGGGATGTATACACACACGTATACACAATCAAATATTACTCAGCCATAAAAAAGAATGAGATCCTGCCATTTGCCACAACATGGATGGGATTAGACAGGAATTAGACAGCATTATGCTACCTGAAATAACTCAGATTGGGACAAATACCACGTTTTCACTTAATATAGGAAACCTAAGAAAACAAATGAACAAAGAAAACGTAGACACAGACCCATGAATACAGTAAACAAACTAGCAGTTGCTAGAGTGGAGGGTGATGGGGGACGGGCAAGATAAGTGAAGGAGAGAGAGGGGTAGGGGCTCCCAGTTATGGAATGATTAAGTCATGGGGATAAAAGGTACAGAATTGGCAATATAGTCAAAGGTACTGCAATAGCATTGGATGGTGCCGACGGTTGCTACACTTGTGATGAACAGAGTGTAATGTATAAACTTGTCAAATTACTATGCTGTACACCTGAAACTAATGTAACATTGTGTGTCAACTACACTTCAATAATAAAAAAGAAGAAAGAGAAGAAGAGGGGAACGAGGCTGATCTAATAATGTTAAACCACAGTAGAGCCCAATTTGAAGCAAAGAAATACAACTTAGTTTTTAAGTTTCTAAATACCATGCATGCATGAAATGTTTATATGGCTCTGTCCTTAGGACCAACACCGATCATCTTCTTTCAAAGGATTACATGATCATGAAGAAATAACTATGGTCCGCTATAACCATTTTGTGTGAATTTGCTTCTAATTAAATGTCCCTATTATATACAATGTTCTCTGGAGAATAACTTTAGAAATGTAGAATCTCTTATTGGACATAGTAGAAAGTGTCCCTTCTTATCCTTCTAGCAACACTAATTTACTCACCTCCAAATAATTTTTGAAGTACAGAAAATCACTAGAAATTTCAGACAATGATATCATGTGCAGAAATGTCCAAAAATTATATATTTTCCATACTTAAGATATTTACCAGTTTAATCTACTTTTATTAAAATAAGTATTTTTAAGTATTCAATTGAGTATCTCAGTGTAGACAGGTACAAGCATACCAGTTTCCCTCTTTGGAAGAGAATGTCCTTTCCCTTTCTACAAGAAAAAAAAAATTAAGAATGAATATAAACTACATTTAGAGAATCAGAGTACAGGATAAAACCACCCCTTTGCCCAAACCAGTAATTATTCAATTAAGTATCTAATAGTACCCAACCAAATTACAGCTAATTGAGTTACTTTTCTTTGCTCATTCTATAAGGCAGTTAAATACATACAGCTGCCTTACATTTTTCCTTGTGCTGGCAATGATAGAAAGTATTATTTAGCCAAGGCAGCCAAAATCACGTGTCTAAATCATTCATGTATTCATTGGCTCATTCCTTTAGTAAAAGTTTGAGGGCCTACCACATTCCAGGACGATGATAACTGTGGGAGATAGGATACTCCACAGGATAAACAGCCCTCCCCCCCCCCCCCCCGCCCTACACAGTACATACACCTCTGGCTCTATTTTCTGGGGCTTCAGAAAGCAAAATTCTACTAAGTGAGTCCAAATGTATTAGATGCCCATGGCTCTTGTCTTTCACTCATTCTGCCGTCCTCTTGTAGGAGAGCCCTCACTTTCCTTAGAGAACCCTACCATGTTTCAGTTTACTTGGTTTGACTGGGGCTGATTCTACCACTGAGTACCAGAACTGGTCACATGACTCAGTCCTACTTTATTCAGCATACTCTATTTTCCTGTGATTGATTCAAGTCAGAGGTAGGACTCAAACCACAATGAGATGCATGTGTGTGGTTTATGTTAGAGCTACAGGAAAACAGATACCTTATCTGCTGAAACTGGTAGTTTTTTGGACAATGTAAGCTCAGAACTCTTGGAGTTACTACAGTGACACAATCTATGGTACACTGAGGAAATCAACACGAGATGGAGAAACAGACTGTGAATTACATTGCTTGATCCATTTCCTGTATCAGGCCATGCCTGAAGCTGGAACTAACCTCTAGTTTACATTAGAAAGCACATATACACACTCCATATTATTCTTCCTGCTTTATTATTATTTTTAAATCTGACACTCTACATATTTTAGATGTTTATTTTCTGTCAAGATCCTTTCACTCCCATAGAATATAAGGTTCTTGAAACCCTTTTTTTCGGGGGGAGGGAGCATCTATTTTGTTCACTATCATGTTTCTGCATCTGGAATAGGGCTTAGCACATGGCAGTCACTCACTATTTTTCAAAAAAATAAATAGGAAACAATAGCAAAGACATAGAAATAGAATCTCAGAGTCCATTGACAGGTGAATGGATAAGGAAAATGTGATACGCGCACATACACACACACACACACACACACACGCACACACACAATATTACACAGCCATAAAAGGATGAAATCTGGCCATTTGTGACAACATACAAGGGACCTAAAAAGTATTATTCTAAGTGAAATAAGTCAGACTAAGAAAGACAAATCCTATACGATTTCACTCATATGTGGAACCTAAATGACAAATGAATCAACAAACCAAAGGCAGAATCAGACCTATAAATATGGAGAATGAACCGAAGATTGTCAAAGGAAAGGGAGATGGGAGAATGGGAAAAATAGGTGAAGGGGAATGAGGGTTACAGGCTTCCAACCATGGAATGAGTAAGTCATAGAAATAAAAGACACAGCATAGGGAGAATAGTCAAAGATATTCTAATAGCATTGTATGGTGACAGATGGTAGCTACATGTGTGGTGAGCATAACATATAGAGAAATGGAATCACTATGTTCTACACCTGAAACTATTGTAACATTGTGTATAAATTATATTCAAGTAAAAGAATTAAAAATAGGAATTACTTTGTTCCTAATCTTCCTTTCCACTGTTACCACTAACCCTTTTCTCACGTACATACACACAGGATACCTACTTAGCGATACTGCTAGAGCATCCTAAATTTTCATTGGCTAATCATTCTTTTCTTGATCTTAATCATTGCAAAAAAAGATGTAACAATTAAGTAGACAGATTATTTTTTTTGTCATGAATCGGGAAAACTAGGCTTATAAATTAATAACCTGTTTCCTAAATGAATATGCTGGGATTAAAGCTCAACATTTGTATTTCTAAATGTAACACTCTGGAAAATACAAACACGTGAACTCCTCTTCCTCTCCCCCACCTTTTATGTTTCCATCAAGATAGTCTCTAGTATTCTGTATGTACTCATACATGTCTACTGTATGTTGACTAGATATAAATTAACAGGTTAAATTTTCATTTTGTATCACTGTTTTTACTAACACCTATATCTTTACTTCTGAGAACTGCCTCCTAATTAAATGACCTTACTCCACAGGTTTGCTCTAATAACTATTTTTGATTCCAATTAATACAATGCAGTGGGAAAACTAGTTCACTGTAAAAATTTCTCCCCATTAAAGGAAAAAAAAAAAAGGGTGAAGCAGATTGGGTCCAAAATGCTACTGGCAGGAATTGTATTCTTAATTCTTTTTTCCCAACACTGAAATGTGCCCCCTCTGTGAATTGCCTGTGCTTGTACTAACTATGTAAATGTATCTATGATTGATTTTTAAAACAGCACACCAGGGTATATTCAGTCCCCGAACAAGAAAAATATCATCCAACTGTAAATATCCAGTGGAGTATTAAAACTGTTTCTTCTTTGCCCTGTGTAACTGCAGAACCCAAAGAGAGAAGGAACATTTCCCCAAATCTGCCTTTCCATTACATTGAATAAACGTCAACTCGAAAACCAGGAAACAAAAATGCCATTATGAGGTCTTCTGAAATATAAAATATTCAAAAGTCTCTCTCTCCAGCTCAGGAAGGATTCCTGAAACTGCCTTTCAGGCTTAAACCTGTAGGTGAATGTTTTAAAAGTTTCCACTCTAATTGCACATTGTTATGTGTGTGTGCCCCTATTCCCAAATCAGACACACTCTATGGGTTCCCAGTGATCATGGCATTGGATGCGTATTAATACAATGCCGTTGAAAAGCCAATCTGTTGGATGAGCTGTTCTCAGCATCACAAGAGGCAAACTGGGGGCACAATGCTGTTGCCAGTTGTGGGCCAAGGTGGATTTTTTTTTCATTCTCATTAAAACACGAACAACTGCTGAAATTGATATATATTGGTCAATGCAACATCTCATCTTACCTGGGAGAAAGAAAAGACTAGATAAAGCCTCAGAGAACACACCAGCAGTACAGCATTTTTTTTTAAAGGAAGAAAATAATCCTTATTTTGTATGCTCCTCAATAGTACTAATTAGTATATAAATTAGGTTCTAACCATTTCACAGAGCAGATTCCTATGTGGATTATTTCCTGGTCTGCCATCATGACTTGGTCATCCTTTTTGCCAAAATGTGCAGCCACACCCTCCCCCTTGGAGTAGCTTCTTCAAGATTCTTATCCAAGGTAACTAATATAGAAGGTGGCCCCTCTTTGCTTTCATCACTTTCTGTCTCTGTATTTTCCACTAATAAGATGACTTTGGATACAGCATAAAATAGTCCTTTCTCATGGAAAAACTTGGCACTTGCATTTTCCATGCACTTTCTATGACCACTGTTCCCAAATCAAAGAAAAACAGATTCTGGTGGATACAAAAAACAAACATCAGTCACCACATCCGTTCCTACTGTCTAGATATATTTTTAAAATAAAACTATAGGTGAATTTGATGTACAAAATTTTTAAGTTGTTTTAATTTTAATGTTTGTTCATTTATTTATTTAGAGTGTGTGAGTGAGGGAGGGGCAGAGAGAGAGAGAGAGAGGGAGGGAGGGAGAGAGGGAGGGAATCTCAATTCTGCGCTGTCAGCAGAGAGCCTGACATGGAGCTCAATCTCAGGAGCTGTCACATCATAACCTGAGCCAAGATCAAGAGCTGGGTGCTTAACCCACTGAGCCACCCAGACACCCCATGATGGGCAAAAACTGTTTTGATTTTGCATCTCATATTACTGAAGCTCTCAAATACATTATTTTACCAGTTTGAAATATTAGTTTATTCTGTAATTTATAGGGGGTTCAGATAGCAACATATAGAAAAAAAATCAAATACATTTTTCATGTTTGTTGGTTTTATGAATTTCTTCTTTTTTGACCTGTCTATTTATATACTTTGCCCATTTCATCATTGGGTTATTTTAGGGAAGTATTTCTTATGATGTCATGTTAACAACTAGAAAAAAGAGTAGAGATCTCATTTGGGAGAAATCTTAAGTAGTATCTATCAGGTGTATACTCTAAGCACTAGATTTGCTAACACCATTATCTAAATTTTAAATGCAAGCTATTAATTAAATATTTAAATTTTGTTAAGAGTCTACAGCTCTGTATTTGATTTCCCACATGTAATTTTTAAAATTTGTATTTGAAAGGCTATAGAATTGGACACTTGGGACAATGTTATAGGTTTCTGGTTATTTACAAGAACTTAGGACCCTTTGTGTTTCCTATCCTGACCATAATGGACTATGATTGATCAGTCAGTGACACTGGTGAAGCCCTTTCTAGCTCCATGCAGAACGACAAGCTAGTAAATATCCTTCTAGTTCAAGTTTCCTTAACCTTGGCATTACTGACATTTTGAACTGGGTAACTCCTTGTTGACGGAGCAATCCTGTGTGTATCATGTTTACCTGGCCTTTTTCCGCTAGATGCCCGTAGCACCTCCTCAGTTGTGATTAATCACCTCCAGACATGGCCCAAATGTCCTCTGAGGGACAAAATTTTCTCCATTTCAACACTAGCGGTCTAGCTTATTCGTATAAATCTTATTCATTCATTGATTCATTCATTTTTTTTATTTTTTGAGAGAGAGTGAGCACTAGCCAGGGAGGGGCAGGGGAAGCAGGAGGGAGAGACTCTCAAGAGGCTGCACGCCCAGCATGGAGCCTGATGTGGAGCTCCCTCTCATGACTACGAGATCATGACCTGAACTGAAATCAAGAGTCAGATACTTAACTGACGATGCCATACAGGCACCCCATACAGAAATCTTTAATAGTTTCCAACCAAAATTGCCTTCAGTTGAAAATGACTGGTTTAATGTATACATGGAATAGAATTTTTTTATAGTCTTCAAAGTGAAAACTCAGTCTCTGCCAAGGCCAGCCATTCTTCTGAATGCAACAGAAACATTGAAGTCAAGCAACATGACCATGGAAGAGAGTGCCAGAGTAGAATGTTGGGTGTATATTGCTCCTAACTTTTGAAAAGTTGACTCTAGTTGACCCTTGAACAACATGGGTTTGAACATGTGTGTGGGTCCACTTATGCATAGACTTTTTTTCAGTAAACATACTGGGACTTTTTTGAGATCTGTGACATTTTGAGAAAACTTACTGATGAACCACACAGTCTAGAAATTTGAAAATGTAAAAAGTAGGTCATGAATCCACGTATGCACATACTAGTCTATTTTATCATTTGGCACCATAACATGTACACAATTCTATTTAAAAATTAAAATTTACCAAAATGTACATACTTAACCAACCATACACATCGCTGTTTGTTTCTGAAAGAAATGTAAGTAACAGTGAAGATGCAGTCTTATGTTGTAAATAACTGCATAAGGTTAACTAGAGTACAAATTGCACCACTGTAATAATTTCATAACCATCTGCTGTTACTCTTGGAGGGAGCTCAACTGTTATAAGTGTCCCCTTAAAATGCCACGTGATGCTAATCATCTTTACCTTTTTCTCTCCAGTTAATTGCCCAATGCAGTAAAAAGTGAAACTTCCCAGTTCTTGCATGGTTTTCATCGTGTTTAGTGTAGTAGCATAAACCTTAGAAAACACTATTGGACATATAAACTGCCAATAGCAAGGCTGGAAATGCTCCAAGCAGCAGAGAGAAGTCATGACATGACACAAGAAAGTTGAATTGCTTGATATGTACTGGTAGATTGAAATCTGCAGCTGTAGTTGTTTGCCATTTCAAGATAAATGGATCCAGCCTAAGGACCATTGTAAAAAAAAAAAAAAAAAAAAAAAAAAAGGAGAGGAAATTTGTGAAGCCATCACTGCTGCCATGCCAGCAGGTACAAAGACCTTATGCTTTTTGCAATATACCTTTTTATCTTGTATTGAAAATGCAGCTTGTTTTGTGAGTGCAGGGTTGCTATAAGAAAGGCATCCCTGTAGATTCAGAGTCAAGAAAAAGCACAGTTATTTTATGATAATTTAAAGCAGAAGGAAAATGAAGGATCTAAAGCTGGAGAATTTAATGCCAGCAAAGGATGGTTTGATAATTTTAGAAAAAAGTTGGGCTTAAAAAATTCTAGACAACAGTAGAAGTAGCTTCTGCCAACCAAGCAGCAGCAGACAAGTTCCCAAATGCCATTAAGAAAATCTTTGAGGGGTGCCTGAGTAGCTCCAGTGGTTGAGCATCCAACTTCAGTTCCTGTCATGATCCCATGGTTCATGGGTTTGAGCCCCACATTGGACTCACTGCTGTTAGTACAGAGCCTGCTTCAGATCTTCTGTCCCTCTCTCTCCCTGCACCTCCCCCTCTGTCCCTCCCCTGCTCATGCTCTCTCTCAAAAATAAATAAATATTACAAAGAAAGAAAGAAAGAAAGAAAGAAAGAAAGAAAGAAAGAAAGAGAAAGAAAAAGAAAGAAAGAAAGAAAGAAAGAAAGAAAGAAAGAAAGAAAGAAAGAAAGAAAATCATTGAAAAGAAAAGGTATCTGCCAGAACAGGTTTTTAATGGAAGCAAAAGTGTCATATTCTGGGGAGGGGGATGCCACAAGGATGTTTATTAGTAAGGAAGGCAAATGAGCACCAAGATTTAGGGCAAGAATAGATAGGCTAGCTTTGCTGTTTTGTGCAAATGCAGTTGAGTTTATGATCAGAACAGCCCTCATCTATCAAGTGCCAACCCCCAAGTCTTGAGAGAAAAGACAAACATCAGCTGCCATCTTTTGGTTGTACACAAAGGTCTGGACAATGGGAATCCTTTTTTCTGCATTAGTTCAATTGATGTTTTGTCCTTGGAGTTAGGAAGTACTTGTCAGTAAGGAAACGCCTTTTAAAGTTCTTTTGGTATCAGCCAATGTACCTGGCTACCCAGAACACCATGAGTTCAACAGTGAAGGTGTGGAAGTGGCCTACTTGCCCCCAAACACAATGTCTTTAATCCAGCCCCTAGACCAGGGGATCTTAAGGACTCTTAAGGTACTCTATGGAGAGGATTGCCAGAAATATGGAAGAGAACCTCAAGAGAAAAGACATCATGTGAGTCTAGAAGGATGACACCAATGAAGATGCCATTGTTGTTACAGAAGCAACAATGAAAGCCATCCAGCCAAGCAATTCCTGCCAGGAAACTGTGTCCAGACATTGTTTAGATGACTTGACAGGATTTACAAGAGTCAATCAAGGAAATCACGAAATCATGAAAAAGTGTGGGTATGGAAAAATGGAAAAATGGAAAAACGGTGGGAGTGAATGGTTTCAAGATATGGCCCTAGGATAAATTCAAGATCTAGCAGATAGTACACCAGAGAATGACTACTTCTGAGCCAGTGCCAGACGAGGAGAACAAAGACTTAGAAGGGCCAGTGTCAGAAAACAGAATGACATTAGACACTCCAACGCAAGGGTTTTGGTTATTCAGGACATCTTTTGACTTGTTTCACAACGTGAACCAATCTAGAGTAAGGGCACTGAAACTAAAGCCACTAATAGAAGAATGATTGGTACAGATAGCAACTTTTTTAGAGAAATGAAAAAGCAGAGAAGTCAGACAGAAATTATACTATATTTCCATAAAGTTACACCTAGCATGCCTGCCCCTCTGCCATCCTTTCCACCCCCTTCACCTCTTCTGCCTCTGCCACCCCTGGAACAAGAAGACACCCCTTTCATCTCTCTCTGCTCACTCAACACAAAGACAATGAGGACGAAGACCTTCATGGTGTTCCACTTCCACTTTATGAATAGGAAATAATCATCACACTGTACAGTTAATGAACTTACATGGTGTAAGTTGTGTGTTCACATGAAAATCTAATAACTGAACGGCAAGAACTGTAGGAGATATTTTGGCATCATCACCACCACCTACATATTCATCACATAGAACATCTTATGCAAGACTAGTATGAACGTAAACAGCCTGTCATATACCACAAGTATAAGGTGAGTGATATTTAACATAAAATTAACAATGTGTTCATTTTATTACTGTTTTATAACGGTGCTTTCAAAGAATTATATTACCATACAGTATGCCTTTTTTTCTTTCATAATTGGAGAAACTGCACATCAGCTTATCATCACAGGTAAGTGGTTTTTTTAAAAAAAAAGTAACAATACTTCCAGGGCTGTATTATGAATATGACTGTAATACTGTATGCCATAAAATTTTTATAACGATTCATTCACTAGTGTATAGACTAGGCTACTGTGAAAGAATCATACAATTATACTAGACTACCATAAAGTTATCATATGGATGCTTCTTCATCATCAATGCATGAATTGTTAGACTTGTAAATAAATATGAGTTTATTTTTCACATTATCTATTCATTTTTGATGTCTCGTGTTAGCAATATGAATAACATCTACGGTGTTTTGTGGCATATAAAATTGATATAGCTAGGTTCGGACAGAGGATTCATCTTATGAACAAGAGACATAAACTTATGGTATCAATAAATATAGTACTATATGTTTTTCCTCCATATATATATATGGGTTTTTTAGCGAGAGAGACAGAGAGAGAGAGAGAGAGAGAGGGGAAGAGATTGGGGGCGAGACGGGGAGAGGGACAGAAGGGAAGACGGAGAGAGAGTGAGGATCCCAAGCAGTCTCCATGCTCAATGCAGAGTCTGATTCAGGCTCCTTCCAACAACCCTGGGGTCATTACCTGAGCCAAAATCAAGTTGGACGCTCAGCCAACTAAGCCACCCAGGCGACCCCTTATGGACTTAAAAAAAAAAATTAATCTTTATTTTGAGAGACAGAGAGAGACTGAGTGCAAGTGGGGGAGGGGCAGAGAGAGAGAGGGAGACACAGAATGCAAAGCAGACCCCAGGCTCTGAGCTGCCAGCACAGAGCCCCATGCAGGGCTCGAACTCATAAGCCATGAGATCATGCATGACATGAGCCGAAGTTGGAAGCTTAACCAGGCGCCCCAGTGAAATTCTTAATTTTCTTTTCTTTAGCTTACTTTATTGTAAGAATAGAGTACCTAACACATATAACATACAAAATTTGTACTAATCAATTGTTTTTGTTTTCAGTAAGGGTTTCTGTTAATAATAGGCTATTAGTAGTTACATTTGGGGGAGTTAAAGGATATATACACATTTTTGACTGCATATGGGTGTCAGCCCCTAACCTCTGTGCTGTTCAAGAATCAACTGTTCATTACATGGTGTGCTGTGTGGCTCTACTTCCATGAAAAACGTAAATAAAAAAAAGCAACCCACCATCTCCACGAGGATAGATTTGTCAAGTATTTGTGAAACTGCCGCAAAATGACTGTATCAAGAATCACCTCATAAAATGATAGTGATGTGAGTTCCACGTCCCAGAAGGCCCCCTCTTACATATTTCTCACTTCCAACCCATCACCGAGTCTTCCTGATTTTGCCAGAAGAAAACACATTTTGAGTTGTTTCTGTTTGCATGTCTGTCACTGCCCTCCTAGATCAGGCTCTCGCCATCTCTGTGATAGTGAAAGTCTCCCAAGTGGTTTTCTTGCATCCACCCGGTCCTGCTGCAGCGGACACAGGCAAGAGCAGCCAGAAGAACCCCCGGGAAACATTCTGTCATGTTCGCCCTGCATCTAAAACTCTTCAGTAATAGCCCAGGGCTTTAGCACCAAGGCTCTCACCACAACTCACCCAAGCACGTTACTTCTTGTCACCTCTTCCCTTGCTCCCTATACTTCAGTCACCATGACCTTCTTTCGGCCTCTCCTCCACCTTAATTCCCTGGACATACTCCCTCCCCTCTGCCAGAATGCCCTTGCTCCCCTCTTCACATGACTGGCTCCTTCTCGCCTTCAGCATCACCTTCCCTGATGTTCCAATTGGATGCTTCCACCCCGCCCCCTGCTTCTCTCTCTCTCTCTCTCTACCCCCCTCTTCTTTTCCTCAATAACACACATCTCAGTCCAATGCTTCATTTACCATGTATATAATTGTATGCTTAAGATTTCCAGATCTGGGTACAGTTCCATGTGTCAGGGACAACGCGTGCCTTATTTGTGGGGACAACACAGCGCCTCACCCACAGCACAAGATACAAGTGACTGGAGATATGAATGATCCACTAATTCTTAATCACCCTTATATCTCTTCAGCATAATAGCAAATGCCAGCTTGCCCACAAAGGTGAGCATCCCTCACAGAGATTAAAACAACCCAATTATCCCAGAGAAAAGAAAAAACCCAGCCTGCTACTTCTCAAAGCAGAGGCAGGGAAATAAATGAGCTTGATTGCAAAACCACTCAGGGTCTCCTCACCTCTTCAAAGGGTAAAACTGATCTATCATTTGTCACCCTCCTTCTACTCACCGAAGTTTTATTAGGCTGTGGTCAATACTCTGCAGCGAATCCTGCAAAGGCTAATAGGCCAGCTCAGAGAGCCCACAACCCGCTTTGCATTTTCACGTCCTTCATTACAACAAGTGGGCTATTTTTATACCTGTTAGCTGCTAACAATCGGCAAAACCTCAGGCTCAGAATAAAATATGACAAGGGCCAAGAGAGGTAACAATAACACTGCTTGTACTGCAGCCAGTTTGCCATTAATAATAACAGGGAGAGAAAGTGAGGAAGAGACAGGGGAGGAAAGAAGCCTCTTTGGAACCCAGCAGAGACAATGTCCTGGGGTGGATGTCATATGCCCAGGGCTGTGACCCATCTCACTCTCCGTTTCCTTGCCCTCTGAACCGAAATCCTTTAAGATATTAAATCTTAGAAAAATGTCATAGCGTGACAGGACCTTACATTGGATAAGGCCAAACGACCGTGAGGTGTTAATTTCTTATAAACAGCATAACCCACCATTTTGTAACTTTTCAAAGTTCTTTCACAACCATGTATTTGTACATGGAAGGAAAGGGGTATCCACAAGGATAATCAATGCTTCGTGCATTATTAACAAAAATCTGAAAACACCTGTTTATTGCTAGAGGAATGTCACGTAAATTTTGGCACATCCATGCCTTAGAATGTTATTATATCACTACTGTTGATGCGCAAAATTGTGAGCTGACATTGCATACATTTTATCATACATATCTATTGCCCATTTAGAAGTGGACTCATTTCTCGTTCCCATTACTAAAGTGTAAGCCCAGTGGGGCAAGAGCCCTCATTCCTTGAACAGTATGAGGTTCACTAAAAATGTTTGCAGAAACTATGATGAGTTAATATATACTCATTAAAAGAGGACAGTGAGTTCCTATAAACTTTTACAGAGGGTTTAAAACTGCTCTTAGTTGTTTTAAAAAATACTGGGGAAATGTGGTACACATGACAATCTGGGAAAGGTACCTGAGCAGCATTCAAAGGCATACCAGGAAGAGGGAGAAACTGATACAGGGTGCCAAGCTACCACATCCTTTTCAAGGTGAACATATTTACCCTGATGAGAAATTAAAAACTTTGGTTGCAGGTTTGAAATCAAAGACTTTTATAAAAACGAACAAATATCGCCAGTCTTCTTTTGTCATTTTGACCTGCCTGTAAGTGACCTGTTTGGTATCTAATAACCATGGCATGAAAGCGCCTTTTAGAAAAAGATTCCAAAAGGTGTTAAGCCTCCCTAGAAACCAGAAAGATTCTGTGTCAACTGCCACGCGCCTAGGGGTCTGTGTCCGGTACTGAGCCAGCTGGGACATAGAAGATGATGGAATGAAATGGTTCTGAGATAGGTTTGACATTCTGGTGGGGCTGGGTGGTAACCACTTCCTAGCTACAGGACCTCAGGCAAGTCACATCCTTCTGAGGCTCAGTGTCGCCACCTTAAAGAACGGGAATAGCACCTCCAACGGACACATGATTATTTTAAGAATTACAACGTACATAAGGAATTTAGGACAGCACCTGGCGCACCAAGCGTTGAATAAATCATAGTTATGCAGTTTTATTGGAGGTTCGGACAAGGAGTTTTACTTTCGGAGAGCCCACTGAGTGCTGCTACATTTTCGAGCCACTGACTGAACCAATATGGCACCTCAACAGTGACATCTATTCACAAAGAAGGGGCAACATGAGAGGAGTTATTCAAACTTATTTTCATTCCTTAAAAGTAATTCAAACTCATTTTCATTCCTTAAAAGTAATTCCAAGCATGCCAGTTAGGACAGAATGTTTGGTCACTCCCCATCCTTACTGCCTTTCCATCCCGGAACTTGGTGCATACATACTGAAGCTAGCACAACAAGGTGGAGTCTTTGGTAATGCTACCCAATAAAGAAGGGGAGACACTCTAGGCACCTGGGTGGCTCAGTCGGTTGAGCATCTGACTTTGGCTCAGATCATGATCTCGCAGTTTGTGGGTTCAAGCCCCACGTTGGGCTCTGTGCTGACAGCTCGGAGCCTGGATCCTGCTTCAGATTCTGTGTCTCTCCTGTCTCTGCTCCTCCCCTGCTCATGCTCACTCTCTCTCTCTCAAAAATAAATAAACATTTAAAAACTTAAATAAGAATGAAAATAAAAAGAAGAGGAGACACTCTTGAAAGCATCATGATATGGGGCGCCTGGGTGGTGCAGTCGGTTGAGCGTCTGACTTCAGCCAGGTCACGATCTCGCGGTCCGTGAGTTCGAGCCCCGCGTCGGGCTCTGGGCTGATGGCTCGGAGCCTGGAGCCTGTTTCTGATTCTGTGTCTCCCTCTCTCTCTGCCCCTCCCCCGTTCATGCTCTGTCTCTCTCTGTCCCAAAAATAAATAAACGTTGAAAAAAAAAATTTAAAAAAAAGAAAGCATCATGATGTGTAAGAGACACGTCAGCACCAGGAGACACAGGCACTGGGAAGACCTCATCTCATTCACCTTGGTCCCCTCCTCACTTGCTTTAGGTGTGCCACTTCCGGTGTCTGAAGCATGTATCTCCAACATACGGGTATTTATTTATAAATTATACACATGTACCCTGTCCTCATACAGTATGTACACTATCAATTTGAAAAAGAGACATGTAAAGGGACGAGAAAAGTCACGTTGTTTTAGACCATCCTCTGTGCATTCTTGGCACCCTCAGGATGGAAAGCTTCCCTCCTTCCCCATCCTTGCCAAAGGAGGGGGTCAGAGCTGGGGGAGCAAAGGGTTAAGACAAGGTGTCAACTCTGCCTTCACATACGTTTTACTTGGCTTGAGTTATTTTTTGCTTTAGTTGTCAGCATTTTACAATCAGGACGTTTCTTTTACCTAAAGAAATAGCAAGTCCAAAACACTGGGCTCCTGAGTTCGCTGACACTTTTGTTGGACCTGAGTAGCACTCACACAACATCCTTTAATATAGTTCTTGCCAAACTGATTTCTCCCATTTGCAAAATTTGCTCTAATTCTATAGGTATTTGAGCTTGCAGTGCTATATAGACTGTGGGGCCTCGGGGCCACAGGAAAAGAAGAGGAACATGTCTACCATGGGGGAAACTTCTTGACTGGCCAAGTCTCCATGTCTGTCGAAGGAAGAGCATGGTGGAACCGAGTAGTGCAGAAACCAGGCTGGGTTTTTAGCCGCTGTGATCTGTGCTCATTTTGCTCTGGCAATGGAATCCAGAAGAGAGGACTATCTAAAAATCCATTTCCTGTTGTTAAATGTTTGTTTATTTATTCTGAGAGAGGCAGATCAAGAGTGGGCACCCACGAGCAGGGGAGGGGCACAGAGAAAGGGAGAGAGAGAATCCCAAGCAGGCTTCCCACTGTCAGCGAACCTGAGGCAGGGGCTCGATCTCATAAATGGACCATGAGATCATGACCTGAACTAAAATCAAGAATCAGACGCTTCAACAACTGATCCGCCCATGTGGCCCTGAATATTCTTCTTGATCTATGTGTTTCGCTTGTCCAACTAAGAGCAGGACCGGTTTGTACTGACAGCATCAGCCAGGGCTCTGTAGTCCCAGCAGAGTCTGAGGCAAAGGAAAATGGTGCATTCCTATAAGCACTTACCAATATAACCTCTTGTATTTTGAACCAAGTGTAAAAAGTTACTGAAACTCTGCTAATAAAGAACATGACTGCATTAAAGAGTCCCATGTGGCTTCCTCTGTTCACAACCATTTGAGAGAAAGAGAAAACGTTTGGGGGATATTAACAATTCTTAAAAATATGGCATTAAAATAGGATTTATCTGAACTTTAGGCATCCCCTGAAACTCTGTGTCTGAAACAAGAGCCTGATCCCCTCCCCATGGTCCTAGCCTGGTCCAGGTAATAGGTCTCTCTCTTCTGCTAGGGACCCACTGTAGAAGTTAGGTTTTTAACTCACTCAGAGCAGGCCCCCAGCAGCATCCCCACACCCAGGCCAGTGTCACACCCTGGGGATGCCAAGGGGGCTCCAACATGACCTGATTGACCCACGTTGTACATAGCCTTGAAATTATGTTCAATCCTCACTGAGGACAGAACTGGGTCTCCTATTTCCCTACAATCCCAAGGAGAACATGACAACCTTACAAATGCAGCAGCAGCAGCACCCGGGCTGCTAATTTTAGCTACAGGGACTTTTTAAAAAATGTTTGTATCAATTTTTCTCACTCCGCTGGGATCCTATGATAACCCCCAAGTGACTCACCTCCACTGGCCAGCACTGAGTCCTTTCCCACTTTAAAAAATTCCAAAGCCAAAATTCAAAGTGTCTTGCATGGCAAATAACCAAGACAACTCTTCTCCCAGTTGTAGAAAGGGTGCTAAAAATTCTTTTCTTCTAGACGATTAGACCCTTTGAAAGGTCAGAGGAGAAATAAATTTAGCTCAGGCAATAAAATGGAAAGATCCCATCACAGAGTTACACAAGCACCCGATTAATAAGTTATGTTGGAGAAGACTGCCCTAATGATCCAAAATGCGAGAAGTCACAGGCATCTGAGAGCTGACAATGTGCTGGGAGGGGGATTCCCATGTTGTCAAAAGCTCTCTCTCACACTAATCTTGGCAGTGCTCCCTACTGACTTGCAAGAAAAATGAGTTCAAATCAGCCTGCTGGTGTTTTTGTTCTTTCTTCTATATGTGAGGAAAGACATACTATAAATATATATAACAAGCACAGCAAT
This sequence comes from Leopardus geoffroyi, assembly GCF_018350155.1. Lineage (NCBI taxonomy): Eukaryota > Metazoa > Chordata > Mammalia > Carnivora > Felidae > Leopardus > Leopardus geoffroyi. Next base: position 191,260,985 of record NC_059326.1, read on the forward strand.
TATTTTGCATTTGCTTCTTGCAAGTTAAGGGAATGCTAAGGAAAGAAGGGGACCCTAGGACTTGCCAACCTGAACAAAGACATGTGGGTAAAAAGAAGTAAATGATCCTACGTCCTGCTGTCCTCCTTAGCTTTCCCTCACTCTGACATCCTCCTCACTGACCCCACTTTTCTGATTCTTCTAAGCAGAGAAGCTAGAAGAGCTCATTCTAAGAAAGGTCTAAGGAAAGAAAAAGTCAAATTCCTCTAGGGCTATCTTTCACCCTCTAAAACGGGGTCAGAAAACATTTTTCTTTAAAGGGCCCCAAACTGAGCATTTCTGGCTTTGTAGGCCATATCATCTCTTTGTAACTATTAACATCACCATTATAGCGTTCTAAAGTGGCAAGAGACAATAAGTACATGGATGTGGCTGTATTCAAAGCAAAAACAGCTTTATTACAAAAATAGGCCCTGGGTCATAGTTTGCCTTCCCCTGATCTAAAAGGCAACTGGCATCAAATCTCTCCTGAGTCTTGAACATTAAAAACAAGCAAGCAAACAAACACCTTACTGCCAAGAAACAGAAACAGACTGTCTTTAGCAGAAAGCAAAAAACAACTCAGTTCTTCGCAAGAATCCAAGGCATTCCTGAGCTTTGGAACCAAGCACCTGTGTTCTTGTGGATGTCACTACAGTAGGGAACTAAAGTCAAGTGGGATTTTGCTTTTGCTGCAAAAAATCAAACAAAGCTTTAAATTGAATCTCATCCTTTCTCTTTTAGACATGTGTTGCCGTAAGTCACGTTCTGTGATGGCGTTCTGCCTGGGCAGAAGTTAGCTGGAAAATATTGCAACTCATGGGCTTACCCACTGCACCTGTTGCAAAATTTCCCTGGGGGCCTGCTGCAAAAAGCATGCTAACTTTAGACTATGAGCAAGGGAGGAGGAGGAATCCACCACGTTCTCTGGGACATGCCTGTTGGATCATGGTCTATTTACCAAAATAGCTTCCAAGGACTGTTCTCCTTGGCAAACATGAAGTCACACACATACATACATACATGTCTTTTATTCTTAAGCTAAAAGACACTGCAACATATTACTTTTTAATATTTTGGAAACAGACTAATTCAAGTATGTGATAAAAGCTACATACTTTGCCAGTGGGGGGAAAATATATATATATACATACATACATGTATGTATGTATGTATATAATTTTAACACCCTTTCCTCCCTGCCCAGGCCTCCCCCCAGATCCCAGGATAAGAAAGCCCTACTTCAGAGAGATTAAGATTTTGCCTGGAATCTAGTAAGACCAAAACAAATGTTGGGGAAAAAGTGGACTCCCTAGACAAGATCCAACACTCACCCAGGCAGGATGGTAGCATGGAAATCCTTTTCCCAACAAAAAAGATTCACGGAATCTCAGTCCTAAGTGCCAAGAGCTTTCTAGGGCAAGTCAGTTCTGATACAACATCTCTATCCTTGATGTTCTCTAAGAACATGCTGGCACTGGAAATATTTTTCTCAAAAAGCTATTATCCATGGACTCTTCACAGGGATGACAATTAGAGCAGGTGTTTACATCTGTGGAGTAATTTGAGAGGAGTTGAGAGGGGTCCATTTCCTTCCAAAAATTACCTCCATTAGAAATCCCTTATTTTAACTTAAGCTACTTTATCAATGCCAGTGATGGAGACAACATGTTTAAATCTAATGTTATTCAAATGTTGCCTGTATTAGGTTGATATTAAAAAGGAAGAGCAGAGTGCCTGAGTGGCTCAGTCAGTTAAGCTGTGGACTCTTGATTTTGGCTCAGGTCATGATCTCAGGGTTCAGGGGATCCAGCCCCATGTGGGGCACTGCGCTGACAGCATAAAGCCTGCTTCTGATTCTCTGCCTCTCTTCCTGTCCCTCCCCTTCTTGCACTTACTCTCTTTCAAAATAAATACATAAACTTACCAAAAAAAGGAGGAGGAAGAGGAGGAGGAGGAGGAGGAGGAAGAGAAGACAGCGCCGCCACCAGTGTTTTCTGTTGGTGTTTTTGGGTTTTGTTTTGATAAAGGCAGTATGAAGAAAAGAGCATCGTGTCTCCCACCATCTAGGCAACTGTGGACCAAAACTAACAACAGCTAACATTTCTTGAGTACCAGATGCTTTATAAAGTGCTCTCGCTGCTCAGTGTGACTTGGTTCTTCCCACAGTCCTACCCTAGGAGGTACTGTCACTATCTCTATTGCACAGATGAGGACACTGAGGCTTCAAGACCGGAAGTGACAATCTTTGCATTGCACAGCTAATAAGTGGAGCATTGAAAATTCAACCTAGGTCCTCTGGCTCCAGGCTTTCAAGTCTTACCTTTACCAAACACACCGTGTGCTTGAGAAGTCTTCATCCTATTGTGGCCTCAACAAATAACTAAGTGACCATGGAAAGTTACTCAATTTGGGGGGATTCAACTCTGAAAGCTGGCACTCAGCAACTATTCAAAAATTGTTTTGGAAATGCAAATAATATTGGATAACCAAACAGTCTTTAAAAAGGAACAAATTTAGAGGACTTAGGCTCTCTGATTTCGAAACTTGTTAAAAGGCTACAATACACAAGACCATGTGTATTAATATAAAATAGACGCATACAAAAATAAAGAACAGGTGTAAGCAATTCAAGTTACCATCAATTCAATTAGAAAAGTTATGTATCTATTGCTAGAAAAAAATTGGACAGGTATACGAAAAAAAAATGCTTGTCTCTTTTCTTACTCCATACATAAAAAGTTAATTCAATATGGATCACCAATCTAAATAGAAACCTGAGAACCTTAAAGCTTTTAGAGAAAATAAATAATACATTTGTGATGTCTGAGTAGACAGACAGAAACCATAAAATAAATATATATATATATGACTTAATCAAAATGTAAAATATTGCTCCTCAAAAGGTATCATTAAGGAAATGAGTAGGTAAGGTATAGAATAGGAAAGAAGACATATACAGCTTGTCTAAAGAAAAATTTATATCCAGAATAGACACAAAACTCTACAAAACAATAAATTAGTGACAAATCCAATAAAACAATAGGCACAAACTTGAAAACACAAATTATAAAGGTTATAGGAATGGCTATTAGGGATGAAAAGATGCTCAACATCATTAGCAATCAGAGAAAACCGAAATGAAACCAAAATAAAATAAGACTTTACACCACCAGAATGTTTTTAGTGTTTAAAGAAAAATAGCAAATGTTGGAGAACATATAGAAAGAAACATAAACTGCTGATAAGAATATAAAATGGTACAATCACAAGTAAGACTAGTTTGGCAGGTTCTTATAAAAAGTTGTTCCTTGAAATTTTTAGTCAGGACCCCTTTACTCTTTTAATTATGAAGAAGCCCAGAGCCTTTGTTTATACAGTAATTATAAATCAATAGCTACCATATTAGAAATTATAACATAAAAATTTTAAGTATTTCCTTATCAGTGCACTTGAAATGACAACATATTTAATATTTTAATGAGAACTATGCAGTATACGTCAAAACAAAAAGAATTAATAAAAGTTCCACGTGATTATAAATCTCTTAAAAATCTGGCTTAAGAGTAGACAGCTGTATTCTTTGAACTTTCTCTGCATTTTCTTGATGTTATTTTAGGTTGAAGTATGTGAAGGAAATCTTGCCTTACAATAGAAAAGTCATTGGAAAAGAAAGGACCATTTTAATGGCCTTTTTGAGATAATTGTGGGTATTTATTGTTGTCACTAAACCAACATCCAGGGGCAGATTTTTGAAAGTGGAATCAAACCACGTCAGTAAACTTTTGTGGTCAGTTACTTTAAAAGCCATTGGTCTATCTTGTTATATAGATTGATCTCTATCTCATGCATGATGTTGTAGCATTAGGCAGTGACCATTTGGAAAACATTAGTCCTCTGAATGATGTGGATCTTCCAAATTACACAATCTTTTGATATCACATTTGTTAAACTACCACCAATCTCATCAGAAAAGAGCATAATCCTGAAAAGTTATTAAGCTCATGGCTAAAACATGTTTTCTGAAATTCTAATTTTTGTTTGGAAGCTCCAATTTTTCACTAACAACAAACGCAGCCAGTTATTTTCCGTAAAGTGATAGACTTACTTTGTTCGTTTACAAGAAAATATCTGGGGTGCCTGGGTGGCTCATGGTTGAGCATCTGACTCTTGACTTCGGCTCAGGTCATGATCTCACGGTTCAAGTTTGAGCCATGTGCCAGGCTTTGGTCTGAGCATGGAGCCTCCTTGGGATTCTCTCTCCGTCTGTTTCTACCTCTACCCCACTCATTCTCTCTCTCTGAAAATAAGCTTAATATAAGATTTTTAGAAAGAAAATATTGGGGGTGCCTGGGTGGCTCAGTCAGTGAAGCATCAGACTCTTGGTTTCAGCTCAAGTCATGATCTCACCCTCAGTTTGAGGGTTTGGGCCCCGCATCAGGCTCTGAGGTGACAGCACGGAGCCTGCTTGTGATTATGTCTCTCTCCCTCTCTCTCTGCCCCTCCCCTAATCTCTCTCTCAAGGTAAATAAACTTAAAAAATAAGTTAAAAAAAAAGAATTAAATAAGCAAATAAATAAATTTAAAAGAAAATATCTGCCATCTATCCAAGTCTGAATAATCAGTCTGTGTGTAAATAACAAATGATGCTCCAGGAAAAAATTAGCTAGTTCAGCTTGTAACTCAAACAATTGCACAACTATGTTTCCTTGACCCCAACTGCATACCTTGGTATGCAGAAGTGCCTTTTGTGTAATACCATTCCATCGTACAAATCATTGAAAATATGAGTAAAGTAGAGATTTAATAAAATTAATAATTTTTTACTGATTCATCGACATTCTTTTTTAAAGATTTTGTTTAGCATTTATTCATTTTTGAAAGGCAGAGGGAGACAGAGCGCAAATGGGGGAGGGGCAGAGAGAGAGAGGGAGACACAGAATCCGAAGCAGGCTCCAGGTTCCCGAGGGGTCAGCACAGAGCCTGATGCGGGACTCAAACTCACGGACCATGAGATCATGACCTGAGCTGAAGTCGGCCGCTTACCCAACTGAGCCACCCAGGCACCCCAAGAACATTCTTAACTGAAACTGCTATACTAAAAAGAGTGTTTGGTGTAGAATAAGGCAGGATTACCATGAGTGCTTAAGGCTCCATTCATTTTTTCCCCAACATTGCTTTTTGTATCAGTAGTGTAAAAGGTAAACATCATGTTAGAATTATCACAAAAAACCTACAATAGTCTGATGCTCCTCAGGGGTCCATGGACCATAGCCTGAGAACCAGTGTTAAAAATTTAAGGATCAACCTACCCTCTGACCCAGCAGTTTTACTCCTAGATCCTTACACGAAGGAAATGAAAATGTACATCTACCAAAATACTAGATAACAAGTTTATAGCAAACTCATTCAAAATTGCCCAGAACTGGAAACAAAACTAATATCCATCAAAAGGAGAGAAGACAAACAATGTGTCATGTATCTATAGAATGGAACTGTAGCGGATAATAAAGAAAAAGAAGAATGATAGCTGCGACAACTGGGTGTTTTTGTCCAAAACATTCTGTCTAGTGAGGGAAGCAAGACATAAATGAGTATATACTGTGTGGGTGTTCCTGAGGAGGTAGGACTAGAAAGGGACTGAAGGAACATTTCTGGAGGAAAAAATGTTCTATAGCTTTGTTTAGGTATATTTAATTTCCAAAACTCACTGAATGGAATGTTTAAGATTTGTACATTTTATTGCATGTTGATTATATCTCCATGAAACTTCCGCAAAAAATTACATACTAGAAGTCTCAATTATTGAATTGGGTGTCTGACCTACAATTTTAGTAAAAATAAGAATATAAAACAGGAAGAAAGAAGTAGTAAATACTAGATATTAATAAAACAGAATGCAGAAGATCAATAAAGCCAAAAGTTGATGCTTGGAAAAAACAAAATAAACCTCTGGCAAGATAGATCAGGAAAGAGAAAAAGAAACTATTACGAATGAAAACAGGATAGAGTGACAAAAACAAAACAAAACAAAACAAAACAAAAAATGAGAGTAGTGAAGGCAGAAAGAGAGAGAGAGAAACACTACCTGTAACTATGTCAATAATTTTGAAAACCTAAATGGAATATCTAGAAAAATAATTCACTGAAACTTATTTAGGAACCCACCTCCACTCCTTGAAAACAAAATCAGATGGTGATTTTACAGATGAGTACTACCAAAATCTCAAAGAACAGATCCAAATTTCACACATACGTTTTCAATTAACAGAAAAGGAGGTACAATTCAATAGGAGACTGACACCAAATTTATCAAAGTATCACAAGAAAGAAAAATTAGATGTTCCTTCTAAAAGATTACTAAAATAAACCCATCAGTGTAATATAATAACCACACGAGAATTGGGTTGCTCCCAATTGTGCAAGAGTGGCTTATTGCTAGAAAATTCACAAATGCTTTTCACAATATCAGATTTAAAGAGAAGAAAAATCACATGATTATTTCAGCTGGTACCAAAAAAATGACAGAATTTAACATGCATTTAGGGGGAGAAAAACAAAACAAAAACCCTACCATTTGTTGTTTCTAATTAGAAACAAAAAGTTTCGTAACCTGATAAACAGTATCTTTTGAAAACAATAACCAGAGCAAACATTGTCATAAATGGTTCAGTCTTAGAAACACTCTTTAAAAAAATTTTTGTTAACGTTTATTTATTATTGAGAGACAGAGCATGAGCATGGGAGGGGCCGAGAGACAGGGAGACAAAGAATCTGAAGCAGGCTCCAGGCTCTGTGCTGTCAGCACAGAGCCCCACGTAGGGCTCGAACTCACAAACCGAGAGATCATGACCTGAACCGAAGTCGGACGCTTAACTGACTGAGCCACCCAAGCGCCCCTGAAACATTCTCTTTAAAATTCGGAATGAGGCACATGCCAACCATCAGTGTACTACTCGATAGTGATGTTGGATTCCCAGCCTTTATAATAGAACTAGAGATTTTAAAGAAAAGTGAAAAGAAGGAAATAAAACTGACAGGACTTGCAGATAATAGGATAGTTTACAAAGACCTCTACTTCCTCAAATATATACAGAGACAATTCATTGAAAACAATACAAGAGTTTAGTAAGGTGACTTTTATTATTTTACTTGCTGACTGGGACTCCTGGATCTTGCTCTATGCAATTTAACCACTGGAAGAAAGCGTAGATTCTTTTGGAGTTAGGGAAAACATTGGTAAGGTTTTCCTTGAGTAAGTTGTCTGAGTAGAAATAGTATTTACTGCAGAATTGTATTCAGAATACCATACTGAACCTGACTTTCAGCTAGAGGACAGTTCAGTTATACCACCTCCCCTTGTTTAACTGAGGTTAACTGACTAATTGTGATTTCTGTGACCTGAGGGACGTAAATAATACAACACAGGGCAGGTATGTTTTAGATGAATTAATTTACTAGGCATTAGATAAGTATTCAAACTAAATATTCTGGATGATGGGAAGAACCATCGCAACAGGAGACAATGGAGTCAAGTACAAGAGAGTGAAAATACGGTCATAATACATTTCTCATCTTTGTGGCTTTTTTCCTCGTTTTGAATTTTCACCCCAATTCAAGGATACTCGTGACTGGGGACTGATTTTGGCACACGATGTCTTTCTTGAGCATGTAAAGCTGGTATTGATAATGCTAGTTTACTTCTCCTGTTACTTGAATGGAGGGGAAGTTACTGCAGGAGGTGTGGGGAGGTCCCACATCTTGGGAGACAGTCAGCAAAGGGATAGACAAGTACGGGCCATGTGCTCAGAGAAAAGACAAGACAAGGAGTCAGGCTTAGAAAGGCACAGAATCCAAGTCACCTGGCTTCTGCACTCGTTCCTGTTCCAATTCTACTCTCTGACATCAGTTTTATGAGATGACAAAGTTAGTTCTGTGGGTTTCTGCTACTTTCAAGAATGAAGCATTGACAAAGGTATGTGGAAAAACAGGGTTTTAATGCATTAGAAGGCTATTCTACTTGAAAAGACTAGGTATTAGTGATTTTTTCAGATACTTCTCATCTTAGCACCTTCTAAAAGAACAATTTGTGCCTGTTTCTAACTAGGGGCATAGACTCCAGGGGCATGTAAGTAGCATACTAGCCACTATCCAAAGCCACAGGATAAACATGTTGCATCTTCCCACAGTGTCCAATTTACTACATATTATGTAATTTAAGATCTTTTTTTTATTATTAAACTAAGACTTTGTATGAATATTTAAGATAAAATACCAGACTTCAAAGACATTTCTGCTTGTTGGCAGACTGCTTGAGGCCAAGTTTGAGCCTCATGGGGTCGCCCATTGCTTTCCTCTGCCATTAGGGGTTCTTTAGAAGAAACGTTTGAATACTCAAGCATTATATTACCAATAACTAGAACAGTCCAAAAAGTAATTCCATTTGCCAACATGCATAATTTAGTCTCAGATTCTCTTCACAATTAAGCTTCTCACAATTCCCTTCTCAAGACAATTATTATACAACCACAATGTTTCAAGATCTGCTTTGGGCATTGCTAAGAGAAATAGAAAAAAATGTCTAACATTGCTGCCCAGAATACACAAATACAACTTATACAGGGAAGGGGAAGGGGAAGGGGAAGGGGAAGGGGAAGGGGAAGGGGAAGGGGAAGGGGAAGGGGAAGGGAAAGGGAAAGGGAAAGGGAAAGGGAAAGGGGATGGGGAAGGGGATGGGGAAGGGGAAGGGGATGGGGATGAGGAAGGGGATGGGGAAGGGGAAGGGGAAGGGGAAGGGAAAGGGAAAGAAAAAGGGAAAGGGAAGGGGAAGAGGATGGGGATGGGGATGGGGATGGGGATGGAGAAGGGGAAAGGGAAGGGGAAGGGGATGGGGAAGGGGATGGAGAAGGGGAAGGGAAAGAGGAAGGGAAGGGGAAGGGGAAGGAAGATATGATATATTTTGCTTTTTTTTTTTTTCTCAACGTTTTTATTTATTTTTGGGACAGAGAGAGACAGAGCATGAACGGGGGAGGGGCAGAGAGAGAGGGAGACACAGAATCGGAAACAGGCTCCAGGCTCTGAGCCATCAGCCCAGAGCCTGACGCGGGGCCCGAACCCACGGACCGCGAGATCGTGACCTGGCTGAAGTCGGACGCTTAACCGACTGCGCCACCCAGGCGCCCCTATATTTTGCTTTTTTAAGACATTAAGAGATCCTTTAATGATTTGCTTTCCTAATTTATACAGAAAGTTTATTAATGTAAAATGTGTTTATATTTTAATAACATTTTAACCTAAGTTTTCGACAGTAAGAGTAATTTGGTAAACCATAAAATTAAGCTAAATTCAATAAACTGAAGCAAAAGAAATCATTAAACTCTCTCCAGAGCAATGCCTGTTTCCAAGCTTTTGGTTAAGTGTCTATAAAAAAGAGCCACAAGATATTTAGTTGTCTCTTTATTACCATTACTTCCCCATTGGCTTACTTGGTAATTTCAGATATACTTTATTTTCAGTCTGGATTCATTTTCTGTTGGAATTGACTCAAAGGGGAAAAAAAAAGCACATTTTAATTTTCCCTGATCACTAGCTCCCAACTTCCAGTTTTGTGTCAGACAGTTAATAATCTGTAAACAAACCCTAAAACACACTTGAGTCTTCCTGAAAGAGATTTCTAGATTTTGTTATACAATCTTGCAGTTGGTGAATTTTATAGGCAAAATGACACTGGTTACAACTCTTTTTCTTTTTTATTTATCTTATTTATCTTTTTTTTTTTTTTTTTTTCCCCAGCAAGTGGAACTGGAGCAGTGAGAACCTTGTTTCAGGGTCCCATAGCTCATTAGTAGTAGGGCAGGATCTGGACACGAATTGCCAGCCCAGGACATTCTGCTTCCTTGCCTCTGCAAATTATTTGGGGTTTTATGTATTGGATTTTGACATCGTTAATTTTATCTGCGGTCCTTATGATGTTCACACACTTTCTGTATCGATCATAAAAAGGACTACCACGTCTCCTTTGTATATACATCAAATGTCATTGTATAAAGGTCTCTTACTGTCTTTGGGAAATACCAGTGGTGACAAGGGTAGTCTTCAATGTTTCTTTATAAATTATATCTGACTTCAGAATAAATTCCAAAAAAGAGGAAATTCAAATTGATACTGTTGATTTTCATGGCCATGTAAGAAATTCCAATGGGAGAATGAATCAAAATTTCAATGCTCATTACAGTTATAAAATTCCACAAGAGCCTAGAGAGAGCCACATCACATAAAATGATTCTTAATGTTATCATTTTTAATGTGTAAAATCTACAGACATGCAATTTGAAACCTGTATGGGCACTTGGTCAGGAAATGTTTCTTACCAAGTAGACAGCCTTATTTGTCACACATACATTTTGTTACACACTTCCTTCCTAAAAATAACCTTTATGAATCATTTTTCTATGACTGAAAGAGTAATAATGTGCTTTTTAGAGAATAATAACCTTAGGAAGCAATTTTTATACTAATTCCTATGGAACTTCATTACTGAGGCTGGGAGAAAGAAAATTACTTGTGTAAGAACATACAGGTGATAGGGGTGCCTGGGTGGCGCAGTCGGTTAAGCGTCCAACTTCAGCCAGGTCACGATCTCGCGGTCCGTGAGTTTGAGCCCCGCGTCGGGCTCTGGGCTGATGGCTCAGAACCTGGAGCCTGTTTCCGATTCTGTGTCTCCCTCTCTCTCTGCCCCTCCCCCATTCATGCTCTGTCTCTCTCTGTCCCAAAAATAAATAAACTTAAAAAAAAAAAAAAAAAGAACATACAGGTGATAAACAGAACACCAGGACTTTAATGCAAGTCCTTTAATATCAAATCCAGAGCTTTTTGCCTTATATCACCTGTCTTGGAACCTGTAGGCTCAGAACACAGGGAACATCAAAGGTTCTAGAAATTTGCTGATACCACTCTGAGGATTATCACTGCACTGTAATATGGTATCCATTTCCTCATCCTACCTGACCCCCTCTGAGGCTGCTACCCTTCCTTCTTAATTGAAACACTCGCATCCCACTGCTTCTATGATATCTACTCTGCTGTTCACTTCCTACTTCTCTGCCCATCCTTTTTTCTTGCCACCACACGTGTCCCTTCCTCCACTCTACCATGAATGTTAGAGCTCCCAGAGGCTTACTCCAAGCATCCTTTGTCCTGTCACTTCATAGGTCACCATTCACACCCAAAGCTGTGATTTCTACTTTTTTGCACGGGTGCACCCAGGAGCTCTTATCTGCAGTCTGAACACATATACTCAAAGGAACCGTCAAATGTTCGATTCAATGTCTCACGGGTGCCTCAGAACTCATTAAGTCTCAAAAGTATTGATGTCTCCCTTCTCCAAACACAGTCTCCTTCCAGGCTTAAATAACTGGTAAGTGGCAACTTCATCCAATTAATTTCACAAGAAGCCTGGAATCACCTTGAACGGTAGTTTCAAGCCACCAGCCCTACCACTCCATCATACCAAGTCCTACCAAAAGTGGCTCCTTTCCTTCTCATTTGCTACCACCTTGTCTCCTCCATTTTTTCTCTCCTGCCCAAGGGCTCCCATTGCCTCTTAACTGGTCTCCCAAACAGATTCCAATTCATTCTTCACCCAGTGACCTGAGTCATCTTTTCACACTTTGGAGGCTTGCTGCTATCTTAGGATAAAGTCCTAAGTGTGTATTATTGTCCTACATAGCCCAGCATGAGCGAACTTCTATTTATCATGAGTTCCTCCTGTACTTTTCTCCTTTTGCTCTCTGCATTTCCCTGACCTAGGTTTTAATTTCTAGAGCTCATACTCCCTTTTGGCCAAAGGGCCTTAGCAGGTTCTGGTCCCTCTACCTGGAATACTCCAGTCCTCCCTATCCCACCCACATCCTCTCTTGCTCTAACACACACACGTGCCTGCCCATGCACACACACTATGCTACACTCTTCATTGTACTTAACTGTTACCCTTTAGAACTGAGCTCAAAGGAAGCTTCTTCAGGGAACCCTTTTTAATGGGCCTACCCCACCCCTGCCTCTGGCAGGTTCATTAGTTACAGACTCCCAGAAAACCATGTTCTGTTCCTTCGGGACACTTATTTCAGTTTATAGTTATGGCTTTATTAGTGTGGCTCTTTGTTTAATGCCACTTCCTTCATGAAGTAGGGGATGATCCCTGGGCCCTACTGAGGCACAAGGCATTGTAGGTACTCAATAAATATGAATGAGTGAATCAACTTCTGCTTCAGAAAGGATTCAATGTGAGAACGAGGGACAAGGCACAACACTAAAAATGAAAAGGTTAATTGTTTCCAAACTTCTATTTTCAATTACTAACCTCCCTTTTGGGTATTTTTATCGCATGGGTAGTGCCATAACATACCAAGTTGTCTATGCTAGAAGCCTAACAATCATTCTGATTCCATTCTTTCCCTTGATCTGCTGTGTTTATCTCTAAAGGCCAGCAGGGGCCTTCCCCTTCTCTTCTCTCTAGCATCGCCGAAATCATTCAGTCTAAGGCACCCTATCTCCTACTGGAATTATGCAATTGCCTCTTAACTAGTCTTCGTGCTTTCCCCTGTTCTCCTAAAATTATTTCTCTACTCAGAGGTTAAAATGATTATTGAAAATGAATAAATCAGATTGCTTCAATTCCCACTTTAAAAACTCATAATATTACAGAAAAAAAAAAAAAAAAAACACCTCTTTCCAAAACCATTATCTTTTGTCATATCACTATTTTATTCCTCTCACCAAATGATACTGTCTGATGATTTTCCGTCTGGCTCCAACAAGAATGTAAACCTTGGGGCACCTGGGTGGCTCAGTCAGTTGGGCGTCCGACTTCGGTTCAGATTTGATCTCGCCATTCGTGAGTTTGGGCCCTGCATTGGGCTCTGTGTTAACGGCTCGGAGCCTGTAGCCTGCTTCAGGTTTTGTGTCTCCCCCCTCTCTGCCCCTCTCCTGCTCGCCCTCTTCCTCTGCCCCTCTCCTGCTCGCACTCTCTCTCTCTCTCTCTCAAAAATAAATAAACACTAAAAACATGTGTTAAAAAAAAAAAAAGAATGTAAACCTCATGAGGGCAAGCACCTGGTGTGTGCACCTATTCTCACAGGCACTTAGTAGGTGTTAAGAGCTATTGTTAATTCTTGAATGTGCGTTGACTGTGACCTATTTTGCCAAAATCCCCTTTCAGGACATTTTGTAAGAGTATGCTTACTGAAAAGAGTCAGGGGCTCCCTTTACTCTGAGTCTTACTGTGAGCTTTGAGAAGCCCAGGAAGTCAAGAAGCCGCCCAGAAATGACTTCTAATGATTAGGACCCCAAAGAATGCTTATTATATCTTGAATAAAATCTACTGAGCAATTCATGACTTTCAGAATTCATATGAAAGAAGGATAACGTGATCCTCTAATTTCTTGTCCTTTCCAGTCCTGACTTAGCATGAGGACTGGAATGTGTAGCTAACAGGGCAACAGGGTAATAATCTTCATTATCTCTCCCTCTTTTCAAAATTGCTCATGAAATGCTTCAAATGAAAAGGGGCCCACTGGTGCCCCAGGACTGTGAGTCTAAGTAGTGCTTTTTTTTTTGTTATTTATGCTAATTAAGTAGGTTGCAGACTGGTTACTTAGCAATATCCTTCATTGAGATGCTCAGTCCTCAAGCTTAATTATATGTTTTAGGCCTAAAGTGGTCATTGAGCAGGCAATATCCAGGGATTGGATGCTATTCTCAGTGCTTCTGGGGTCTGGCATGTGGAAACTCCTGCAATGTGCAAAGCCATTTTTATGGAAAGATACACTGGATTATATTATGGTATTTCACTACCTACTGGCTCAAATGAAGCACACAAAAAAAGACATCTTTTAAACAAAACTATTTTAAATACAGTTTCACATATTAAACGTATTGGAATAGAGTGACACTATATCCTTTGCACGTGGGTTTGAGAAAGTTTTCTTAGCGTTAGCATACCCCTTGTTTGTATGAAGCAGTTAACACACCTCTCCTCAGTTGGTGTGAATAACAACTTCCTAAATCAATCTGCTCAGCATATGTGAAAGAACAACTCCATTAAAAATCAAATTTCTCATGGGCTTTAATGGAACCCATCAATATTGTGTGTTAGTGGGGAAAAAAATCCATAATCCTATTTTTTGCCCAAACAGAAAACAAACTATTGATTTTTTTTCAACAGATTTTTACTCGTTTAGAGTTCTTTTCCCTCTCAGACATCAGTCTGCTGCCACTGTCTGTAAGGCAGAGATGAAAATGTGCTGATTTTATGCTAGCACAGCTGACTAGGGAGCGCTCCGTGGAAGCAGAGCAAACAAATGTAAACAACATAAAATATTTAGATCACAGAAACATTAAGAGCGATTTTGGTGATGGGCATGAATTATATTTAGTGGACGGATCATCTATGGAACAGCGAGAAGCTGATAATCCTCCAACATTTTTACAGACAATAGAGACAAACCGCAGTTCAGAATAAAAAGCTAGAAATCTGGCAGGTTGGAAAGGCAGCCACCATTGAAAATGTACTGGATATAAACATATTCTAATCTGAATCCTGTCACTGTGGTTGTGTGAGTGATGTGCATTTTTTCCCCAAGCTTCACTGATCAATATCCATTCTGTCCCACATTAATAAAGTCTTAAATGTTTAACTTAGAGGATATGTGTGGTAACTCTTTTTGAAAGCTGATGGAGGACACACATTTGACTCACCACTGTATCCCCAGTGAGAGTAACAGGTGCTAACATCATGGATAGGAGGGGTGAGAGGGGCATGACTACATTGGGAGGCTAGCTAATAAGAAAGTAAGTCCATAAAAAAAAAAAAAAAAAAAGACATCATGTACCCTTTCATACCCTTCTCTCTCGCATTTACTTCATGCTAGTATATTCCTCTAGTATATTTTCATCACTTTTAACAATTATTCTACATCACATTACTTTTAAAACACTTGATGATGATCCATAAAGGGAAAGTCAGACATTTATTCTTTCTTGTTTGAATGACACTTTAGGGTAATCAAATAGTTGTTCAGAAAAAGTTATTCTTGGGGTGCCTGGGTGACACAGTCGGTTAAGCGTCCGACTTCAGCCAGGTCACGATCTCGCGGTCCGTGAGTTCGAGCCCCACGTCGGGCTCTGGGCTGATGGCTCAGAGCCTGGAGCCTGTTTCCGATTCTGTGTCTCCCTCTCTCTCTCTGCCCCTCCCCCGTTCATGCTCTGTCTCTCTCTGTCCCAAAAATAAATATAAATGTTGAAAAAATAAAAAGAAAAAAGAAAAAATTATTCTTCAGAGAAAATCCCCAGCTAATAAATGAGTGAGAAGTGATAAAATTTGAACACCACCATTTTACATTTCCTTTTGAAATAATGAATCCAGGTAATAAGTATGGCTTGTAAAATGAGAAGGTGAAAAATCTTGTGAGGAGTTTTAAAAAGGAGAAACCGAACTGATAAACAAACAAAACAAAACAAAAACAAAACTGATGATTAATTTTAGCAAAAAATAAAAAATAAAAAAAGACAACCAGACATTATGTATACTCTAATGTAGAGCAATAAGACATACATGAACCACTTTCAAGATAAGCCAAGAACTTGAACCTGAATCTGACAAAGCCTCTAGTCTACAGGGCAGTTTACAAGAAATACGAGGGATAAATGAGTACATTAAATAATACTACAGTTGAAACTCACCAAAAATCATCTAGAACATGAGAAATTCTAGAACACAATAAATAATCTTTAAAAAAAATAAAGAGGAAATGATTACCATGAAATGACATCTAATATATTAACCAAATGCAGTGTGTGGGCCTTGATTATTTTGAACAAGGCAACATAATGGTCATTTATGAGACAAACGGAGAAATTTTAACACTTTATTTGAAGATACTGAGAAATTATCAACCTTGAATTTAAAGTATAGTAGTAGGGGGCATGACTTCCAGGTAAAGCATCCAACTTCAGACTTTGGGTCAGGTCATGATCTTGTGGTCCGTGAGTTCAAGCCCCACATCAGACTTGGTGCTAACAGCCCAGAGCCTGGAGCCTGCTTGGGATTCTGTGTCTCCCTCTCTCTCTGCCCCTCCCCCACTCACACCTGCGCATTCTCTCTCTCTTAAAATTAAATGTTAAAAGAATCTAAAGAAAATATAGTAGTGGTATTGTGGTTATATCTGAAAAATATATGAGATGTTATTATATAAAGATATACACCAGAATGTTTACTCATGATGTCTGGAGTTGCTTTCAAATAATCTTTTTGGAGGAAGAGGAGGATTAGATGCAACAAGATTGTCCATGTGTTCATAATTGTTGAAACTAGACAATGGGTACCTAGAGGTTGATTATACTACTTCTCATACTGTGATTGAAATTTTCCACCAACAGTGGAAATGCAAACTGGTGCAGCCACTCTGGAAACAGTACAGAGGTTTCAAAAAGTTAAAAATAGAACTACCCTATGATCCAGCAATTGTACCACTAGGTATTTACCCCAAAGATACAAAAATACAGATTTGAAGGGGTACATGCACCCCAATGTTTATAGCGGCATTATCAACAATAGCCGAATTATGGAAAGAGCGCAAATGTCCACTGACTAATGAATGGATAAAGAAAATGTGGTGTGTGTGTGTGTGTGTGTGTGTGTGTGTCTTATATACGCATATATGTGTGTGTGTGTAGGAATACTACTCAGCCATAAAAAAGAATGAAATCTTGCTATGACATAAATGGAGCTAGAGAGTATTAAGCTAAGTGAAATAAGTCAGTCAAAGACAAATACCATATGATTTCATTCATATGTGGAATATAAAAAACAAAACAAATGAACATATGGGAAAGAAAAAAATAGGGAGGCAAACCATAAGAGACTCTTAACTATAGAGAAAAAACTGAGGGTACTGGAGGGAAGGTAAGCGGAGGGGAGAATGCATTAAACAGGTGATGGGTATTAAGGAGGGCACTTGTGATGAGCACTGGGTGTTGTATGTAAGTGAAGAGTCACCAAATTACACACCCGAAACTAATATTACACTGTATAACTGGAATATAAATAAAAACTTGAAGATACATACACACGTACACACACGCACACGCAAAAGCCAAAAAAACAAGACACACAAACAAAGAAAAAAAAGAGACAGAGAGAGAGAGAGAGGGATACAGAGAGAGACATACAGAGAGAGAGAGAGAGAGAGAGAGCGCGTGTGCACAGAGGAGTGGCAGAGAGGGAGAGAGACAGAATCCCATGCAGGCTCGATGCTCAGCCAAGAGCCGCATACAGAGCTTGATCTCATGACCATGAACTGAGTCAGGTGCCCCAAGCTCTTATTATCCGTAATACATTCACTCCTTTGATAATTTTCCTGAACATAACCAATAGTCCATCACTGCCACGACTTTACCCCGCACGTGGATGACCTCCTGACACTGCACCTAGCTACTGGATTCCTGGTCCCTACCTCACCCTGCATGCAGCACTGTGCCACATGGAAGCCCTCCTCACATGATTCCCCATTCCATGCCTCCCTCCCACAGAGACACACTCTTCATCTTGCTTGGGTTCCATCCCCGTGCCAGGCTGCCTTGGCACGGACACAGTCCTCAATCCGCTAGCGTTCTGACATCTCGCGGACCACCCTCACACACAGTCACCCACCCTCTTCACTCTCGCCACACAGAAGGCTCCCAGAATGAACCTTCCTTACCTTGCCTAACACACCAGGCCATTTCTTCATGGGAACAGCTTTCTCATTTTGCTTCTACTTTGACCTCGACATCCTTATCACCCCATGTATACACCTTCCTTTTGCCCCTTAGGCTCTGAGCTCCTGGGCAGAGTCACCCCTTCCCCTGGCCAATTACAGACTTCTTTCTCATCTTCTCAGGCTCCAACACCACGTGCTAGGCAGTTATTCTATTCAACGCCCTCCACAGCTCACTTGATTCTGACACCGTGCACTGGGCAATGCTCCTACACGAATGCCCTCCTCAGTCTAGTTGGTTCCTCTTTTACTTCGTCATGTTATTTTATCGCCATTATCAAGAAGACAAGAGATCAAAAAAAAAAAATGCTGAGAAGCCTTTAGAGAAAAGGGAACCCTGGTGCATGGTGGTAGGAATGTAGAATGGTGCAGACACAATAAGAAACAGTATGGAGCATCCTCAAAAATTAAAAATAGAACTACTACATGATCAAAGAAGTACACTTCTGAGCATATATCCAAAGAAAATGAGATCACTATCTTAAAGAGATATCTGCACTCCGCCATGTTCGTTACAGCATTATTCACAAAAGCCAAGACAGGGGAACAACTTAAATGCCCACTGACAAATGAATTAATAAAAGAAATATGGTAAATACATACAGTGGAATATTAGTCATCCACAAAAAAGGAAATCCTGCCATTTGTGACAACACTGATTGACCCTGAAGACATCATCCCAAGTGAAATAAACCAGACAAAGTAGAATGGTGGCTTTCAAGGGCGGGAGGTGATGGAAAATGAGAAGATAATGTTTAAAGAGCACAAACATTCAGCTGTAAGAAAGATAAGTTATAGAGATCTGTGTACAGCATAGTTAATTATTAACAAAACTGTGTCCTATACGTGAAAGTTAGGAGAGTAAATCTTAAATGTTTCTACCACACACCATACACAAATGATAATTATGCGAGTGTAGTTAAGGTATTAAGTAACCTTGTTGTAGTAATCATCTCACAGTATTTATCTATAGGAAATGATTACATTGTGTACCTCAAATTTAACATATATTGTACGTCAGTACTATCTTCGTAAAGTTGAAAAATGTTTTATTTTAAGGTCATGGCAGATTTACATATACACGTATAAGAACTAATAGAGATCCCACATACCCTTTACTCAATTTTCCCTAAAAGTAACAGTTTACAAGAGTATATTTCAAAATAGAAGACTTACATTGATAAAATGCACCAATATTATTCAGGTATCTCATATTTTACAGGCATGTGCAGATATATGGAGCTCCATACAGCTTTATCACATGTATCGAATCATGTGAATCATGTGAATACCACCCGAATCAGTACAGAACATCCTTCATGTTATACTTTCATAGTCTGATACAACCTCCTCCCACTCCCACCCACCACCACGTCTGACTCCTGGCAACCACACACTTGACCTCCATGTCTATGGTTTTGTTACATAAAGTATATTGTGTAAACGGTATCCTAAAGCATGTGGCCATTTGAGATTTTTTTTTTTTTACTTAGTCTAATTTCCTGGAGATATATCAAAGTTGGGTTTTTTTTTTTTGTTTTTCAATTGTTGAGTAGTATTCCAAAAATATAGATGTACCACAGTTTATTTAACCATTCACCTGCTTTAAAAAGAATTAACGTTTTATTTTTTGAGAGAGAGGGACATAGCATGGGTAGGGGAGGGGCAGAGAGAGAGGGAGACACAGAATCTGAAGCAGGATCCAGTCTTCGAGCTAGCTGTCAGCACAGAGCCAAAGGTGGGGCTCAAACTCATGAACTGCGAGATCATGACCTGAGCCAAAGTCAGATGCTTAACCTACTGAGCCATCCAGGCACCCACGTGCTTTTTTGTTTGTTTGTTTGCTTGTTTGTTTGTTTGTTTTTAATGAGTAAGGGAGGGAGGGAGGGGGAGAGAGAGAGAAAGAGAGAGAGAGGGAGGGAGGGAGGGGAAGAAGGAGAGAGAGAGACAATCTTAAGCAGTCTCCACGCTCAGCACTAAGCTCAATGTGGGGCTTGATCCCATGACCCTGGGATCATGACTTGAGATGAAATCAAGAATCTGACACTCAACCGACTGAGCCACTTAGGCACCCCAACCATTCAGCTGTTGAAGAACATCTAGGTTGCTTTCATTTGGGGCCATTATGAATAAAGCTTCTATGAACATGTGTGTTCAGGCTTTTTGTGTCAACACCTTACCTGGCCCCTCACACCTTACACTGGCCTGCATCCCTTCACAGAAACCCTGGGAGTGGGTTGAGTGCTCTCACTACAGGTCATCGTATGGAGACACAGCACATCCCTCCCAGCCCCAAGTAGCAGTGTCTTCTTTACTCTGCCCTACTTACTAGATTTAGGACAGAATAGTATGAGAGGTGAATACACAGGAGCTTAAGTGATCATAAGCACTATGCGAAGGCTACTTCGGAGAACATATTTCCAGCACCTACTACTATAGTGACTGGAGCCAGTTAAGCACTCAGTGGATGTCTGTGAATGAGGGAAGGCACATTTGAGAATGTGCTTCCTCAACAGACAAACTGGAAATTTCTTAATGATTGATGAATGTTAAATTCTTAGGGGTAAGAATAAATGATTCTGTAAAAGAGAGAAGAATGGAAGGAAGTGTTAGGAAAGTTTTTTTAAAGAAGGAAACTTTGGAATGGACAGCAGTGTGGAGCTAACCTATGGTTTTGTCCTAGCTACTCCCTCCCTCCGTCTATATCTCACAATCTATGCATACATGTTCCCTGTAAGCCCACAATGAGTCAGTCACCCTCCATGTTAATGCGGTAAGGAAACAAAAAATTGTTATTTACCACAGCTTCTTAACAAAGCTTTCTCTAATACTGGAATTAAGTTGAATCACTGTAAATCAACTTTCTGAATGATTGATTTTCTGATCCATTAGATAAATAATTAAGGACACTTTCCATCCCCCCAAAAAGTTTTGATCTTATGATGCATCTCCAATGGCCAGTTAGCTATGAACTCATCAGGGCCACTGAGAAGAATGTCTGTTTCTCAAATGTTTCAAATTTCCAACTTTCAACTGATCTCAACCTCTCAACGGTCTGCTAAGTAATTGGTTCCGTTTTCCCTTAAATACACTTGACTTTATATTTGTCAGCTTACGCTGCCTCTCACAGTGAAACAACTTTGGTGAAATATCATAAACCCATTTTAAGGTGACTCTTCTTCATTAGTTTTTACAGAATCAATCATTTAGTGAAATAACTAGAGCCAACAATTCTCATCTAAGAGCAAATTATTTCTTCTCCAACTTCACAAATATGAGTATCTACCAGCGACTCTAAACATACCCAGAGTGAAGAATCAACAATTTGTTGTCATTTTGTGTGTGTGTGTGTGTGTGTGTGTGTGTGTGTGTGTGTCAACTGGCCGCTGATTAATAGTTTGGTAAAATATAATGAACATGAATTATAAGGAAAAGGAAAATTAAGAAATAAGACAAAGGTCCATAAAACGTAAGTCTCAATACTTCACCATATAAAATGAACTAAAAAGCCCTCTGTCAAATTGGTCTGGAAGTTTCTAAGCACTTACTCTCAATTTCTGCCCTTATCTCATCCGGGATGAGTAACAATCACCCCAGCCTGGTGCCAGTCTGCAGACCATACTTGGTGTGGCACTGGTCTATCTGACCCCATCTCACACCTAATTACATATTGGCTTTTTCTCATTCTCTAAGACTTCATGCATTTGCATGTATCTCTAGGTCAAAGACAATGTTTTCTATTTTGTTAGCATCTCCCAAAGCATCAGCCTGATAGAGCTTAATAAATTCTTATCGATCAACAGAAGACAGCTTATTCTACTCTTTTGATTCCCTCCTCTGCTTTTCTCCCCTATTATATTCTCTTTGAATATAATTCATTTTAAATCCTTTTTGGAAGGAGGCACATGTTGCAAACTGGTGGCCTGCAGGCTAGATATGGACAATAATTGAGTTTGTTTGTCCCACAGAATCTATTAAAAGTCAGCCTTTAACTTATCAAAAAGGCATTGGCAACTCCGGGCCCAAGTTCATATGCAGCCACAGAATGACGCCGTGTGGGGCTGCACCTTCCAGACTGCGTGAGCTTCTCAAGTTCCCCACGACCTTACTTGGTTCATCCAGTTATTAAAGTTACCTGCGTGGAACCTTTAGCCTTTTGAAATCGCAACACCCCACATTAATAAGATTGAGGTCAATGAACCTTACAGAACACAAATAAAGAACAAACAAAAGAGCCCCCAATACACTATTACAGAAGCTTGTGTCTCTAACAGCGCATAGGACCAAAGCATTTTGTTACCCCATTCAAAGCTCACAAGACCACACGAGAGGAGGAGATAAGGTAATTGTTTCCATTCATCAGCAAGAAAGCTGAGGCTCAAAGGATAAGTTTTTCAGACTTCACAGCAAGCAGGCTAAAAAGCCTGTGGACTCAGAGCCAGTGTCTCTGGGCCGCACTACACTGCACACTCATGAACTAGTCGCAGTGGTTTTCTTTCCTAAGCATTTTCCATACACATGGCCATAAAACTTTTTTTTTCTCTCTAATGTACACAAATCTGTTTTCACAAGTATCCATTCAACGTTCACAGCAGATCTGTGATAGCAATTCGGGGGGTTTTGTTTGTTTATTTATTTTTTGTTTTTGTTTTTGTTTTTTAGCTTCATACTAATCAGATTCTTTTTCACAACAATTCTCATCCACTATTTTATGCTATACTGTTCTCCAGTGCACTAACCAAATCTGATCCTTTATTTCCAAAACAAAGATGCTCCACTGGAATGGTTCCAGGAACAGGTGATGTCCTCAAAGAGGCTTTACATTTTCTTTTTTTGTTGTTGTTGAAAACTCTTCTAGGCTGTCATTCGGAATGCCTTTGGCCCAAAAGAAACGTCACCTTCCTGACAGACCAAACCTCAGCATCTCACTCAAAAACTTAGGAAATCACTGATCAGAAATTCTTCCATAAGCCTATTATCACAGCAAAAGAAGCAACTCCAAATTCCCATTAATAACCCTCCAGAGTAGATTGTAGGACACTAATACTTTGGGATCATAACACATGGACCATCAAACCATAGTTGAGCTCCAGCCTAAATAAGGTCTCTTGACTCTCTATAGTCTTGGTGAGGGGGAGGGGGCGGGGGGGGGTCACTTTAGCATGTGGAAAAACATGGCTATGCACATCTTATTAGAAAAGTGTGCAGCTCTACAGGGTAACCACCATCTCTATGTGGCTGTTTAAATTTAAATTAATATTAGATAAGGTTAAAAATATAGTTCCTAGGGGCGCCTGGGTGGCGCAGTCGGTTAAGCGTCCGACTTCAGCCAGGTCACGATCTCACGGTCCGTGAGTTCGAGCCCCGCGTCGGGCTCTGGGCTGATGGCTCAGAGCCTGGAGCCTGTTTCCGATTCTGTGCCTCCCTCTCTCTGACCCTCCCCCGTTCATGCTCTGTCTCTCTCTGTCCCAAAAATAAATAAACGTTGAAAAAAAAAATTAAAAAAAAAATATAGTTCCTAGCCGCATCTCAAATACTCAGTAGTGATAAGGGGCAATGTCACATGAAGTCTGGCCTTGGCCTGATCCAAGGGGAGCCAGAACCACAGGGCCCAGCCTCATGTGGGTACAGATAGCGGGGCAGTTGCGAGCCTAAGCTGCTGACATGCCTGGGAGATGGATGCCCCATCCAGTGGAGAATCTAGGTTCTAGAACTCTCTACCACAGAAGGCTACAGGTTGTATTCTTTCACCAAATAAAACTGACAAAAACATAGCATCGCAAAGAAAATAACGAGCACGTAAAATCATTCCTCTTGTTCTCCATGAACATTTCCTTCTACTAGTGGGAACTTTACCGGTTCCCAACTTCCCCACCTGACTGTAATCTCCCAGAGGGCAGGAGCTGCTCTTTTGTACCATGTATCTTTGGCATCTGGCACGTGTTAGGTGCTCACTAAGTATTTACAGAATGAGTACTGAATTTAACAACTATCTTTAAAAGCGTTACAATTAAGGTGAGCACAGATCCTGTTTTGCCGCCTCCATTCTAGTTTATGCCAGTTGCTCTACTGTAGTTATTAACAGAATTCCCCCTTCTTTTCAAAAGAGCTGCAGTTCATTTTACACATTTCGTGGTCCTTCTAGTTTAAAGGACCGCTAGTCAAGGTGCCAGGACAACCGTGAGAAGAGGCTGATTGACTTCAGTAGCTACTTCTGTTAACTTTCTCAGTGTGCCCACACATCAGACATTTTTCAGTGCAGGTTCTCCCTTTAGAGATAAAATGTTTACATTTTACTAAAAAAATGGTTTTGTTTTAAAATTGGCTCATAAGTGCATTCATTGTATTTCTGGTTATAAGCTTTTTTTTTTTTTTTGTATTGGGAGGGGGAGCCCTCAAAATGAATATACACTTAGCAACATACACTGATAATCAAGTTGTATGGGTAAAATGATCCATTGGTATCATTAACTTCAGGTGGTGCCAGAGTTAACTACTGGAGGCTAAGAACTCACTAGAGCAGAAATGACTGTCCTTCCACTAAACCCAAAGGAGTAATACGACAAACTAAATGAGGTTTGCCTGCAGTGTATAATAGGACACACACTGATCTTGTCTGATTTCCCAGTACATCGTGGGGAAGAAAATATTACTCATATTTTAATCAATTAGTGATCTGCAAATTTCTGGGTAGGGGCGGAGAGCATAGGAAGGACATACTTTAAAGATAATATCAGTCAGCATTTGCTCCTTTATAATATTTTATAATCATTTTCTAAAATGAACTTTCTTCCAAGAAGGGGGTTGGGTGTATTATCGTGTCAACAAGCATGTCTTTTTTTTTTTTTTTCCCCACAAGAGAGAAACATTTCACACCATGTTTCTGCCTTATGCACCAAATTGTGTGTTTACTTCAAGACACATTTGATGAGAAGGTGAGATAGAATAGACTGATTTAATGAAAACCTCTCTCTTCCTCTCCAGATTTCTTAATTTCCCTAATAGAAGAAATAGAGGAGAGACCATTGAACTCTCCGATTTATGAAGCATTCAGGAAAATAAAATACCTCACACAAAACAGTATCTAATTTATAATCATGTTATCTGAAGAACCTCCAGCTTTCTAATGAACTTTTACATAATAAATTCATGGTCATCAAAATCCTTAAGACTGAATTATTTAATTACATTGGTTTCCAGCAGAGGACGGACTGTTGCACTTTAACCTAAATTATCTGTAGAGGAGAGAAGAGTTGTTTCTTTCATTAAGAAGTAAAGTTAATTCATAATCAATAGAAGAAATCTATCTTTGACAATGCTCGGAGCTACATTTGTGCTCAGCAATTACATATTTACACATGGCTGTATTTCTCTAGTCCCGTTTCCTTACTTCCCTACTGTCAAGTAGCTTATAGAGATAACAAGCCGAAGAGTCAAATACATTTTAAGATATGGATAACCATGTTCTCTTGCTTGCTCATTTTTGTTTTTGTTGTGTTTTTTTTTTTTTTTTTTTTTTTTTTTTTATCTGATATAAGTCATCCAAGAGTTACATGGTACAACATGATTGATCTTCTGCCAGAGAATAAAAGCTGTGCACCAAGTGACATTATCAAGCCCAGGTCAACTAGGCCATATGCACAGTCATCCCAATTTGATTTGCAGTAGCGGCCCCATGTTCTTTTTCCAAACTGTATGCTTCAGTCACTGCCAGTGATAGTTCCTCCATGTCATTCAATGTTTTCTCTATGTAAAACCTACCAGAGAGGGCTAGGGAGGGGAAAGGCTATGTGTTGTCAAGGTAGAGACTTTGGTTTATAAACAGTTGTCACTGGTATTATAGAAAAATCTAATCAGACCCATAAATCTCCATTATCAGATATGAGTTATCCACTGGTAAAATAGACCCACCTGTTCTTATATCAGAACTCTCGTGGAAATGAGAGAAAGATCAAGTATAGGTGGTGACTGAAAGGACCAGACTATGATAACCCCACCTGGTTCGTCCATCTCTTGGCTTTGTTCCTCTTCAAAAGGCATTATACTCAGATCCCACGTGGTAGCACTGTGGCTTCCAGAAGCGCTATAATAACATTTGCCCAGGTCTAAACCCAGCAGAGATGTAGGAGTTAAAGTAATCTAGCAAGAGTCTACAAATGGTCACTGATTGACCATATTCTCATCTATGAGCCAATCACTAAAGCAAATAGAATCAAATCTGTGATTGTGGCAGCCAGACCTGAGTGCCATGTTCATATTAACCACATGAACCAGAAGCACAGATAGGACGTTTTTATAAAGCAAAATCAAGAATTAGTACAAAAATTGGTAACTGACGCTGGAGACACTCTATAAATGTATCACACTTCAGATCTGAGGAAAGTTTTCTTACGCCTAAATCACTGTTTTCTTACCCCTAAATCACATGTTTGGTCATCTTTTTTTTTTTTTTTGATAATACCAAATATCAGAAATTATTACTGAAAATTCCTCCCCCCCCATCCCACGAATTAATATATCAGTCTTTTAGATTAAATGAAGAGGCTCATTGATAGGAACACTTAAACTATGACTGTTTTTTTGAAAGAATTTATATTAGGTCAGATTCTTCAAGAGAAGTTGTAGATGTAAGAATAGAAGTAGTCCTAATCACTTGGAAGATCCTTGAAAGCACTCCTTTGAATCCTGGAACTCAACAAGATTTCTATTCAATGGACACTCGACTCTGCACACGCTTAGGACTAAAAAGTATCCAATGCTAGGATTGCCAAATAATATAGGAGGCTGTTAAGCTGGAATTTCAAATAACTAATGACTATGGTTTTGTATAAAGATGATCCAAATATTCCATGGGCCATAGCTATTCTAATATATATGTAGGGATATGTTGTACCTTTGAAATTCTAATGTAATTGAGTGGCCTGAATTTTATTTGCTAAATTTGGCTTACCTATCTGTTATCCATAAGTACCATTCCCTTTTTGGATTATTCTGACAATTTAAAAGTTCTTCCTTATGCCAAGGCTTAAAATTCCAGAAAGTACTTCTAGCTATCAAAATGAATTCTCTTCAAATATTGTCCTCATTAAGTGTTACAACAGTATTATTATTATTATTATTATTATTATTATTATTATTATTTTAAAGCTGTGTAGCACAGTGCAAAGTTGTAATGATACCCCCATGGGGGAGGTGGGGTGGGACACTACTGGGTTGGGCTCATGCCTCCCATCTATGATTTTGCTTTAATCTAGGATATTAATTTAAGCTCCTGGTTTAGAATTTAAATTTAAAAATTATTATAAAAATGTGGGTTAAGAGAATGAAAAGACAAGCCACAGTCTCAGAGAAAATATTTGCACAACACCTGCTTCATAAAATAGTGGACTCCAACATACACAAATAACTCTTAAAACTCAACAAGAAAACAGACGAGCCAGGGCACCTGGGTGGCTCCGTCGGTTAAGCATCCAACTTTGGCTCAGGTCATGATCTCATGGTTTGTGAGTTCAAGTCTCATGTTGGGCTCTGTGCTGACAAGTTGGAGCCCAGAGCCTGCTTCAGATTCTGTGTCTCCCTCTCTCTCTACTCCTCCCTTGCTCACACTCTGTCTCTCTCTCAAAAATAAATAAACATTAAAAAAAAAATCTTGGAATAAAAAGAAAACAGACAAGTCAATTATATTAACATTGTATTACATATTTTAAAGTTGCTAAGATAGTAGATGTTGAAAGTTCTCATCACAAGAAAGATTTTTCTAACTATGTGAGGTAGCATGTGTTAACTAGATTTACTGTGATCATTTCATGACATACACAAATATTGAATCACTATGTCATACACACCTAAAACTAATATGTTATATGTGAAGTACATATATGAATTTATGTTTACAAATACACAAATTTGCAAGTATATAGATGTAATATTTATATATAATAAGACATACATGTATAAATATGACATATTTCATATGGAAAGTAAATGAATATAATATTTATATGTAATATAAATAATAGTACTATATGTATAAAAGGAAAATGGACAAACCAATTAAAAACTGGGCAAAAAACATGTACATCCAGCTCACTAAAGAAGACGTGCAAATAGTAAATAATCATTTGAAAAGACATTCAGCATCATATGTCATTAGAGAACTGCAAACTGAAACAGCAGTGAGATGCCATGGAACATTTATTAGAATGGCTAAAATCCAAAACATCGAGAACACCAAATGCTAGCAAGGATATGGGGCAATAGGAACTCTCACACATTGCTGTCAGGAATGCAAAATGGCACAGTCACTTTGGAAAACAGTTTTACAATTTTTTGCCAATATTTCTGGTCGAACAAACACACTTGCCTTTGGACACTTAAGCAACTACTTCTAAACTCCTTTGAATCAGGGTAATGTGTTATTATCTGACTGAACCAAAACACAGCCACACGTTCCTTTTAGGTGCACATAAATGTTGACACTCTAAAATCATTGTTTCCAATTTCCATTCCTCTCAATTTCTTGCATCTATCAATGCTCTGACTCGATTTAAGTTGAATAAATTATCTGAAGCACCTGTAAACACTTTCTAAACCTTCTTTTTCCCTTCACTAGTACTAAATGCCTTAGCTTTTTAATGTTTGTCTCTTGAACACACCCTTGCTCATCAACAGTGGCACCTGAAGTTAAGTGGAAATCCATACACAGAATAACTGACAGTCAAGTTATGGTTGGAGCATTCCCATTATGCTGTTTAATTACTGGAAGTTATAGGAGCTTTCAAATGTAACATTTATTACTCTGTTTTATGATACTTTATTACAAAGGCATTGCACAAATAATTGCCCTTCTCTGAATAAAATCTGGAGAGCAAATCTTAGCATTTTACATAGACAATGGATATAGCCTATATTCATTTTTCCTATGGGCTATTTTTATATTTGGCCACAAATTTTTCCATGCTTCCATTAGGATAGGCAAAATAAATTGTAATTGATCAAGCTTTCTCTGGTTTCCTGTTGTCAGGAGGATATTCCTATGATCCTCCAAAGAGGGAAAACAATGCATCAAAGAAGTCCTTTCAGGCAATCCCATACCAGTTCTTCATCTCCAGCTATGATACATCAGAGATGAGTTAAAAGGCCTTTATTTTGTGTAAAGAGACAATTCCTGTATCTTTGTCTTTATATTTTTCTGATGGGATAAATGGTCCTTTTAATAGGAGAGAAAACACTGGGGATCTAGGGAAATGTACAGGAAGAGCCCCAGACAATATTACTCAATAAATATACATGGAGTGAAGTGCGAATAAAGGCAATACAAAGTCCCAGAACTGCCTAAAATAAAACGTGGCATATTTATTATAGGAGATACTAATAGGCATGCTAATATACTCAGAAGGAGCTACGATTCCATTAGGCTTTCAGAGTCTGCCAAATCATCGCAGGTTTGGAATATGTAGAGACCTAATGATACATGCTGTATATGTCAGTCACAACACAGCTTGTATAAGTTAAAGAAGCAGTTTGTTGCCATTCGTTTCTCAGAGAAGCAGAGTTACTAATGTTAAATCCTCAGGTGGAATGTGAAAGACTCACCAGTATCAGATGGGTTGTTAAATAGTGACCTCGAAAGAAGTAGAACAAGAATCCATGGGTAAACACATAGAGATGGGTTTCTGCTTCAATTTTAGGCATCTGTCCAACAGGTGAAACTGAGGGTGAAATCGTTTTTATAAACAGGTATTTGAGGTGCTTAAGCAGAGATATTTAAGATGCTAACGGCTTTCATTCATTGGATTGTTGTTTCATCTAAGACAGTTCTAATCTGTTGTTAGTGATTTTAAAAAATCATGAATACTTAAGTTAATGGTGGCAAAAGCTGAGGATTTTAAATGGAGGCTTATGGAGGTTTTAAAGAAAATTTCTGGGTACATTCTACTAACTTTAAATGTAGACTAATGTTGGCTCTCCTCTTGGTTTTCATTTTTCTTGGTAGAACTGTTTGAAATACTCACTCTTCTTATTAGCCAAGATTAGGGGACTGACTTTTTCTGTTGCCCAATCTTATGCTCTAATGGCTACTGGCATTGCCTCTGAGGGACATTCCTAAAGCTACTAATAGTGCCTCTGAAGTTCATTACTGAAGCTATACCTTAAGCTGTCAAGAAAAGACAGGGATACCTCAGAAGCCCAACACAGGAGGTTGATGGTGATCTATAAGACCTGGAATGGGGAATAGGAGAACAGTCAAGTTCTAAAGCAATCCTTGCTTCCTACTGATTGGCATGTCTGAATGGTACACAAGTCCTGCTCTCACCAAATAAACTTAAGCCAGTAATTTGGGTTACCGTGGTACTCAACTTCTTCTCAACTCTGTGAATCTACAGCTCTTGTACCTTTTCTCATGGATCTAGTTTCTAACTCTTAGTCCAAATTATCAAGATAATCTGAGAAGCTAATCCTGGGTTAGTAAATCTTCTAGTCCAATAAACTTTCCCAAGTTTACCTTGTATTCAATATTAATAATGGGTTCCCAGAACCCACCTTTCAACAAAGTATGGAAGAGAATTTCCATGGAAGTGGCCTCAGTTCTATCAATTATTGCTAAGTCTAACCATCAGCAACCACCTACTAGTTTCTTCTCAGATATCATGGTGGCTGCTTCCTCTCGTTGTGTTCCAAACCAAATTCATTACCCTTCCTTTCTATCATTTTTCTTGTATCTTTCCTACTGAAACAACCCCTCTTCCAAGCTACTTATTTCCTTGTCCATCCTCAATCATTTCCACCCAAAACTTCAAATTCAGCTTGACTTCTGTTTTTCTCAGGACAGATTGTACACAGCTGATTACTTTTATGCAATGTACATGCATAAGCTGATATTTATACTTTGAGAAATATTTATATATCCAAATACCTTGTATGAGTATTACAAGTATTGATAATACAGGTGATAGTAAGTAACTGTGCTGGGCTTACACAACTATTTATTTGACCACTAAACATTTACTAAGCACATACTACAAGCCCATCACTATGCAAAGTACTGGAGATAAAACAAGTGAATGTTGCTGCTTATACCCTGATTGCAGTACTTGTATTTGAAATCATTTCAAATAAGTGTCCTAAATGCCTAACAGCTTACCATTTATTTTCCTTATCAAAGTAGAAATCATTCAACTGGGTAAATCAGGTGGTATAAGTGTTACTTTTCCACAAAACTTAGGCAAACTCTTGAGTAAACAGATGAGAGAGTCTCTCCTAGCTTTCTACTTTTCTTATATCATCTATCAGAATGGCTAAAATTAACAACACAAGAAACAACAGGTGTTGGCGAGATGCAGAGAAAGGGGAACCCTCTTGCACTGCTGGTGGGAGTGTAAACTCATGCAGCCAATCTGGAGTATGGAGGTTCCTCAAAAAACTAAAAATGAGAACTACCCTACGATCCAGCAATTGTACTATTAGATATTTACCCAAACGACACAAAAATACAGATTCAAAGGGGTACATGATCCCCAATGTACAGCATTATGAACAATAGCCAAACTATGGAGAGAGACCAAATGTCCATAGACTAATGAATGGACAAAGAAGATGTGGTATATATAAACAATGGAATATGATAAGCTATCAGAAAAATTAAATCTTGCCATTTGCAATGATGTAGGTGGATCTAGGATGTATTCTGCTTAGTGAAATAAGTCAATCAGACAAAGACAACTATCATATGATTTCACTCATGTGGACTTTAAGAAACAAAACAGGTTAACATATAGGAAGGAGAGGGAAAAGAGAAGAAAGGGAAACAAACCACAAGAGACTCTTAACAATAGAGAACAAATGAAGGGTTGATGAAGGGAGGTGGGTGGCAGATGGGTTACATGGGCGATGGGTATTACGGAGAACACTTGTTATGATGAGCACTGGGTGCTGTACGTAAGTGATGAATCACTGAATTCTACTCCTGAAACCCATGTTGCACCATATGTTAACTACCTGAAACATAAATAATCAAAAATAAAAATCAATTAAAAGACTGAGGCAAACTCTTTTGAGTAAAAAGATTAGAGAGTCTCTCCTGGCTTTCCAGTTTTCTTTTATCATTTGTGCTCTTCTCCCTGTTTTTGTGTCTCAATTGAAAATTATCTTCTGTCAGTTATAGTAAATACTGATTCTCAATCTCTTTATTTCAGTAGAAATTTAAATGACACCACTGAAAAAATCAAAACTCAAATTGTAGTTTTGAAACTATAGGAAAATTTGGCATCCATTCTCTTAACAAACTGTTGGTTTCTGGTCTAGCAATAGCAGCAAGCACATAGAATGCTGAGTAAGAGGTCCTGAAGACAAAATTAAGAGAGACTCAAAATGTCATTTCATGGCACCGTATATTCTAGTTTAGATTTTCAAAGGGCAGTGTGCATTCTTTAGTATTTACTGGGATATATGATTGTAATTCTAATGATAATAAAAGTAATAGTCTTTTCGGCAGATTGTGCTAATAAGAGTTTTTCTGTCATCTCATATGTTTAGAAAATACCCTATTAATCTTCACAGTGTGACATTTTTATGTGTGATAAGTAATTAATATTTAAGGTAGATTGATAGCTAGATTGCTTACCACTGAGGAACATTTTCAGTCAAGAGAGAGTTATTTTACTAAAGTTGAACTTCACTAAAGTTGAACAAGCTCTGAACTGTGAAACGCCAAGGTAAAAAAAAAAAAAAAAAAAAAAAAAAAAAGCAAACTGTCATCTTTGACATCTAGCTAGCACTGGATTGGTTTCTAATGGCTTTAAAAGGCTTGCATGGGAAGTTATCAATTAAGTGGTCAATGATTAAGATACTTTCACAGAAATGATAAAACAAAGAGGTTAAGTGACTTGCTCACTAAAAGCGAAAGAGCCTAACATAAAATTTAACTTATCCTTATATTCTTTTTTTTTTTTAATTTTTTTTTCAACATTTATTTATTTTTGGGACAGAGAGAGACAGAGCATGAACGGGGGAGGGGCAGAGAGAGAGGGAGACACAGAATCGGAAACAGGCTCCAGGCTCTGAGCCATCAGCCCAGAGCCCGACGCGGGGCTCGAACTCACGGACCGCGAGATCGTGACCTGGCTGAAGTCGGACGCTTAACCGACTGCGCCACCCAGGCGCCCCTCCTTATATTCTTATTTTCTGCTTTAAATGATAACTCAAGAGATTTCTACCAAGAGGTGAAGTCGTGCAGATTTTTTGTTTTGTCTGGTTTTTGCTTGATAACAATCTTTTCCCCAAAGTGACTTCTGTGGTTAATTTGAGTTAGACTAGTTACAACAAGACCTACTGTTCTTATAAAACTGCCATTTCACGAAATGAAAATGTAGCCAATTGGGAATAAAATATAATTTGGAAATAAATCTCATTGGAATGTAGTTGTTATTAATAATGATGATAAGGTCATGTTGGGACACTAAAAACCTATCTGTGCTTCTGATAGTTTGTATCCTTGTTTTTAGGCTCAAATACCTCCCTCTTTTGTCTGGGACACTATTCTTCATGTTTTGTCCACTTTAAAAGGTAATTGAAGAATAATGGTTTTGTCTCTGGAGTAGGTCACCATCAGAAAGTTAATCATGACATAGAATGCCAAATTTTTAAGAGAACAGATCTGGGTCTGAGTGATGAAAATTGAACCTTGGCCCTACCATTTACTGGCTGTGTAATGTTGGACACATGTCCCTAACCTTCCTAAACCTCAGTGTTGCCGTCTATACACTGGGGGTGAAAACTGTACATATATAGACTAAACAAACCAATGCAGATGAAACAGCACAGTGCCTATTTTATAGTAAGTGAGCAATCAACAAAAGAGAACTGCTATCATGTTAACACAAATTCATAACTTCTCTATGTTGACATTTGTTATAAAAACCCAGAATTGAAAGAAGATATGGATCATAATTGGATTCATTAATTTATGCACCAATTTTAATTTTCCCTTCATTGGATGGGTACCTTATCACATATGTTGATTTATCTAAAAAGACATGCCCTGTTGTGATTACTGTTCCATTTGTGGCGGTCCTTGGACAGAAAGCAACTGTCACACAATCTACATCCTGCTGCTTTGTTGTCACGTTAGCCACAAGCCAGTCATGTCATTTAGGTTCCCCCTCTGCATTCAATCTGTCACCACATCCTGCTGTTCACTCTTCCATGGCATCACTGTCAGCCCCATGCTCTCCATTCTTGGAAACACAGCATTCCAGCCATTGTCTGCACAAACTAAATCCAACTTATTTCCCAGGATTCTACCTCACTGCATCAACTATTTCTTTAGAAAATCAACAGGTCCAAAGTCTTGTCCAATTTCTGAAATCCTGAATTATAAGCTTTCAATTCAAACCATGAGCAAACAAAAACCACGTACTCACTTCACCCAACAGTCTCATTTTGGAATTCTGGGTATTGTTCTCCTATGTTAAACCAACACCAGGGTAACTCTGTTTGCTTATACAATACTATCGATCTCTCATAGAACTAGTTCTACATAGTCCCATCCTTCCTCAGCACCCATGCAACAATCTCCACTGATCACCTAAGAAAATTCAACTTCTTCAGAGGCTATCTATCCAAATGGCCCTGAGTTTTCACAATCCTATATTGTGAATGCTATTACTTTCAGTCCAAAGAGTCAAAATCAGTTACTTCCCATAAACTTTATCAACTCTTCCTGCCTCATCTGATAAAACTTATACATTCAAAGTAAGAAGAAACTGCCCATTGCCTACCACTTACTCCCTCTTTACATTCTTCCAAATAAATACAAGGACTAATTTCATAGTTTTAAACTGATAAGAACAGATACTACACGTGATCTTAGCCAAAAGGCTGAGAAGCGATTAATTTCATAGCTATAATAATTAGTTTATTATTTACATTGACAGCAATACATCTTTATAATAGTACATGGGAAGATTGGAGGTTGCTGGTGAAGGTTGACCAGGGAGGCATATCAGAATCTTCAAGATGGAATAAGTCCACTAAAAATACAAGTAAAACATGATTGACAAGAAAGGTTACCTAAATGGTGCTTTATTTTTCACACAAAGTAGAAAAAAATATTTTAAGCAGACGCACCCAACAATTTTCAAAGCAATAAAATAATGTATAGATTTTGCTACTTCTGTCTCTTTAAAAGTCAAATAACTGTCCAGTGACTGATGAATGGATAGAGATGTGTGTGCATACACACACACACACACACACACACACACACAATGGAATATCATTCAGCAATCAAAAAGAATTAAATCTTGCCATTTGCAACAACGTGGATGGAACTAGAGTGTATTATGCTAAGTGAAACAAGTCAGAGCAAGACAAATATTACGCAATTTCACTCATTTGTAGAATGTAAGAAACAAAACAGATGAACAAAGTAGAAAGGAAGGAAAAATAATATGAAAAGAGAGAGGGAGGCAAACCATAAGAGACTCTTAAATACAGGAACAAACTGGAGGGGTGTTGGGTGGAGGGACAGTCTAAATGGGTGATGGGCATTAAGGAGGGCACTTGTTGGGATGAGCACTGGGTATTTTACGTAAGTCTTGAATCACTCGGTTCTACTCCTGAAATCAATACTACACTGTATGTTAACTAATTTGAATTTAAATGAATAAATATTTAAAAAATAAATACTTGAGGTCTTAAAAAAATAAAAGTCAAATAACTATCTTCTTCCTGCTCTAGTATGTTTTTAAAAATACATTATTATGTTATTTGCTTTGAAACTTCAATGAACATTCAAAGGAGAGCAGTCCATTTTTATGCTCCCTAAGAAGATGTGAGATTTGTGAAAATTTCAGAAAAACAAGTCCAGAATGAATCCCATTTCAAAAGCTAACCATTTTACTTCTCTTGAGGGTTCTTTAAAGTACCAACTTCTACCTGAAATTATTTATTACCAAAAAAATCAAATGTACTTTACCTCCTACAGAATAAAAACCAATAGATGATGTTGAGTGTAAGAACTTGTTAAAACTTGCCTCTCCCTTCCTTCAAAAGAAAATATTAACAAATTCAACAGAGTAACTAGCATAAGGTGAATTCTCTATATGTAGGAATCTCAAAAAGTAGAAATTGTTAATATTTCCTCTTTGTCTCAACCCATAAACACTTGCAAATACTTAAAATGTGGGATCTTAGCAGTGGATAGAACTTTAGAAATCGTCTAGCATGATACCTTTGTTCCCATGAGAACCTTTTCTACTTGACTTTTGTCTGCAGTCTGAGAACAGTTGTTTCCAATGACAGTGAGTTCATTCGTCCTGGAAGAAGCCTCGTCATTTTCTTAAATGAAAGTATCAGAACTGAAACTTTCATGCTTACATCTACTCATTGGTTCTAACTAGGCCATATGGAGCCATGAAAAATGAGCTCAACCATTTCATCATCATAGATCCTACAACAATTCCATTTCCTACACATTTCAAAGTCTTCAGTTCTCTAAGCTGCCAATTGTTCCAACCATTCTTGTTGAGAAAATGAGAGGAGTTAAAATAATGAGGCTGAAAATCAGTCTGATCGAGCTCTCAGTACCAGCCCTGTCCTACATGAGTTGCAGGTCCTTGGGCAAGATATTTAATTTCTATGAAACTTGTTTTCATCTGGGAATAACACCATTTAATTCACAAATTTTATGATTAAGATTAGTAGATCCTGTATGTAATTTGCTTAAAACAAACAAAAACTTTGAAGAAAGCGTTGATATTTTCATAATGGTTTTGTTTTACCATCATCTCTTGGGATGTACTTCCCTATAAGCTGATAAATCTCCAAAAATAAATGAGTCTAATAAACATAATAAAATTCCTATTATTAATGAGATTACTACAGTTAGATACCCAGTCTACCATTCATATTATCACGTACTAACAATTTAAGAAACAATTCTATTTTCTGATTATTTTCAATAGATACTTCATGCCTGTATCTGAAGTTTTTGATTTATAGTGATAAAAATCACAAAAAGCTGGTCTACTTGATAGACTCTATTGGACACATGAGTAAATTAAATAACGTCAGGACATGTTAAGATTAAAGCACATGCAAACATGCACAATATCAAAATGGAACAAACTCCCTTATCTAGCTAATACTCTGAGGTA
Source organism: Leopardus geoffroyi (assembly GCF_018350155.1). Taxonomy (NCBI): domain Eukaryota; kingdom Metazoa; phylum Chordata; class Mammalia; order Carnivora; family Felidae; genus Leopardus; species Leopardus geoffroyi. The sequence continues at coordinate 191,297,973 of NC_059326.1, forward strand.
TGAATCGGAAACCTAAGGTACAGATTCTGCGGCAAAACTCCAAAAATATGTATTCATAAAGGCCAAGCTTTGCAAAGCAAATAACAAAACCAGAAACGTTCCTTCTTCTCCAAACCTTGAATTACCATGACAGCTCCAATGTGTGTGAATTCTCAAATACTTATAAAAATGATACCAGACTTTAACTGAAGGCAGAAATATGTGAATATTTATTTTGTCCTATATTTTTGTCTCCAGAATTCATTGAAAATCTGTAGAAGAATAGAAGCAGCCTAAGATTTCAAACATGGTAATCCTACCCCTGGGAATTTAAAGACAAAGATCGTGTGCTAAAATGGCAGCGTTACACTCTCCAGTTCCATCCACGTTGCTACAATACTGGAGAGTGTTATGCTAAGTGAAATAAGTCATAGAGAGAAAGACAGATACCATATGTTTTCACTCTTATGTGGATCCTGAGAAATTTAACAGAAGACCATGGGGGAGGGGAAGAAAAAAAAAAAAAAGGTTAGAGTGGGAGACAGCCAAACCATAAGAGACTCTTAAAAACTGAGAACAAACTGAGGGTTGATGGGGGGTGGGAGGGAGGGGAGGGGGGGTGATGGGTATTGAGGAGGGCACCTTTTGGGATGAGCACTGGGTGTTGTGTGGAAACCAATCTGATAATAAATTTCATAAAAAAATAAAAAATAAAAATGATATTAAAAAAAATAGATAAAAATGAAATAAACTGGCAGCGTTGCTACCATAGCAAAATGTACATTAATTGACTTGGCATTTTGTGAATTGTACCTCTGCATGTTTTAATCTAAAATAGTTCTCGAGGGGCGCCTGGGTGGCTCAGTTGGTTAAGCGTCCGACTTCGGCTCAGGTCACGATCTCGCGGTCCGTGAGTTCGAGCCCCGCGTCAGGCTCTGGGCTGATGGCTCAGAGCCTGGAGCCTGCTTCCGATTCTGTGTCTTCCTCTCTCTCTGCCCCTGCCCCTCCCCCGTTCATGCTCTGTCTCTCTCTGTCCCAAAAATAAACGTTAAAAAAAAAAATTAAAAATAAATAAATAAATAAATAAAATAAAATAAAATAAAATAGTTCTCGTATATAGGGTTAAAACTTTGAAAACTACAGAAGCAGACAAAATAATCAATTATTTCCACCATTACTAAATCTTATGGCTGGCCTTAGTTGTCGTTATATCAACTAAGGTCTAGATGGCAGGAATGGTATTTGTAGCTCTATCACTAAGAGATAGCAACATAAATAAGGCTCTGGCTTCTATTTTTAGTTTGACCTCAATAACATATTACAGAGTTACAGCTGCTTCTCAATGATTTGATTAGCTATTCAAATCACAAGGTCTCATTTTAACAGACGTGGTGATCCTAAAGCATGTGTGAAGTGTTGTGGTTTTTTTTAATGTGTAGGGATTATGCAAAAAAATAAGATTCAGAATGCTTTTATGATACATTAACTCAGTTTAACTTGTAGTCCAACTACCAGAATGGAAATTCTCTCAATTGAAGAAATTTGCATATATATGCACCCATACACATACATTTATGTATGTGTTCACCTGTCTATGTATATCATCAGTGTGTTTAGCTTTTTAATTTTACCAAATTAACTTTTTAAATATTTTTACAGTACTTTCACAACTCTTATCTAATTTTATCCTTACTATGTATGTTCCTATATATGGAAGAGGTGAATAGATGTGAGTGCCCTTCAAAGATGAAGAAATTAAAGTAGATAAAGATCCAATATATTTCACCTGGTCACGAAGGAAGACACAGGTCTCTTGACCTACAGCTTTGGAAATCTCAACTAGATAGTATTTAAAAAGAGAGAAAAGAGACAGCAAGAAAAAAAGAGAAAAGGAGGTAAGGAGAGAGGTAGATAAAGAGAGAGATAAAAAGAGTGAAAGAGGGAAAGAGACTCTACTCAGAAACATTTATATGATTAAAGTACATTTCTTCCTTGTGGCTATCTCATTTCTTTTGACCAAGCATCTATTTTAGGATAACGGCAAGACAAGACAGTGAATAAGTGTATCAATGAGTGGACATGGGTGAATATACTACTTGGAAAACACTCTACGAGGTCCTGTGGAATGAAGATGGAAATGTGAGTAGTTTAAATATAAAGACAGCATTGCATCCGTGACAACACGGATGGAACTTGAGGACACTGTGCTAAGTGAAATAAGTCAGAGAAAGAAAAATACCGCATCCTATCACTTATACATAGAATCTGAAAAAGCTGAAGTCAGAGAGTAGAATAATGGTTACCAGACACACAGAGGTAGGGGAAATGGGGAGATGTTGGTCAAAGATTACAAACTTCCAGTTATAAGAAGGATAAGATCCGGGGATCTAATATACAGCATAGTGGTTATAGTTAATAATACTGTGTTACCTACTTGAAAATTCCTAAGAAAATCATCTTAAATTTTCTCACAACCAATAAGAAATGGTAATTGTTTAAAGTGACTGAGGTGTTAGCTAATGCAATGATGGTTATCTTTTCAAAATATAGGTGTATTAAATCAACATGTGTATACACTATAAACTTACACAATGTTATATGTTAATCATATCTCAATGAAGCTGGTAAAAAATAGGACATAGTTCTTTTCTTTAATGAAATTTATGGTCTAATAGGCATAAGCATGAAAACCATGTAAATATACTAATACACTTATGTATATTAGCAGAATGAATGTACACACAGAAAGAATAGGGAATAAGCTATTCTTTCACCCACTGGTAGAGTTTTTAAAACTACAAAATAAAAACTGTCATAGTTCTGCAAACAGTGATTAAGGAAGAAAGACCCAACTCATGACTCTGGCCTTTTCACACAAGACTCGGGTCAACTTCGCCAAGACTTTAGAAAAGTGTTCAGGCAACAATAGCCATTTCAGCAAAATGCCAATTTAGTAAATTGTAGTTGGATAAACTAAGTTTTGCCAAATAGAAAATGTTGGCCGTAACATTATTCCATCGCAGGCTGAAAATCTGATGAGGTTAAGTTCTATTAAACTGTTGCCAGCTTACAAGAGTCAGGTGCTAGGAAACGTATGGCAATTTTCTTTCTGTTCCAGCCTTAAAGTAAATCTGACTCCTCTTGTCTCTTTTTTTTCTTTTTCTTCTTCAGACAGTGGTGTATGTAATATCTTCCATGTTGTTTGAATGACAATATTACATTTTAGTAAATATAACACTGTTATTAATGTTAAAAATTCTATTAATAGCTTCTTTCCTTCATTAGGATAATCACTGTAATATTTTTGACATTATTTTGATGATGAATAGAGCAAATAAAAAGATGAAGAAACAGTAAAAAAAATCCCCCCAAAGCCATGGTGATACATACTTATTTTTATTTTACATTATTAGCTGTTATTTTCTCTGTTACTTGGTATGTATCGGTCAAAAGATTAACATCTTCACTTTTAAATTTATTTATGTTCTACTTCACTGAAAAAAAAAATTGGGGGAGTTAAATTTGGCACAGTTCAGAAGGTCAAGCAACTGTAGGTTAAACCTTTCTTAGCTATTACCTATGCAAAGAAAGATACGCCAGAACTAATTTTTGTACAAAAATAATAATATTTAAAGTTAAGGGGATTTAAAATCCATTTTAAGGCTGCCCCACACCTATTTCTTGTATTAGAAATTCTATGGAAGAAGAAAAGCCAAAGGGGGAAAAAAAAAGAGTTAATGGTTAGCTTAGAAAACTCATGGCTAGTATTTCTTCTTGCTGGTCTGTGAATGTGTGGTAATATTATACTCTTTTAGAAGATTAGGATTTTATTTTTAGGTAATCTTTAAAACCAAAATATTTCACTATACTATTAAATATCAAATTAAATTTTTCTTCATGACTGCATAAATTAAGCCTGACATTAATACACTTTACATAAGTATATTTATAATGCCATGCTATTTTCAGAGATGCTATTGTTTAAAACACCATGCATTCTGTTTTCAATCATGTTAATACTCTTGTGGTCTTAATATTAAAATATTACATTCCTTTGATTATGCTGGCTTTAATTTTTTTCTCCAGAACTCACATCATTAAAGTATTCTTTTTTCTGGAATTTCTCCAAATGTATTTACCTTGTCCCTATGACAAATGTGTTTAAGAGCCTGAGACTATCATGACAGAATACAAGTTACAAAACTGAATCAAATGCATGTCTATACTCTTGAAAAAGCTCATACTTCATTTTGAAAGTGCTAGGTATAATGTAGCACCTTATGGGTGGTGGCATAAGAGACAGCTGGGAATAAAATAAGTATTGCCTTGGCTTTATAGAGATACTTCCATAACAAACTAATCTAGTATTTCAAATTTAAGAGTTTAACTTTACAGAAGTAAAAGCAACACGGCAGAAGAATATATATATAGATACAAAACATGACTAGTGGAGATATAATTCTAAGAGCAGCAACAATGAAATGGTATTTATCAGTAGAGAAATTGTTAAATATTTTAAGGCACATCTACAGTTGTTAGGTGTGGAGAGTCATAAGAAACTGTCCTTCAAGAAGTCCAGTCAACATTTTCATTGAAGCCAGATTGTCCCAAATCCTTTGAATAGCTAATGGGTTAAACTACACAACCCACATCCACTGGTAGCTCTCCAATGTGCTGAAATATAAGTGCTTCTAATCATAACTAAGAACTACTTAAAATGAAGGCTATGTGAGTCAACTCCAAAAGGCAGAAGAGCTACAGGGAATCAGGAGAGTTTCAGACACATTTGATACAAATGACCTTATATTGATTATTTATCAATATATAATATCTAAAATCCAGAATAGATGTAAAGTTGATTGCATTTGCTTTCTACTGGATCACTGTATAACCAAACTCTCGAGGAGAGAAAAAAATGGAGCTTTAGTTTGTAGTGAGAAGCAGACAGACTCACTTCAAGTTCTGCATAACAAGTCTTGTATTAAAGGTGTTCTCATGTAAGAAGTCTTCTTGGATTAATTCCACCTCTTCTTTTTTTTTTAATGTTTTATTTACTTTTTAGAGGGAGAGACAGAGCACGAGTGGGTGAGGGGAAGAGAGAGAGGGAGACACAGAATCCAAAGCAGGGTCCAGGCTCTGAGCTGTCAGCACAGAGCCCAATGCAGGGCTGGAACCCACAAGCCACGAGAACATGACCTGAGCTGAAGTCAGACACTTAACCAACTGAGCCACCCAGGAGGCCCTAATTCCAACTATTCTACATATTCCTTTAAACAATAAGTTATAAACGGCATTGTTATAATTTATGCTCACAACTCTTCTCATGTATTTTATCTCTCTCAAGTTCAATTTCATGCTTATTAATAATGTTGAGTTTTATAGCTAACTTTTTATTATCTAAAATCATGTTTTTATGGAGGGTCTCAAAAATGCTTTAATGAATAAAATGATAGAAAAGAAACACAATGACCACTTTTCTTACCTTTTTTATTTTTCTCAATGACAGAAGACAACTGTCAAAATGACCAGTTGCTAGAGTGACAAGTGCAACAAATGCAGATGGATCAATAAACAAAAATTTCCCCTCTACCTCTGGTTTCTACCTATAATTTTAGGAAATGGTAGCCTCTTTATTCCACAGTTTTAAAACACCTACAGTACATTATAATCAAGAGACTATATGCAATTGATATTGAAATAATTTGGGAAAAGATTTGGAAAGCTCAGCAATAATCTAATTTTGATGTAGATTTAGATATTCCCTACAGAAGTGCCAAAGCTTAAATGTAGAAGGTAAAAATTGATAGCGTAATTAGAATCAAGAAAGCATTTTAGGGGCACCTGGGTGGCTCAGTTGAGCATCTAACTGTGGATTTTGGCTCAGGTCATGATTGTAGGGAGTCATGGGCTCAAGCCCAGCGTTGGGCTCTGTGCTGAGCATGGAACCTACTTAGGATTCTCTCTCTCTCTCTTCCTCCCTCCCTCCCTCCCTCTGTCCCTCTCCCCAAATTGTGTTATCTAAAAAATAAAAATAAATTAATAAAAAGGAATATATTTTAAATCTATAAACAGCATTAAAGATCAGCTAATCCAAACTGTTTATATTTTAGAAGTGGGAAATATTAAGATCCAGAAATACAAAATGACTTGCTTTAAGTTACAAAGAACAGTGGTAGGGGCACCTGGGTGGCGCAGTCGGTTAAGCGTCCGACTTCAGCCAGGTCAGGATCTCGCGGTCCGTGAGTTCGAGCCCCGCGTCGGGCTCTGGGCTGATGGCTCAGAGCCTGGAGCCTGTTTCCGATTCTGTGTCTCCCTCTCTCTCTGACCCTCCCCCGTTCATGCTCTGTCTCTCTCTGTCCCAAAAATAAATAAACGTTGAGAAAAAAAAAAAAAGTAAAAAAAAAAAAAAAAAAACAAAGAACAGTGGTAGGACCAACCAAAAGTCATGCCTCTTCCTTGCTACTTTTCTTTTCTGAATGTTTTCCTTTTATAATTTGTGGCTTTAAAAAAAAATATATTGACGGAGTCACAAGCATCTTAAAGCCATCAGAGCATAAGTACAATGATCTCTGATGAAGAGTAGGTGGTGTCATACTTTGTCAGCTGATTTTTGCCTTTTTCAAAATGGCGGAAACTAAAATGTCCAAAAGACATTTGCAAGAAGAGACTACTCTGATCTAAATCATTCTTTCTTTTAAAAAAATTTAATGTTTATTCAATCCTTGAGAGAGATAGAGAGACAGCATGAGCAGGGGAGAGACAGAGAGAGGGAGACACAGAATCTGAAGCAGGCTCCAGGCTCTGAGCCACCAGCGCAGAGCCCGATGCAGGGCTCAAACTCACAAACCATGAGATCATGACCTGAGCCGAAGTCAGATGCTCAACCTACTGAGCCACCCAGGCGTCCCCTAAATCATTCTTTCTAAACACATTAAAAAAAAAAAAAAAAAAAAAAAAAAAACACAGTTGGCAAGCTCCAAGGGTCATGTTCACCAATAAAAGTATGTTTTATTAAAATCTTTTTGATACAATAAACATTTCAATTTAGGTCTTATCATTCAGTTGTCCTGGTAATAATGCCTATAAACATGTGACTAAGTGCATTTGAAGAGAAAAAAAAACTCAATCTTTTCAAGGGCCTAGTGAGTCACCTTTGAATAATATGATGCATTTTTATGTAAAAACCAACTTTTTCCCTTTGGACATGTGTCTATATCATATGCACTACACAAATGCTCTAAGAAAGAGTGGCACAAAGAAAAAGTCTTCCTTCAAATGAACAAAATGATCTATTCTAAAAGCTATAGTACACAATATCTATTACACTTTCAGGTTAAATGCAGAAGTGTCCTGTACTTGACTTGGCAAAAATTTAATTTCTAAAATGCCACATAAAACCATTTAACCATACTCATCATATACTAATCAAAAAATATTTTTAGGGGCACCTGGGTGGTTCCGTCAGTTGAGTGTCCGACTTCGACTCAGCTCATGATCTCGCGGTTTGTGAGTGTGAGCCCCACATCAGGCTCGCTGCTGTTAGCCTGTCAGAGCAGAGCCTGCTTCAGATCCTCTGTCCCCCACTCTCTGCCCCTCTCAGAAACACTCTCTCAAAAACAAACATTTAAAAAGTATTTTTAATATTTCATACCTATAAGACCATCCACATGTTACAGCCTAACCAAAAATTATATTGTTGCTGAGTCTGTAGAGAAACCAATAAGCTCATATACTATTAGTTGGAGGGCTAACTCCAACTAATGATTCAACCTTAATGAAGAATAACTCTACATATCTAGCAAAACTCTATATGCATTCATCTTCTGACCCAGCAATCTAGGAGTTTACCTAAAAATGTATTTCCACAAGAATTAAACATATGCACAAAACCTTGTGGCATATTCATTGTAGCATTAATTGTGACAGCAGAATATTGGGAAAAACTAAAATGTCTAATCACAGAAGACTGGTTAAATACACTATAATAACTTCATACTACAGAGTATTAGATGTACAACAGAAATGAGAAAATCTTTATGAATATGGAGTGATTTCTAAAATAGGCTGGTAAGTAAAAATATCAAGGTATGAATGACTATTGTATTTACTTTTTGAGTAAAAATGGGTAAATGTAAGTGTATGTATACATATGAATGTACATAAATGCACTTATTCAAGTGTATGTAGACACGTAAGTATGTGTATATATTTGTAGCATGCATTTGAATGTACACAATATGGATAAATGAAAAAATAATAAAATCTACTTATGGGAATGTCAGAACAAAGTAGCAAAAATAAAGATGAGAATAAGATTTGTCCGAGCACAACTTTTCATTTAGTTTTAATTCTAAACCTAGAAGCATTTTACACTTTCAAAAAAGCTACCTTAAAAAGGTTTAAAAGTCATACCTAATATAAAAGACAAAGAGCAAAGAAACTTAACTCCATATCAAATTGATGACATAACTATATATAAAAAGTAGTTAATCCAAGTAACTTTCTTGGTGAGAAACATTCTAAAGACAAAGACACTGCAAAGAAATCTAAAACTTAGTATCAATAACAAAATCACAATACCAATCTGGTGGGTTTGTTCTTAGAATTACATTTTAAAAATATGTACAAGATAAGGGAAACTTATCTTGTGGGGTATATGAGTATCCTTTCTGCTATCTTTAGAATAGTGGAATAGTAGAATCTTTCAATTCTTCTGAAATCTAAAATTGTTCTAAAATAAGGAAATTTATCTAAAGAAATAAGTTTACTTAAGGAAAAATAAGTGCGTATGCAGAAGAACTAAGTATAATATTTGACATAGAAGAAATAATTGATCTAAAAAAAAATCACCAAATATCTCAAAGATAGTGAACACTCACTGAACACTTAATGTTGTCACGACTATTGTTTTGTTATTGCATTCTGATAGATTTTTGGGGGTAGGCATTAAATTTTGTGTGACATAGTACATTCAACAGTTTCTGAGTCATGAGATCAAGCATCATAAAATCATTCAACCATACTCAGAGATCATTTTCCAAAATTACCTTATAATTACACTCTCTATAAGGTATTACATTTATATGTATACAGACATATATACGAAGAGAAGTAACTCCTTACTGTTTTCAGGGGAGATTCGCACATTACCCTACAAAAGCCTCACAGTGACTCAGCAAAATAGATAGGGCAGGCCAGGACATCTCCCTTGAACAAATAAGCAAACAAGGGTCTAGAGATGATTAAATACTTGTTCTTGTTCACACAGCTCATTTGTAATAAAGTTAGGACTAGAATCCTACTCCCTCCTAGCCCATTGTTCTTCCTGACACATGCTACATCCTCACCTATACATAGGGGATTAGGATCTATTTAAGTTAACAAGGTATTGGCTTTGCAAAAATGTTACGAATTTGTTGTATTTCATTTAGGAGAAAGGTGACTCTCCTGCCCCTTTATAAGAAGTATTTTCAAGGTAAGGTCTCAGAAGTTACAGTTTGCTCTACAGAATCTAGGGCATGGTGTACATTGATTAGGAAACTCACAGAAGCACCAACACAGGGAAAAAATAAAATTTATAGACATTTCTCTCTCAATACATTTCTGACATTATAATAGAGTACCGTTTTATGCAATGGAACCTGTGTGATTATTTTACAAAGTCCTAAACAATCTAGCTTCATCTGACTCTTTAAACCTTGTCTTCTATTCTTCAACATAAATTCTGCTCATTACCCTGATCTACTCATTGTAAATATTCATTTTGTTGCCTTTGTACCACTCTTTGCTTCTTTAGTTCCTGTTGTTTCCCACTAAAGAATCCTCTCACTAGCCCAACCTCAAAAGAATATAATGAAAGATCATGGAGTAGCTCTCAGATTCTAAGCCTTTAGAAAGGCAGTAACCCGGGTGGCTGGTGACGATGGGTGTCTGGCAGTTCTTAACAGTTTATACTGAGTGTGCATTATGAGCTTTTGCTTCACCTCCTTCTGTGGATGCAGGAAGGGCAATTTATAGCAGCAAAAATCTATTGAGCACTATGAATGTAACTTAGGTAAAAATTACACGTACCCAATGAATATCTCAAGATTCAGCCTTCCTGTGTATTCTAGGAATTTCCGTGGTCTTTGGAGATCACAGTTCTGGAAATCTCTATTCCTATATCACTCATTGCTAAAGAACACATCTGACACAAACTTACACTCTCATTATCAAACTCATCCACTGATTTTTTTGAGTGGTTACTTAAACCGTATCTTGCTATTTAATTGAGATACCTTTCCAAACGTACATTGCTTTACAGATAAAGGAAAAGACAATTCAAAGTTGTCTCATTCAAGAAGTATCCAACATGTCATTTATGATAATTTGTATAATTGCATTTATTCTTGACAGTAATTCCATGAGGTAGTGACTGCTGTTCCTTTTTCTCAAAGAAACTAAGGCTCAGGGAAGTAATATAACTTGTGAAGGTTACATATGCTGACACATGCAAAGGAGGTTTTAACAATGTAGGGAATTAAACCTGATCCACTATCCACACCATCTTCTTGGCATATCATCATGTGGCATCAATCCAGGAGCCACTCTAGTTCATGTCCTATAGTGAGTGTGTGTTACCTCCTTCATTAAAGTGGAACCTCTTTCAATAAGAGTATTTCAATAATATGTACCTTATGTACATATTACATCATCTACCATGCTTAGCATATTACTGAAAACATTATAAGCCATTAAGAGGTGACTCTTTTTTTTTTTAATGTTTATTTATTTTTGAGACAGAGAGAGACAGAGCATGAACGGGGGAGGGTCAGAGAGAGGGAGACACAGAATCTGAAACAGGCTCCAGGCTCTGAGCTGTCAGCCCAGAGCCCGACGTGGGGCTCGAACTCACAGACCGCGAGATCATGACCTGAGCCGAAGTCGGACGCTTAACCGACTGAGCCACCCAGGTGCCCCCATTAAGAGGTGATTCTGACTAATACATGATTCACTTGAGTTATAAAGTCAGCATCATAACCATATTTTTGGAATGGAATTTCTATTCTTATTATATAACACAAAGATATCCGCTGGTCAGCCCTGTTAGAGAAAGGTTAAACCTCTCACTTTTAAGTGGGTTTAACTTCTGAAGATTCAGGCTTAATCACAGTTGTTTAGGAAGAAAAGCCACCTCACTATCCATGACCCAGTAAATCAGGATCAGAACATCAGAATTAAAAGACACAAGGAGATGACAACTTCCCACAAACCACACTTTTTGCTTTTATGGATATCTCCAATAGCATCACTGTAGCTATGAAATTAAGTCACCTCTCCATTAGCCAACACTTTAGTTTTGAGATTAAGTCTATAGTTGTAAGCAATGTGGAAGCCCCAAGCATGTAAGCTCAATGGGGACTTAGTCTTCAAAATAACACATGATATTCTTATCTTGGGATCTTTCTCAGTATTTTTTCCCACTTTGACAAGTTTCTATTTCCAGTCATACAAATGTAATCATTACATTAAAAAAAATTACCCCTTCATGTTTATGTTATGTCACAGTACTAAATGGAGCACGGGGCTCAATTCCAAATACCTAGGTCCTATAGTGTATACTTCCATTAGTTAACTGTGATATTGGACAAGTTATTTCATTACTTGGGGTTTTGCTATCCTACTGGATAAATGGAGACATCTGCCCCCCAAAAACTGAAAATCTTACTCCTAACTGGAAATCTTCCTGAATACTGTATTATTTTGAGGGAGTTCAGAAATAAGATGGCAACAGAGATTACATAATTTCCACCTTCACTTTTCTAGTGTAAAGCATACTGTCTTGTAGCGTATGTTCAATAAACATGGGATAACCATATATATGAGTGAGTGAATACATGGCTAGAATATAGAACCATTAAAGATCTTTACACTTTCATGAATTTCTAAGTGTATAGTCTCACAAACAAACATGGAAATTTGTCCAAACCTGTCCTTTTGATGCTACCCTGTTTATTCATGTCAAATATCAAACTGCACAATAAGTACTTCTTTGTACTTCTTCACTTGGGTCAATAGGGGAATATGATTACAATGTGGTCCTAACTAACTTAGTGATTTAGAAAAATTTAAATTCTAAGTACCTACAATCTAAGCTTGATCTCCAAATAGATTTTTTTTAAAGGAGAATGTTAACATAATGTGAGCAAGCAAATGGAAGTGGAAATGCCACAGAAAATATAGAAACTATACGTAGATAAAATTACATGGGTCATTTATATGCAAAATTAGAGTATGGTTTCCCCAGGTGGACTCCACAGCACACTGTTTTGGAAAATTCCCATAAAAAAAGATTTTTATGATCAGATTCTTTGGGATATGATGTATCATTTTATAACCTTCTGGAAAGTCCTGAAGCATTATAAGTGTATGAAAGCTTTGAAAAATCTCACTTCGTTAAATGTATTATTTCTCAAACTTGCTTGACCATAGAATCTACTTTCTATAGAAGACAACAATTAAAACATTTTCAACCACTATTTAATAGAACACACTACTAACCACAAGACATAAAAACAAAACAAAACAAAACAAAACAAAACAAAACAAAACAAAACAAAACCTAGCAGAGCACATCCTTACCCTTGACCAAATGCATTAAAGCCACTCTTTTTTTTTTTAATATATGAAATTTATTGTCAAATTGGTTTCCATACAACACCCAGTGCTCATCCCAAAAAGTGCCCTCCTCAATACCCATCACCCACCCTCCCCTCCCTCCCACCCCCCATCAACCCTCAGTTTGTTCTCAGTTTTTAACAGTCTCTTATGTTAAAGCCACTCTTAAACTGCAGTCCTTTTAATTAAAAATAAACAAAAGAACCTCTATTTCATTATATTATCCATGAATATATCTAGTACTCCACTTTCTATCTTGATCCTGACACCCCTGGGTGACCTTACATGATATAGACAGTGAATCTGTGTCTTCAAAATCTTGGAGATATAACATTATTTTGAACCACAGACCTCTTCTCTAAATGGAATGCTTTAGCAGAGACTTTGAAGGGCTTTTCCAATATGAATGTTTCTCTAAGGCCTTAGTTTCATCACTGAGGGTCAAGGAATCTCGGTGCTAAAAACAAATTACAACTGAAAGACTATATCATTAGCCTCACACCTCTTTCAATTAACTCAAGAGCCATAATAAAGATCAGAATAATTCACAACTCAGAGGCTATATAAGCAAGAATCATAGTGGTAAATTCAAACCTGTGAGCCAGTTTGGCTTTCGTTCATTCACTGCGAAAGTATTTATTGTAAGCCTAGTAAGTATGTGCTGGTAACTGAACTGAAAACAGTACTGAATTCTGAGGAATCAAAGAAACATTAACACAGTATGACAAGCTCAACACTGAGGAAGGTCACAATCAAGAGACTGTTTTTTTTTAATGTATGCTTGTTTATTTTTGAGAAAGAGAGAGCACACACGCATGGGGAAGGGGCAGAGAGAGAGGGAGACAGAGGATCCAAAGAGGGTTCTGCACTGAACAGAGAGCCAGAAACGGGGCTTGAACTCAGAAATCGAGAGATCATGACCAGAGCCAAAGGCAGATGCTTAACTGACTGAGCCACCCAGGCACCCCAAGAGACTGTTTAAATAGTAAGGCTTAAAAAGGAAACCCCTAGGTGATGTCTTTCCTCTAACAAGGAGGTGCTCAGAGTATTAATAATGTTTTGAAGTTTGTAAATGAGTGCTGTTTAGAATTAGGTCATTTAAACCTGGATACTGTTTGCGATACAACAACTACAACAACAACAACAACACCACGAAATTCTTTCACTGAGTGGACCCAGAGAGGTGTTTTCGAAGTCAGGACTAATCCAGGAGTCGCTCAGAGGGCGGCTCCCCTGTGGCCTCATTAGCGGACTCTCATAAGGTACACACAGAAGCAGTGTCCTAGATTCCCACACACCAACTCTGACATTTATAAAGCACTTGCAGTCCTGACAAGATCAAAAACTCAGCATTCTTTCAAATCTCATAATAACTCCCAAACATGCCTGGCTCAGGCTGAGAAACTGAAAAATGATAAAGCACTTATTAGATTTAAAAACACACACGCGTGCACGCGCACACACATACACACACACAAGTGGGCTTGTCCACTTGCCTCCTGCAGCACGAAGCATTTATTTGGTTTTAATAACACATTTTCTCCTTAGCAAAGGCTCATTGCATTTTACCTCCCAAACTGGACTCATCTGCAATTACTATGGTCCTATGATATTGGCACATTTACCAACAGACGGTGGCTTTCCTGTTAAACTGTGGGCTTCCAACCAAAATCTCCTGTGGCTACACTTTAACGTCAGTGTGAGACATCTTGGTGTCACGTTGTACAGTGATTGGAGCCTTCCTCATTGCTAGAGTGGGCGTGAAGAACGTGTGGCAATGTGTTTACTGAAACTATGTCCTGGGCTTCTGCTTGCACAAAGATGATACTCTGGGTTTCTTAGTTTTTCAAAATAGTGAACATACCGTTTTTAAACATAAACATGATAGCCGAAGTTTATCGTGTACTTACATGCCATGCCCCGTCATTATTTTTTATCGTGGTAAAAAACACATTACATTTACTATCTTAATTTTTAGGTGTACGAATCAGTCAAGTATTTTCACATTGTTGTGCAACCGATCTCTAGAACTTTTTTCATCCTGTAAAATTCAGGGGTGACTGGGTGGCTCAGCCGGTTGAGCATACACCTTCAGCTCAGGTCATTAACTCATGGTTCGTGAGTTCGAGCCCCACATCAGGCTCACTGCTCTCAGCACGCAGAAGGCCACAGTCTGCTTCTGGTCCTCTGTCTCCCTGGCTCTATGCCCCGCCCCCCCGGGGTGCTATCTAAAAAACAAAAAAATAAACAAACAAAACTCAAATTGTACACCCATTAAATACTAATTACCCCTTTGTCTCCCCTAGCCCTTGGAAACCACCTTTCTGCTTTTTGTGTCTATGATTTGGGAGACTTTAGATACACTTTATGAACAGAATAATATGGTATTTGGCCTTTTGTGACCGCCTTGTTTCACTGAGCACATTGTCCTCAAGGTTCATTTATGTTGTAACATGTGACAGGAGTTTTTACTCTCCTACTTTGTAAAGGCTATATGATATTCATGTATGTGTGTGGTGTATATATCATGATCTACATAAACACCCCCTCACACACAGGAATATTGTGCATATTACATTTTCTTTATACATTCATCTGCCAATAGATATTTGGATTGTTTCCACCTTAAGGCTATTATGAATAATGCAACAATGAACACAGGTGTGCAAATATCTCTTCAAGATCTTTCTTTGAATTCTTTTGGCTGTATACCCAGAAGTAACATTGCTAGATCATATGGTAATTCTACTTTTAGGTTGCTTTTTTTTTTTTTTTTTTTTTTTTTGAGAAAACTTCATGCTATTTACCATAATGGCTGCACCAGTTTTCATTCCCACCAAAAGTGTAGGATTCTAAAAATATGCATCTTTTCTAACATTTGTTCTTTCTGTCTTCTTGATTGTGGCCATCCTAAGGGACTTAAATGATATCTCATAGTGGTTTTGATTTCTATTTCTCTTATGATTATGTTAAGCATATTTTCATATGCTTTGGCCATTTATATACCTTCTTTGGAGAAGTATCTATTCAAGTCCTTTGCCCATTTTTTAATATGGATATTTTTATTGTTGTTATTGAGTTGTAGAAATTCTCCATATATTCTGCATACTAACTCTTATGAAATATATGATTTGCAAATATTTTCTCTCACTCCATAGATTTCCTTTTCACTCTCTTGATATTTCCTTTGATGCATAGAAATTGTAAGTTGATGCAGTCCATTTGTCTATTGTCTGTTTCCTTGGCTTTGGTGTCATTTCAAGAAATCACTGCCAGGGGCGCCTGGGTGGCGCAGTCGGTTAAGCGTCCGACTTCAGCCAGGTCACGATCTCGCGGTCCGTGAGTTCGAGCCCCGCATCGGGCTCTGGGCTGTTGTCTCAGAGCCTGGAGCCTGTTTCCGATTCTGTGTCTCCCTCTCTCTCTGCCCCTCCCCCATTCATGCTCTGTCTCTCTCTGTCCCAAAAAAATAAATAAACGTTGAAAAAAAAAAATTAAGAAATCACTGCCAAATCCAAAGTCCTGAACATTTCCCCTATATTTTCTTCTAGGATTTTTAGAATTGTAGGTTTTATGTTTAGGTCATTAATACGTGTGTGTGTGTGTGTGCGTGTGCGTGTATGTATGTATATATCATAAGGATCCAATTTCAGTTTTCTGCATATAGATACCCAATTTTCTCAGCACCATTTATTGAAGAGATCTTCCTTTCCCATTGTAGTCTTGGTACCTTCGTTGAAAATCATCTGGCCATATGTGCTAAAGTTTACTTCTGGACTCTATTCTGTTCCATCGGTCTACATATCTATCTTTATGCCAGTACAAATATTTATTATTATAGTTGGGTCTTAGGTTTTGAAATCAGCAAATATGAGACCTCCAACTTTGTTATTCTCTTTCAAGAGTGCTTTGACTATTTGGGGTCCCTTGAGATTCCCTATGAATTTAGTATGCTTTTCTCTATCTCTGCAAAAGACATCACTGGGATTTTGGCAGGTGTTGCACTGAATCTATAGATCATTTTAGGTAGTATGGACATTTTAACCATGTTAAGTCTTTCAATCCATGAGCACAGGTTGTCTTTCCATTTATTTATGTTTTCTTTTATCGTATTTACATCATATCATTTTAATAATCCTTTAGTAAATTCCTAGAATATTAAAGTTTATCTGTAGGCAATATGATTCTTAATCCAAAACCCCATTAGCTGAAGTCTAAGAAGCTTTGAAAATCGATGAACACACACACACATACACACGCAAGAAATAGACACAATTTTTAGTTTGTGTATCCCATGGAGTAAGATAAAAATATCAATGGTAGTCATTAATGAGTCTTATATTCATTCAGCACTAAAGCATCTAATATGCATGGTACATCTAATGTGCATGGTACTTGGGATACTGAAGTCACAGTGAGTGAGAGCCCTGCCTTCATAAAGTTTCTGGATTTTCTGTGGGCAAATGATCTATAAAAGCTCAAAATTATTGCTAATCCAATGCCATTATTTCTTTTTACAGTTAAATCCTGCCCATATTGAAAGTAAAATGTCTTTCTTTTCTTGCAGTCACCAACAATCATCAATATTGCTGGCTTTAAATAAAATCATGCAAACTTGACTTGAATTCCCTTTGCTGCTAATTCTTTCTCTTCCCTTTCCCCTCCATTTCTGTCTTCCCTGAATGCACATACCATTGTAGTAATGCTTTATTCTCCAGTGTCATTTTTCAAAAAGGACGGAATCAAGGCATGAGGAGGTAAAGTAATTTCCCAAATGTGAGAAACCCAAAAGCCAGCAATAAAACTTTGAAATGGGAAGTTTCCAGACTCCCAGTTCTGTGTTCTTTCTTACTTTTACCTGTGATTCTACTAATAGGAGCACTCACAAAGGAGTACAGGTTGGTGAGATAGCAACTTGCCTAAGAGAGGCCATTTCCTGAAACCCATGTGTGTGGGGTACTAAATAAAGGACTATGAGTACCTCATTTAATTTACTCCTTCAGGACTCTGCGAGGCAGACACCATTTCTGTTCTTGAGTCAAAAATTGCCAGAAGGTTGCTTTTGAGCCAACAACTAAAGTAAACAAATCAGAAATCTCTTTGGGTCTCAACTTGACCTTCTTCTTTGGAAGTGACTGGACTAGACAAAGGACAGTAAGCCAGCTTGATCTCAAACTCTTGGTCCACTCAATTGGCATAGCCCTCTAAAGCTAAGTGTTGAAAAGCCCTCAAAGATCATATCTAGGCTCACAAGCAAAAAGTTCAGATTATTTTTTTTTCCACTGAGGCTGTAAGAGGTGTGTGTGCATGTGTATGGGTAGGCATGTGTGTCTGTATTGAGGTAGTAGGGTTACTGCCCGTGTACTACATTTTTTTTTCATGCCAAGGAGATATTGCAGCCCTCATTCACTGGAAAGTCCCAATTCTAAACTTATATACCACACTCATGTACTATAAGTCTTTAACTTTCTCAAAATTGAAGCAAAGATGAGGACTCTGTCACACCTCAAATAAGACTGCGAAAGATTTCCTAGCAATGTCAATTAAAATGCCAGTAATAATAAATATTTGTGCCATTTGAGTCCTCAGTGAACAACTAAAAGGAAACCATTAGCCCTTTCACATAGAGGGCCATGGGCCACACACAGAGACATTTCTGGAAGGTAACAGAGTAAAGAGCAAGAGGCGGAAAGCTAGAGCCAAATTCCAAACTACTCACTCACTGATTCCAACCACTCCAAGCCTCAGAATCCTTATCAACACAGTGGGGAACATAAAAGCACATATTCCATATGAAAGTTGGGGAAATTAAGTTAATAAATACAAGGCGCCTAATACAGTATCTCACAATCCAAGTACTCAGTAAATTATTACTGAATAAAGAAGAATACATTTATTTCTAATGTGAGTACAAAAAACATTATGTATACCCAAATTACACCATTTGTACAAGGCCAAGTTTCTACTTGGATCTGCTCCAAGAACTCCTAGACTACTTATCTACCTCTACTGTCTGCATCTCTCCTTATGAGTAAAGATCATCTTTTACGTTTCCTTCGCTTCTTTCACAGTTGTCTAAGAAAGAATGTAAGAACAGAGGCACCTGGGTGACTCAACCTGTTAAGGATCTAACTCTTGATTTCAGCTCAGGTCATGATCTCATGGTTCATGGGATTTGAGCCTCACATTGGGCTCTGTGCTGACAGCATGGAGCCTGCTTGGGATTCTCTCTCTCAACCTCTCTCTCTGCCCCTCTCCAACTCGTGCTCACTTGCTCTCTCTCTCTCAAAAAAACAAAACAAAACAAACAAAAAACACTACCTTTTTTTTTTTCAACGTTTATTTATTTTTGGGACAGAGAGAGACAAAGCATGAACAGGGGAGGGGCAGAGAGAGAGGGAGACACAGAATCGGAAACAGGCTCCAGGCTCTGAGCCATCAGCCCAGAGCCCGACGCGGGGCTCGAACTCACGGACCGCGAGATCGTGACCTTGCTGAAGTCGGACGCTTAACCGACTGCGCCACCCAGGCGCCCCCTTTTTTTTTTTTTTTTTCAACGTTTATTTATTTTTGGGACAGAGAGAGACAAAGCATGAACAGGGGAGGGGCAGAGAGAGAGGGAGACTACCTTTTTAAATGAATGTAAGAATAAACGCAGCCCTAAAGAAGAAGGAAAAAGAAAAACAGATGTTGGTGTTCTTAACATAGAAAATATCTCCCTGACTTTCAATGTTTGTGTTACATTTACAAAGGGAATGTAAGATGAAGCAGGGAGGGAATAGTGAGGTGAGGAGGGAAGAAGTGAAAGCCAACATGTTTGGGATCAGAAAAAGGAGAGGTTTACCTTCCTTCTTTCTCTCCTTCCTCCGCTCATCCTTTCTGTCCTGCTATAGTCTGTCCACTCAAAATTCATATGTTGATATCCTAACTCCCAAGGACAACGGTATTAGAGGTGAGGTCTTTTGGAGACATTTATCTCATGAGAGTAGAGCCCTACTACTAGGTAAGATTAATGTTCTTATAAAAGAGACTCCACAGACCCCCCTAGGACTTTCTACCATGTAAGAACACAGCAAGAGGGAGCCAGTTAGGAACCTGACATGACCTGAGCCGACATCAGATGTGTAACCAACTGAGCCCCCTAGGTACCCCTGTGTTGTTTTGCTATAGCAGTCCCATGACACATCCTTCCTCACTTTTTCCTTCCTTTCTGGCTGTGTCTTGGGGGTAATCGTAATTCACGTTGATTATTTAAAGAATAAGAGAACAGGGCACCTGGGTGGCTCAGTTGGTTAAGCGTTCCACTTTGGCTCAGGTCATGATCTTACCGTTCGTGGGTTTGAGCCCAATGTTGGGCTCTGGGCTGATAGCTCAGACCCTGGGGCCTGCTTCAAATTCTGTGTCTCCTTCTCTCTCTACCCCTCCACCACTCATGCTCTGTCTCTGTCTCTCAAAAATAAATAAATGTAAAAAAAAAAAGAATAAGAGAAAGAGAACATGAGAGAGGAAAGAACCAACATGCCCAAGTAAACAGGCACAAAAATCATATGTAATTAATATTTACAAGCAAAAGAAAAAAGTACAATTTTCATAGCTGTAGGCTTAAAATTCATTGAACAATATAATGCTTCATCTTTCTACTTGGCCTTGATTTTCCACTCTCCATCTCTTATTAATCACTTTTACTCCTTTGGCTTTCTTTCAGCCCTAGTACAGCTATAAAAAAGAAAAAGAAAAAAAAAAGAAACATGAAAATAAAAATTATTCAGTTCTAAATAATTAATGGAGATTTTAGTAGGTGGGAACAAACAGTAGTTCAACAGATAATTTTTAAAATATAATCCAAGAGAATGCTGTGAAATAGGTGAGAAAACTGTTTTCCAACTCTTCATATGGTTGTCTCAAATTAATTAGTGAGGGCTGGGAAATGTGTATCCTTACTCATTGCTAGTGGAAATGTCATTGAGACACCATTTCTTGAGGGCAAATTGGCAGCATACATGAAAAGGCTAAAAAAAGATGTGTACACTTTGACCCTTCAGTTATACCTTTAGGGAAAATTTTCTAAGGGAGTCATTAATAATTTATGCAAAGATTTACCTACGAGCAGATGTAAAAGGCTTAACTTTTATACTGAAAAATTAGGACCAGACATTATAAATGTCTGACAGTGGAGGAATATTTAAATAAATCACTTTTTAGAACCAGGTATTGAGAGAGGATTCATGCCATGTGTAGATGTTCATAATAGATTAAGTACACAGGATAGATCATGAGGCATTGAACACCCCATATGACATTTTAATAAAAAATACAGGAAGGTCCTTTTTTGATAAATGCAAATTTCTTATAAGGTTTAAATCTGAAAAAAAAAACTGTTTTATCCATAGTTAGGTGTGCTGACACGGGTTTTATTTCCATCAAACTAAAATATGTCTTATACTCCTAACTGAATGTAGTCTTTCACACATAATCTTCGATAATATATTTCTAGCATTTGGGTCACATTACTAATTTTTGTTCTTTCCCTCAAAATGCCATTTTTACATTTTCCTGAGCTCCAAATTCTCCCCAAATTATGTATCCTTAAACTCATGGCCAACAGGTATATTTTAGTCTTAACATTGAGCTTTAAATGAGGAGTAAATGCCCACAATATTAAACAGCTGCATCAAATAGTGACGTACAGAGATTGCAATCCTGAAATGATTGATCAGTTGCCTGGTAGACAGCAGCATCTTGATACTAGAGTCTAAATGTCAGTACTTCAGGGATGCATCAAGTCTACATTTGGTTTGTGAAAGATACTTTGGGGTCTCGTGAGTAATGTTCAAGCAAAGGATGAAAATTCAAACAGTGAAGAAATATGATATGTGAGCATATCAGTCAGGGTCCATCAATTCTTTTAACACATATAATTTAATCTATGAAAACTGTTCAAGAGATATGAGAGCACTGGAGAGGCAAAGGGTTATATGTAGGTATCACAATGGTAGAAACCACACACAAAAGGTGCAGCCCCTAGGGCGAGACAAACACAAAAATGAAATTGGAAGTATCAGAAATGAGAACAGGAACGATTTTATTGATACTCCACACTTTGTGTCTAATTTCGTCCACAGCCATATTCTTAGGAGCACTTTTGACCAAATTTCTGTTGTTCTATTGATAACCATGAAACTGATCTGTTTCCTATTCTGGCAACGGTAAAGGAAATGTCTCATGGCTGATACGACTCAAAGGATTTCTATCTCTGAGAACGCCTCAAATAAAAATATTTTCCCAAGTATCAATTTTTCACGAATAACATGGCAATATACAGCTTGCATGGGTTATAAAAACACTAGATTGATGGGGGAGTGGGAGGGTGGAGGGGGGGTAATGGGCATTGAGGAGGACACCTGTTGGGATGAGCACTGGGTGTTGTATGGGAACCAATTTGACAACAAATTTCATATTAAAAAAAGAACACTAGAAATCTCAAGAGGACATTGTGCGCAATGTGATTAGCAACCCAAGATAAAATTACTAATGGGATTATACAATTTTAGAACATAGTATAATAAAAATGAGTTTTACCCCCCCCCCCAAAGAAAAACATTACTAATTTGGGGATGTATTCAGACTGGCTGATAACAGAGTAATTGGACTGAAATAAATGACATAAACAATCAAAAAAAAAAAAAAAAGAAGAAAAAGAAAGAAGAAAAGAAAGAAATGAGAACACCCAAGGAAGCCCCCAAGGGATCTAGGGTCTAGAATTCTGAAGAAGGGCCCTCCTTCCCTAGTGCTGGTGCCTTCAGGGCTCTGGGCGGGTAGGGGTGGGGTCTCCACAAAGCTAAAAACCACAGCCCTCAGAAAAGGGTGCATCAATTTCACTCTGAGAATATGAGAATAATATGGAAACTAACACCAGCCAACACAGGAATCAACTGCTGCCATGGGTAGTAAGCCCTTGGTGAGACACAGTCAACCGAATAATGAGGAAATATTTTTTAAAAAACGAATTCCTTTGCCCACCTACTATCCTCCAATTTACCTCTTACTCTCTCAGTTGGCAAGACCTATCAGGGAACCAAAAACAAAGGAGGATTATGGTTTGTCCAGTCCTAGCCATAGTATCACAAAACAAGGTACACAAGAACAGATTTGGAGTTGAGTGATAGGAACTTAGAGAAAAAAAAAAAAAAAAAAAAAACACATGGAAATATACGCACAGGGAACAAAAAAAGCAGCATAATCATCAATATGCTGGCAGTAGTTATTACTAGATGGTGAGAGGCTATGAATGATTTAATTCCCTTGGTGCTTTCCTTCATTTTCCAATTCTTCCATAAAAAAATAAGTCATAGCAATTCTCTTATACAAAAAAGACGACTTCTGATTAAAAGAATGTTAAATGATATCATGTAACATTTGGATGTGAAAGCCTCTGGTATGTTTGAGGGCTTTTCAGAATGAAATTTCTCATTTACACTAATTTCCCTAATGGCATCAAGAATAAAACGCGAGCCCCTGTTTACCCAGCTAAACAATGATTAATGCTAAGCATATGGAAACACATGGTAAGACTAATGAATAGTTTCTCTGTTTGAACATGGAAATCGTTTCGTGAAATTGGCTAGCGCTGGGTTTAAATGAGGTTACTAGATCAAAACCAAAGATTAATCAACTGGTTAATAATTTTGGCAACAACCATTGGCAATAAAAATAGGATAAAATAATTATTAAGCATTTCCTAAAGAACAGTAAATATCGCAATACTGGATATTATCTTATTCTGTTTCAGTGGCAGGTTCCAGTTTCCCCTGTGACTTCTCGATTGTAATCATCATCATCTCTACCACCACCACCACTGCCATTATTATTGAGCATTTACTATACGCTTAATGTGTGTTACAGAATTACTTCGTTTCCTCACAACAATCCTATATGTCATAATTCCCATTTTTGAGTTCAGAAAATTGAGCCATAAATGGTTTAACTATCTTGCCAAAAATCAAACAAGCAATGAAGGCAGAGCCAGCACTTTAAAAGGAGTTTAATTTGGGGGCGCCTGGATGGTTCCATGGGTTGAGTGTCTGACTTTGGCTCAGGTCGTGATCTCACTGCTCATGAGTTCAAGTCCCACGTCAGTATCTGTGCCAACAGCTCAGAACCTGGAGCCTGCTTCAGATTCTGTCTCTGTCTCTCTGCCCCTTCTCTCCCCATCCTCAAATATAAATGAACATCAAAAATAATTTAAAAAAGAGTTTAATTTCTTCAGGTTATTATTATATTATCAATTTAAAGTATATTGTTACTAATAAATTTAAATACTATTATATTAATAACTTCAAGGTATATCAATTCAAATTCCAATTATTTATTTTGTTGCTGTATTACTTTATCTGTGGTCCAAATATGTAAGATACCTTAAATTCCTAAAATAGAATATAATACCTTCATCTCTCCCCATGCCAATTTATATTATTTAAATTACAACATGGTTGATAATATTCCAAAAACAATAAAACTATGAGAGCTTCATGGGTATTTTAAAATTTTTTTAATGTTTTTTTTTTTTTATTAATCTATTTTTGAGACAGAGACAGAGCATGAGCAGGGGAAGGGCAGAGAGAGAGAGAGAGAGAGAGAGAGAGACACAGAATCCAAAGCAGGCTCCAGGCTCTGAGCCGCCAGCACAGAGCCCAATGCGGGGCTCAAACTCACGGACCGCAAGATCACGACCCGAGCGGAAGCCAGATGCCCAACCGACTGAGCCACCCAGGAACCCCGAGAGCTTCATGTTTTAAACGTACCTTTCACAGAGAGTATTAATGCTCAAATATTTTACCTCAAACAAATACCTATTTAAAATTTGAAATCTTAATATGTTCAAGGAATGGTCTATCCTTATTATATATGATCTTATTTGATATTGAAAGTGCCTCTGGTACTCTCTTTTTTGGGGGGGTTGATAATAGTAGTTTCTTCAGGATATATGCCTGGCGGGGACGTTTGCAACAGGAGCACTGCCATTCTTCCATGCTGCAGCCGCTAAAACTAATCACTGGAGGGCACCTGGCTGACTCAGTGGGTTTAGGGCCAGACTTCAGCCCAGGTCATGATCTCAGGGTTCGTGGCCTCCAGCCCCCATTGGGCTCTGTGCTGACAGCTCAGAGCCTGGAGCCTGCTTCGGATTCTGTGTCTCCCCCCGTCCCTCCCCCACTCATGCTCTCGCTCTCTCTCTCTCTCTCTCTCTCTAATAAATAAACATTAAAAAAAAAAAAACAAAACTAATCACTGTTCTCATTTCCATAGGAACCATTCGTGACTTCAAAATCTAACAACACATGGAGCTTCCAGGTTTGGTGAACACACGGAGGTGCCAGGAGAACAGAATGTCCCCACCTCACTCCACACATTATTCTATGATTCTCTTCTATTTGGATATTTCTGACTTTGCATCTTTTTAAATAAACTAGTAAACATATTAGTGGAAATAAAAGCCTATTTGGGGAAGGGCTTAACCAAACACCAAGATGGCGACCCAAGAGGCTCCTGACTTTCCCTTCTCCTAAGGTAACATCAAAACTAAAGCTACACATGGCAAAAAATTTTCTCTGAGAGAATTCCACAAACTGGCTGAGTGACTCCTACACATCAGGCAAATGTGAAAATACCTCTATCAAAATGGGTAAGAAAGGCTGAGGCACACTCTTGCCATAAACCCAACTCATGGCATAGCACCATACAATTAGGAGGCAATATCCAACTCCCAGCTTCTCTTTGGTGAGTTAAAGGTTTGGATTGCATATCTAGAACCCCAACATTTAAGGCTCCCACCCAAGGGATGGGCCCCCAAAACACCTAACTTTGAAAAACAATACAGTTTGCATTCACAAGTCAGTCCATCAGGACTCTAGCCAACAAAAAAGGACTATTAGCAGGAATGCACGAGCCCTTGCCCTGGCTACCCCCACAGGGCTCAGGGCATAAGGAATAGGCATAAGCATTCATCTCCCAACCTTTCCCTAAATGAAGTTTGAGTGTCTGATTGACAAGCTGCTGCCTGAGGATCTAGCTCCTAATTGGAACACATCTAGATGCCGCAATGGGATCCTCCTTGGAGTACAAAAGAGCCAGGAGGTACTTCCCATGACTTTAACCTCTAACTCACCTCATAAATAAAACCAATCACAAAGGTCTCCATGTAAAATAATGGTCATAAAGGTGCTTGCCAAGGTCAGGAAGACAATGCATAAACAAAGTGAGAATTTCAACAAAGAGAAAATATGAGAAACTATCAAACAGAAATAAAACTGAAGAATATAATAACTAAACTGAAAACTTCACAAGCTGGTAGGGAGGTTTCAATATCAGCCTAGATCAAGTAAAAGAAAGGATCAGTAAAATTAAAGACAGGGCAATGGAAGTATTCCAATCAGAGGAACAAAATGAAAAAATAATAATAATGAAATAAAAGGAGTAAATACAGCTTAAGAGACCTATAAGATACCACCCTATAGACCAGTATGTGCATTACAGGGGTCCCAGAAGGAGAAGATAAAGGAACAGAAAACTAATCCAAAGAAAATGGGTGAACATTTTACCAATTTAGGGAAAGAAAAAGATATCCAGATCCAGAAAGTACAGAAATTAAAAAAAAAAAAAAAAAAAGATAAATCCAAAGAGATCCATCCTGAACACATTATACTTAAATTGCCAAAGGTTAAAGACAAGGAGAGAATCTTAAAAGAAGTAAGTAGAGCCAGAAGGGAGTGGCATGACACATTCAAAGTCCTGAAAGAAAAAGACTGCCAACCAAGCTACTCTCCCAATACACTGCCAACAAAGTCGCCCTTCAGAATTCAAAGAGATATAGTTTTCCAGACAAGCAAAAGCTGAAGGACCCCATTACCACTAGACCAGCTTTACATAAAATGTTAACAGAGGGCTAAAATACAGGCTGCTAATTACTAACAGGAAAACAGGAAATTATAAAACTTGCTAGTAAACATACAGTTAAAATCAGAATATATTGTAATTCTGACACGTTGACCAAGTAAATGGTGAAAAGTAAAGTATAACACCAGTATAAAGATCAAAAGAGAAAAATATTAAAAAACAACCAGAACTAAAATAATTTGTAGGAATGCCTGGGTAGCTCAGTCACTTAAGCACTCTACTCTTGATTTCAGCTCAGGTCATGATCTCACAGTCATGAGATCAAACCCTGCATCAGGCTCGACACTGGGCACGGAGCCTGCTTCAGATTCTTTCTCTCCCTCTCCCACAGTTCCACCCCTGCTTGCACACACACTCTCTTTCTGAAAATAAGTAAATAAATAAAAAATAAATGGATAAATAAATAAATAAATAAATAAATAAATAAATAAATAAAATTTAAAAGCATAACTACAGTAATCTGTTAGATACACAATATCAAAATGTAAAATGTAATTGTGACATCAAAAACAAAATGTCGGGAAGGAGTGTAACAGTGTAGAGTTTCTGTATGCAAACCGAGTTAAGTTTTTCTCAGGTTAGAAGAAACCATTATAAGATATTTTACATAAGCCTTCTGGTAACTGCAAGGCAAAAACCTATAGCAAACACATACCATATACAAGGAAAGGAATCAAGACACAACACTACATAAAAATCATCAAAAATACAGGAAGAGACCAAAAAAGGAATAAAGAAACAAAAGAACTACGAAAACAAAAACAAAAAAACAGACAATAATTAACAGAATGGTAATTGTAAGTCCATACTTATCAATAATTACTGTAAATGTGAATAGAAGAAACCCTCCAAGAGAAGTCACAGAGTGGCTGAATGGATAATAACACAAGATCCAACCATACACTGTCTACAAGACACTTGCTTCAGCTTTAAGGACATACACAGACAAAATGAGGACAAGGAAAAAGATATTCCACACAAATGGAAACCAAAAGAAAACAGGGGTCACAATATTTGCATCAAACAATATAGGCTTTATACCAAAAACTGTAATAAGAGGCAGAGATGATCATTTAAAATTTCTTTTAATGTTTTATTTATTTTTGAGATGGAGAGAGACAAGAGCATGAGCAGGGGAGGGGCAGAGAGAGAGAGGGAGACACAGAATCTGAAGCAGGCTCCAGGCTCTGAGCTGTCAGCACAGAGCATGACACGGGGCTCGAACTCACAAACCGCGAGATCATGACCTAAGCCAAAGTCGGACGCTTAACTGACTGAGCCACCAGGCGCCCCAAGAGATGATCATTTTATAATGATAAAAGGGCCCATTAATCAATAAGATCTAGCAACTGTAAATATTTATGCACCCAACACTGAGCACCTAAATATAAACAGCACATATTAACAGATCTGATGGGAGAAATAAATAGCAATACAGTAATAGCAGGGAACTTATACATAACTCCAAACAATGGATAGATTATGTCTTCAGAAATATAAGGAAACACCGGACTTCAACTATACCTTAGACTAAATGGGCCCAACAGACATATAGGGAAAATTCCATCTAACAGTAGCATAATGTACATTCTTCTCAGGTACAATGGAACATCTCCAGGAGAGATCATGTTAGGCAAAAAAAGCAAGCATTAATGAATTCAGGAAGACTAAAATCATATCAAGGATTTTTTTTCTGATCACAAATGTATGAAACTAGAAATAAATAACAAGAAGAAAAGTGAAAAATTCACAAATGTGTGGAGATTAAACAACATTCTCTTGAACAATCAATGGTCAACGAGGAAATCAAATGAGAAATCAAAACAATTTGATTTTTTTGATTTGATTTCAAAGACAAATAAGACAAATGAAAATGAAAACATAATATACCAAAACTTATGTGATACAGCAAAAGCCATCCCAAGAGAGAAATTTGGAGAGATAAATGGTTAATTACGAGGAAAAAAGATCTCAAATGAAGAACCTAACTTTATACCTAACATACTAGAAAACCAAGAGCAAACTAAGCCCAAAATTAGTAGGAAAAAAAAAAAAAAAAGGAAGTGGAGGATAGAAATCATTGAAACACAGACAAAACAAAAAGGTAATAGAAAAGATCAGTGAAACTAAAAGCTATTTTTCTTTAAAAATAAACAAAATAGACAAACTTCAGCTAGATTTACCAAGAAGAGAGAGTGCTCAAAATCAGAAATAAAAGAGGAGACTTTATAACTGATGCTACAGAAATACAAAGGATCATTAAGGGATACTATGAATAACTTTAAGGCCAATTAACTGGACAACCTAGAATAAATGGGGAAAAATATTACAAATATACAACCTACCAAAACTGAGTCACGAATAAACAGAAAATCTGATAGGCTGATCACTAGTAAAGACATTAATAAGTATTCAAAACCTCCCAACAAACAAAAGTCCAGGGCCAGATGGTTTCACTGATGAGTTTTACCAAACATGTAAAGAAAAATTAATACCAAACCTTCTCAACCTTTTCCAAAAAACAGAAGAGGAGGAACACTTCCAAACATATTTTTTCTGAGGCGAGCATTACCCTCATACCAAAACCAGACAAGGATACAATAAGATTAGAGGCCAATATCCCCATTGAACATAGATGCAAAAATATTCAACAAAATTAAGAAACAAAATTCAACAACACATTAAAAGAATCACGCTGGAGCACTGGGTGGCTCAGTTGGCTAATCATCTGACTTCAGCTCAGATCATGATCTCACAGTTCATGGGTTCCAGCCCCACACCAGGCTCTGTGCTGACAGCTCAGATACTGAAGCCCACTTTGGATTCTCTGTCTCCCTCTCTCTCTGCCCCTCCCCTGCTCATTCTCTGTCCCTCCCTCCCTCCCTCTCTCCCCCACCTCCACTCAAAAATAAAAATAAGCATTAAAAAAATTAAAAACAAGGGTTTTTTCTTCACAAAACAAGGGTTAAAATCATATCATCTCAATACATTTAGAAAAAGCATTTAACAAAATTCAATAACCATTTATGATAAAAATGCTCAACTAAGTGGGCATAGAGGGAATGTACACCAACATATTAAAGTCCATATATCACTAGCCCACAGCTAATATCCTTCTTAATGGTGAAAAGCTGAAAGCTTTTATTTTAAGGTCAGGAACAAGACAAGGATGTCCATTCTTACTACTTATATTCAACATTGCAATGGAAGTTATAGCCAGAGCTTTTCAGCAGGAAAAATTAAAGAAACGTATCATATCAGAATAGGAGTAAAATTGTCGCTATTTGCCAAAGATAAAATATTACACATAAAAAGAACCCTCAGACTCCACCAACATAACTGTTAGAACTAATAAACAAATTCAGTAAAGTTATAGGATATGAAATCAATGTACAAAACTGAGTTCCATTTTCATATACTAATAATGAATTATCAGAAAGAGAAATTAAGCAAATAATCTAATTTACAATACATCAAAAAGAATAAAATGCCTAGGAATAAATTTAACCAAAGAGGCAAAAGTCTTATACACCAAAAGCTGTAACACACTGATAAAAGAAGTCAAAGATGACACAAATAAATGGAAAGATATTCTGTATGCAAGGTCTGGAAGAATATTGTTAAGATGTCCATACTACTCAAAGTAATATGCAGATTCATGCACTCTGTACCAAAATTCTAATGTTATTCTTCATAGAAACAGGAAAAACAATCCTAAAATTTGTATGGAGCCACACCTTAAAAAGATTTCTCAAGCAATCTTGAGAAAAAAGAACAAAGCTGAAGGCATCACGCTACCTAATTTCAACCTATATTATGAAACTATAGTTATCAAAACAGTATGGTATCAGCATAAAAACAGATTCATAGATGAATGGAACAGAAAAAGAGTGCAGAATTAAACCTATGCATATATGGTCAATAAAGTTAACACACAGGAGCCAAGAATACGCAAAGAGAAAGGATAACCTTTTCAATAAATGGTGCTGGGAAACTGGATAGTCACAGTAAAAAAAAGTTAAATTTGACCCCTACCTTACTCCAAAGAAGTCAACTTGAAATACAGTAAAAATTTTAAATATAAGACCAGAAACCACAAAATTCTTAGGGGAAAAAAAATATGGGGTAAGCTCTGTGACATTAGTCTTAATGAAGATTTGTTTAAATTTTATACCAAAAGCAATGGCAAAAAAAAAAGAAAAAAATTAAAAAGGACTATACCAAACTAAGAATCTTTACTGCAGCAAAGGAAATCATCAACAAAAGGCAATTTATGGAATGAGAGAAAATATTTGTGACCCACTCTTCCAATAAGGAGCTAATACCTAAAACATATCAGAAACTCATACAACTCAATCACACAAAAACAAACCAATTAGAAAATGAACAAAAGATCTGAATAGATATTTTTTTCAAAGAAGACACAAAAAATGGCCAACAGGTACATGAAAAGATGCTCAATCAACATCATCAATCATTAGGGAAATGAAAACCAAAACCACAATGAGATATTACCTCATACCTGTTAAAATGGCTTTGATCAAAAAGTCAAGAAATAACAGATATTGGCAAGGATGTAGAAAAGGGGGAACAAATCTTCACTTTTGGTGGGAATGCAAACTGGTGCAGCCACTCTGGAAAACAGTGTGGAGTTTCCTCAAAAAATTAAAAATACAGCTATTTTTATGACCCAGCAATTGCATTACTAGGAATTTATCCAAAGGATACTAAAATGCTGATTCGAAGGGGCACATGCACCCACAAAGCTTACAGCAGCGTTATCAACAATAGCCAAATTATAGAAAGAGTCCAAATGTCCACTGACTGATGAATGGATATGGAAGATGTGGTATATATATATACAATGGTATATTACTCACAGATCAAAAAGAATGAAATGTTGCCATATACCAAAATGTGGAAAGAACTAGAGTGTATTATGCTAAGCGAAAGAGTCAGGCAGAGAAAGATAAATATATGATTTCACTCATATGTGGTATTTCAGAAACATAACAGATGATCATAGGGAAAGGGAAGGAAAAATTAGAAAAACAGAGAGGAAGGCAAACCATAATAGACTCTTAAATAGAACAAACTGACAGTGGCTGTAGGGGAGGTGGGTGGGGAGATAGGCTAAATGGGGGATGGGCACTAAGGAGGACACTTGCTGGGATGAGCACAGGGTTTTATATTTAAGAGATGAATCACTAAATTCTACTCCTGAAACCATTATTACACTACATGTTAACTAACTTGGATTTAAATTAAAAAAAAAAAAAAAGACAATATGAGGTGCCTGAGTGGCTCAGTTGGTTGAGCATCCGACTTGGGCTCAGGTCATAATCTCACAGTTTGTGAGTTCGAGCCCCACGTCAGGCTCTGTGCTGACAGCTCAGAGCCTGGAACCTGCTTCGGATTCTGTGTCTCCCTCTCTCTCTGCCTTTCCTCCATTTGTGCTCGCTCTCTCTCTCTCTCTCTCAAAAATAAATAAAATGTAAAAAAAAAAAAAAAGACAAGAAATAACAAATGCCAGTGAAGATGTGCAGAAAAGGGAACCCTTATACACTGTTGGTGGGAATGTAAACTGGTACAGCACTAGGAAATATGGAGGTTGCTCAAAAAATCAAAAATAGAACTACCCTGTGATCTAGCAGTTCTGCTTCTGGGTATCTATATTCCAAGAAAAAAAGAAAAAATGCTATCTGAAAGAGAAGTCCATACTCTTGCATTTATCATTATTCGCAATAGCCAACATACGGAAACAACTAAGTGTTGACCGTTGAATAACAAGAAAATGTGGGATTCTCTCTCGCTCTCGCTCTCGCTCTCGCTCACACACACACACACACACACACACACACACACACACACACACAAATATTATTCAACATTAAAAAAGAAGAAAACCCTTCCATTTGTGAGAACACAGATGGACCTGCAGGGAATTATGCTAAGTGAAATAACCCAGGGAAAAACAAATACAGTGTGGCATAATTTATATGTGGAATCTAAAAAAAATAAAAATAAAATTTGAATTCATAGAAACAGAATAATTGTCGCCTAGGATGGGCAGGCAGGGGGACAGAGAGAGGCTGGTCAAAGGATATAAACTTTCAATTTTATGTGAATACGGTCTGAGGGCCTAATGTAAAACCTGGTGAATGCAGTTAATAACACTGTGATGTACAACCAGAATTTACTAAGGGAGTAGAAAATAAATGTTCTCACACACACCAAAGAGGTAAATATGTGAGGAGATGAAAATGTCAATTAATGTTGGGGATCCTTTCACAATGTATATATGTATTAAATCATCACGGTGTACTCTAAATATATCACAATTTCATTTGCCAATTTTAACTCGATAAAGCTGAAAAAACACTAAAATCAATATGTGACACAATGTCCCCCCAAAAGCACTCTTGATTAATCAGATTAAGTATAAAAGATGAAACTTCTTAGTTGTTCAGATCAGAGAATGAGGCTCCTTCTCTGTGGGTGGCTGATTTGTTTTCCTGTGAAGGAAGTAGACATTCCTTTATATCTTTGGTCAAAAGAAGATCCTGTGACAAGACTTGGAAATTAAGCCTTAAATTGGTGGTCAAGCGGACCCCCTACTCTCTCTGAGATGCTACTATGACCAGCCTGTAAGGTGGTCAGACATATCAGGACCTGTTGCGTGAGCAGGAGGAATGTCCCCGTGGCCAGAGCCACGGGGGAGCCACACATCCTGTAGAGATGACTAAATGAAGACATATCTACTACCTTGTGGGCCAGGTTACCTATTTTCACAAAATAACAAAGAATGCTGGAAAAGAGAAATAAATGTAGCTTGAATGCTCAAAATAAGCTATGCCACAGGGCTATCAGGGAGGAACCATGTGCTCCTCAATGGCTAGACTACTGAGATTTGGTGACTGAGACAGCCGTGAAACAAGAAAAAGAAGAGGAAGACAAAGAAGAGGAAAAGGAGGAGGAAGAAGCGGAAGAAGAAAAGGAAGAAGAAGAATCATGAAGCATAAAACTCTAGGTGCCCTTCTCCATGAATGTGCTTGAAGAATTAGGCTTCCATTATATTGAGAACAAATTCATTGTGTTGTTAGATTGTGTGAGACAGGTATCAGCAAACTACTACCTAAGAGCTAATAATACATTTTACATTTCTAAATGGTTAAAGAAGTAAAGAATATTTCATGACATGTTAAAGTTACAGGAAATTAAAATTTCAGTATCTGTAAATCACCGTTTGTTGGAATACAGCCCTGGTCGTTAATTTACATATAGTTTATTGTTACTTTTACAATGACAGCGTAGCTGCAACAGAGGCCACATAACCACAAAGCCTAAAATACACACCGTGGAGCCTGGGTGGCTCAGTCAGTTAAGCATCCCACTCTTGGTTTCAGCTCAGGTCATGGTCTCCCAGTTCGTGAGTTTGAGCCCCACATCAGGCTCTGTGCTGACAGCACGGAGCCTACTTGGGATTCTCTGTCTCCCTCTCTCTCTGCCCTTTCCTTGCTCATGCTCTCTCTCTAAAATAAATAAATATTAAAATATATATACACACTCTTGGGCCTATTATAGAAAAAATCATCAATCCCTATTAACACAGATAACCAATAGAGCTCTTTAAGGATGTGTGCCCATTATTAGAATTGTCTGATTGATCATGCTAAAATTTCACAGATATATCACCTCTAGGGCATCTGTCAAGTATCCAACTACGTCACCATCAGATTATGAGATCTCTCCTTTTTAGAGAAATTTCCCCAAAGTGATCAAATATAGGCCCTGTCTCCTTTATGTTCACCTTTCTTGTAGACTAATAACCCGCTGAAAAAGGAGATGTGGAGGCAGCTGTTTTTTGTTTTTTGGTTTTTTTCTATCTTGGATCCTTAGAAGTCACTTTCTACAGTTTATGTAATCTGACAACCTCCTCCATCATGATTCACTTTTAAATTGTATTAAAGCATATCATTTTGTTTATTTTTACAGTTTTCTGAAGGAGAGACAGATGGAACTTAAACAGGGAATCCCAAAACCCTCTGTTGGCTGTTGGTTGCCAGCCAGGCTCTCCTGCAGCTGAGCTGTGAAAGTGATTGGCTGGTTCCCACTGAGCCCCAAGACCCATTGGTTGCTTCCCACTGAGCTGTGATCCTGATTGACAGCTTCACAATCTCACTCCCTGGGCTTTGTCTGTTATTTCTTGCCTTTAGCAGTGCACCTGCATAGCTGCTAAGAGTGGAAATGAGAGTCATGAGCCACATCTCAAAGTTTTGTGTCCTTTGTGTTCTCTCAAGGAAATAGGTGGGAGGAGGAAGAGAACTCTAGCAATAAAAAAAGGAGAGAACTACATATTGGGCATATGAAATTAATATCGTACAAACTTTGGGTTTTAGACTCAATCTAATAACATATTTAACATATTTTGAACGGTAACTTAAGAGTCTTGGGAAGATGTCGTCCTAGACTTTAGATACATACATTCTGGAAACTGCAAATATGTATTCATATTATAAATCAATAAACTGTCACCTTTATTAATTTACCTTTTGTTATTTTGATGTGATGAAATCCATCCCTCAGTGCTTAATCCCCCAGCAGTAGATTAACTGATAAGAATCTAGAATCTGGACTCCAAACTGGGATTATACCTTGATGTCTTCAAGATCCCCACTTTGGGATCTTGATTTCGGGATCCTGATAATCTTTTCTTTTGACATCTCTACAAAGCATAGTTTCAATTACTGTAATAGGAATCAGGTGATTCTGAATTATCATCCTAACCGTCATCTTCTCTGTACTATTCTATAAAACCAAGATCCTACCACATAGCTCCCATCTTCTAAATAAAAATTAATTCATCTTACTTAACCAAGGAGGTGCAAAACTTGTACAATAAAAACTACAAAACACTGCTAAAGCAAAGAAAATCTCAACAAATGGAAACGCAACTTATGTTCATGGGCTGAATGACTTACTAGTGTTAATACTGTTAAGCTGTCAGTCAATACTACCCGAAACAATCTATAAATTCAATGCAATCCCGATCAAATCCCAATAATTTTTATTTGAATAAATGAAAAAAAAAAAAAAACCTCCCACGGTGCCTGTGTAGTTCACTTAGTTAAGCGTCCAACTCTGGATTTTGGCTCAGGTCATGACCTCACAGTCGTGAGATCAAGCCTCTCACTCTGCCCCTGCCCTGACCCCCAGTCTGCTTAGGATTCTCTCCCTTTCCCCCACTCACTCATGCACATGCTCTCTCTCTAAAAAGTAAAAATAAAAAATAAATAAAAATGAAACGATCCCATGCCAGAATTCATGTGGAATCTTAAAAGATCCCAAATAGCCAAAATAATACTGAAAAAGAACAACACAGAAAGACTCATACTTGCTGATTTCAACTTGTACTACAATGCTAGTCCCTAATTGGGATCCATAATTGATCCCAGTATAAAATATAACTCAAAATGGATTAAAGACCTAAATGTAAAACCAGAAACTATAAAACTTTCAGAAGAAAACATAAGATTAAAACTGTACACCATTGGATTTGGCAAGAATTTCTTGAATGGGACATCAAAGGCACAAGCAAGAAAATTTTAAAAAGTCGAGAAATTGGACTTCATAAAAAATTTTGTGCAACAGAGTACACTATCAACAGAGTAAAAAGACAAGTCATCAAATAGGAGAAAATATTTGCAAATCATGTATCTCATAAGGGATTAACGTCTAGAATTTATACAGAACTAAAACTCAATAAGAAAACAAACACACAATTTTGAAATGGGCAAAAGACTTCAATAAACATTTCTTCAAATAGAATACGGCCAATAAGCACATGAAAACATGCTCAATGTTACTAATTATTAGGACGTACAAATCAAAACTACAATGAGATATGACCTCATACCCTTTGGGATAGCTAATATTTAAACAAATGGGTTAGCAAGGATATGAAGAAACTGGAAGGCCTGCTTACTATTGATGTAAATATAAATGGTATACCCACTGCGGACAACAGTGAGGTGGGTTCCTCAGATAATAGAAAGAAAATTACCCTATAATCCAGCAATTCCATTTTTGGATATATACCCAATTGAATTGAAAGTAGGGCCTCAAATATTTGTATTTGCACACCTATGGTATCTATACACCCATGTGTGTAGCCGTATTACTCACAGTGGTGAAAATAAGGAAACAACCCAACTATCCACCAAAAGATGAATGGATAAACAGACTGTGGTATGTACATACAACAATGATGAAGCCTTAAGATGTAAGGAAATTGTAACATCTATTACAATATACATGGACCTGAACATTATGCTGAGTGAAATAAGCCAGTCCCAAGAGAACAAATATTGTATGATTCCAATCATGTGAGGTACTTAGAATAGTCAAAATGATAGAGGCAGAAGTGGAATGGTAGTTGCCAGGGACTGGGGAGGGAAGAATGGGGTTGCTATTTAATCAGCACAGGGTTTTAGTTTTACTAGATGAAAAGGATATGGAGATAGATGATGACAAAGGATGTGCATCACTGTGAATGTACTTAATACCACTGAACTGTGCACTTGAGTGTTAAGATGGTAAGTTTTTTGTTACGTGTATTTTGCCAGGTTAAAAAAAAATGAGGAAAAATGAATTCACCTTTTGACATACCTAATTCATAGAACTATTGTGAAAATCAATGATCCGTTATTTAGTATAGGACATTCCCATGAAAAGTATAAAAATCATACGTATTCAGAGTGGTATTACTTGAATCATTTTTTTTTTTCCAAAATTAACTCTATCAGGTTTACAGTTTTTATCAGGTTTTCAAGCCTTACAGAAGGCAACAGCAGTTACCACTCCTAATGGATTTGAACTAGTACAGGAGACAAATTCTTAGAGCTGGCCTGGGTCCTTTAACGTGGGGCATCTTAAAGTGTGAACTACCATCTGTATCCTGCTCTACCCTTCTTTCCCATAGCACCTATCGCCTTCTAACATAATATGATTTACTTAGCAATTGTGGTTTTTTTTAGTTTTTGTCTCTCCTGTTTAGCTCCTCATGAATGGGTCTCATTGTCTATCATGTTCACTGATATATGCCAAGCCCCTGGAATAATGTCAAGCACATAGTAAGTATGACAGCAGATATTACCGATTTCATCAATTTTTACCTAACCCAAGTAGTTATCATTAAGTTATATAGGGTAAAACATAGACGTTCATCTTTATTCAGGCCCTCATAAGCCTAATACCTTCCAAAGGAGTTATTTCTAGGCAGGTGCCTTTTTGTTCATTTTGGAACTGTCTGAAATACACGGTAGATGGGTCGCCAACTTATTGAATTATTTAATCAATATTTATTAAGCACCTACTATGCACTAAGCCCTTTTCTAGATGATTTCCTCAATTACATTCTCTCTGTCCAAGCCTGATTATGGACTCCTGGGTTGCTACTACTAATGCAGAAGATTTACATTGTAAGACAAACTTTCAGGTGCACATCACCATTTGTATAAGATAACTGAACTAGTCAGGTGATGTAATCCTGTCTGAGTCAGCTTCCACTCTACTCGAGGTTAATAGAATACAGCATGAAGCCCAAACGCTGATTTTTCATAAATATGAGAAAAGAAATTAACTAGACCTACACATTATATAGATTGCAGGTATGGTTCTATTTTTGTCACTATCTTCCAAAGGAAACCCAGTTGCAATGAACAACCATTGAGTGAATGAGAAAATGCTCTAATGCTTTTCCCCCAAAGTCCCCAAACACAGAACCAGCGGCCTTTAATTGTGACTCATTTACTTACTGTAATATTAAAAAAAAAAAAAAAAAAAAAAAAAAACAACTGCTGTCATGTGGAGCTTTGAGATATCCTGCACTCAATGACATGTTCTTCTGTTTGTACATTAGAAATGGCATACAACAGAACCTAACAAACTTCAAAACTCCAGTGCTTTATGGCTCCTTTTTTTTTTTTTGGCCTCATTTATTTTCCTGATTTATTCTTGTCCTTTCGTGCCCTTAGTCTCCTCTGCTTTGTCTTCAAACATCTAATTGCCATGTGTTCTGATGGATAAGCCCGTCTGTGGGCTCCTGTTTTCAGTAATAGCAGCTCTCTCCCTTTATCACTCTTTTTACAAAGGAGATTTTCCTAATTAAATGATCTTTGCACTCGTCATTTCCTAACTCTCATTTCATATCTGCTTTGCTAGATGATCGCCAAGGTCCCCTTCCAGTTCTAAAATTCTATGACATTTGTGTGTGACAAATACTAAGGAGATCATAGAATTCATCATTCTCTTCTAATTTTTTTTTAGTATTACAGCCTGCTTTCTCATTTCAGTGATATTTTACAGTCAATTTGCCTTCAGATTTTTCTCACAGAATCTTTTCCAACAACTGGAGGTTTTTTAGCTTCCAAAAACATAGAACATCTGTGTCACTGGCAAGTTCGCCATAGGCTGCCTTAATGGTAGGTGTTGAAAGAGCTAGAACTTTTGGTGTATCATATGTTAGAGGAGGCACATAGACAGCGATGAAAACCCCCTTCTTCCTGACTGAACCCATGGCAGACAGGGCCCATGGCTTCTAGAAAACACTTCCAGCTGAGGAAGGAAGTAATCTCAGAATACTTTTACCGTATAGGAGGTGTCAGGAAACCATTCCTAATGAATGTGAGTAGGTAACTGGAAATGAGACCTGAGAACGGGCTTGAGTCAGCCTTTAAACCAAACTTCTCCAAGGATGAGTTACTGTCTTTTTCCTGCTCTATTTTTACTTTTCCACAGAACATATTACATTCTAACATATAATTTACTTAGTTGTCATATTTATTATTTTGTCTCTCCTGCTAAAATACAAACTTTCCAAGGCCTGCAAGTTCTGTCTTTGGAGGTCACTGACACACGCCAAGCATCTGGAATAATGCCAGGCACACAGCAGGTACTCAAGAAACAGGTCTAATAAAGAAATGAATGATTTCTTCCTCCACCAGCATCCAAATCTCAGGGTCCAGCCCAGAATGAAGTGAATGAGGCCTCTAGGGTGCAAAACTTAAGGAGGCACTCACCCTCAGGGTCAACACTGCCCAAACATACCCTCAGGGAGCCAAGAGGACTCCCTCAATTTTGCATCTCAGGCACCTCACTTGCCTTGCCCCAATCCAAGATCTGACAACCATCATTATTAAAAATACACATTATTTTTCCCACCATACCCTGTACCTATTAAATCACAACCATTGTGGGAAAAATGGTGGCTTGGAATTTCACATGTCATGAGCTACTTGGTCATTCCTACACACAATTTTATTTGAGAATCAGTGCTTTAAATTCAGCAGCACTGCCAAGAAGACTTTTTCCCTAAACCATCTTGAGCCAGTTCGTTCATTTCATTCAAGGCCCTTCATGAATTTTGTGTAGCTTAGCTTTGCCCTCTTTTCCCTGACAGAGCTCTGATAGTAGTTAATGTATCACCTTTTCATGGCCCAGAACACTGCTCCCAACATGACTATATACTGCACCTAACTGTCATATAATGCCGTTTGATGTATACCACCATTGCCACTCACATATGAGGAAATTATGGCACAGAAAGGTTACAAGTAAGTCACCTGTGGTCATGCAGATTCATAGAGACTACATTCTAGACAGAATTCCTTCAATATTCTAGCTCCCAGGGAATTGCTGTCATGCAATTCCTAGATCCTCTCAGATTTCTTCTTTACTCAGGTATTCTCTTTATTGAGAAAGCTTTTCCACTCATTCTTCTGCCAAAATCATCCCCATTAAAACCACACCCATTCTCCATTATCCAAGTAAAATTCCAGTTTCTTCAGGAAGCCATCTTCAAACACTGTGGTGTGAAGTATCCTTCCCTTTCTTGTGGTCATTTAACTTGGTTTCTCTCTTGTTTACCCTAAATTAGGTTTGGTGCAGAACTAACCAGATCTGATTAAATATTTTGACACACTAGCCCTTATCAAGCCTTATTTCCTCTGCATGTTGTCCCTTTCTCTCATTAAACCACCACCCATGCTATTCTATACTCCCTGCTTCTGAAGAAAAAAATCACCATGAAGAAAAAAAAAAAAAATAAGTAAGTAAACTCTTGGCTCTTGAGTTTCAAAAGTCCAGCACATTCTCCTAGAGAAGAAATTACTCATGAGCAAAGGCCATCAATTAGAGAAATCTTTTGATGAGTAGAGGCCTCAGCTTTCTGGATGACTTGTAATTCCACCCACCCAGTTAGATAAAAATCCCCAACTTGGATGAGAAGTAGAGGGGAAGGCAAGGAATAAACAGAGATTTTAGGTTCATAAAGAAGGGGAGCCCCACAACAAGTGCAGATGTGACAAATCTTATTAGTTTAGAAAGACAGGAGAGCAGCAAGGACCCGTACATCAACTGTAGACTGGAGCCCAAGAAAGCAGCAAAACTCTAGAGAAAACCTGTCGCTGTACATGCAGGCAGAGGGGGCATGATGCACACAGAGCATGACTCAGGGTAACAAATCAACTAATTTTGCCCGAAGCAGAATCAAACCAGACAGTGCCTTAGTGTTAAAGGTGCTTTCTTAGACTAAGGTGGCATTTAAGCAGCAAAATGATTTCACATGCCCCAAAGCAGTTTGCCAAGATCTGAGGAAAAGCTGTTCTTGAATGGTAGGGATGATGAGTGATTCCACAGTGTCTAGAATGGCCAATGGGCCACATGGCAACAAGAGTATCATGCATGTATCAGCATTGACAGATCATGACCAGTCCATTTTCATGACCCATCCTCCACCAGCCATGATCCTGACACTTTAGAACTTGGACAGTTGTCCCCATGTTTATATCTTACATTCCCTTTGTACCACAAAGTTTCCCTTGATTATGATCAGCTCCCTGGCTCAAGCCCCGGCACAGGGCGTGCTCGACACATTTATGTATATGAATCTCATAAATTTGAAAATGGATATTTTTGCCAGGAAAACCCTCTAATGACATGAATAGTCATTAGAGTGGCCAATGACAAGATCTGAGAAGTGGATACCTCTATCATGGCTGTCTAATCATAGCTGTTTGGTTCAGATCAAAAACACCCCCACATCCCGAGTTCTGGAATACGCAGCAGTAACAAACAGTATAAAGAAAGCACGTGAGAGATACAGCTATTTTACTTTGGTTTGTAAAAATCAAAGTCCAATGAATTCTTAAAAGACCCACAAAACAGTGACATTTGCTGAGGCTCCACCAGAGATGGTCTCTTTAAAATTTAAAAAAATGAAACACATGGTTTCTGGCGAGTTTTCCTTGGGGAAAGTTAGATGTTGGACTATCCTTAACTTCAAGGTAATTTATACATTTCAGACAACTGAAGGCCTTCATTTTTTGATCAAGGGAAAAATATATATATATCAATGTATAGATTTTTTTAACATTTATTTATTTTTGAGAGACACAGAGAGACAGAGTATGAGCAGGGGAGAGACAGAGAGAGAGAGAGAGACAGACAGACACACTAGCGCACGTGCGCGCGCGCGCGCGCGCGCACACACACACACACACACACACACACACACACACACACAGAATCTGAAGCAAGCTCCAGGCTCCGAGCTGCCAGCACAGAGCCCGATGCAGGGTTCGAACTTATGAGCTGTGAGATCATGACCTGAGCCGAAGTTGGATGCCCAAATGACTGAGCCACCTGGGTGCCCCAATGTATAGATTTTCTTTTTAAAAAAGGAATACATAGCTGAAATGAGGATAGAAAAAAAATGAAAGGAAAAAGAAATAGACACACTACATAATAAACCAAGTCATCTTACGTTCTGACTGCTACCACCATTGGAACATTTGAACCAAAAGACTTAGATTTCAATTTTACGAATAAAATAAAATTCAGAGACTGAGTTAAAAGTAAAGATATGTGAAAAGTGAGACTCCATGGGAAATAACAATTCCTTGAATGGGTGTTGAAAGCTTATCAGAGGACTTAAGAATACTGAACATTGGAGTATGCATCCCAAACCTAGCTTACTTTGTAAATTTGTTGTTTTGTATAATTAACCTTTCCAAAGAAATAAGATGCAGGACCTGATCTCAGCCTTAGGACAACATCAGGAAGCACTAGGTCACTTAGGTGTTTTTGATGTAACTGGCATCACCATGGGCTAGTGATCCTCATGTTATTTGTTTTCTTATCCTGGGGGTTTTGTCTCCTGCTTGTAGACATGATGAATTCTTGGCTGCAGCAAACTAGTAGCAATGGAGGACCTCAAGGGGTAGGGATGGCATGGTCTTCAGAACGAGCTGTGTTCTTCTGGATTTGTATTTAATCAAAGCCTCATTAGTAAGATACTCCAGATTTGGGATGTTTTTGAGAAATCTCATGAGTTTCAGACAGGGGAGGAAAAGGGAAATCAATAAAAATATGAGGGCACATTACAATAGCAGCGTTTCAGGAGGACTGAGGCAGGGATAGCTTCTTAATTCCAACTATTTTTAAAAATTATTTCATCATTTAAAAATCAACTAATAAGATGACTAGAATGAAAAACATCTGTGCCCTAGTCATCCATCCTTCCCTAGCTTCCCACATCCAGAGACACAATTTTCAACCCTTTTAGTTTTTCCTTCTAGTATTTGCCTTCATGTTTTCAATTCACATGAGTATATTTCAGTTATCAATCTTCCACGTTTAGCTATTACTCATTGATGCTACTAAGTAAGATGGCAGTTTAACTCTCTACTACCACCAGCCACCTTCACACCCCCACTAGTTTCCCTCTCCTTCTTCCTCTTGGTATAATTCAATCACATCTTTAATAAAATCCATATGTGGTTTTTAAAAACATGATTACGACTATGTAAATATTTGTCATTACTAAGCTATGTCAAATACTATTTCAATTCCATTCCAACACTCCATTTTTCCTTGAGTTAATTGCCTCTTTTATTCTTTATATGTTTGTGTTTCTTTGAAAAGTGACTAACATTTGCCTGACAGTCCAGTTATTGACCTCTAGGACAATGGCCTCAGCTGGAACAACTGGGGTAATATGGCATCTGCTCCATGTAGTTCTTCCAATGGATTAGCCCAGATGTGTCATCTTGGGTTGGCCGGGGGAAAAAAAAGCAGTAGAGATGTCCAACTCTTTGTTTGAATGATTTGCCTAGCATTTACTTCTGTTACATTTGCTAATATCTCACTGGTCAAGACAAGTCACAAAGCTAAACTCAAATTCAAGGGGCAAGAAATTAGACTCTGAACCTTTGGCAGGAAAACTGCCATCACATGGCAAATGACTACAGACAAAGGAAGGGAGGAAGAACAAGGACCATTACTTTAACTGGTCTTTCACAGTCATGAATCAGGTGACCATATTCTGAATGGGTCTGTTTCTGATTCTCTAGCTTCTTCTTTTCATTTGTCCTACTCAAGTCAATACTCCATCTGAATTAGTGGAGCTCTGTAATACGCCTTAATAATTTGTGTTCAAAAACAAAAACAAAAAAACCCACAAGCCAAAAATGCTATCAGTTAGACAAAGCACCCCAACCAGTGCTTACTACATAATCAGTTTCAAAGTCCCCCAGAACTACAGTCTTAACAGTCAGTCAGAAATTGTTCAGCAGCACCAA
The DNA here is from genome assembly GCF_018350155.1 of Leopardus geoffroyi. Lineage (NCBI taxonomy): Eukaryota > Metazoa > Chordata > Mammalia > Carnivora > Felidae > Leopardus > Leopardus geoffroyi. The sequence goes on from NC_059326.1 coordinate 191,342,195, forward strand.
AGAGTGCCACATGGGTCCTCCCCATCCCTCAAAGAGGAGATGATCTGCACCCTAGAAGATGCGTTGCCTGAAACAATCTTTTTCTTTTGCTTCAATTTCTTTGCCCCCTCCTGCTTCCATTTGGTGCAGCTCCTTGGACTGTCGACTTGTTACATGGGGTACTGCTGGATTCATGAACCATTTAATAAAGCCAATTAAACCTTCAAATTTCCTTGGCTGAATTTTGTTATTTAACACTTGTAATGTTAAATCTTAGAATTTGTTGTTCTTGATAATAGCCTGGACTATTTTTGGCTCTTTTCATTTCCATATGAATTTTAGAATCCAGTTTTGCTAATTTCTGCAGAAGTATCTCTTGGGATTTTAATTGGGATTGCACTGAACTGCCAATGTGGAACTTTACCTGAACCCTGTGCTCCTGGAAAATAGCAAAGGTCAAGATATCTCCCTACCCTTTTGTTCCAAAAAAAGAGCTTACTTCAAAGAATTATCTTCCCTTAATGACTTGAAGAAGATTCAAAGGTGCCCACCTTATTTACCCAGGACAAATCAAGATACAGACCCTCAAAATTACCATTTCTTTGATTCAGAAATGATGCACTGATCTCTTTGCACTCAGTGACTAATCCGGGAAAAATGGATATATACATCCCTTGTGTTTTTTTAATATGTTTGCATGTTCAACTATGGTATCGTCTGAAAAAGTTGGAAAATCAGGAACTTATTAATATTCAACCACTCACGTGGGAGGGATAGAGTAAAATGTATAATCTTTATAGAGGAAAAATCATTATATGCCCCACACATCCATAATTTGACCAAAGATATTTTCTTAGAAGTGATGTTTTCAGGCACTAAATTCATTAAGTATGCAATTATGTATATACTGGAAGATTTACACAAGCATTGTTTTCAATAGAGGAAAAAAGGAAACAGTTCAATTCTCCAACAAAAGAGGAATGGATAAATACAACTATATTCATTGCTAAATATGGTATCAGTACATTAGATTTTTAAAAAATAAAACCACACATAAAATTTTTGTTGGAAACATTTATATGTGTATACATGCATTTAAAATATGAAAGCACATATTAAAATGTTACTAGTCAACATCTGGTGAACTACACAAAATGTCTATAAAATATAAGCTGATATAGGTGTTAAAAATAGCACCACAAGGAAACAATGATGAAAGCAGGAAAGAGGTCAATAGCCTTTATTTCTACTTGATTCTGAAAAGTTGTTATTTATCAGCCTAAGACTGAGGTTTAGCTTTGGTTATTCACTTCCAAAAAGAGTAACTGAGCACTGGACCCGTTAGAGAAACATTAGCGGTAGGAAATTTTAGACACTGTTAGAAGCTCAAACAATATATATATTGACAACCATTAATAAATTCAATTAAGTGTGGGATCTGATCTCTGTTATACCACCTGTCTTCATGATGATTACCATCTGTTAAGCATGTATGTGGCCTGACATTTGCTAAGTATTTTGCACCTATTAGTTGTCCCTAGAATTCCGTAGAAGAGGAAAACTAAGGCTCTGGGACTAATATGTATCATTTACTTTTATATATAAAATTGCATTAAGAAATTCACTTACACATTTGTTGTATGTATATAGCAAGTCAAAGAAAATTAATCTGGATGTATAGACAGATGTACCTCTCTAATTGGCCAAAGGGGTTTGCTGTGACTTCTTTCATATTCATCTGTTCCTGTTTTGAAGTGCGCTCAAAGAAATAAGGTTTGGACATGCCGGTGATGAACTGAGGCTGTAACAGAACAGGGCAAGCTATTTCATTATAAATCTTTTCAGTCCATGTTGCTGCCCTTGAAACATTATCAAATAGCATTCCCTTTAGTTACCATTTAGACAAAGGGTATAAAATTCATGCTAAGCTCTCCCTGCCCTAATGTCATCGCTCTTCTCTGTATCTTCTCAAACTGGTCAATGCTCTGCATTGAACAAATACCGTGTTCACAAGACTGCCCTGCCAAGTTAATCAGTGACAAGAATCAGATCACTATCACCCAGAATTTGGAGAGGAGCTTAGGAGAGGTGTAGGCTGCGTAAGGACTTAAGGAATCTTTTGGGTATGGTGCAAGGGTTCTCTATCTTGATGGTGGGAATAGTAATTTCATGCATGCGTATGTCTGACTAAACAGAATTGTACACTTAAAATAAAAGCAGCGAATTGCATGTAAATTATATCTTAACAAAGTTGGTTAAATAAATAAACTCGCGAAATAGTTCCTGTACCTCAGGAGAACTTAATGATCATGTAGCAACTCTTTCTCTTTCTATACTTTCTGAAGCTTCTGTTGACTATGAGACCCAGTAATAGACCCAAAAGCCACTTTCCAGACCATCCGGGTATATTCCATTTTAAATATCTCAGTTTAGAAAAGGTTATCTGGAATTCATTCATTTTTGTTTGAGAGCTGGCACCTGTTTATGGTTTATATTTTACACCTGTTTATAGTATATATTGTTGTTCAGAGATAAAGAACTAAAGGTCCCAGTATCTTCTTTTAAAGCATCATCCTTCACAACCTATCACCTTGTAACTATCCCAAGCTGAAGCCAAATAAGGATTAAAAGGGAGTGGGTATTGAGGCAAAAATAATGTTTTTTGAAGGCAGACATATTTAAAATGAAAAAACCATAAGCAATCGATTTTTCACATATAATTACAAAACATATTGCCACACTCTTTTGCAGACTCCAACATAAGATAAAGAAAGCCCTCGGACTTCTAAAGGTCTGTGAAATCAGTCAGAATGATTATTTTATGTTACAAATAATTCCTGATGTTTGAAGGATAAACACATGGTGTTCTTCACCTGCTCCCCAAAGTAAACAAAACAGGACACATCATTTTCTTTAAAAAAGTAACTAAAAATAACTAAAATATTAGAATTACATTGAAATTAAGATTTCAAAACAGAACATAGCTTGCTATGGGTGAGCAAGACTTTTTTTTTTTTTTTCCTTCAAGATTCTTTATCTCCTGGCCTATAAAAAAAATGGCATAAGGTATTCCTTGGAGATACGTCCATTTTTCCTTGCCATTCTTCATATCTGTAGTGTATTTCTATTTGAACAAAGCCCATAAGTAAATAACTCTATGTACTTTGCCCTTAGATTTGACTCCAGCATCTCTAAAACTAGACGGTTTGCCTGGTTGCAGTTGATAAAATAGGAGAATACACAACTGACATCCGAAATCTGTGAGCAGATAGAGTCAGACATGCTGTCACCAAGCACTAAGCCACCACCACGGCTAAAAACAACGTTCAGTAACAACCTGAATTCCATACCCACCACACTAAGCTAAAACCAAAAGAAAATAACAAGATTGCAACCATCTTTCCGAAAGTGGTTCATCTGACATGGGATAGCAGTTCTACATATACTAGTCAAATAATTTCTTTTAGTTATCCTCAAAATAAGAGTAATGATCCAGTGAAAAGTAGCACTTAAGTGTGTATTTAGCTAAGGAACATCCTTAGCTAAAGGAACATCCTTAACTAAATACATTTGAAACGAGCACTAATCTTTACTCTTCCAATTGAGAGAAAAGTAATTTTGTATCCTTTAAGTGTAACGTAATGTATTTTCCTCATTATTGATTAGTACCAACAAAATTATATTAATTGACCTTCATAAGAAGTCTAAATAGCAGCATATCTTTCTAGGGCCCATGACTTCCAAGTGAATTTATTTGGAGCACATTTCCATTTTTCTTTCACATATAAGTAGTTACTGACTCCCTATTTATTTTTTCAAAAGATAAATTAAAACCAGAAACTCCTTGTTGTGTTTTCTTTTCCGCAGAGTCAGTCTCTTAGAATGATGCATTTTCCTAGATTAATTATTACATCTTTGGATAATATTCTTTTCAGGAGAACAAAAATACGATTAAAACTGGCTCTGTGTGCACAACAGAAATGAGACTCCATTGGTGATAAAACCCTATTGTAGTTGATGATTTGGTAGACAGTATGGCACACAAAATACTTCTTTTTCTGAATAAAATGCTCTCACAAAGAGCTAGATGCATTTGTATTTTTATTCTACTTTTTCAGTTGATTTTTTTTACTACTTTCTTGACTCCTTTTGTTTGTTTTTCTCTGCATTCAGAATGGACAAATGTCTAAAATAAACTCTTCAAAGACTGCCTAGATACCAAGAAAATTCATGATTATATGACTAATGAATACTTAGTGATTACACCTAAATACAGTTCACCATAAATATTCTTGGTTATTTTTATAGTGTCTTTTCCTTACTCACCAGCCAAATCAATTCTAGGCCACCAAGTTTGTTGGTATTATTGACATATTGGTCTGTCATCAACTGATTTTATAATGTTGCTTCATTTAATACATCCCATCTTAACTAAATCAAGCTCTTGCCCTGGACTTATTGATCTCTCCCGATAGGTTCCCTGTTTTTCCTTCCTCATCACTTTTTGATCTTTCCACTCCTAGTCCCAAACCCTTGGCACAAGGCATCTCCAAATAGTCAATTTTCAGCCATAACTCACCCTGAGTCTGCATTCCCTCCCACAAAAGCTATTCTTACAACCTCAACTGTTATCTGTGCCCTTCTGTAACTTCAGACGAGAAACCATGAAGGCTTGTTGGATGCCTTTTTTTCACCACTCACTCACATGGAATTTTAAGGTCCCCTGGTGGGTCCTTCACAACATAATTGCAACCATGCTCTTCCCATTCTCCCCATTCTCGGCACCATAACCCAATACTGTCCCACCATCTGAAACTCAAAATACTGTGGAAATACCAAAATTTCAGACTTCAAACTACATCCCTCAGTTTGTGTCTCATACCTGAATTACCATAAACCTCTTGGATGACAAATGCAATAGTGAAAACTATAGGTGGATCAAAAGCCCTGTCCAACCACAGGGGCTAAACCCGTGAGCGGATGAGGTAGGCAGCAGGAGGCCACAGTAGCAGTATCTTTTGCAGGACCTCAAGACGTTGAAAATACCATCACTATGGGGCGCCTGGGTGGCGCAGTCGGTTAAGCGTCCGACTTCAGCCAGGTCACGATCTTGCGGTCCGTGAGTTCGAGCCCCGCGTCAGGCTCTGGGCTGATGGCTCAGAGCCTGGAGCCTGTTTCTAATTCTGTGTCTCCCTCTCTCTCTGCCCCTCCCCCGTTCATGCTCTGTCTCTCTCTGTCCCAAAAATAAATAAACGTTGAATGGAAGCTACTTTAAAAAAAAAAAAAAATACCATCACTGGAATACCTATCCCTCCAGTTTTATACAATGGATCTAACATTCACTGACAAGTGGAAAAGCCGGACTACCAGAGAGGAAACTAGGCAGAATATGATGAAGGCCTGGGAGGTAATGTTTGATAATCATGTGTCCATTACTGTTTCATAGATCTCTTTATTCTACTCAGATTAATTTCTAATTTTTTTAACATCTATTTATTATTGAGAGACAGAGAGAGACAGAGCGTGAGGGGGGAGGGGCAGAGAGAGGAGGAGACACAGAATCCGAAGCAGGCTCCAGGTTCCGAGCTGTCAGCACAGAGCCCAATGCGGGGCTCGAACTCACGAACCGCGAGATCATGACCTGAGCCGAAGTCGGAGGCTCAACCGACTGAGCCACCCAGGCGCCCCGATACTCAGATTAATTTCTAACGCTGCTACCCCGACTCATTCTAATTTCTCTGCTATACTCCCCAGTAACCTACTTTCATCTTCCCATTCATAAGGAACGCCATTCCTTCCTACCACACCCCTTTTTTTAAATGAAAAGTTCAAGTCTTACATCTCATGGCCTGTGACAAATCTTAACCTCCTCCCAGAGAGCGTCACAGAAGCCACCGAGCAAAGATGTTATAAACTAGATCTGCGTACCCAGAATGCCTGGGTTCAGAAGTTGTTTCCCCTATGTCATACAGTGTGGTGTAGGGCAAGTTACTAGACTTCTCTTAGCTTCGGATTCTTTATCTGTTAAAAAAAAAATGTGGCAGGGGTGGGAGGTATAAAAAGTACCCAATAAAAGGGTTACTCCAAATATTCACTCTCTCCCCCTCCCCTGCTATCTTTCTCTTAAAATAAACATTTACAAAAGAAAGAAAGAAAGAAAGAAAGAAAGAAAGAAAGAAAGAAAGACCTGTGAAAGTAGAAAAGAATGATTAAAAAAAAAAACAAAAACAAATATTCAATGAGATAATCCACTGGAAAAGCTGAGCACTTAGCCTAGCACAAAATATGAGCTCAATACCTGTCAGACATTGTCATTAGCATCGTTATTTTTCTCCCCATCCCTGAGTGTTTTCCTTCTTCTATGAATTACTGTAATACATCAACATTTCAAAGTATTCTGGAACTTCTTAATTTAAAATCAGGTAGGCTGCTAGTTCATTTTGTATACAGATCTTGCTTTACCAGCGAGTTAAAGTTTTAAGGGCAGAAACCATGTCCTCAATTCTTTGTTCCTCCTCCAATGATTATATTAGTGCTGTTAGTGACAACAGTCATCAGGCACTGTACTTATCATTTTTAATACAGTTGATGCAGGCGATCATTTTAACATTGCCAGAAAGGAGTTTCCATCTCCCCTTTAGAGGCAAGGGAACAAAAGCAGGAAGGGTTATTAAACAGAGAGCAATGCACTGAACAGGTGCTTTCATGCTTTTAAAATTTACTTCTATAACCTAGCCAGAGCCAAAGGCATAATAGCATGATCTAAAACACATCCCATCACTAAGCATTTTTTAACAGTCTGTTTTGTGATAGCACTGTGCCAGGTACTATAGCTTTAAAGATTAAGCAGGACCTGGTCCCTGACCTTGAGATGATTGTGGTTTTAGTTGGCAAACTAAAAAGTTAACCAAATAACAGGAGTATTTGATTGCTGTCACATTAGATCCTTGGTGCTGCGGAAACACAGAAGAACAGGATTTTGGGAGGGTGAATGGACATCACAAAGCATTCTAGGTAGAAGGAAGAATACAGGCAGAGGTGTGGGGGAGGGTGGGAAGGGCACAGTAGGCCACTTAGGGAAGCACAAAAAGATCCCATATAAACGCCTCGGGTTAGTGGTGACAAGTTTGAAAATGAAAGAAGAAAAAAGACATTTCATGTCCCAAATGAAGTCAATCGGACTTTCGTGAGTGATGAGAAATCACACAAGGTTTTTAAGCAGTTAGGAGGGATGGGCACGGATGAAAGGAGAAGTCAAGAGCATGATCAGATTTGATTCTAGAACCAAGCACTTCAGAAGTCATTTGGAAGACAGATTGCAAAGCGCAACTTTGGAGTCTGTATTAGTACAAGAGGGAAATGATGATGGCCTGAACGAAAATACTGGCAGTGGGAAGCAAAACAATGGGATAGAAGAAAGAGATATTTAAAAGACGGAAATAATGATTGAGATCATCAACTAACTATGAGTTATGATGGAAGAATCTAGAAAAGGCCAAATATTTATATTGGAATACTCTGCTTTCATCTACATATTCTGTCTCTAACTTTGTGGCTACTAGGAAATAAAGTGTTAAGAGAAAACAATCCATGAACAAATCGTGAGAGGAAACTGCCACATATGACTATTGCCTTTGCTCTTGAGAACATTTATGGATTCATTTCAATTCTTAAAACAATCACAAAGCTTACCCAGGCCTCCAGAACAGCATGGTGTATATGGCTCAGTGTGATCTGGCCCCTGCCCACATCTCTGGTTCCATCTTGTATTCCTCTTCCACATAATTCACCATGCTCCATTGACCCCGACCTACCATTTGTTCCTTCAACTTGATGTGTTCCTCCAATGGAATGCTCTTTCCTTATATTCCCTTACCACTGGCTCTTAACTCAAAGTTCCCTTTCTCCAAGAGGCTTTCTGCAACCATTTACCTAAATAAAGCAAGCCTCTCCCTTCTACAAACCCATTACCCTCTTCAATTTATTTCATATTTCTCATCTCTGTCAAAAGTATTTTGTTTTCCATTGGTTGTCTTAATTGTAATTTGAACTCCACGAGTAAAGACACACACACACACACACACACACACACACACACACACACACACACTGTTTTTTGCTTTGCTCACTACTACACCATGAATGCAGTGCCTGGCACATAGTAAGCACACAATAAATACCGAACTGTTTCAACTGCCCAGAATATAGCTTTGTGTACTTTATAATGCACTTCGATATCCATTAAGCCCCTGATATAAATTCAGCAAGAATTTAAGCTCATTGTATGCATAAGGAAACTGAGACTTAACAAGGTTTCCTGACTTTGTAAAGTCACATAACTATTAATTGCAGGTGCAATACAAAGAACTTAATTTTCCATATGATTGATCATCATTTAAAAACTACAGACTTTTTAAAATTTACTATCAAAGGGATAATGATTAAAGGTCAAGTTAGCCATGAAAGAAGTTATTACTTCATTATTCTAAAGAAAAGGAAATAAATTTAGCTATTTAACATAGTTTGGGGAATTTTAGGATTTCACTAAGATTTCTGCATCAAAATTAGTTAAAAGGCATTAGAATGGGGGAATCAGAAATGATTCTATGCACAAAAGCAACAATGTTGAAGACATCACTTGAGTCTGTGTATTGAAACACATGTAAATGCTTATGAACTTACTGGACTGATTTATCCCCTTTTTCCTGGATGTTATAGCATTTGGCAAAATGACGACCACTTTTCTTTTCACTTTTATTCTTTTTAGTTGAGTGGCTGCTTATTTGTGCTTCTTTCATTTATTTTGGTCAAGAGAAAAAAAATGACATTAATTTGGGTATTTGTGTATTTGTGTGGGCATTAATCCTCTAGAGAACTATAGCTATCCTCAAGATCTTGCAAGGAAGATTAGTAAAAAAAAAAAACTTAAAAATAATTTTCTATTGCATACCAGGAAATGACATTTTTGGCAAGTGAACATGATTCTTTCTCGGTCTTTTAATTTTGGTTTATATAATAAAGCGGGTTATAATCCAGTAGTACTGAAATTTTTCTTTAAATTTTTAACGTTTATTTATTTTTGAGAGAGACATAGAGACACAGCATGAGCAGGGGAGGGGAAGGGGTATGGAAAGAGGGAGACAAAGAATATGAAGCACACCCCAGGCTCTGAGCTGTTTGCACAGAGCCTGACACAGGGCTCGAACCCACGAACCATAAGATCATGACCTGAGCTGAAGTCAGACGCCTAACTGGCTGAGCCCCCCAGGTGCCTCAGTACTATTGAAATTTTAAAAACCGACTCAGGGGCGCCTGGGTGGCGCAGTCGGTTAAGCGTCCGACTTCAGCCAGGTCACGATCTCGCGGTCCGTGAGTTCGAGCCCCGCGTCAGGCTCTGGGCTGATGGCTCAGAGCCTGGAGCCTGTTTCCGATTCTGTGTCTCCCTCTCTCTCTGCCCCTCCCCCGTTCATGCTCTGTCTCTCTCTGTCCCAAAAATAAATAAACGTTGAAAAAAAAAAATTAAAAAAAAAAAAAAACCGACTCATATTGGCCCAAAATTTTCCAGGATTCAGAAATTTCAATTTTTACTACTAGTCGATCCTAATTTGCTTAATACTGACTTGCCATGTCAAAGATTTTAAGAATAGCTAAGGGGTTCTTAAGGCGATGTTTGAACTTAAATAAACAGGATCAAATTCATGTTAGTCTTCATTAATTCACATAAAATTTGGTAAGGTAATAGCGGTTCTTCCCTTATAAACTCAAACGATGATGTTTAACTACATTCGGAACAGCTTATCTCTATCAATTTCTTCTCATTCCAGTGTTGCCAATAATGTATTGAAGATAAAAAAGAAATAAGGCAAATACATGCAAAAAGTCTGTATTAATTTTTTTACAATAAATTATGAAAACACTTCTCTTTCAAGAGCTCACACTTTCTGGGATTGGTGGATATTTCGTCGGAAAGAAAGAACTGGAGGATTATTCAAAGGGAAAAAAAAATCATGTGGATAAGAGCTCAAACGTCACATAAGTCCCCTGCAGATCAAAAGGTTATTTTCCATAAGTCTGGAAAGGATTCCACTGGATAGAAAAGTTGAATGGTAACATTTCAATTGAAAAGTACTCTATATAGGTCAGCAAGTCAGAGAAATTTGAAGCTGGAAAAATCCTTAAGGGTCGTCAAACCCTAACTCCTTGTTTTATAAGGAGGAAATGGACAGCCAGAGAAGTGTAGGAACTGGGCAATATCACAGTTAATAAATGGCAGGGCCATGATTGATACACACGCATCCAAACTCTCTGGGTTGGAGCAGGTATGTGCATTAAGGAGCAGGGGCTACAATTCTGGTCCCTTATCACTAACTGTGGATTTTGGAGGAGCTACTTCCCTACTCTGAGCCTTAGTTTCCTCACCCATGCACTGCAGATCAAACAGTACCGGCCTCACAGGGTTACTGACTGCTTATGAGTTGGCTTCACGGTTTCCAGCAGTTGCATTATTATTATACTGCTAAAGATGATTCTCAGTGAACTATATGTACACTGGAACACTGCTTCTAGGGCTGGATTTGAAAGGCACAAGAGAGATCGACAAACCGTCTCCCTCTCTATTATATCTTTTTTTTAATTTAACTTTTTATTTTGAAAACATTTTAGATTTACAGTAGAGTTGCATAGATAGTGCAGTCTGCTACGGCGCACCTGTCACCCAGCTTCTTCTACTGGTTTGTATCTCGCATAAACACGTTATGTTCAACACAACTAAGAAATGAGCATTGGTACAATGCTTTTAATTGAAAGGTTACCACTAACTAAATAGATTATTGGGATTTTCCCCAATTTATCTACTATTGTCTTCCTTCTGTTCCAAGATTCAATCCAGGAGATCACGCTTCATTTAGTATAACCTAGGCCTTAAATCAGACCCTATATTGCTCTAATTAAGAATGTAGCAGCTTAGCTCTATTTATCAAAATCAAGGGGCTCACAGGTAAGCAGAGAACACTGTCAAAGTACCCACTTCATCATTAGAGAAAGTGCCACAGGCTTGCATTAACCAATCCACAAAAATTGAAATGCCATCAGTTCGAGAACCTACTTAGCACAGCACAGAGCTATGCTCCGCCTTTTGGTTTTAAGTCTTGTGGCACTAAGTTTAAAAAAGCAGATATGGGCATTGCTGATTAACCTGCTTTGGTACCTGATTTTCATCCATGAGGCATTACAAATTTCTGTTTCTAATGCTTAAGCCACAAAGACATAATAACTTTAAATAAAGAAGAAAAAAATCCTGCCCAGAGAAATCAGACAGATCCTAAGACAGGCCTCTCATTCAGAGAGGAAGGAGGTTCTTCACCAGCTTGGAGATGGCTTAAGAGCATACCTAATGGATAGTGTCTGGGAACATGTTATAAATGCCTATAGGCTTCCAAATACTAATTCCAAGCACTGCAAAGAGAAAGTACTTGTGGCCAAGTCTGGAAAAGCAGCAATTTCTTCTACTGCAAGAGCCACATGGGAATTTATGGGGGGGAGAGGATGTGATTATGGCCTGTACCTGAGCCAGGGCAAAAGGATAACAGGGTGCTGGTCTCCGCCTACATTAACAAATGGCTTTCCTGATGTGACCGATGATCCATCACACCTCCTCTTTATCTGTTTTACCTGGCACTGCAAAGGAGCTCCAGAGGAACAAGAAGTACCACAAATAGGCTTTCTGGCACCACTGGATTATCAGAAGTTGGAGCGAGAGGACACTAAGGACACCTGCGATTTCTGGGAGTCCTGAGTATCACAGAAGCTCTGGCTCTCTGGGGAAGTGCTGCTGAGTGGCGTCATACCCCTGCTATTCCGTTTGTTTTCCTCTACCATTTACTGGGCGCTAACTATGCCCTGATCTCTGCCAAAGGTGTCTGTTAACTTATCATGGTCAAAATGTACCCACTACAAATCAGGTGAGCAAAAGAAAATTTGACTATTTTCCATTATTTATCTCACCTTATTTCTAGTCCCCATCTCGAAGAAGACTACCAAATCTTCCTTTGGTGATAGAAATGCCCCTTTCTCCTGATTTGCAACTTGGTTTTCTTTAAGCAATGACATCTTATTTTAGAGATTTTCCTTCATCATGGACTGGCTCCGGAAGAACCCTTACTTGACAACCTGACAGAAAGGGTCCTTCCTCTCAGGATCTTTAGTGTCTCTGATGGTGTCCTATATGGATTGTTCATTAACAGGCTCAAGGCCTGATGGCTCCTGCTTTGTGACTCTATCTCCCTTCAGACTTTGCTTGCGCTGATTTTCCAGGTCCTGGCTGTAAAGCCCCTGGTAATCCACCTGTGGAGAGTGTACCATCCTACATATATATATATATATATATGTATATATATATATGTATATATATATGTGTGTGTGTGTATATATATATATATATATATATATATATGTATATATATATATATATATATATATATATATGTATATATATATATTCATCTTTGGCTCTCTGAGACCCTTAGAAATTCCAGATTCCCAGTAGACTACTCAGTTAACATCTCAGAAGCAACATACCTATCACATACATAAAAACTGCTCTGATTCTATTTCACCTCCTCACAATACACTCCCCAGCAAGCAGACAGAGTGACACTTTTAAAGGGTCAATCAGACCACGTACCCCACTGCCCAGAACCCTCCATGGCTCTCTGCTTCGAATGAAACCCACGATTCTTGCCAAGACCTAATAGGTTCTCTGTGGTCCAAGCCTCCCCCCTAACCCTTCTTCCCATGATGACTCACCTACCTACTCCCCTTTGCTCATTCAGCTCCAGTCACACTGACTTCCTTCTTATTTTTGCAACAAGCCAAACACACCCCCACCTTAGGGCCTTTGCACAGACTACTCTCTTTTTAGGTCCACCTTGAAACAGTTCCCTCCAGAGCTCACCTGCTGATATGTCACTGTCTCAGGGTGACCTGATGCTCACCCTATCTGGAAGAGCACCCCACCCCTCTTCTCTCCAGCCCCTGCTGTATTTTCTTCATAGCACTTCACCATCAAACATCTTATATAGTTGTTTGCTTGTTTAAAGTTTGTTCTCCTCCAGGGAGAATATACATCAAGAGAGGGAAACAAAGCAAAAACTCCATTAATGACCCATGGACAACAACCCTTAGAGAGAGATTTTAAGACTGTTATTATTTCCATGGTACAGGTGAGGAAATTAAGTTCAGTGAGCGTAAGTGATTTGCAGAAGCTCAAATAATGAAAATTGTTGTCTTTCCCCCTCAAGGGAGAAAAAAGTTTACAAAACGAATGGTCATGTAAAGGAGGGAATGGGACAAGAAGACTGCTAGCAACTGACCTAGGGTCACAGAGCACCAGCGGCCCAAGGGGAGGACTGAACAGCTACAGTAAGCAGCCAGGTATCTACTCAGCAGTAACTCCATCATTTCCTGGACACAAACCTCCTTCGGGGAGGCCTGTTCATTTTTCAAGTGGTCAAAGCAGCAGCTGGGCCGCAGATCATCAAGGAGCCTGGGGGCAATTAGTTTTAACGTTTTGACAGTGAGCAAGTGGGAAAGCCTCAGCGATTTAGGAATTGTTGTCATGCTTGGAAAGCTTTTTACTAGGCCTGAAGATCAGGGGTTTCTCGTGTCAGCCATTTTGATTTCCACTTACAAGGGCTGAAGCTCTTAGGCTCACTTTCTCCATGAACAGGCTCATCGCCTCCAGGATACGCAGAGGGTGAGGGGAAAGGCTCTTAGTCAGCAGTCCAGTGACTGCAGATTACACGTGTATATTTCTTCCTGCTGAACCCCAACCACTTGGGAGTCCAACCGGAGCCTCACTCCTCTTTCTATCTCTCAGAGCACCTGGCACAGAGCAGGTCCTCAATAAATCTCTGTTATGTTGAATTGGCAGTTCATTTAATCAGGTCCAGGTCTGTTTTTCTTATCTGTCAAATGGGGAGAGTAAAGCTCTCTACAAGGATTATTGGATGAACAAGTGAAATCAAATGGATTTTTTTTTTCTTAATAGCACCCACAAGATGTATTGGTTTTAAGTTTAAAAGGTAAAACCAACATGTTCTGAGCCTTTTAGGGGGCATGACATTATCTCACTTGTCATAAAACACAGTTTTAGAAAGGGAAAGTTCAGATTTTTATTGGAGCTACTTATTCATTCGGGGGGGGGGGTTGACACAACATCAGAGGAAGGAAATTAAATTCCACATTCACCAACGAATTCATACATATTCTAATTTGTTCAATCTGATCACAAAAAACATGTTGCAAATTGAATGAATAATATTGTTCTACATTAATCTAATACCTAGTATTTACTTATTCTAACCAGAGAGTCTGAAAAAATGATTTTATCTTAGTTACCATCTTATAAGTTACTAGGTGCTAGGTATTTTTTACAGTGCTTTGTATGGATAACCTCTTTGTTCCTCAAAATCATCATGTGTATTTCTTCCATTTCTCTGAGGCACAGAGAACTTCAACCACTTGCTCAAGGTCACACAGCAGAGATGGAGCGGATAATCAACACATGCGCTGTGATGTGACAAATGCACCACCATCCTGCCTCTCTAAAATTGACCAAGATGAACCACCCGTCCACCCTTCCATTCAGGCACCCAGGCGTCCACCCACCCATCCATCCATCCATCCATCCATCCATCCATCCATCCAACAAAGATGGATAAGCATCTACCACGCACAAGGTTTGGTAGTAGCTGCTGAGAAATGTAACAGAGAATAAAGAGAAACAGTTCTGCCCTTGAGACACTTGAAATCCAATGTAGGATAATGGCATTAAACAAGGATCCAAGCAAATGAGCACATAATTACTAATTACAGTAAGTGCCAGGAAGGAAAATTTCAGGGAACTATGACAATATCGGACACCACAAGAGTGAGTGACCAGGGTACAAATGTGGATTGTCAGGGAAGGATCCTCCAAAATGAACTTGACAGGTGAGCTGAGAGGGCAGGGTATGTTCTGCTAGAGCCAGGTGTCTACGGAGATGCTTAATTGGAGAAAAAGCCGGGCCTCAGAATGACAGAAGCAAACACCAGAGTTCAGAGAAGAGTGGAGAAAAGTCCGTATGCAGAATCAGAGGGGGGGGTGGGCAGCCTGCTAGAGAAAAGCTTTACAATTGCTGGATTGCTGTGGGGTATAATTGCCTTCATGGGGCAGGTTGGGGAACTGTTTACAAGTTGGGGGGGGGGGGGGATGGACACAATGGCAATGAAGAACACTATTTTCTGGGTGTGACTAAGTTCATTTTTCACTGGAAAGGATTTGAGTAGTGTGTGGATAAGCACTAAGGGCAGAGAAAGTCCAAAGTTGTGTAAAAATCCTTCTCCCAAACTTCGCGCAAGCCTATTTCCGAAGTCAGTAGGACAGGTCGGGCCCAGATCCTCGGTTCAGTCCAAAAGCCAAATGTGACAGAGGTCTGCTCTCGGGTGGCTGGGGATGAACTCAGCCTTATCAACACACCCTGGAGAGACTGTAGTCTCTCCTATGTAGTTTATTTTATGTCCCTATAAAGCAACAATTAGTACTATTTAAAAAAAAAACATTCAAGTGATGTACTTCACTGACATATTAAGGGGAACAGGCACATGTAAAAAAAAAACAAACAAAAAACAACAAAAAAAAAGTCCACAAACTAAATTCCAGAAGCCTGATAGTCCAAAAGAGGGAATATACACAACAGACATGGGAAGAGAAAGAGAAGCTAGAATCTAAGAATTTAAGGAACTGCCAAATGCAGATTATGAGAGAAACATTTTTCACACAACGCTAAGTCAAAGAGGAAAAAAAACATACTGCCTTGCCATCCTTTTAACAACTTTCTCCAAAATGTTTGTGCTATTTCCTGAACTCTTCCTGAAAAACCTTGCAAGATACACTGGTCCCAAATTCTTTAGGCACACCTAAGTGATTTTTTTTTTCTTTTATCTGAAAAATACTTACTACCAAATTTTTACAATTAGGCAGTAATGGAGACAAAAGACAGTAAGCAAACTAGAGAAAATAATGGCACTTCTTCCTAAAATTGTCTACCTGCAACTTTCAAACAGTCTGAAGCATTTAGAGGCCAGTATTTGAAAGATACCTTAAACTTATATACAAAGGCCAAAGGCAACTGTCAATACCACCCAGGTCTGAAGCACTCTCACAACTTGACCTGTGTAAAGACTTGCACACACAACCAGAAAGCACAACAGGTGTCCAGGCAGTGGGTTGTATGGACGGAAGTACACAGGCTCCATCATCTTGCATTTTGGGCAACACAAACATAGCGTCCTAAGGTCAAGTAAAGAAGTGCTACCTTTCCTAGAGGATATAGGCTGAACAATTTCCTTGCGAAGCTGGGTATCTCTGACAGAGGTTCAACTTCAGGCCCTGTTTTTGTTTTTATTTTCCCCCGTGAGTCTTTATGTCACACGCTGTCAAGAAATAGGAGAAAGGACAAAAAGAACATAAGGGGATGTTGTGCTACCCCTGAGAATGTCCACTGGCAAGTCTTTTTTCTGCCCCTCCTCCACTCTTAATGGCCCAACTAAATTCCTATGACCTCCATGAAACTTGCGGAAGGGGAACATTAACACCTTCCCTCTTGAACACCTGAATTCCCTGCTTGCACATCGATTTAACTCTTTTTTTTTCCTTTAGTCATTTTATTTAGTTTTATTTTTTAATTGATTTTTTTTCATTTTTCCAATATAATTTATTGTCAAGTTGGCTAACATACAGTGTATACAGTGTGCTCTTGGTTTTGGGGGTAGATTCCCGTGATTCACTGCTTACATACAACACCCAGTGCTCATCCCAAGAAATGCTTTCCTCAATGCCCACCAATGTAACTCTGTTTAAAAACATTTTTTTTTTAACGTTTATGTATTTTTGAGAGACAGAGAGAGACAGAGTACAAGCAGGGGAAGGGCAGAGAGAGAGGGAGACACAGAATCTGAAGCAGGCTCCATGCAGGCTCTGAGCGGTCAGCACAGAGCCGGATGTGGGGCTCGAACCCACAAACCGTGAGATCATGACCTGAGCTGAAGTCAGTTGCTTAACCGACTGAGCCACCCAGGTGCCCCTCCGTCAATTTAACTCTTAAGAATACACTGTCTGGTGAGGTCTCTCAGATGAAAACTGTGTACACACACATTACAATTACATAAATTATAAGATCCCCATTTGACAATTATCCAAATGCATTTTATATATTCATATGTGTATATACATACACGTAGGTACATATACACACACATATATATGCACATATATAAAGTGTATTGAGCAGTTATTCTATTTTAGGTCCTAATCGAATGTCCTCACATTTTTTAATTAATTACCACAACTCAAAGAAATAGAAAACCTCATCATGTCCATTTTCCGGAGGACTAAACTGAAGAAATTTCCTTATCCCCCATTACAAACTGAGTTACTTATGAATTTGTGAAGATGCTTGCACGTGTCTTGCCTCTTCCAATAGCTCTGAGACTTTGGAGAGACGGGACCTGCTGTAATTCTGTGTCACTCGGAAAGCCTAGCACACCGTCTTGTGCACAACATTAACTTGCATATGTCAATGTATTTTGATTTGATATCGAAAAGACCAGAGAGGTAATGCTTTCTTAAAATGTACCCTCTACAAATGACTGACATTTGAGTTCAATATTGACTTGGAAGTAAAATTCAATACCCATTCATATTCGGTACTAGAACCAAATACCAAATGAATATAAATGGGAGGCATTTCCATGTCTGCCATTCTTTTGGTATTTCCAGCCTGGGCAGGAGCAGAGTGGAAAATGCAGGCTCCCTCATTGTAAAACAATGATGCTGACACCAGGGTTCAGTGCCATTTCATGAAGGGAGCTGCAAGGGCAGGAGTGGAGAACAAAGCTGAAAAGGCAGAGAGAAAAGAAAAAGAAAGAAAGAGGGAAAAAAAAAAAAAAAACAGACATTCACATCCTGTGGATTAAAAATCCAACGAAAGGAGAGTAAGAAGCCAGTCCAACAATTGATAGAATTTTCAATGCAGTCAGCCTAAGCTTCAATATTTATTCCAGCAGGAAAATTGAACCTCAAGTCTAAAATCGACTCTCAGCTCCCATTCTCTACCCAAATACACATACATTTACATTTATGGGTGACTATGTGGCTATATTTAAATTCGCAGCTCTAAAAGCTGCAGGACTGTAAATAGACTCATTTTAGCCATTTTATCAAATTGTATTAGCTTTCCTTCCCTGCCATTCTCCAAGGCAGGCAAAGTTCAGACGTGCAGAAAATGTGAATGATTTCTTTTGATAATAGCACTGGTAGATTCTAAACCCAGAAATCAGCTTATGCTTATTTCTGAGAGCCTGTTGAGTGATGCCTGGTCATGGCTTTGTGCTAAGGGAGTAACTTACAGCATAAAGAGTCAATGGAATGTAGTACCTGAGGTCAGAGAGTGTGTGGGGGGGCGGAGGGAGGGGGTAACAATTACACTAGTACCATATGTTCCTCAAACCCAAAAGACCTTATATGCTGGGTGGAGAAATCACAGTGAACAAGAATGAGGACTGAAGACACCTCTCTGTGGGGAAAACCGTGTGTGGTTAATGATGGTGTCTGTCATGGACTCTGAGACAAGAAGCCAAGGTTACTGCAAACTAATAGGCGCTTCCAGGAAAAATGATGGGTTCTCATAGAAATAGAAGCCCTCACCTGGTTCCTCAATAGGGGTGGATTTCACTCCTCAGTTTGCATACCTCAAGTGGTGAGATTATATATTATCTCCCTCAACTCCAGTTACCTTAGTATTTCCTTGCAATCTGTCATTAGCAAAATGGAATCCAGCATTCTGCAAATACAAGAAAGTATACCATAATTTTTGAGAAAAAAAAATCAAGTTATTGACTGTCATATTTAAAAGTGTCTGAAATCTAGCTTATGACAGGAAAAATTGAGAGAGAAGCTTGGGTATATTCCCATTCCAATCTCTACCAGCCAAATCTAGAAAAGCGAACCTCTTAGCTGAGGAGAGGGACAGGACAGAAGCGTGATTAAAAAAACAAGTAGTTGTTGATGGGATAATAAACTCCCACCTGGCCCCTCCCCCAGGCCCCACAGATGTGGACATTACAAAATCCAATTCAGTTTTAAGAATTTTACAGTAGAGGACAATTGTGGTCCATAACCTGCATGGGATTAGGATGGCAGAGTGTTTTAGATCTGCCCTAAATCAGTGTTTTGGTGTGCACATGAATGAATCACCTCCCATAGACCAGGAGCAGCTTGGACAAACAGTAAAATCTTCCCATCTCCTGAGCTGGTAAGAGACATCAGTTGAGAGATAAAGCAGAGGTGTGAACAGTCCTCCTGGTCAAAATGAAGGACAGATAGTAAAGGGTAACATGCACATTTCTTCAGAGACCACAGTAGGACTTGAGAGGATGACATTTCAGTAGAACAAGCCAGAATAAAAAGGAATCTAATCTAAAAAGGAGTCTGGCTACTTTTCTGCAAATGCCAACATACTGGGAACTCCTGCTTCGTGGACCTGGTTTATGGTCCTCATCAGATTTACTCAGCCCGCCCTGTCTCCCTGTCATTGGCCATGTGCTCAGTGGAGAACTGTGTCCACAACCATGTGGCCTCATCTATTAACATCTGATTTCATCCCGCATGACAGCGGGGCTGCAGCCACCCTCCAACACACCACATCAAAGAAGATCCAGCATCTCTGGCTCCCAAACCCAAAGCCGTCAGATCCAAGAGGCTCTGCCTCTTCTCTTCTAGACTCAAGTGCAACACCGCTCATGGGACATGGGCTGTGGCTTCCCCAACAGCTGCCTGGTGAAGGGGGCTGACAAAACCCAGAAACGTAGATGAAGCTTTGACCAATGGGAGGCAGCCATCTGTGTTCCGTAATCTCCAGATTTGTATTTGCTTCCTTCCTTCCTTGGGCACTTCTTTCACCGCCCTGGAACTGCACCCTGGACTTGTCATTAATATGTAGATTTTGTCTCACACTTTGTTTCCTAGAGAATGTGGGCTAAGTAGTGGTATTTAACATTAACTCCAGGAAGGGAAAGAAGAGGGGAGAAAACATCTAAAATTAACTTGAAATTAACACTCTGGACTCAACTAGGAGGCTGACAAAGGAATTAAGGTCATAGAAAGAAAAAACAGTTACGTCTTTGTACATCTAACTTTGCAGCTTATGAATTAAATAGCTGTTATATTTAGAAATATAAAAAAATCGAACTTCATGAAAATCTTTTGCCTAAAGGCTGGAGACAGACAACCCCAAATTCAGGGCCACACAGGAGAGAGAAAAGGAGAGTGTTTAGTCTGTGACAGTCAATATACAGTAGCTCCCCACCCTTCCCTATCACTCATTCCTCATTTTATAGTATGTAGGATAAGTTCAAGCAGTAGCTGAGCATGAAAGAACATGGATTCTGATGTCAAAGGCAGGCAGTCTTAGTATTTTTCCTGCAATTCATCAGCATTGTGACCTTGGGCAACGGACTGACACTCTGTCTCCTTATCCATAAAATAGAGACAAGAGCACATACGTCTGACATGGGCTTTGAGGGCAAACATACAGTCCCTAGTACTGTACCTAGAAAAGAGTGAGCACTTACTGCGTGTGCGCTACGATTATTAGTATCAAAGTGTTTGGTTGAGTGCAATCTGAAAAATTCAACAACTTAACAAAGAGAATATTCCTCTTTTCAGAACTAGAAGAAGAAATAAAGTTTTTACTGTTCTCCATCTTAATGAGCTTATCCCTCCACGCTGCAACATTCAAATCAATAGGGTGGGTCTTCGGGATAGAACAAAAATCCCACCCTCTGGTATGTTTGGCCACTGATTCCCTTAGTTTCAAAACTATTCACAGTAGACACAGAATTTTATAGATATTCATATATATATGTGTATATATATATGAATATATATATATATGAATATATATATATATATACACACACACACACACACACACACACATACATACACACACACACGTAAAGAAATATGCCAACATCTAATACAAGGTCCAAAGGCAAATACAGTGTAAGATTTGTCTTTGCAAATAAAGTCTAACTAGAACTTAGCTTCACCCGTTCATTTACATATTGTCTAAAACTTCTCTCACACAAAGAGAAAGGTTAGGGTCCACAAAGCCTAAAACATTTACTATCTGGCTCTTTAGAGAACAAGTCTGCTGACCTTTGATCTAAGGCGGAACTTGAGGGAAGAGGCAAGAATCCTAAAGACAAGCTGAAAGGAAAATTGAGAAAATATCAAGTGAGGTGGCTTCAGATGATAAGCTCCTATTTCCCACATGAGGATGGGCTCAAATGGGGAAGAGCCCAAGAAATAATACACATAAATCAAGCTCAGTGTTAGCAGAAGACTAATAGCATAAATGCTACTTACAGCTAAATGTCGGAACCAAGAATGTTCAGGTATTTCTCTCCCAGGGTCTTAAAGTAAAGATGTTACATTTCAGGAAATACAGTTTTTAAAAAGCACATTTAAGTTCACAGATAGCCTTTTGTGTGAACTAAATGCAACAAAAATTGGATTTAATTTGTTTTGGCTGTTGATTTATAGGATTATTACCAAAACATCTTTGAGACTATAAAGAAGATATGTTGAAATATATGTAATTCTGTAGCATTTTTATTACTTCATTAAATGAATTGAATGAAGAAAATACAGGAAGTGGAGGGATTTCTCTAATAGAAAAACTCAAAATATCAATTATTTAACACTTTGAAATTAGTGTATATAAGATTGATGCTGGACTAGATCTTTATCTGCACATCAATACGTCCCTATTAAAAAGATAATTTCCTTCCAGTTTCATATTATAGTCTTTAAAAAATTAGATTATTTAAGATGACACATTTTCTTTTTTGAGATAGTTTTATTCTTTATGTAATTATTGTATCTTATTGTGAGGCACTTGCAGAAAATGAGTTAAAGATTTAAAAATATGTTTAAACTGATTTAATGCAGGGAATCACATGGACTCAAACACTTACTGCAAACTAAATTTGCTGAAGAACTCATTTATAAAACATTTAAAAAATACAATTTCTTATTGTTTTTCAAGCCCCAATCTTCCATAAATACTTGAGGAAAAATGTCACCTTTTCTTAATCATCAAAGACACTTTTCAGGGCGCCTAGGTGGTTCAGTCCATTAAGCATCTGACTTCAGCTCAGGTCATGATCTTGTGGTTCATGATTTCAAGCCCCACGTCAGGCTCTCTGTAAACAGTTCAGAGCCTGGAGCCTGCTTTGGATTCTGTGTCTCCCTGTCTCTGCCCCTCCCCACTTGTACTCTGTCTCTCCGTCTGTCTCTCTCTCTCAAAAATAAACATTATTTTTTTTAAAAAGACACTTTTCAAAAATATACACATTTAGCAGCATGAGATGGATTTAAGAAATTAAAGAATTCTTATATGGCCATTACAATTACAATATTGAATGACAAAAATATATTAAAAGAAAATGTGAACTTTAAAAAAAAAGGAAAACGTTACAACAATGAATTCCCATTTTATAAGAAGCGTGTGTAGGGGCGCCTGGGTGGCTCAGTCGGTTGGGTGTCCGACTTCGGCTCAGGTCATGATCTCGCGGTCCATGAGTTCAAGCCCCGCAACGGGCTTTGGGCTGACAGCTCAGAGCCTGGAGCCTGTTTCGGATTCTGTGTCTCCCTCTCTCTCTGACCCTCCCCTGCTCATGCTCTGTCTCTGTCTCAAAAATAAATAAATGTTAAAAAAAAAAGTGTGTAAATATTTAATAAAGTGATTCTTTCTGGAGTTGGGAGATTATTAGTTACTTAATTTCCCTTACTTTTCTATTTTATAGATTTTATTTGTTCAATGTTTATGCCATCTGTAGTTAACAGAAGAAATAATTCTATTAAACATTTCATAAATAGTATTTACCACAAGAAACTGATTATTACAAACAAAAAAAAATTAACACCCTCCTGAAGCATAAGGTATGATAAGTTTCATTTTAATAGGTAGTTGGGAGAAAAAAAAATATATAATATACATAGTGGTTGGACTCTAATTTCTTGTGGCTTGAATGTTTTTTTTTTCATTCGTCTAAAACCTAATATCAAAGAATAATTTAAAAATGATCTTTTTAAAAGTGAAAGTTGAAATTATTCCAAATATTCAGTAAATATTCAGAGCATTAAAAAAATTGGTGAAATTCACATAGTTTTATTCTTTAACAAAGATTCATAGTTTTACTTAGAAATCTACTCTGAATGATTAACAACTATAAATTTTTGTATAGATAGCACATGACATTTTATCAGGCTCTTCGATTATTTGATCTTCGAAATAATCTTGTGAAATAGGCAGGACAGTTATTACCATTCCTTTAATGATGGAAATGAGGCTCAGAGAGCCAGTCTGTATGGACATCATCAATGGAACCACTGGTCCTCAACCCTTCCAGTTGGATTTGCTCCAAATGGGGCATTAGGAGATCAGGGAACAGAAGAGTTGGGTCATTAGGTTAACTAGTCATCGGGCTTCCTTTCCTTGCTCCTTCAGGGCTAGAAGCAGTTGTAGCCCCCTTTAGTTACTGGGCCCGAGTGATGCACTATCCACAGTTTCCTAAACCTTCCTACATTCTCAGCCTGAATATATCATCTGTGCCCTGATTTGTTATTTGGAAAAAGAAGGGAAACTCCTACGCCCAATTTGACTCCACAGGGGGAGGGTGGGGGGGAGTCATTCTTTTCCAAATGGGGAATGTCAAACAGTGTCTAGGATTGATGGGGATTCTGAGAAGGTTACAGAAAGGAGGAGTCCCAGAGACTATCCAATGTAGTTCAATACCCTAGCTCTACAGATGTGGAAATGGTGGAACAGAGTGTGAGTTACTTCAGAACACAAACTTTAGTGTTCACATGGATCACCAACTTTGTTATTCTGCACCCCTTGAGGAATATTAATTTGGATGATTTACATTGTTTCGAACTTTGAATATGAATTCAGAAGCTTCTATTTTGATATATAATTTCAAAATCCCCAAATTCAAATGCTCAAAAAACCAGTTGTACCATAGTTCTTAGCAAACAACAAGTTGTACAAAAGACCGAGTAAACGCACTTAACTACTATACTAAGTATAGTTCCTTTCAATATATCCTTAATTAAAAGTTCCATTTTCAAAATCCATTGTGTTACAGTACGAATTGTAAAAGTTATGAATATGTTAGTGAAACAAAGCTACAGAACAATGTTTTGCTCCCACAGTGAAGACAGCCAGAATGAATCAAGTCTCTTGTTTATATTACACAGACAACAGTTTACATTTCCAATTGCATCCTTTGTGGAAAAATGTTTTGCCTCCAACTAAACACCACATTCTAGTACTTGCAGAGTCCACGGCCAACTGGAGGTGAGGAATAGTGTTGGATGGAGGTTTTGAGCAAGTGGGATTGGAGGGTTTTTTTAAGGAAGTTGAGGGGACAGTCACCCACTGGACCTAGGCACAAAGCTGAGGGGCCATCTCTTAAGCCCAACACCTGGCTCTGTGTATTCTTAACTCTGTTTCCCAGGGCAAATTTTACAATCTGAGTCTTAGTTTTGTCATGTGTAAGATGGTAAAAATAATACACCTCGTGTGAGTTCATGTGAGGACTAGACGATGATGTTTAAAACAGCATTCAGTCCAGTACCAGCACCTGGTCTGGAGTCTGTAAGCTGTACTGCCTGTTTAATGACTATTACTATATTGACAGCAGCTAATCATTCATGGCCAGAGAAGACATTAAATATCTCCATGACCAAAGTTAAGCATCTTATAAAAAACCTGCTTTCCAGTAACTTTGGTATATTTCATCATTCTTGCCTTAGAGATTCTGGGAATGTTGTTCACATCATCATTTGGACTCCCGAATGCAATAAATCTTTGAGCATGCTTCAACTCACATTTGTCAAGCATCAGGGATCCATGAGGAACACTCCTATACAATGTATAACAATTTCTATACTCTTGAATTTACCTCTGAAGGCAAAAGTAAACTAATCTGCCTTAGAGTCAAGTATTACCAAGACACATGAATACCAAGAGTTCTAAGAATATCTACAGTAGAATTCAGTTGTGACCCATCTGGGTATGGAGTCCAGCAAAAGCCAATGATTCCCAACTACCTGTCCCTGGAAGAATTACCTGACAGTGATCCAGGGACCTGGGAAAATACACCTTCTTCGTCCTCACTCCCAGAATTCTAAATCAGCAGGTCTGGGCTGAGCTGCATAGCTGGGTTTTAATGCTCTTCATGGTATTCTGTTGCCTGGCCAGATTTGGGAATCCCTGGAAAGTCAATGAACTGAGTCATGAAGACTCAAGTTCTATTCTGCTAACTTTAGAGTGTCCTTTTGCAACTTCATTCTCCTCTCATGGCCTCAATTCATAAATTTGCAACACAAATGGGCTGCATCGATAGCATCTGTAAGATCTCTTCTGGAATCTGCCATTTTACTTGGAAGGCTAAAAGTAAACGGAAACAACTAGAAAGAGGAAATATCACGGTAAGTGTGAAAAAGGTCAATGCACATTTGGCCAATCAGGGAGAACTTTGGCAGGTCAAGTAGTTTTTTGGACAGCTCTTTAAAAGGCTTTCCCACCACTCAGAGCAAAAACATTATCCACAACCTTCTGTTTCCTCTTATCTGGAAGGCTTGCTGCCTCCGCAACAAAGCTGCCAGTTTCCTGCATACCAAAGTGTTTATCAAGTTAAAATTAATGAGAAACTGAGCCTTGGCAGGAAGCCCACTGCTACCCCAACTCTCCTGGTCACTGGCAAGAGAGCACAAGTCAGTCTGCAAAGAGGGAAGAGAGCCACTTGGCTCCATTGGCTGCCTCCTGACACTGCCGCTGAGCCGCCAAGAAGCTGATGGATGTACCGGAAGCTGCAGAAATTCTGCAGGAGCAAACCCTGGGTGCTTTTGGTCCTAGAGCTAGCTCACGACATTAATAGGTTTGTCCCGCTTTTCACTATTTGGTTTTGGTTTGTTTCTTCTCCACTGAAAGTAAAAGCTTGTGATCTGGAGGCCCAGACCCAGAACTAGATTGAAAACCTAATTCATTTGGCCTACTGCAGTGTCTTTATACCATTTAAGTCAAGTTTTGGAAAACTGGAATATGCCACATAAAAATCCCATTTTCCAGATTCCCATGAAAAATCCTAAATGTTAGGCAAAAAAAAAAAAAGGCCAACCCATCATCTGTGAGAGCTGAGTAACTGCTCTCACAGCCAGTAACTGCTCCCATTTAGAGGGAACATGTGTAACCCAGGCTACCCCCAGACCCTACCACTCCCTACTATATAGACAGAAGTCTAACATCCATGGTTGGTTCCTACCTTGCTCCTGGTATCTTTTTATTTGTTTTAGTTTTTTTTTTTTAATTTTTTTTAAAGTTCTATGTTTTTATTTATTTTGAGAGAGAGACAGAGAGTAGGAGCTGCAGCGGGGGGGGGGGGGGCGGGAAAAGAGAGAGAGAGAGAGAGAGAGAGAGAATGAATCCCTAGTAGGCTCCACACCGTCAGCACGGAGCCCGACACGGGGCTTGGACTCATCAGCTGTGAGAACATAACCTGAGCCAGTTTCTTCACCCACTGAACCTCCCAGGCGCACCGCCCTTGTTTGTTTTTAAATAGACAAATACTTTGGCAGCTACATTTTCAACAAAAGCCAGGGTGTGGAAAAAAAAAGCTGGTGTCAGTGACTGGTAGGTTTCAGAAAACTAGGATGAGGATACACAGCTTTTGTAAATGCTTAACATGCAGACCTGACCCAATTCACTGATTAGCATCCCCCACCTTGTTCCTCTAGACCCTGGATTTGTAACCCCTTCATTAATAGAAAGGTTGAGCTGAGACAGTCAGGGACCTTGGGAACAAGCCCCTGTGCACCTCTATCCCTGCTGGTTTACAGCTTTTTTTGTTTGTTTGTTTGTTTTTAAGCACCAAACACAGAGGAAGGAGTTTTGAAGTGCCAAACACAGAAGCCCGGAATGGTTCAGACTAGTCCACAAATAAGATGGCCATCAAGTTTGATCTGTCACCAACCGCTTCTTTCACTATAATGCTAAAAATCATGCCTCGAGTTGGAGACTTAACATGCAAATGAAGCATATGACATATGAAGAAGCATGTCAACTTCATGTTGTCATGTCAACTTCACCTCTGTACCCAATTCCCTGTATTTCTTCACCCTTTTATGCTTAGATGTCACTCCTTTCCTGCGTCAGGCCCGTTAAAACTTTCCCTGGCTATTATTCTTGGGAGCCAGTCTGACACTCCAGCTGTGACTGCGTCTCTCTTCAGCTAGAGCCATTGCCCCATTAAAGCTTTGCCTGTGTTTGTACATTTTGGGTCCAGCCTCATTCCTACCATTGCTGAGTCCAAGGACATGAGTCTGGTAACAAGAGCTATGTCCAAAGCTCACTAAGAAACCAGGGGACTGTGTAAGAAGCAGCATGTTGCAGGGCAGGGGTGTTCAGGCCCCTTGCGATGAAGATCCCTTAAAAGGAAAATGAATGTTGGAAAAAAAAAAAAAAAGATTTCTACTGGTTATTTGTTGAGAGGCAGTCACGTTGAATGTTTAAGGGCAAAGTTTCAGAATCAGACAGCTTAATATAAAAATGATCTAGTTACTTACCCTTTTTGCCTCTCTGTTTCTCACATGGAGATAATTAATAATCCTTGTCTCTTAGGGTTCTTATGATGCTTGAATCAAGTATTCATATAAAGCACTAAATGTGGTATCTGGCAGATGGTAAATGCTCAATAAGGGTTATTAATATTGCCATTATTGACAGATAAAATGCATAACATAAAGCTGGTATATGTACATTATTTTGAAATGGATTTATTTTTCATTAATCCTAGTGGCATCTGCATGCATATGAAAAATAGTAGTGTATGTATTTGTCGGACATTATTCTGTTCACCAACCATATGAACTGCTTTGGCAGTTCAGCCTTCCTCACTGTCTCCAGGGACTTTGAGGTCAAAGGTTAAGAGGGTAGAGAGAGGCCAAGTCACTACTCCAGTTCAAGACATTAGGCTTCAATTATGTTTTTGCTCCCAAACTGGCCACCATCTTCTCTCAAAGGAAACAAAGCGGAGGTACAAGTAGAAAAGGGAGAAGAAAAAGCAAGTGTCCTGGGGCAACTCACTGAACAGGGATTAGCTGAGAAAGTGAGGATTTCACATTAGATCCAGGGCTTTCTATCTGTGCTCCCTGGGGAACATTTGGGTAGGGAGTTAGGGGCAGACCAAGTGGCTGGGTTTCAGATCCAGCCTCGCTTTGGAGAGAAAAGTTTTTACAGAGGTTCCTCATAATAGATCATGTGCGAAAGTGTTGTGCTGCTTCCCAAGTGTTTCAAACAATGGGGCTTGCAAATCTTAAAAACAGTGGTTCTCCAATTTGGCTGCCTGTTGGAATCACTCCAAGGAGCTACGAAAATACTGATGCATGGGACTTAGCTCAGGACTGATTTAAATGGTCATAAGGGTGGCCTGGATGTCCAGATATTCAAAAGCTTCTCCAATGATTTGACCTCGAAAATATTAGCCAAGACAAGACCAAGGTTACCCACTGGTCTGCCCTCAGTCTTTTCAATGCAGAGATCCCAGGAAGCTTATGTAAGGAAATTAAAAAAAAAAAATCCCATAAGGAGCATGATTTGGGAAGAGTTCAGATCATTAAAGAATGCCAGTGATGTTTACTTATTTTCTTGAAGACCTGATTTCTAATTACTTTCTTTCATGGAGATAGTAAAAGAAAATGTAAATTCAGTTTTAAAGGAGTTCTATAAAACCAAGGTCTGCATTAAAAAAAAAAAAAAAAAATTCCAATCACAGCCTAGATTCCCACTCAGTCTATAAGGAGTTAAAGTTCTACTTTTGCCAGAAGAAAAAAAATTAATTTTGATTCACTTCGCTATGACAGTTCCTTTAACAGGTTATTTTAGTAGGGCTTTGTGGTAAAATGAAACATTTCAGTTCAAAGAGCAAATAGAAAGGTATACACCAGCAGGGTTACAAAAACATTGTTTGGAACATTTGAACAAGATAATACAGCAACTTGGCTATGAACAATTAACTGACAAATACGTATTAAATTGTGTTTAAACCAAGGGAGGTTTATCATCTTTGGAAAAAGGGGATTAGAGCATTTTCCTTCCCCTACTTTGGCTAATCAAAACCCACCAAGATCAATTTCTAACAGTCTCAGAGAGAGAGAGAGAGAGAGAGAGATCTCCTGACATATTTTTGGTAAATAAAACACAAGGAGATACAGACCCATAGCATTTCCAGTTTTGAAAAAGATATATATTAACTGGTCAAAGAGTACTTTTATCACATTTTCTTCAACAAATCATATATTCACAAGCCATTATTGAAGTCAATGCTGTCGAAAAGAAGTAGAACATGACAGACATTTGAAATGAACAGCCGCGTAAATATGTAAAAAGAAAGGGTAAAATGAGTTTTGATACATTTTAACCTGCTATATCAAAAAATTGTCATTTCAACATATAATCAATATTTATTATATCAGAAACAGGTGAATTATACAGGTAGGTGAATTATAGATCAACATGTTAAAATGATTATAGATATTATACATTTTTTAAATACCACGTCTTGGAAATCTCAGGTGTGTTTTACACTTATACGACCTATCAGTTTATACCTGTCACATGTATTTCCAGTATTTTATAGCCAGACATAGCCAGTGGCCACTACACTGGATACGTGACTTAAATGATTCACATGTACAATCATGACGTATGCAAAAGAACTATCATGCACATTTAGGCTATCTCCTCTTTTGCTCACTTCTCTATCTGAAGATGCTCTCAGTAAACAGTATTTAAAATTTTCAGAACTTCATCCCTTCATCTTCTATGTTACTCACGGGAGCAAAGAGATAAAAAGAGGCAAAAGCAAGAATTTCTTGTATCTGTTTCTCAGCGGCTCTCTGGCTTCCCTTCTGTTTACCACCTTTCCCTACTGGCTGCCCTTGATGTATCTCAGCTCATATTATTGTGTGGCCGAATGGTTTATGTTCCTCTCTGTTCTCAGTTTGAATGCAGAGTAATGAAATGTTTTATGTCTTTCTTTTCAGGAAATGTTTACCTACTGACGGCATCGTATTTTTCTCTTCCAGTTATGTTAAGAGCCCTTGAGGTACAGAAGTTTTTTAATCACTGTCCTACATGAAATTAACTATGCATTTGAGTTTTTGTTTAGAGTCCTTCTGGTTCTTCATTAGGTCACAACAGAAATCTAAAGACCAGTGGAAGCCTTTCAGAACAAAGACAAAAAAATTAACGACCTATCTTTCAGAACACGAAACAAGTTCATTATTTAGAACCAGCAAAATCTCTGCATGCAACTGCCTCCTCTCTCAAAATCAGAGGCTTTAACAGACTCAGAGAAACCACCAGGCTGAAGATCATCTTTCCCCCTGTATAAAATCCTATATCCTCACAACATTCCACACTTACTACAGGCAATGTTAATTCAATGCCAAATCAATGCCTATTTATCAAGCTCTTTACTATGCTCGTTACACTATACCACATGAAGATAAACCACGAACAAGACAAACATCATCCTGTCCATTAAGGAAAATTACTGTGTGATAGGAAATTATGATTATAATTTAGGGTTTGATGTACATGATGATGTAGGGCAATGAGGTCATGTTGGCTGCATATAAAGGTAATGAAACCAGCCCAGTAAAGGGGGTTAATGAAGGCCCCTTAGAGCATAAGCTGAGCCTTGAAAGGTATCCAAAAGTTCCCTAAATGAACAAACCTAGGAGGGTAGAGAAGCATCCCAAGAGGCATGCTAGGACTGACAAAAGCCAGAGTTGCTGGTGTGGTAGTTCAGACTAGACAAACCAAAAAGAGTCACAGAGAGAGGGAATGACAGAAAGAAAGAGGAGGTATAGTAATGGGGAGAGCCCCCAGAAACCCTGATAAAGTTCTGGCATTTACCCCAGCTCTAATAGGAAGCTATCAAAGGGTTTTACACACAGAAAATATGTGATTACGTCTGCTCTTTAAAAAGATCATTCTAGCTGTAGTGTGGAAAACAGAGGAGGGACTGTGAATGGTTGCAGGGAGACCATTTAGGGATCTAGAAGGGTCCCTGCTTTCAAGGTCCAGACTTGGGTGGTAAACTAGCTCCCAAGTGAATGGAGCCTGCCAATACATCTCATTTAGTCCACAAACCATTCTGAAAATTAGATGTTTGCATGTAAAAACCTGCCTTTCCAGCATCTCTTAAAAGATAGCCTTGGCAACTGTAGGCTCACTCACGTAGGTATCCCAAACAACCAGCTGGAGCTGAGGAGTGCCAACCTCTTTCAGGCAGGGCCACAGGCCTCCAGTTTCTCAAGGTCCCTGTCTCACCACACAACTTCATTTATGGGTCCTATATAGAAACTTGACCTCCAGAGTAGAACCATCTAGTGATCAAACTCAAGACAGGGAGAAATTAAAGGGCCTGTGCCTCCAGGGCTAAACTGGCAAGCAGTCCATCATGAGGCTACCACAACTGGGAAAGGGGTGCCCAGGAGCCATCAGAGGCTCCAGCATCCTGAGATACATAAAAACGCTGACGATGATGCAACAGACCATCTGAACAGTATCATGCAAATCATGACGATGATGCAACAGACCATCTGAACAGCATCATTGCAAATCATGCAAATCAGAGTATGCTGTAAACTCAACTTGAAAGACCATGGTGCAGGGGTGCTTGGGTGGCTCAGTCAGTTGAGTCTGACTCTTGATTTCAGCTCAGGTCATGATCTCATGGTTTGTGGGATCAAGCCAGACACCAGGCTCTATGCTGACAGTGCGGAGCCTGCTGGGGATTCTGTCTCTCCCTCTCTCTCTGACCCTCCCCTGCCTATGCTCTCTCTCTCTCTCTCTCAAAATAAATAAGTATTAAAAAAAAAAAAAAGAAAAGAAAGACTATGGTCCAGTTGTATCGACAGGAGTCAATTCTAACCTGCTTCAAATAAAGACACTGGATTTGTGGGGTAGGAAGACCTCTACTAGCAAGATGACGAAAATATAGAGGCCAAACATCTGCCAGGACCCCTCCACTTCTCCTGATTGGATAGAACATTTTAGACTTTTGAGGCTGGATACAACCCCAACATTCTTTGAAACAGGACTAGCCAAAAAGCATCCCAGTTTCTAGATACTGATTGTATGTGGTCTGTGTGGGAAAGAGGACAATCCAGTAGTGGGGGGCGGGGGGGAAAGGCTTATGATTATGGGTTTTAAGAAAGTGCAAGCAGCAACCATTTCTTAACCCCAACTATAAAATAAATAGGAGGACATTTTCTCCCTGAAATCTTCCTTTTTTGTTTCATTCAGGAGCATGTTTGCAATTAAGATGAAGTTAATGAAAGATCTAAGAAATAGAGAAGGCTTTAATAAGTCATTTAACCTGACAATACTTCTATCTTAACTCCATTTCCCTTCACATCTGAATGTAACTGCATTAAAAGACAATAGAATTTCTCCCAGCTATTTATTAAACAACTTGCAAACTGCCATATCAACAGATTTTGTAGATTTAAGTTTCCCCTTCCAGATATTTATTTACTGATCTTTCTTTTCCTATGTTCTTATCTCTAATTTCCCATCATTGCATTATAAAGTCAGCCAATATTTTTCTAAAGTTAAATCATCAGGGGCGCCTGGGTGGCTCAGTTGTTTGAGCCTTCAACTGTTGGTTTCCACTCAGGTTATGATCTCATAATTCATCAGGTCTAGCCCCACACTGGGCTCTGCCTTGACAGGGTGGAGCCTGCATGGGGTTCTCTGTCTCCCTCTCTCTCTCTGCCTCAATGATTTAATGACTTAAATCATTAATTCAACAAATGTCTTGAGAATCTACTATGTAGGCCTGGGCACAGAAAGCTTCCTTTCTAGTGGGGGCGTGAAGCGAGCAAAGAATAATGAAACATTTTTAAATGTTGTCCTTGTACTAGAGGTAGGCTACAGAAACAGACACGGAGAGAGAAAAGTCAGATGCTGAGAGGGTTACGGAAATTTTCAGAGGAATATTTGAGATCTTTTAGAAACAAAAGCTATCTAAAACTTGTCAATTAAGAGTATGAAATGTCTGCTATGAAATGAAAAGGCAGACTTAGATAGACATTGTTCAACAAACTCATCCAAGAGTTATTTAACCCTCTGGAGAATTCACTAGTGTTTGACTTTGCTATTTACTAGTTCATTAGAGCTGAGACTTTGAGAAGCTTCTTGTTAACATGTAGACGCATAACCTGTAGAAAAGGTAATTTCAAGGTTATAGCTTGCTTTCTCTCTAGTACTAACCCTTTTGTCGCTGATCAAATTCATCTCCAAACACCTTTTATGGTATACTATAGTTACACTGCTCCTTAAAATGCTCTTGGATCTAGATTTCTATTTTCCTTTTATTCACATTTATTAATGAGTTAAATAAAACCTTTGAAATATATCCATTACCTATTTGGATGAGTCATGTTTATACTTTCTGAATATTATACTTGGAAAAAGGGAGTCTTTAAGGATCAGTAAACATCTACCAAGAAGTCAGGGTGAATTCCTTCTTTTTAATGTCTTCCCCAAAAGAAGACAAGTACAGAGTAAAAAGCAAATACTCTGTTGAAACACAACAGTTGCCTTCCTCTTTCTCCAACCTCGGCTTCCCAAAAGCAAATCAACAATATTTAACTGACTCAGTGCTTAATTCTCTAATGATTATCTCACTCTCCTTTTTAGGCTTATATTCCTCTCTCATAATTTACCTTTTTATGATATAATCTATTAACTCTATGAAATGTAAGGATTTAGCCTATTCTTCTCTCCCCCAGCTTTTATTCTTCTGCGGTTTTACTTGTAGCTGAAATAATACATCTAAACTTTGCCTTGCTTCATTAACCTCGGAAGAAAAAAAAAATTCATCTTCCCATTTTGTTAAAGATCTTCATGCCTCTCTTGTCTCTGTATCCGCTACTCTTTTCTGTTCTTCCTTTGACTCTGTATCCACTATCTGCCAACCTTGCTCTTATTTCCATTATTCAAGGGTTATAACATTTGCTTAACTTGCTTGTATGTTTACTTTATAGGAGGATTCTAAAGTTGGACGAGTTTATTATGACGACATAAATTGTCCATTGGAGAAGCAAGGAGCATACTAAGATAGCATTTAGTTCTCTTTGGATTAAATGCCATACCCCCAGACTATAGTAGTCAAGTGGATTCTTTGTTATTTTTATGCTTATTTGGGCCATGGTCTCCTCATGTAGTTCTTGCCATTGTTCTTGTTGAGACTTATTTCCAAATGTCTGCCTTTTCTTTAAAGACCCACACGCTCTCCTTCCCATCACATCACTTGATTCACTGGCAAAACTCTCTTCATAGTAATCTGCTCCAACTTTCTTCTTGAAGATATCCTTCTTAGAGTTCCTGATTTCTCCAATTTTGACCAAGTACTTTCCATACCTGCTGTACTGCCTTATCTTCCACTTTTTGAAGGGTTTTTGGCTTTAGTTTCACCATTTCTTGGTATCTTCAGAAATATTAAATTTCCATGGTAAATTCACATAAATATATCCAGAAAGGGTAAATGAGAGGTCTATATACTTTGATGTTTTTAATTTTTTTAATTCCTTGACATTGTTCTCACTTATAATTTGGTTTAGAACTGAATTCTAGATTCAAAAGAGTTTTTTTCTCAGAAATATAAGAAACTATCCAATGTCTTCCTGACTCTAGTGTTGTTGATGAGAAGTTTGATAGCATTTTAAAAATAGTACCTTTTGTATAAGTTTTTTCCCCCATCCAGAAGCTTTTAAGATTCTTTTATTCTTAGAATTTTGAAAATTGAATCTGATACACATCAGGACCTTGTGTTTAATTCCCATTTAGGTCACTGGTTTATGATGTGTAAATTCAACCTATAGCCTCACTTGAGTAATATTTAAAAATTTTGATAATCAAATAGCCCCACCTCCCAAATTTATCTGGTGTCTTTGGAGATTCTTCAATGGGATTTATCTACAATATTTGACACTTGATTTCCACTAAATATTCTCTTTTCTAGGTCTTAGATCTATACTTTATTTCACAACCCTTTAACTTAATTTACAAGAGATAGTTCTTACTCTCAGTGTTTTTTAATACTGTTCTGTACTTATTTTATGAACAGATTTTTTTTGCTATTTTTAAGGATAAAGATAAGAAGGTTTTAAATACACTCTTTTGTCCCTCACATTATCTATTTTTGCAATGGTTACACATTTTAGTAGTAACCTTTGTTAACTTTTGTCCTTCTTTCATGATTTCTCCTTTACAAGTGGTTTTCTTCATTAGTGTGATTGTCAGTTTTTGGTTTAAAAATACAAAAATGAAGTTTCACTTACAGTTACGATATCAAAAAGCATAATTCAATGTCACCCCTGCCACAACTACATGAACCAGCCAGATAAACCTTTCTTTAAAGGTCTTCACTGAAGAGCTATGGATTCAAAGAGCTCTAAAAGAATCAAACTCCAGAGAATGATTTCATACTTGAGAGGTTGGAGGAAGGGGAATCAGAGCAACAAGTCTCCTAGAGAAGGATAGCCTTTGTTTGACCAGGAGAAACTAGCCAAATGTTGATGAACCTGTAAGCTACTGCGTTGGATTTGAAACTAGAAATACCCAAAATGCGCAAATTCATTCCACGGCCCTAAACGTAATAGCTAGAGCCATAAAACTTCTAGAAGAAAACTTAGAAGAATATCTTAGTGTTTTTAAGTCAGGCCAAGATTTCATAGGTAGGACATAAGAAGCAGAGACCATAAAATGAAAATGTGAATAAACGGACACTTCATCCAAATGAAAAACTCCTGCCCTTCAGAAGACACCACAAAGAAAATGAAAAGTAACAAACTGAGAGAACCTATCTGCAGAATATAAAAGACACAGAATTTATATCCAGACCATTTGAAGAATTCCTACAACTATGAGCACCTGAGTGGCTCAGTCAGTTGAGCTCCCAACTTTTGATTTTAGCTCAGGTCATGGTCGCAGGGTCCTGGGATGGAGCCCCACATTTGCCTCTGAGCTGAGCATGAAGCCTGCTTGAGATATATTCTCTCTCTCTCTCTCTCTCTCTCTCTCTCTCTCTCTCTCTCTCTCTCAGTCATTCCCTCTTCCCTGTCCTTCCCCCACTCACACAATCACTCTCTCTAAAAAATAAAATGTAAAAAAATAAAGAATTCTTATAATAATTAAAAAGACAATGCAATTAAAAATTGGACGAAAGACTTTGACAAACCCTTTACAAAAGAGATACAAATGACCAAGAAGCAGAAGCTTAAGTGCTTAACATTATTAGTCAACACAGAAATGCAAGTTAAAAGGAGGTATCGTTTCACGTTAACTAGAACAGTTAAAATTAACAAGGCTAAGAATACAATTGTTAGCCGACAGAACAACTGGATCTCACGCATCTCTTGTGAGAATAAAAAGTGGGAGTGAAGTACATTGAAGAACAATTTGGTGGTTCCTTATAAAAGTAAATATACATGTATCCCATGACTGAGCAATTCCATTCCTTTATATTTACCCTACGAAATTAAGATTTATCTCCCAAGATTGGTTCACAAATGTTCATAAGAACCTGATTCCTAATATTTCCAAACTGATATCAGCCCAGACATCTACCAAAGAAAGAACAAGATAGGATATATTCATACAATGATACTGATGATAAATAACAGTGAACAATCTACTAATACACCTAAAAACATGAGTATTTCCCCAAATCATCACACTGAATGAAAGAAGCAAGAGACAAGAGAATATTGCATAAATGGCCATTTTTAAGAAATACTGAAGGTGGAGATTACTGTTGCCTCAGAAACATGAGGAGGGAAACATCAGGACTGATGAAACTTTCTAGTGATACAAATGTTTCAACATCTTGATTGTGGCTGTGGTTATAGGAATGTGTATGTTCAAAATCCAAACTATTCACTTACAATATGCTACCTCAGGAAAACGGATTTTTAAAAAGGAATGGGGAGAGTGAGTTAACTATTTTATTATAGATAAACTTTCCTCTGTTTTACAGTGTAGTCATCTTACATAAGGGTTAGAATACAGAACCCGTATTTGAGGCGAAATTCATTTACAGTGAAAATAACCCTTGGAATGCCAGTAGAAAAGTGTCCAATATTTCACAATAAATATATCACAAAGGTCTTCCTCTAGGGAAGAAATCAAATTGAACACAATATGAAATAATTACCTAATGTATTTTTAGAAGTCGAGTTATATTCAATACAGGGAGATGGCCACCCTCTGAAAACCATGAAGGGCACCTGGGTGGCTTAGTTGGTTAAGCATCTGACTCTTGATTTGGCTCAGGTCATGATCTTGTGGTAGATGGAGCTCCGCTCAGGCTCTGAGCTGACAGGAGGGAACCTGCTTGGGATTCTCTCTCTCTGTCTCTCACTATCTCCCTGGCCCTCCCGTGTACATGCTCTCTCCCTCTCTCAAAATAAATAAACAAACATTAAAAAATAAATACAATCATGCAAGAAGTGAGATTTAATAAATTAGCAAATATGTGCCCCATCTCACGGTCAGCCTAGAACATGCTCTCATTGAGAAGAACGGTTAAATTATTTTTCTCAATATTCTGACCACACATAATGGAATTGAGGTAAGTGTAATGTACATACTCTATAGCACTCTTTTATGTTCAAGTCTTACTACTAGATTCTACCCATGAATAAGATGGCTACTTGGCTGGCCATTCTATGGGTATGACAGAGCTACAGCACTGCCTGCATTTCCTCAAAGCTGGACAAGCAGGAAATTCATCTCAGGCTTAGGACGCCCTTGAAAGGTTTAAGGCAAAACCTTAAACCTTCCTAGGACCTTAAAGGTTCCTTCCTAGGACACCCATCCAATTGAAGAGCTCTACATAGGAAGCTCACTCAGTGTCTTCAGAAAGGATCCTTTCCAGTTTGTTTTGCTTAAGGTTAAAATGATTTTATCAGCTCTGTTAATGAGAAGCAATAGAGAAGAGACAAACCAAAATTCACACCACAGGCAGATTTTTAATTATGCCCTTCTTTTCCCTTCTTTCCTCCTTTATGCCCGTACTTTGGCGTATTTCCCATTTTTAGAGCTCTACTGAGCGTTTTCCTCTAATATCTTTACTGAGCTATGTTTTATCTATCAAAACACTGCATTTCCTTTATAAATCTTCCAAAGATATTTTGAAGTTTTATATACTGTTTATCCCTTCTCCCATCCTTTTTCCCAATTGGGGTTTAACTATATAGAGGGAAGCAGACACATTTGCTTGAGTTCAATCCTACAGCTTCCAGTAAAATCCTTGATATCAATGTTGTGAATATCATTAAATGCCAAAGATTACTTCTGGTGGCTTTCTATGTTTATTATCCCTCCTATAGGTCACATACTTGCTTTTATGGGAACTTGGCCTCTCTTTCTATTTTATGTGTGTATTTTCACTCCTAAAGGGGGAGGAGATTAAAGCCACAAACTAATTAACTAGGGTGAGAATACCTTCTACATAAATATAGGTTGAGTTCTGCACTTTTAATCCATTGATGGGGTTAAGTAGATACAAACACATCCTGAAATTACATAAGCACCATCTATATTTACATGTGGTCATTGTTTGGGGGATGAAATTTTGTGGCTTAATCATAGTCATGGATAGAAGGTAATGTGATTGAAGACAGATGTCAGAAAATTAGCGACTACAATGAATGGATTATATTTCTGTTTCTGGGGAAGGGAGCTTTTATCAGCTTTATTATAGTTATAAATCAATTTTTCATCAGACATTCCTATATTCTTTGTTAGACCCACAATAATGACATCAAAACGTTATTTGCAGATGAGACCATCACCTGCCAGAAAACACAATCAAGAGGTCTCTACCACTAAATCTAGCCTCACGAGTCTAAAATATTTTGAAAACCCTCTGTTAAAAGAGTAATTTTTCTTCAAAAACCTGAAGAATCTCCAGGGACATTAACATTGATTTCTATCAAATTCAAACTACAGAAACAGCTCTTCAGATATCCCAAATGTTACGCAAGTGCTTCTTGGCTTCTCAAGTCCAATGGAGCAAATTGACAGCTTGTTAAACTTTTCCCAAATCCTAAAACCTCTAATCTCTCAAGGAAGGAGCTATGGTTTAGATACATGGAAGGCAAGGAGTAATTAAATGCATTCGGTCTTTAAGCAACCAGGTCCCAACCTTGCAAAGAGTAAATGGAAGCTCTGGAAAGGAAATCTCCCAGGCCAGAACAGGCAAATAGGTTTTGTTTTCCATGCTACGATCAGTTGTTTTCTGGAGTGATGTAGGATTCTAGGGCTCTGAGCTGGGATTGGTGAGTGATGTTTGCACAGGGCACAGGAAAGGACAGTTGGAGCACATGCAACATGGGCACCAATCCTGTAGTCAGAGTGAAGACTTGAGAAAGGCTGCCATGCATAGTGCTGTGTAAGAGAGACAAATAATCAGAGTCGGTAGTGTAGCTAGAAAGAAAATAATAGAAGACCTCCAAAAAAGATTATACGGATGGAAAAATCAGAAGTAGATAGAAACCAACAACAAAAATAGAAAACAACCAAAAAGAAAATTTCGCAATCCAAAAGTAACCAATCACCCAGGAGAAACTGACCTATGTTTAAACTGAATCCATTCTATGATATACTTAAGCACCCTCTATCCATTCCCATGCCTGTTAAGTACTCACCATTTTATGGGAAGAGTTGGGAAGCCGCAGATACATTCAGAAAAGCAAGGATGGATTCCACTGAAGGAGACTGATTTCCAAACACAAGCACAGTGACCTCTTTCATCCTAACAGTGATAATGAAGGCTTGAAATAAAGTGCCAAGAAGTCAGAGAAGAACTGACACATGGCTCAGGGGAGTCCCAGAAGGCTTCCAGTGAATTGGATCTTAAAAAATGAGTAACATTTCAGATTTTTTTTTTTGGTGGGGGAGTAGGGATGGCCACTATGGGCAAAAGGACCAGTAGGTACAAAGAAGTGGTGGTTTAAAAAGACAGAGCACATTTCTAGAAAAATGGAGAAGGTCACTGCAGCAGGTGCAAAGGCTGGGGGTACCGAGAGGGTGAGCGAACAGCAGAAAGAGCTGCTGCACAGACAGAATTGAGCAGGAAGATTGGGTATTGCACATCAAGGTCTTTGGACAGTTCTTCAGGGGGGATTTTCAAAGTATTTTCACAATTATTCCCATCTGATCCTCACAACAAACATGGGATAGGCACAGATCGCCTTTGCAACTCAAGCTCAAGATCAAGAAAATGCTGGTGTGAACATTTGAAAAACTGTCATGAAAAAGAAATGGCAAAGTGGGGGGTAGGTTTAGCAGCAAAGGGGAAGAAGAAGCAAGTGGAGGAGAAAGTCTTTCTGAGAAGAAAGATCATCAGTAGTTGCGAATTTGCAGTTCGTAGATTCCTAACCTAGGTTATATTTGCATAGTTATAAAAACACCGTGCCCAGTTGCAGGAAAAGTTAAAAGGGCCATTTTGTCATTGTCATTGTTGGTGAGAGTGGTGGGCTTGTGTAGGTGTTTTAACCTGGCAAAGGAGACCTCAATCTGTACAAGATTCTGAACACGGCAACCACTCAGATTTTGTTAGTTTCAAAGGCCTTGGGTAAAATTCAGCTCAAGTAAACAGACAAACTGCAAAACATCATGCTCAAGGGGAGAAACACACATCTTTTCCTCAGCAACTGTCAAAAGGAGACTATTCCTAAAACAGTAACTCTTTGAATTAGAAACAAAATATACAGGCAAAAAGGTGCTACCACATTGGGAAGCAGAATCAAAGAGCAGTGAAGCAGGTTTCTTGTAATGGGTAAGCTTCAGGGCAGGATGAAACATTCCGTAAATGGAGTTGGGCCCATCGCACATTTTAAGGGCCTAACCCAAAGATCAGAGAGTTTCTTATTCTACCAGGATGGTTTCCAGAAAGTTACTTAATATCTTGGTTCCTCAATTTCCCCCTCTGTAAAATATCCCAAAGAAGACTTTCTGAATGGTATTCTAACATCTCAGGGTATACAGTGAGAGCAAAAATTCAACAAGTAGGTTCCCATTCAAGATGGTGACACAGGAAGACTCTGAACGTCCTGCCATGAACACACGGAGTCTACAGCTACATACGAAACAATTTCCTCTTAAAATACCTACAGCCTGGCTGAGTCATGACCGTACATCAGGAAAATGAGAAAACTACGTGAAAGCTGGTCAGAGATGCTGAGACACTATCTCACCATGAACGCCATCCCTGGCACTGGAAGCTAACCCAAAACCCAAAGCTTCTCCCTGAGGAGCAAAGGATTCAAACTCTCCATCATGCACATCAACTTTCAAGACATGCACTCAAGAGTCAAGCCAAAAACATGTCGTTTTGAAATCCAACACGACTCATATCTAGAGACTGTCAAGAGAGTAGCATCTGAGAAACATCTCTTAAAGGGCCACAAAGTGGGCTCTGACTCACTTTCCCCAGGGCCCAACTCGGAGGCAGCTGATGGCAACTGGACTTCAAGTGAAGGAGGCTTACCTGCTTATACTAAAACCTTGGACTGGAGGGCAGACATCTAGTTTAACACACATGTCTGAGACGTGCTGGAAAACGCTCTGTGGATTGAGACTGGAAGGTGCCCATCTTTATGCTCTCCCTTTGATGTGCTAGAGCACCCAGAAGGGAGCCTTTTTCATGCAGCTGGTGCCCTGCTTTTGGCAGCTGCTGCTCAGGGGATAGATTGTCTAGCACTGGGTGCCATGGGGAGCTTGTATTCCTGGTCACATGAGAATATAATTTGCATCACGCAGAAAGGAGCTCATAACCCCTTCCGGCACCCTAATTTGTGTGACTGCTGCCAGGGGGCCCCTCTACATTGCCTACCTTGTGGCTAGTGGGGCTTATGCTTATAGGTCCCCAAGGACTGTAACCAACAGAGAAAGAGGTCTTAAACAGCTGCCACCCCCAAGGCACACCAAGAGGCACCAGACCCATCAGCCTGGTCTTTTCTGTGGAGGTCTACTGCTAATCATCATGACTGTGGTCTGAGGAACAGGCTTCTAATTAAACTCGCATCAAGGCCTTCCACAGACCTTGAAGGGTGGGCGCAATCTTCACACTCACCTTGTTGTGTTCCAGAATGCATCTATGGAAGGGGAGAGATCTGTACGCATGTAGTGCCGGTTTTTTTCAGCTAACACCCAGGAGACTCCCCTTGATCACTGGTCCTAGCGGTCAGAGGGGCTTGCATTCCTAAGTCCCACAAGACTGTAGTAATCGGCAAGACGGTTCTTGGTAGGCTACTGCTCCCAGGGCAGTGCAGAGTGGACTGAGGCATAGCCGCTAGTCTTGTTGTGAAGGAGGCTGTTTTCCTTGTTATGGAGCTTCAGATGCAGAGGCAGACTTCAGGTTTGGCACAACTGAGTGGCCTAGGGAGTTCCTCTCAAACAACATAAGCTGTGGGCACTGTCTTGGTAGCCTCTTGCTCGCTCCAGCTTGCCAGTGTCTCCCGGGAAGGAGCTTAGGTACTAGTCTGGAGCCCCAATTCTTTGACTGCCACCCAACAGACACCTTGACATAGAGCTCAGTGATGATGTTTTCAAAACTAACGCCAAGAACAAGTGCAGCAAAAGCAAAAACAAACGAGTACGATGACATCAAATTAACAATCTCCTACATAGCAAAGAAACCATCAACAAAATAAAAAGGCAACAGGCTGAATGGGAGAAAATCATTACAAACCATGTGACTGACATGGGACTAATATTCAAAAGAGATTTAAAAAAAAAAAAAAACCTCTACAAATCAACAGCAAACACACAAAAAATCTCATTTAAAAAATGGGCGGATCTGAATAAACATTCTTCCAAAGACCTAGATGCCCAACGGGGGCATAAAAACATTCTCAAGGTCACTAATCATCAAGGAAATACAAATCAAAACCACAACAAGATGACACCACCTCCCATCTGTTGGAATGCTTATTACCAAAAAGACAAGATACATCAAGCATTGGTGAGGATGTGGAAAAAAGATAACCTTTGTTCATTATTGATGGAAATGCAAACTGGTCCAAACTATATGGAAAACAGTATGGAAATTGCTCAAACAATTACAAATAGAAATACCAGGGCACCTGAGTGGCTTAGTCAAACATCCGACTCTTGGTTTCAGCTCAGGTCATGATCTCACAGATCGTGGGATCGAGGCCCCGCATTGGGCTCCGGGCTGATAGCATAGAGCCTGCTTCAGATGCTATGCCTCCCTCTCTCTCTGCCCCTTGCATGCTCCCTCACTCTCTCAAAAATAAATAAGCATTAAAAAAGGAA
Source organism: Leopardus geoffroyi (assembly GCF_018350155.1). Classification (NCBI taxonomy): domain Eukaryota; kingdom Metazoa; phylum Chordata; class Mammalia; order Carnivora; family Felidae; genus Leopardus; species Leopardus geoffroyi. The sequence goes on from NC_059326.1 coordinate 191,385,706, forward strand.
ATAAAAATAGAAATACCCTGTGATCCAACAATTCTACTTCTGAGTTTATCTGAAGAAAACCAGATAATTGGAAAAGACATGTGCACCCCCCATGTTCACTGCAGCATTATTTCCAATGGTCAAGATAAGGAAACAACCCAAGTGTCAGTGGATACACAGATGAAGAAGCTATGGTAGCAATACATGATGGAACATCACTCAGCCGTATAAAAGAATGGCATTTTGTCATTTGCAACATGAATAGAGACTGAGGGCATTATACCAAATGAAAATGAGTGAGGCAGAGAAAGACAAACGTTGCATAATCTCACTTAAAAAATAACAACCACCACCACCACCACCACCACCACCCAAGCTCATGGAGAACAGATTGGCGATTGTAAGAGGCAGGGAGTGAGAGGTGGGAGAACGCTTGAACCGTTTTGTTTAGTTTAAATGAACCCAGTAAAAATGTGTAACAATTTACACAAAAACAAAATTCAGCAAGAAGTTTGGTGAAGAAGTTTTAAATTTCTTCGTCTCCAGCTGTTTGGACCTTCATATTCCATCTTTGAATTGAGCCTTACAGACAGGTGTCAAACATGTCCAGAGTATGTAGCTGTAATACCATTAATTACTCATTTATTTGAAGTGAAACTGGACTACTTGCTGAAATTGAGAATATCCTTAGGCTTATGTGATCTGAACCCCCATTTTCCATATGAGGAAACTGAGAACGAACCGCAAAAGTGGGTAGGTGTCCTACAGATACCAAGTAGCAAACTCGGCAGGACGCCTCTGCTCAAGAATGTGGTTGGCACAAATTGCTTAAAGAAATAAAGCCAGCTTCAGAAAGCAACACTGTGGGCTCTCCAGCAAGATTCTCTTCCTTTCACAAGGAAGTATCTCTGCTAATGCTTTCATTTCTGACAGCAAGATGTTTATTACCAGAGATGAAATGTTGATGCGTGATGAATGTTAAGGGCAATCCAATGAGAGCTGAAGCAAACCATGAGAAGGGCCGTCTGAAGACTTGATAAGTTAGCCACCTTTCGGCTAATGTGCTGGGAGGCACACAAAATACAGAAACCACCATTTCCACTTCTGAAGGAAACAGGTAAGTGCCCAAGTGATCCACATCAATACTCACACTTGTACAAAAACTGGCATAAGAATTTATTGGGGAAAAATATTCCAAAAGGGAAATACATGTTTGTACACACACAGACACAAACACACACACATCACACACACCCTGACAATTTCTGAAGAGTTTTCCTAAGCCACCCACCTTCCCACACTTAGTGGTGACAATCAGAAACAATGACAAAAAACTATCCTCAAAAGCAGTTTTAAATTTCCCTTTCATAACATCTTTCAGAAGTGTGTAGAGATTTTCTACTGACATAGGCAGGTGGTAATAAACTAATTTGTATTGTGTAGGAAAAGCACTGTTAGCTTGCACCTATTTGTAGTATCTCTGGATTTTAAATTTGACCATGGAAATTGAGACTTTCAAGAGCACAGCTAAAATACAGACTGATGTCCAAGTGTCACACACAAAAAAAATAATATGACAGTACCACAAATCAGAGACGTACACAGAGAAATTCAGCTTTTCAGTGTTCCCAAGATAATTAACCTTGCTGATATCCACTAGCCATGTTAAGCTTCAGATTCCCTTTCAATCACTCTGGACAAACTGTAACATGCACATTTAATGACAGCTCTCCCTCAATACAATTTCCTACATACTATTTAAACTTCTTTTTTTTTTTACAACAGAATCAACTTTTTCCAGAGTTTCTCAATTTTTATAATTAAAATGATCCAGTTGTTAGAAAACGACAGTAGTTTGCTTTCAGCTTTAGTTAAGTATACACAGGATTACACACACTGACTCAGAGAGGCCACAGTAAACGGAAGGTAATGCTAATTCTCTTACTCAGGAGGGTCATTGCTCATGTGATCTTTAAACCAAAAACAGCAGCTTCATATTCATATAGATTAAAAGAAACCAACACGTACTAGCACTTTACAAGCACGATTTCACTTACTCGTCACTGCAACTCTACCAAAAATACATGAGAATCGTTCCCATCCCATAAATGAAGAAACTGAGGCTGAGAGCTAAGGGACTCACCACTGGTCCTTTATTCAGAAAGAGGAGGAGCCCACACTTGACCCCAGGCAGGCTCACTCTAGGGCTCTGGATTAAATGACAGTGCTTCTACCTGTCGTTACACAGTGTTTTCTAAACCACATATTTTACCCTTTGTGGTACTGCTTTACATTATGTTCCATAATCAAGAAGGATCACACTAACAAAACAGGCCTTTTTTAGAATACTCTAAAGCAAGGATCCCTGAGGGTGCTAATACTGTTTTCTATTCACTTTGTATACCCTCTCCCACAAAGTTATCAAGAAAATGACAAATTCATGTATTTAATAACTAGTGTCCTTCATTGGGCATTCTTCCAGGGGAAGACTGCCTTCACAGTGGATCTAGAATTAAAATGGAGCCAGAGACACTTATGCTGAAGGTATAACATGATGGCTAAGATGAGTTTTGGAGACAACAGGACCTACCCTTGAATTCAGCTTCTGCAACCAAGCAGTAGGTCTTGGTTATCATTTCTTAGGATGCACTTCCCCATCTGTCAATTAGGAAAAGTCACACCAAGCCTAGAATTGTTTCAAGGATTAAATGAGTCCACATACTAAAAATAGCACTTCTGACTAAGCGCTTAATAAATGGGAGTTTAGGGGCACCTGGGTGGCTTGGTCGGTTAAGCGTCCGACTTCGGCTCAGGTCATGATCTCACGGTCCGTGAGTTCGAGCCCCACGTCGGGCTCTGTGCTGACAGCTCAGAGCCTGGAGCCTGTTTCAGATTCTGTGTCTCCCTCTCTCTCTGCCCCTCCCCTGTTCATGCTCTGTCTCTCTCTGTCTCAAAAATAAATAAACGTTAAAAAAAATAAAAAATAAAATAAATGGGAGTTTAAAAACAATATTTTATGCATTTTTACGTACGTGATTTACCTATAATGAAATGCTTAGTGAATGTGCCATTTAATCAGTTTTGATAAATGTTTGTCAAGACACAGAACCTTTCTGTCATTCCAGAAATTTCCCTCATGTACCATTCTAAATTAGGTAGGTAATCATATCACACCAGAACTGAGCACTGAACAATTTCTATCATTGGTGAGTTCTGATCATTCTACAACTTCACATAAATCCTAAAATAAGTATTTTTTGTTATTTAATTTTAATCATGCTATTTTTGAGATCCATTCATGTTATTATGTTTATCTGTAGAATGTTCCTTTTTATCACTAAATAGGATTTCATTTCCCAAATATACCAGAGCTGATCCATTTTCCTGTTGGTGGACATCTGAGTCACTTTCAGCATGAAATTATTATTTAAAAACGCTGCTATTAACAGGTGTCAACAAAGGTTTTCAAGCCTCTTGAATAAATATCTAGGACTAGAATATCTGGCCCTCCGGGAAGACAGTTGTGTAACTTTCTAAGAAACTACCAGATAATTCTTCCAAGTGGTTGGAACATTTTACATATGAGAGCTCCAGTTGCTCATACATGAGGGAAATTTCTGCAGTGACAGAAGGTTCTGTGTCTTGAAAAACATTTGTCAAGACTGATTAAGTCTTGGTGTTGGCACACCTTGAATCTTAGCCATTCTGACAGGTATGTAGTGGGATCTTACGTTTTTAATTTGCATCACCCTGATGACACGTTATGTCAGATGCCATCGCTTCTGTTCATTGGCCATTCTATATCTTACTGTATGAAGTGCTTTTTATGTACATGTTAGATATATGTGTTACAAATATGCTCTCCCAGTCTTGTGGGGCATCTCTTTATTTTCTTAGTTTTTTTCAGTGAATAGATGTTTTTAGTTTTCATGAAGTTCAGTGTATTTTTTCCCTCTCATGGCTTGTGCTTTTGTGTCCTTTAAAAAAGAAAACCTGGGGCGCCTGGGTGGCGCAGTCGGTTAAGCGTCCGACTTCAGCCAGGTCACCATCTCGCGGTCCGGGAGTTCGAGCCCCGCGTCAGGCTCTGGGCTGATGGCTCAGAGCCTGGAGCCTGTTTCGGATTCTGTGTCTCCCTCTCTCTCTGCCCCTCCCCCGTTCATGCTCTGTCTCTCTCTGTCCCAAAAATAAATAAACGTTGAAAAAAAAATTAAAAAAAAAAAAAAAAGAAAACCTGCCTTCTGAAGTTAGAAAGGTATTTTCATTTTTCTTCTACTATCTTTGTTGTTTTAGCTTTCATTGTTCAGTGTGCAATTTGACTCAAGTTGCTTTTTATGTATGGGGCTAGGTGGGGGGTTAGATTCTTTATTTTTTCAAGTAAATATCCAGGTATTCCAGCACTATTTCTTAAAGCAGTTTTCTTATCCCACTGAACTCATGTGGCGCTCTTGTTGAAGGCCAGCTGATTGCACATGTGTGGGTCTAATGCAGAATTCTGGTCCACTGATCCATTTATTTACAATGGCAGCCAATCTAACATTACTTTCTATTATTATCTATTTTTTAATTTTTCCTTATGTCAGATGCAATAATTAAAGCCCAGTACACTTTGCTTTTGGCATTTGAGAAAGGTTTTAGTCTCTCTTTCAATGACATATGGATGTATTTATAAATACGTGTGTGTGTTTACATACACATATACACATACACTTAGGTGTACCAATTTTCTGAGAGTGTCCCAGTTTTTAGACCCAAGATTTTCTAAAACTCTTTTTTCAGAGCTCAAGGAACAGGGTTAGCAGTGGTTTTCAAATTTTAGCAAGACATATGAATTATCTTGAAGACTTGTTTAAACGTAGATTCCTGGACCTCACTTTAAGATGTTCTGATTTAGTAAGTCTAGGGAAAGGCCTGAGAATTTGCATGGCTCACAAGCTTAGGTGACGCAGATGCTGCTGGTGTCTGGGCTGCACTTTGAGCAGCATTGGTTTCAAAAAAAAATTAAATGGCTTTCCTAATGTTCATACAGAAGCTTGATTTGCCTTTTCTAAAGTGTGTGACCACAGCCACTAATTTATACTGTCTTCACTTGAAAAGACATCTGAAGAATCTGCCGAATGCACTGGAGCATGGGAGCCAGGAAACATTATGGTAGATTGATGTACCAACACTGCCTCATTTCCTCCTTCCTTCCTGGAAATTCAATTTTGGTCTGTGAGCAGGGGCACACACATACCTGCGCACGCTACAGCGGAATCTAGCCCCGTGACGTCCCCGCACCGCAAAGCGCATTCTTCTCCCTGTGGCCTCCGCCAACAATCAGAGAAAGTTTTATTTTCCCCTGAAGAGTTGATTGGTCTCTAAACCAGGAACATTTTTAGGGCCAAGTCCTTTAAAACTTTCTCTGAATTTATGTTTTAAGTGGTTAGCGTCTAGATGAATATTCCTGACAGAACAGAGGCAGGTTCTGAATTAAAGATCAACACACTCAAAGAACTCAGTCATCAAAATCCCAACCCAAACGCCCATGCTTCTCTAGGTTTTTATGACTAGCACAGAACAGCTTTTTGAGCTTTTCTTTCCAACAGATCAAGCACATGCGAGCAGAGGGCCATACCACAATGATGCATCTCTTAGGCAGAATGTTGGGATTTGTGCAAGAACCCAAAGAAGGGATGCTACTTCTTTTTCTGATTGTTCAATTACCTAGTTAGCCTTTGAAACCATGTTAATGGGAAATTAATTCATAAATAATATTTAGATGTGAACTGCTTTGAAGGTGCCCTTTGTGAAGGAGATAAATTATTTTTCCTTCTTTGAAAAACATAACAAATCCCCCAAATAAAGGGAAGAGAGGAGTTTCAAATGCCACCCTCCCACTGTCACCAGCCCCTCAGCACTCTTTTCAGAGGTGCTGTGAGCAGCGTGAGCATCAGAGCTTAATCATTTCTGCACGGGCCTTGGAGGATTTTACGAAAACTGGAGAGAAAGTAAATGTACTTCCTCCTTAAAAGAAGGTCTTTTCAGAATCAACGCAAAGTATCTACCACATTTCTTTCAGCAGTGAGAAAGTCGAAGATACGATGAAAGCAGGCCTAAGGCTGGAATGTGTTTGATTTTCATCAGCTCTAGAACTCTACCTTGCCCAGCTGTTGACCTATGGGAGTCCTCTGTGCCAGAGAAGGGAACCAACCAACACGTTAGGTACAACTGTTCTCCCCATTTCCAAAGCCTTTGGGGTATGAGGGTTTTGTCTTTGAAGGCAATTAAAATAACAGCAATGAGTTATCAATGGAATTGTCGGAGATGTTCTCCAGTTTCTCTTAGACATGCCATGTGCCCCAGGCTGTTAAACCGCATTTCCACAGGGCTTACCCAGCTGTGTGTGCTGTACTACTATTCTCTACAGTAGTGACATAGAGATGTAAACTCCAATATGTCTGACAGTGTCTGCCCATTGGCCCTTCCTTGGTACAGAGTCTCAGAAAACCCTTTTACTTACAGTTCTTTTGTTTTCCCAGAACAGAAATCCCTATTCCAGATGGCTGTTATCACTTATACTTGTGATTTTCCCCCCGAGCTTACAGAACAATGCCTAACACAGTAAACGCGCCATTAATGGTAGTTTCTGTAGGTTTCTCTCTCTCCTCCCTCCATCTGTTCCTCTCTCACCATCCAGGGAGAGAGAAAATGAGAGAGAGAGAGAGTTTACACACCACTCCACAAATTATATATATATATATATATATATATATATATATATATATATATATAAAATAAATATGCATATATACATATGTATTATAATATGTATGTGTTATAATATATATACATATGTATTATAATCATAATATACATATAATATACATATATAATACATATGTATATATAATACATATAATACATATGTATTACACATATGCCCGTATATATACACAGTGATTATCACTGCAACCAGAAAAAAAAGTGGAATCTCCTTATTCAAATTTGCCTCAACATTGGTATGTATCCAAAATAAATATTAAGGCAGGTCCTCCCAAAGATCTTAAGAAATAATACAAAGCTTTGTCAAAAGTGTCCTGTGGACACTGAAAGTAGGAATTACCAGTGTATTCCATAGCAGGCCTTCTTCATTCATCTCTGTACCTGAAGTCCTATCACATAGGCGCCTGGATCCATTTCACTTTTCTTTCTATCACAGACACCTGCACACACCTCTCCCCATGCCTGGTCTCACTCCCCTCTGGTCACTTCATTATTATGGAGACCACGTGGACTTTGGCTTCTCTCACTGTACCTTTATTCATCCCACCACATCCCAAAAGTTAGTAGCAAGAGAGAAGATCATTGCTCGAAAAGAGGAAAGGAGAAAGGAAAGAGAAATGGGGTATGAGGAGGAGAAAAGAATGAAAATGATTAAGTATCTTTAATTTTTTTGCCTTAAATATATATTTATATATTTTGCCTTAAATATATGTGTGTGCGTGTGTGTATATATATATATATATATATACACACATATATAAATATATATACATATACACATATACACATATATACACATATATAAATATATATACGTCTATGGGTGTGCGTGTGTGTGTATATATATATATATATACACATATATATATATTCTTAAATGTATGTGTATATATACATATAGATCTCAAGATCAAAGTTCCATACCTTAGCAGTCCTAATCTTCTTGAATCTTGAACACAAATTTCAGGGCAACATTGGGGTTAAGCTAGTCTCCTCAGGCCACCACCAACGGGATAGTGTTCTTAACCTCCACACGGGTTCCAGTACTGCCTTCTGAAGATGGAGGTTTCTTCCACGGCTACAAAAACAACAGCAGCAAAAAAAAAAAAAAAAAAAAAAAAAAAAAAAAAAAAAAAAAAAAAAAAAAAAAAAAAAAAACATCATAAGAGAAAGAAGATATTCATAAATGAAACCTAAACCGGACCTTCAACAAGGATATTAAATTCTAAACCATTTGACTTGAATAGACTAAACAGAAGACACATTAAATTCTGATTGGCATAAATACAAATAATACCTGAATGGATTCAGTCTTGATTAGACTTGAGTAATCATACAAAAGCAGAAAAGGTCACACTGCATCAAGGCTGGCAGATTTTTTAGGACACAAATAACCAAATTTGCTCATTTCACTTCATAGGGAAACTAAAAAAGAGATTTTTTTCCCAAGATAATTCATTACTGGTGGCATATTTGCACCAGTGAATCAAGTAAATCTTGAATAAAAACAAGCAAATGTGCTTCACACTGTGGTCTATGTTAAAATGAGACAAGGGGCGCCTGGGTGGCTCAGTCGGTTAAGGGTCCGACTTCAGCTCAGGTCACGATCTCGCGGTCCGTGATTTCAAGTCCCACGTCGGGCTCTGGGCTGATGGCTCAGAGCCTGGAGCCTGCTTCCGATTCTGTGTCTCCCTCTCTCTCTGCCCCTTCCCCGTTCATGCTCTGTCTCTCTCTGTCTCAAAAATAAATAAATGTTAAAAAAAATTAAAAAATAAAATAAAATGAGACAAAAGGGGACAATGCATCCCTTCTTCACTTTGAGACAGTTCCCTCCCCTGGCTTTTAAGACAGCAAACTTGCCTGTCATCACTGGCCACTCCATCATGACTACCTCTGTGAGTCCCCTCTCTTACAATGTTCAAGATAAGAGCATCTTGGAACTCAGTCCTGAAACTATCTTCTCTGTGAACTCACTCAGCAGGGGCATCCCCAAGCTCCAAGGCTCAGGAAACTATTTATACCCTGACAACTCTGAGATCATCTCCTGGCCCAGGTACTTCGCTGAACTCCAGACTCTCAGATCGACGGACTATCCAACAACTCTGCTTGGAATTCTGACAGACATGTCAGGACATGCCCAAAGTGAAGTCCTGATTCTATTACCCACACAACACCCTCTGAATAAAAAAAAGTGAGGCTCACACTCTTCCTAATTTATTCCTTCTCAAAGGCAATTTTATTCACCCTGCTGGTCAGGTGCAAACCCTGCCAGTCAACCTTGAGTCCTCTCTCTCATACATACCCCATGTTCTCTTCAAAATTCAGTGGTTTTATCATCAGGATAAATCCAAAAGCTGACCACTTTACCTTCTCCTTCACTCACACTGCTTCCTGGCATCATTATAGATCTATAAAGTTGCACAGCAGGTATGCTCAAGCCATGGCTGTCACTCTCAACTAGACCCCTGAGTAAGACCATGACACTCCCCTGCTCAAAACCTTCCACCTCACTCAGAACCAAAGTCAAAGTCATTATACTGGCCGAAAAGGCTCCACATGACACAGCTCTGTTACCACCGTCTTTATCTCCTACCCTCGCCCTCACTGACTCCTCTCCAACCATCTTGGCCTCCCAACTATTCCTCTAGCTGTACTGCAGACTTGGGCACTTTCCCTTTACCTGGAAGGCTCTTTCTCCCCTCATTACTTTATATCTTCCTTCCAGTGTGACCTTTTCACAATTGCTGGTAATAGTAAACCCTGACAACATCTCCTCATCCCCCTTCACTGTTCACAAATTGGTAAAGACCTGCTCATATACTACATGGTTTACTCAATTATCTACCTTTTCCCAGTAACACACAAGTTCCATGCAGACAAGACATTTTATCCCTGGTATCCTGCTGGATCTCCAGCACTTCACGTACAGCCTAGCACCAACATGGAGCTCAACATATATTTTTGAATGAATGAATGAATGAATGAATGAACGAACGAACAGGAAGGTTACATAAACCTTCTCAAGGCCACTCAGATGATAAATGGCTGAGCCAGGTTTAAACCAAAAGCATCTGTCTCCAGTATTCCTGATACTATGTAATCACAGCTACATGAGGACCGATTAGTGTTGGCATTAGGAATAGGTTCAGTACAGCCCGGCAGGTGACACAGAAGATGTATTTTATATTTGAAGAGCCCAAAGATTTTCTAGAAACTCAAGAGAATATATTTCATATAGTGGGATGGCTCTGCTTACACCCTTATGTAGCATTCTCACTATTAACCTTCACCTCATCTTTCTCAGTTTCCACTGCCTTTCCTCTACACTTATTTTTTGTCCCTCCCTCAAATTTCAGTCCCTGCCTTTCTTGAGTGAATATGAGGAAACAGGATCCAAGATTAGATAAAGGCAAGAGGAGAAATAGGTTTAGGGAAAAGGTGTGGGGCAGGGATCAAAGGACTATGGATCTGAGGCTAGTTGGGCCACCAACGCACCAAATGCCTTTAGTGGGATCCTTTCCCCTTCCTGAGATCCTGATGCTCGCTGAGCTAAAATACATGCCCTTCAAAGAGGTCCTCGCTCCCCCAAAATCGATTGCTTTCCTTTGTAATTAGTAAAAGGCTTCGTCATTCTGAGTAGTCGAAGACTGGTTACGAAGCAGGGTGCAATATTTAAGAACTAGGGTTCAGGACAGTGCTCGCATTCACATCCTGTTTCCACCACTGTGGAACTCTGAACCAAGACACTCCACCTGTCTAAATATCATTTTTCTGTCAAAGCGAGTGGATAGAAATAGCTGTCTCTATACGGGGTTTATGGAAATCAAACAAGGTAACATAGGTGAATCACCTGTTACTGTGCCGGGCCTAAGAACTCAATATTTGTTGCTCTTAATTTTTATTTTGCATGATTGCAGGCCACCATCCTGCATGAAATTTCAAGTTTTTCTCTACCTGCCTGCAGAGTCTTAATCTTCTCCATCTTTCATCACACGCAACTGCTTTTGCGGCCCCTGATGACTTTCTTTGGAAAGGCTTTACCCCAACTGCCCCTATTTTCTAAGGGCAGATGGCAGAAATATGCGACATGAGACACTCAAGTTCTCTGGTTCTTTTCTTATCCTCTTGCTGATGACCAGCAATCTGAGGATGATCTTGTCCCTAGAATTCTTTTAGGCTGATAATCATAAAGCCACAGTCTACAATTATTCCTGCATTCCAAAGCCAAGAAACCCAATTTGGAAGGCACACAATGCTATCATTTGGCACAATGATACATGGAGTTATGAAGAAACTTGTGCTGACTGCTTTGAGAATTTGAGTCTCTATCTGGATTCATCTTTCTTCCTTTTTTTTTTTCCTAACTGATATTAGGAAACTATGCGCAGGTAGTAACAACATAAAAATGTCACTTACTTTTCAGGTTTAACTACACTACAACCCAAGCATAAGTTAGGATGCTTCAGGGACAAATTACGTATACTCCATACTAAGTCACTGAAGGACTTGCCCAGAAATGCATTTACGAACACATGTTTTTTGAACACACGATATTGACCATGCACTTTGTTAAGGGCAGGGAAGATTAACGATTTCATTCCTATCCTCATGAAGCTTTTACTCCAGCAGTTTTTTGTTGTCTTTTCCCATTTCTTAACTTCTGCCCAGATATGGGAAGATTGGACAAACTCCTCCAAAGCTGTGGATTGTCTCAAGTAGTGACAGACAGTGTCCTGCTATATAGAGCCTAATTTCTGCTGATTTTATAGAGAACTCTCTAATTCTTGGTTTTCTCAAGAATTAAGCTCATGTCCTTAGTTTGCTGCCCAGCCCCCATCCAACACACACCTCTTCTCAGTTGATCCTGGTTTATTTCCCTTCTGCAGCAAAGAAACAAAAAAGTAGCCACCAAATCCGCAAGTATACATTCCATTCATTAACAAAATGCTACACGGATGGTATGGTAAGAAAGTACTGGGCTCAAAGGACACAGCTGCAGAAATCAGCGTTTTTTGAAATCTTCGGGAATGTGATGGGATTAATGCTGTTATTTGGCAAAATAAACTGAGAAAGGATATACTAGGAATATTGCCAAAGGGAATAATGTCAAGAAAGAACAACATGTGTCTTCAATCACCAACGTCTGCATGGTTAGAGTGCTAATCACAGAGGTGGGTGTAATCTCTGCCTGTTGGGCAGCCTTGAATGCTTCAGGGAATATGTAATTTTTCAAGAGGCATCAATTAGTGGCTGTTCTGATGGCAGAGTGTGAACCACACCTCTCTAATGATTGGGCTGAGTTAATAATGATTCCTCTGAGTGTACAACACAACACAAATGCACCCAGACACACTCGCCAGAGAGGGCAGGATGAGGCAGAGTAGGAGAGGGACACAAAGATACTAGGAACTATGTATCTTGAATAAGATTTCTGAGTGGAAGCGGGCCAGGGGTAAGGGATGAACCGTGAATTTAAATCCAACGAACTAGGCTGGGTTTTACCAGGAACTGGAGAAGCACTGCCCTAGAGGACTTCCCTTTCAAGGAGAAGCACTGTGATTATACACAAACCATGAATGTGTCCAAGGCTGCACCTCACAGACATACACGTGGCATTCGTGTTTGCCAGCAATGCGTCACATGTTCATTACCGCCATTTGCATACGAAGACGTCATTAAAGTAATGTGCGTGGGATCCCGCAACTAGAAAGTGACAGGATTTAACTCAGAACCAACCCTGGAGTTTCGTGGTGTTCTCCAAATACACTGAAAATCACAAAGGATTCTTTCCTAGATTTTAGATCTGGTCAAGGGGAGTTTTGACGCTCAGAAATGCCGCAGTCTGATCTTCAAGGAAAGAATTCAGTCAGTCTCCTAAGCACCCAAGTGGGAAGACTGGCCCCGTTTGGTTTCTGCCAGACAGAGTGAAAGCACCCAGATACAGGAGAGGGCAGGTTTCTTCCAAAGCCATAGAAGAGGTCACACCCCATGTTGGAACAGTTGCCTCCTGAACAGCAGATGCCCTGCACCCAGTCACCACTGGTAGTGGACTCAGTTTCTAAAATATTAATTACACTTCCTACCAGCTAACTTTATTGAAACAGCTTTGGGTCGGTGAAACATAAAATATTTTGGAGATCTGGGTGCTCATCTGTAACTGCAATCACTACCTTTGGGCTAAATCTGGAAGTCTTCTATTTATTCCTAATCTGGACACCAAACCATCAAATTACTAGGGAATAAATGAAGAATAGTTGTGTCACTGGATTTTAAGGATAATAGGATATATCTAATGACTTTCAGATAGCTGATCTCTTGCCAACTCATTAACACCTCATTTTCTTACCTGGTGAGCCTTTTACATTGAATGGTGAGGAGAGCCTGCGCGGCTCAATCGGTTGAGCGCCCAGCTCTTGATTTTGGCTCAGGTCATGATCTCACGGTTAGTGAGATTGTGCCCCAGTTGTCAGGCTCTGTGCTGGCAGCATGGAGCCTGCTTGGGATTCTCTGTCTCTGCCCCTGCTTACGTGCATGCTATGCTCACTCGCTCTCTCAAAATAAACATTTAAAAAAATTGAATAGTGAAATCAAAGGGACTCTAGAAGAAATGTCACTGAACATTATAATGAAACTTGAAAGAATTTGCTAGCTTTTGGGCTCATTGTTCACCTGCATTTTTCTTTGGCTAGTTAACAAATGATTTATCTCCAACTTCATCAAGAGGGTCAGACACTGACAGTCTGTAGGCAGAAACAGCAGTGGCCCACAAGATGTGCTTTTAAAATTTAACATTCATCGAAGGATAGATGCCCACCCTCACCCCTTTCCATATGCACCTATCCACTATTTCTCCCAGTCTGACATTTGCTATTTTCGCTATCTACAAATACAGGTTCACCTTTGCTTCAGGAAATGTATCACTGTCACCAGAGAAGCCGTCTTTGTTCCCAGCCTAATAGCAAGTATATATACGATTCCTTAAATACACCTGCTCTTTTCATGACTCATGTATTCAAACTCTCCATCAACTTCCACACGTCTATGGACCATTCGACCTTGTAGATCCCAACAAAATTCACAGTGGCAGCACAGTACCTCACGTGGCCTCAAATCCAGACAGTAGGCTTCCTAAGCCACCTCAAACCCAGCCAGTGGTGAGTTTATCACACCCCTCTTATATGTTAGCATGGAGACACAGCTTGAGTACATGCCTCAGTGAACCAGTAGTTAAGTTATCAGGGGCCATTTTAAGTGGCAGCTTTCCATCTAGATACTAACACAGTAAGTGTTAGTTAGATACTAACACAGTAAGTAAGTTAGTACTAGATACTAACACAGTAAAGAAAATATAAGAAAGCATCACCTCATCCCTGGAACCCCAGTCTCTGATCTCCTGCTCTTGGTGACATACAGAAGTTAGATCCACAAGATTATGACACCATGAACACTCAAGGGTGCTCAGCAAAAACATGTCATTCTAAGAGTCTGTAAACATGGACACTGTCTTGCCTTGTTACCATAAACTGCAAAGGTCATACTGGCTGAAAGTATCAGATCCCTGCATGGGTTTGATTCCTGGCTCAGCTGCCCACTATCTGTATCTTTGGACATGCTTTTTACGTCTCAGTGCTTCATCTGCAAGACAGAAGTCACAATACATATCTCAAAGCGTTCTTTTTGAGGAATAACTTTAATACAATGATGGTATGTTTGAATTAATATAATGTAATTATGTTATAATTCATAGTGGTATGAATTTTCTTATTAAAAGGGCATAACAACACCTCAACTAGCTCTGACAAGGATTTTAGGAGGTAAAAAATATTACGTGCAACATTACGTCCGTGCCTTACCTACTAGAACAAGACATTGAGAACATCAAATCTATCTGCGTCATGTTTCTTTCTTTGAGGAACAGAGTAAGAATGTAACATGGAGACATTGCATAGGCATTATATCTGTATGTGGACATATATTAATCATTTATGTTTGATCTCCTTCACTGATTGATCTCCAAAGCAAGTTATACATTTTCCTTGCTAATTCTGTGGTGGCAAAGAGGGAAGGCCAGTCTAGGGAATGACTGAGGCATTGGATAAACCCAAATCACCTGAGAATGAGAGGGGCAGAATTATTGTCCAACCCCAAGATGTTAATAAAAGCATAACACATTTCATTGGTTTTGTTAAGTAATCAAAGCCTCAGAAATGATTAGCTATTGAGCTCATATGTACCAGCACTGTTCTGAGCTTACATTTGCTCAAGAAATGCTCCAAAATGAAGCAGTGCTATTGGGATTCTCTTTTTGCATATGAAGAAGGAGAAGGCTCAGAGTATTCAAGCAAGTTGTGCCACAGTACAGAGTATGGATTGGAACCCTGGACAGTGAGTCTAGGCTCTGGGCTTCCAACCACCCCTAGAGTCTTTCCTGATGGGTCATGAACTCATGTTTGTCTATGATAAAAACTGCCCATGTTTTGCTCCTTATATTGCTTACATGAGTTTTTGAGGGGTAATCTTTTCATTTTGTAGGATAAAAGAGTTAATATTCCCAATCTAAATACCTTATAAAGATAGAAAAGAAAAATACTAATAAGTGTCTAGAAAAATAGGCAAGGGATATCAACAGGAAGTTTACAAGAAAAAAACATGCAAATAGCTCATGAACTCAGCAACACTCATAAGAAATCCAAATTACACATGAGAAAATTAGAACATAAATGATCCTAATACTGCAAAGAATGAAAATATCACAGATATATTTAAATCAGTGAGTTTATAATGATACTAAGAAGAAAAAAAATCTTACCCGTCACCTTTGGAAGACACTAGAGAACCACATCATTACTTGGAAAATAGTAAATAAATGGAAATCAACCTTCTGTCCTGCCTTTCCTTAAGACGTATAATCAAATACTGAAGAAAAGAAGTTACCATTTGTAGAAGTTTCTCACCAAAAAATGAAAACAAAATAAAAAAAAGTAGAATGTCTCCACTGTTTAACCCCTAATGAAATAATGAATCCAGGTAATAATCACCAATGGGTGCTAATATTACAAAAGAAAGATAACAGGTGCCTCCTTATGGAGGCACAATAGCTTCACCTAGGAAGCAGTCTAGCCAAAAACATGTGACCTGAATTAAACTTGCTAGCTTAAAGGAAATGCACATGACCAAGGAATTTGCTTACACAACAGAGGGATACAATGAGCAGCATCCAGGCTGTGGAACTGTCTGCAGGATCAAGAACAAGATCATCTTCAACAAATAAATCACAAGGAGAAGAGTGATGGGAACCTATGGATTAAGAGAAACTTCAGAAAGACAGTCACTTTTGAGGGCTGAAAGGGATTTGGATCTTGAGACACAAAGTGAAAGAAAAAAAATGTCAGCAGTCACTTCAAAAAAGACTAGGTATTTGCTAGTACAAAATAATATCTTTGGTATAAGAATGACATTGTTTTATTTATAAAAAGGATGTTACCATTTAGAGATGAACCAGCAATATTGAAGGAAGAAGGTTATGGGTAGGAATTTGCTCGAGTGAGGTCTGGGTGATATATGAAACAAGACTGCTAATGAATTTGCAAGTCTTACAGTTCATTTATGGTTACCTAGGATTTCATTACCCTGTTCCCTCTATTTTAAAATTTAAGTTTCCATAATAAAATAAGGGGAACTATTTGCCAGATAAAACCATATAGAGCAACTTTAAAAAAATTTTAAGTTTATTTATTTATTTTAAGAGAGAGAGAGAAAGAGAGAGAGAGAGAGCATAAGCAGGGGAGGAGCAGAGAGAGAGGAGCAGAGAGAGACAGAATCCCAACCAAGCTCTGCACCATCAGTGCAGAGGCCGATGCGGGGCTTGAAACCATGAACTGCAAGATCATGACTTGGGCCAAGATCAAGAGTCAGATGCTTAACCGACTGCGCCACCCAGGTTCCCCAACATAGAGCAACTTTTTAAACAAAGGAATGTGATAAAAATGTTACTAGTTGTCTCTAGGTGGTGAAATTATGTAGGCTTTTGACCTGTTTAATTCTCATTATTTTTTTCCTCTTAATGAGTGTGTGACACACTTACAAACAGAAATGGGAAATTCATTTTATTTTTAATTGTTTAGTTTTATTTATTTTTGAGAGAGAGAGAGAGACAGAGCAGGAGTAGGGGAGGGCAGAGAGAGAGGGAGACACAGAATCCAAAGCAGGATCCAGGCTCTGAGCTGTCAGCAGAGAGCCTGATGCGGGGCTTGAATTCATGAACCTTGAGATGATGACCTGAGCCGAAGTCGGATGCTTAACAGACAGAGCCACACAGGCTCCCTGGGAAATTCATTTTAAAAACAATTTTTTTCCAGGGCACCTGGGTGGCTCTGTGGGTTGAGCGTTGGACTCTTGATTTTGGCTCAGGCCATGACCCCAGTGTCGTGGGATCAAGTCCCATATCAGGCTCCACACTGAGTGTGAAGCCTGCTTGAGATTCTCTCCCTCTCCCCCTCTCTCTGGCTTGCTCTCTCTCAAAATAATGTTTTCAAAAATCTTTAAAATTTTTTTTTTTGCATATGAAACTTTAACCATTAGTATTTTATTACTTCAACAATTGGGAAGCAAATATTGCAAAATCTTAGGATTTGCCATGCTGGGTGATAGACACACAACCGTTCGTTTTATGATTTTCCTTAATTCAAAAAAAAAATGTAACCTTGTACAATAAAATATTATAAAAACTGAAAATAAATGGACTGTCCTGTGATCTCTGTTAGGTCATATTGAATACTTTCTCCAAAGTGACCTCTAAAAGCAAAGGGTGTCCCACAATGTAAAATAGCTTTACTCTCACCATAAATGTAAGAACAATTTTGCAGCCATTTCCAAAGAATTATGTAAGAGGTAGTAGGAATCCACCCTATGAGGAAGCCCACAGAAGAGCGCACTGTAATACTATCCACCTTTATATCTTTAAATATTTTTACTTTTTAAAGGAATAAAAATATGACCTGTAATTCGTGACATTGGAGGGATGTTACCGTAACACTGTTAAATAATTAGGACCAAGTCGAAATCATCCGGTTAAAAATATTTCAAAGAAAGGACTGGACAGGATCATAGGGACCAGCCAGTAGGATCCTACTACTTTGCAGATGACTTAAGTGGCTTGTCCAAAGTCACAAAAGTGATTGGGGCCAGATGGGCAACAAGGATCCAGTTCTCTACTGCCCGATTCCCATCTTGAAGGACCATGCCTTACCAAATAGCATCTTTCCAAATGTTTCTATGATACTGGCACAACGATACACCGGCATTCTATCTATTATCAAAAAACTAGTAAGAATATATAGGACACATAAGGAGTTGTGGCTTACGTGGAGGTGCCTGAGAGGAACAAGGGGTTTATTTTTTTAATGCTTATTTGTTGAGAAAGAGAGAGTACCAGTGGGGGTTGGGGGGTGGAGGGAGAGAGAGAGAAAGAGAGAGAGAGAGAGAGAGAGAGAGAGAGACAGACTATAACAGCAGTTTTAGGCTGACAACAAACTGGAGCAGGGAGTGCAGAGAGTTCTCATATGTTTCCTCCTCCTAAGCAGGCATGGCCACTCCCATCCGCAACATCCTGAATCAGTGGTCCATCTGTTCCTATCAATGAGCCATTACACTGATACATCATCACCACCCCAAGTCAATAGGTTACCATAGGCTTCCCTCTTGGTTTTACACATTCATAGGCTTTGGCAAATGTTTCATGGCAGGTATTTATATATCGTAACAGTATTTATACAGAATATTTTCATCGTCCTAAAAATCCCCTGTGCTCCATCTGTCTGTCCCTCCCTTCCCTCTAATCCCTGACTAAGATTTTAAATATCGCTATAGTTTTACTTTTTCGAGAATGTCATTTGGTTGGAATCCCACAGTACGTAGCCTTTTCAAATTGGTTTCTGTCGTTTAGTAATCTACATTTAAGTCTTCTCCAGTTCTTTTCATGGTTTGACAGCTCATTTTGTTAGAGCACTGAGTCATATTCCATTGTCTGGATGTACCACAGTTTCTGTACCCATTCACCTCCGGAAAGACATCTTGGTTGCTTCCAAGTTTGGGCAATCGTGAATAACTCTTCTCTAAACACTCAGGAGCAGGTTTCTGTATTATGGACTTAAGTTTTCAACTCTCTGGGATAAAATTAAGGAGCATCATCACTAGATCATGAAGTAAGAATATGTTTAGTTTTCTAAAAAAGTGCCCAAGTGTCTTCAAACTGGCTGGACAGAGGGATTTAATGTTAAAAATCAGCAAAGTGAAAACCACATAAAACCAACATCATTCTTCAAAATGTCTTAGGAAGGTGGCACATTAACTGATAGATTTCAGAAGCCACTACGCTCTAATTACTGTGAGGGCAGGTGATCTATTCTAGTAGTTCACTGTATCCCCAGTAGTATTCCTAGCACCTAGAACAGTGCTGCTACATAATAAAAGCTGATTTAGTATTTGTTAAATGAACAGATCCAGAGGGGAAAACAAAAAAACCTTCCTTCCGTTTTGTACCACACACTTCTTTAGTTGAACAATCAAAGTGAAGACTCATCTTACGGGCCTTAGAGTGTGAAAAGTAAGTATGATTAAGGGATAGAACTTCACTCAGACCAAATTCTCACCCTACAGGGGGGCCAAAGACTGGGACAGACACTGAGAACAGCAGAATACAGCCTCTCTTCTTCTGTGGCATGTGCCCACTGCATGGAACAGGGGACAGAATCCTCTGCACTATGTAAATGGCTCTCTTTTTATTTGCTATGCACGTACAGTTGAATTTGCATAAATTAAATGCACATAAGCTGAGACTCCACTATAATTGCAAAACCATTGCATTGGAAATAAGCTTCCACTGAAATCACATTAGAAACCAGAAAGATTAGATTTAGAAACATATTTAGCCCCATCAAGAGGTAGATTATGGAAAGTTTATAAAACAACACAGATACACATTGTGGGCCAGCCAAGGGCCTGGCTAGGGAGAGGAAGAGCCTTGTAGCCTCAGCAAGGAGAGGAAAGCGGTCATCTAATGTCAAAACAAAGACTACAGAGTCACTCAAACCTTTGAACCAAATCCCTGTTCCGCAAACTTAAAGCAATCGACCTACTCATCCAGCCTCAGTTTTCCACGCTGTGAAGGAGGCATAAGAATACCCACCGTTTTGAAAGGAGAAAAGAGTACAAGACAGGTCTAGCATCCTGTTTTGATTTTCAAAACAAACACAAAATCCAAACAATTCCGTAAGTCTAGGCATGAAGTATGGGGAAATACAGGTTTGCTGGTCCTAAGCCTTTCCGAACCATCTGTTTCCCACCACAGTAGAAGCTAAGTCACTACACTTAATATTTTTTAAGAACCCACAGAGCTGTATGAGTTACATAATTGTGCCTTAGATAGCTATTATTTTTTCCCTTCACTTCTTACTAGGCAAATGTGAAGTTAAATTAGTCGCTTATCATAAAGTTCTCTGAAAACATCACAGTTGAAAGAAATGCCTGATAATTGTTCTTAGCCATCTGGCACCAAGTGACGTTCATGAACTTACATGAACCATTTGGCTGAAGTCCAAAAACTGCTATCTCAATTTTATAGCTTGCTTACTGAAAGTTCTAAGTTGAGAAATTTCTTAGAGGAAAAATGGTTTATTAAAAAGGAGAACAAATGGGTCAATCCTTGAACTCCTTCACAATTACATAAGAAAGCATAAAAACAATTCTACACGTAGCCTCCAGTTTTAACAAATACAGTTAAGGCAAGGTTATACACTCTACCTCGTCAATACACGCACGCGCGTGCATACACACAGAATACACGCTGCTTTTCTCAATGTTTTCACATGAAGAGCCACACATAATCCTGCTAAGCATTCAGGACAACTGCCACTCAGCAGCTTACCTGCAATGCCTCTCACATGGTGGTGGCTTCTCCATCTATTGTCACTCTCCTCTCCTAGAAGGAGTCCCTAAAAGCACATCCACTGGTCTGGAATATTTCTACAACCTTCTCAACGGTCTCTCATCAACCCATCTTGGGCTGACCCCACCCCTTTTTCTTCCCTATAGCAGGAATGAGCTTTTAAACCTAAGTCACTTCCACTCCTCCGCCTAAATTTTCTGAAGGTTTCCCACGACTTTTATAACACAATCTCAAAACCTCACTGTGGTTTAGAAGATCTGAGGTCTGGCCCGTTTCACCGGTCTCATCTTGTATTCTACACTTCTACCTACTTAACATGTGCTGGCCATACTGGCCAGTCTTCTGTTTGTGAGGCACCAGCCATGCCCCTTCTGGTCTCTAGTCTTTAGCACACTGTAAATAGAAGGTGTGATCTTTGTTCCCCATGCCCTCAAAAAGATACCACAATAATTTGGAGGTGATTTGTCGAAGACATGGACTCTCTTTTCTCCCCCCCCCCCCCCCATTCATGAGGAGGTCGGGTTCACCGGCTTAGAGAAGTTCCAGGTGTTCCATGGATGTAAAAGTCATTTCCTTCCTTCAGTAGCAGAAGTATGTCCTATTTACTGGAACCGGATTTTCTAGTAAGTTTCTCTCATTTGCCTATTTCCTCATAGTTCCCTCCCCACCCCAAATCTCAGACAGTTCATAACATATTTATCCTCACTGTGTGTATAAACTGGCAACCTGAATGCTAAACTCCCTTCTCAAGCATGATTGGAATCAATTGAGCTACTCTCCTGGAGTAGTTAGAAGAAAATTACTTATCTTTCAATGATTTTATGACAAGCTCCAGCTTCTGAAAATTACTGGTTATTACTCTAAAAATAAAGCATTACAGATAATTACCCCTGAGAATGGAACACATCACTACCTTAATTCGAAAAGTTATTTTGGATACAGGGCAAGAGTACTTGTTTGCAAAATAAAATTGCCAATGTACACGAAGCAGCTCAATGCTGAGAGGAAACAGGAGAACAAAAAAAACCGTTCCATGCTTTCTCAAAATCATTGTGTTAACGGCCGGCAGCCAATCCAATGCTGTACTATCTCCCAGAAGGCAGAGAAGAAGTACTTACACCAAGTAGTGTTATCAGGAGAGGAGGGAAAGAACACTATCGGTGAGTGAAAAAGATGGAAGTCCTGTTTATATGTACTGACTCAGTTCTTCTCCCTAACTTATTAGGAAGGTTCTATCATCATCTCTACTTCATAGGAGAGGACACCAAGCACCTTGTCAGAAGTAGCAGTGCTGGGATTTAAATCCAGAGTCCACACTTACAAACCATGGCACAAGGTTGCCTCTCAGGTCTTAAAGGAATTCAGGCCCAAAGGGCTATGTTAAATGTTACACTTTGACACTGATCATCAAAGCACATGTGAGCTGGGAGTTCCTGAAAACGTAAAAACAGAAACAAGTTTGTATAGATGAAAAAGACAAAGTCTTAAAGATCTTCTGACTTGCCCCAAATGATGCACTATCTCTCGATTCCTAATCTCTAAGTGCCCTCAAAGGCCACGGTTTCTCATTTGGCAAATATACATGTAGTGTCTTTCAAACACTCATCTCTGTGTTGAGAAATGACTGAGATACAAAAAAATGGTTTGACAGAGTTAAGTATCAGGGTGTGCAAGATCACCAAAGGATAACCTTCATTTGGGTCATCACAGGGAGGGGAGTGTTCTTGAGCTGTGAGGCTGAAGAGTGTTTACCTGGATGAAAACCGAAGAAGAGGGAAAGAAAGGTGAAGAGCTTCCTAGGCAGAGAGAACTCCTTGTAGGAGATCCTGGAAGAGAGAACGTTGTGCTTTCAAGGAACTTAAAGAAGTTGTATATGGATGAAGGTATTACACATTTTCAGGATGGAACGTTGTAACCACTCACAATGGAAAAATAAATTGGGATGAGACCACACAGAACCATGAAGGCTACATTAAGGAATTACAACAGACTAAACCATTTGTACGTTAAGGAATGAGCAAGACTTCTATGTTGCATGGCTCCCCCTCCCTCTCCCTCTGCTTCCCCACTGCACCACCCTACCACTGAAAAATCAGACAAGGACCAAAACTAAGTCAATAAAATCTGCACAGCGTCTGAAAGGAAACCTAAGAAGTCAGCAAGACAAGAGGTGAAGGGGGGGGGGAGAAGAAAGAGGGTATCCTAAGGAAGGGGAATTTTACTTTACTGGAAGGCAATCAACTAGAGGGCAGCTCTGAAAGATGAGATCAAAGAATCTGTCCTGGTAAGCTGAAGCCAGCTAACAAGAGTCCTGCTCAATTTCCAGGAATTTTGTAAAGTGGCTGTTAAATTATGTACCTTGAAATCAAACATGTTGGGAGTATTTATACTCTTAACATTGGCCAATACTGTAACACAAGGTGTTCATTTCTGGAGATCTGGTTTATCAGCACACTCAGTGAGGATTTGGTGGCATTATTACTATTGTTGGAAAGAAATAACTAGACTACTACAAAAGGAGTTACTTTCCATTACCCTATGGACTCTTAAGGTATCAGAGAGTAACAAGCCTGAAATAATAAACTCGTTCATTTCACTGCCACCCCCACCACCATGTTGGCTTGATGCACTCACAGTGAAACTAAATACTGAAATTGATGAGCCCTCATACCCAAGAGTTTCCATATTTGTATATACACAGCTCAACAAAATTTATTAAATAAAAACAAACATTTGCTTAGAAAGGCAATGAGGTCTTGGTAGAAACTTCATCTGTGGATGTGAATACTACCCAAAGTAATTATCAGTGTCCTCAAGATCCTTAAAGGAAATACAACTAGGTGTTTTAAAAGGCTGTTTCAAATAAATAAAATTAAGGACATATCATAAAGATATATTATGGAAAGTAATTATAAAATTATAAAGAATTATGGAAAGAATTATATTCTTTAGAATTTTCTAAATTAAATAAAATTTATGGAAAGTAAATACCCAGCAACTTTCCCTATTAACAGATCATATTTATTTAATGTGTGGTATATGTACAAGGCATCCAGTCTCATCACAAACTATACTCAGTTATGACTATTATCCCCATTTTACAGTTGTGAGAATTCAGTCATAAGCTAAACAGGTTGCCCAATATTGTATAGCTATTAAGAGGCAAGAGTTCCTACCTACTGATTCCACATGAATAGCTCTTAAAATCTATACCTAGCTGCTTCATAAAGATATTTTAACATCTGTTGATAATACTACAGAATGCAAACAGTAGAACATCATTAACTTATAACTTTCAAGGTTAACATTAAAATTAAGTAATGAAAGCTACTAGAAGGCATGCATCTTGTTACTCCTATTTTTCTGTCATAATAACTGATACAATCAGAGTGGATTAGTTCCCCTATTGCAAAACACTCTAAAGTGGCCTACAATACACCAATTCATCAAATTAGACAACGCTCTTCATTATTTTTATCAAATGTAGCAACCATTGCCCACATCATGATAAATAATTGAAGCTACTCTACTACTTTATTACATCTCACACATTTCCATCCCAGAAGTAGGGCAGTGCACATTTTGAGAGGCAACCGGGTTAGCTCCCAAACCTATTTCGGTCATTCTTGTTGAGAAAAGCCCATGTCTCTTCAGTATTTACTATTAACACTATGTGAACAAAAATATGTGATGAAAAAAAACAGAATTTCTGTTTCCAGGAAGAAGTTGAACATAGTGGCAGAAATACAACTATGACATAGTCAAACACACAAACTTGAATGAGAGATACAACTATAAAGTGGGACGGGAGTTGAATGTGGGAATGACGGAGAAAGGCTACCCACTTTTGGCTCACATGAAGGTTCAGGAGAAGACAGGGAGCTTCATGGCACAAGGGGTGTTGAGTTTAGCTCGGAAAAGTAACCAGAATTTTACAAAGCAGAAACCACACAAATGCAAGTTAATATGACCAATACGGACCATTAATAGAGTCTAATTTAGAACAATAAGGGTTCTAATTTAGAACATTTTAGAGAGAACTACTCAATTGGAACAGAACAGTAACAGGAGAACTGCCAGTCTTGATAATTCTAATCATCGAGGTTTGAACTTGAAGCCAAGGATGACTTCCTCAGTGTTCCATGAACCCCCAGAAATTTATGTGAAACCTTTTGTTATTTCCATCTTCCTAAGGGAGAAGGCCCACAGTTTCTGATCCAAAATAAGATTTAGAACCAGTGACCTCTAGACTTATTCCAAGGTAATTTGATGGGCGAATGAGAAATAAAAGTTAGCTGTGATTTCCAACTTTATTTACTTTTAAATATCCATAACAGGTATCAGAAGTAAATTGACAATGATGGTTGAAAAAGAAAAGACAAGAAAAGAAAAACGCTGTCCAGAAAAACAAAATGGAGTGATCAGATAGAGCACTTAGAAAAACTCTTAATTTGACCTGAGGGGACTAGGACCATATCACACGGTAATCAAGGGGAAGAAATGTGTTCTGTAATCAAAAAAAGGCCATAATCAATAGGATACACATTTCCCAAAAGTTACTAGCAAAGAATTCAAGTCTTTCTTAAGATATTATACACTAAAATAATGCATCACTAGAGATGGAACTAATTAAAAATAAATATCAAAACAGGATGTTTTCATAAGCTCATCATCACTAAAGGAGGAGGGGGGGTTAACTTTACGTATGTATCAGTGGGCACAAAGAAGCAGTTGTGTTTATCTCCAGAAGGAGATTAATGGGATACATGTGCCCATTCTAATATGCCCCGGAATTTTACTTTTACTAGTGTTCTTCAAAGTGGTGAGCTGTTAAATATAGATCATTAGTCAGCGCATGTTTAATTACATACCAGTATTTCTTGAAGATTAAAAATGTCTGCAGTTCAATTATCCTCACAAGGCAAGTCCCATTTTGTAGTCATTCAGCTTGGAACAACGTAGTCACAAAATATATGGTTTTAGATTAAAATCTTTCTGATAGTACTCCACCGGGCTGATTTCAAAGGGGGAAATATGCACCTGCTTCACTTCCCAGGGAGAATACCAGCTACTGCTTTATACCTTTCTCCATTCACGTTGGACAGATTCAGAGCACAGCAGTGACCCCCTCAGACATTTCTCTCCATCACCACCGCCACACAATTATCACACAGCTGGCCTTTCAAATTCAAGTCATGCAAAATGGTTCATCTTTTACGTAAATGGTCTCAGCTCTGGTTCTGAGGCCTGTCCCCCACGCGTAAGCCTATCCTCTTCAGAGATTTGGATTCCTGCAGGCAGTTACCAACACAAAAATATTCTGACAAAAACCTAAGTGTTCTTTTGCAACTAGAGCTCATTCTTCAGGAGAGAAGGGAAAAAAAAAGACAGTGTTTAAGTTCTGAGTTTCAGGTAGAAGACCCAGAAAAAACAATTTATGGTGCTTGGAATAATTTACTTGATTACACGTACTACAAGTATTTTCCTTCATGTTTTTGTAATGAACCTGACCATGAAAAAACAAATTTACGTCTGTCGTCTGTCTCATTATGAGCTGAGCTCATTTGGTGCAGAAAACCTACAGTTTAATTGCCTGATTTAAATTTGGCTAGTAGAATGCATACTGAAACATTACTCTTTTAATTATGTTAATTTATAACTGAAAAGCTAAATTTACAAAGGCAATAACATTAATTATTTACTTGCCCATTAAAGTTGAATATACATTACCAAGCTAATTGGTTTCATAAGTCTGCCAAAAAATTAAAAACAAGTTTGTTCACTGATTTATATGGGAAAGGTGTCCATATTCTCAGTGGGTTACTTGTTCTTTATTGGATTACATGAAAATATGTGTAAAACACTTCATCTATACAATATTCCACATACCTTCTTCCTTCCTTCTTGGGCTACAACACATTTTAAAGGAAAAATAGAGGCAATGAACATTTCCTCAATGCTTATTCTGTATCATACCATATATGAATCATCCTGTTGAATCTCAGAACTGAATAACATACTAACTAGCATTATTTCCCATTTAAAGTTGAAGAAACCAAGGTTTGGAGAGATTAAAAAGTTTGCCAAGGCAAGGGCCAAAATAATTAAATCCAGGACTTGCTCTAGAAAGAACCAAGATCTTAACATTTATGCTGTACCGTTTTAATACCTGTTACTCACAGCAGATGGGACACTTGCTAATTCAGCATGATTCCCTAAGAAAAAAAACTTGCTTTGACGTCAAAATCAACTACTTTAGTGAAAAATTTAACCATAACCCCATATGGATATTGGCATAAAAATAACCGTAGAGCCCAATCCAAAGCACAGAAATCACAGAGGAGTCTGTACTCCAGTGACCTAAAATCAAAACAGCACAAGGAGAAAGTCCAGCAAATACTCTCGAACCTTATCTCTACAGTGGGAATCAGTATTAGGCAGGTTCCACTTAGACCACAACTCAACAAGGGGATTACAAATTAGAGAGGATAATACCCATCATACTATCCTCTTGGGCACAGTGTGCAGATCAAATGTGAAACGGGATAAGAAAGAGCTATGAAAATTAGCAAGCATTATGCAAATCCAAGTCAGTACAATTAGTGTTAGATGGTTTTGCACCTAAAGAATTTCCACGGAACTTAGTCTGAGTTTACATGGAGACTAAAATTTAGCTATATTCTCTCGTAACTTGAAGGCTTCTAAAATTTCTCTCATATAAAATTTAGCTAATATTTTGTCAAGCAAAAATGTCATTAATGTGACCTCAACAAGTTACAATTAGCAGTTTTTAATTAATACTCCATGAAATATTGTGAAATAAAACTGTGTTCAAAACGGCTTGGGCCAATGTATTAATATTGTACATTTTTTATATCTGGGAAACACCAAAATATTAACCATGTATTTACTCATGCACACTTTAAATCATACAACTAAACTGCTAATGGTTATAGAGCAGTTAAGGACATTTTAATATGTAGCGAAAAGTGATTTTGAGCATTTTCTAAGAGAGATTTCAAATACACTCTGAATGTCTGCAAGTCTACTAGGAAGGACAACAATATTCCATCTTCACTGACTTCCTGAAACTTTTCCAAATGTAGCCTAATAATTTTAGAGATCATCTATAGCAGTTCCAGACCTACTGTACCATAATAAATTATCTTCTAATACTGCTGTGGAACACTTCCTATCATTCATTATGATGGAGTTTTGCTGAGGGCTAGAAAACTAAAATCATCTAATGAAGTTTAAATTATACTTTGGGTCTTTTGTTTTTATTCAACATTTAAGCATTATTATGTTGTGTCTGGGGGAAGGCATGGATTATTTCTAAATAAAGGAAGAGATATTTACACATTTTTATATGCCTCACATCATTAAAATGGAAAAATTGAATTTTTTGAGTGTTAAACTATGAAATAAAGACATGGATCAATGCACCCAGCATCTAGCGAGAGCCCACTAAGTGCTAAAAGAAATTTCAAATCATGAAATTTCAAATAAAAAAGGCTCTTTGTAATGTCAAAATAACATCACCACCACCCACAGCAGAATAACATTATTCAACATTAGAACTGGGCATGATATCCTATAGGCCAATATTTCACTTTTCATTTATCAAGTCTAGAGCAGAAGTGGGGAGCTTACACATTACTTTCTATCCAACCTCGGCTGATTATTCTGACATCAAGGATCTGGCTTTGTAATAGCAGTAAGTCCTTGAGATTCAACTACAAGCAGCTAAAACTTACCAAATCCAGAAAATCCAATTCAATTATTGCATTTTATATACTGATTTGTTAAGAATTGCACAAAAACCTTGTCATGAACTAAAGTAGTAGATGTGGCCTTTTAGTCAACTCCTAAATACTTTTACTTGTTAGAACACATTGAGCATTGGTAATAAGTAAATAAATAAATAAATAAATAAATAAATAAATAAATAAATAAAGCATTTAATCCAACTTAGTTTTTTTACATTTTCTTCCACATTTTATTTTATTATTTTTAATATGAAATTTATTGTCAAATTGGTTTCCATACAACACCCAGTGCTCATCCCAACAGGTGCCCTACTCAATACCCATCACCCACCCTCCCCACCCTCCCACCCCCCATCAACGCTCAGTTTGTTCTCAGTTTTTAAGAGTCTCTTATGTTTTGGGTCCCTCCCTCTCTAACCTTTTATTTTTTTTCCTTCCTCTCCCCCCATGGTCTTCTGTTAAGTTTCTCAGGATCAAAAAATTAAAAATAGATCTACCCTATGACCCAGCAATAACACTGCTAGGAATCTCCCCAAGGGATACAGGAGTGCTGATGCATAGGGGCACTTGTACCCCAATGTTTATAGCAGCACTCTCAACAATAGCCAAATTATGGAAAGAGCCTAAATGTCCATCCACTGGTGAATGGATAAAGAAATTGTGGTTTACATACACAATGGAGTACTACGCGGCAATGAGAAAGAATGAAATATGGCCTTTTGTAGCAACGTGGATGGAACTGGAGAGTGTTATGCTAAGTGAAATAATCCAACTTAGTTTTGCCTCTTTTGAATTATAAGCTTATCAAAGGAGACCTGTCATCGAGGAAAAAAAATTAAATTCATACAATAGTGGACTCTCATTGAGTTCCTGAAGGAAATGTTAATTAAAACTTCATGTGTTACTGCTGGGGAGCCTGACTAGTTCAGTCAGTAGAAGATGCAACTCTTGGTCTCTAGGTTGTAAGTTCGAGCCCCATGTTGGGTGTAGACATTACTCAAACAATTAAGATTTTTACAACTCCATGTATTACTCTATAAAACTATAATGGCATTATGAAAAATACATGGAAAAAAAGGTCTGTTTTACTAGACAAAGCACCAGCCCTGCAGAGGATCTACAGAACTGATGGAATACTGCCAAGCAAATACGCATCAACACTTGTTTACATGTGTAACTTCTGAAAATCCTCAGAAACTGCTAAAATATGGATACATATATCGGCTGGCTTGAGTCACCAAACATCACAATACACAGAACTATTTGTTAGGAATGCTGTGTAATTTGAGTAATTAAAATACACTTACCAAAATGGCACAATGGTAGACTTCAAACAAACTTGTGTTTTCAAATATAAAAGATAAAGATGTTTATAAGCACCTCAAAGGAGAAATCAGGATTTATCAGAGGAGAACATCCTAGCTAAGGACAAGGTATGTTCCCATACTCTGGGCACCATTCTTATGCTAAAACAAGACTCCCTCCACCAAACACACAGCTTTCCCTGAATACTCACATGGAATATTCCTCTCTACTCCTGGCACACCCGAGAGGTAAGAGCCTATAAAAGGAGAAATTTCACTGCATGAACCCAAATACGTTTCTTCCCATGTATCCAACTGATTAGCTCAAAATGACACATGCTACATCATAGGAAAATGACTAAACAGAATCTTGAACAGGCCAGGCCATCTTCTGAACTTCACTTTTCTGAATTCAGAAAGAATTTCTGTGCTTTGTCTTTAAAAGCAAGGTAGACTGTGGCAGTTTTTGCCTAATCTACTAGGGTACAAGCTGCTCTGAACAGGCAAATATTCAAAAATCTCATCAAAATAATACCTACCAAAAGATGTTCTTTAAAAAATACCCCCCCTCTGAAAACATAAATAATTTTTTTTTTTTTTTTTTAATTAGGGGCAACTGGTGGCTCAGTCGGTTAAGCATCCGGCTTCGGCTTAGGTCATGATCTCATGGGCCAGGAGTTGGAGCCCTGTGTGCTGACAGCTCGGAGCCTGGAGCCTGCTTGGGATTCTGTGTCTCCCCCTCTCTCTGCCCCTCCCCCACTCATATTTTCTTTCTCTCTCTCTCTTTCTCTCTCTCAAAAAAAATTAATAAACACTAAAAAAATTAAAATAAAAAAATCTCTCATTTATCGGCAGAGCCCATATGTATATCCCCCCTCCTCTGTAGGTTGCTCAATTAATATCTGTTAGGAAATGATGTGCAAATTCCTAATTTCTCTTTTGTAAAAGCTGTGGTTTTGATCTAACAGGCATGGTTAAAGAAAAAACACTACTGTAATAGGGAAAAATGAAGATGCTGAATCATTAGATACCAGAATGACAAACATTTTTTGGATTTCTAACAAGGAAAAACGTATAAGAAATTAAATTGCTTCATGTTGCCCATCTTACGCTAAGGAAAATAAAAAATACACCTCCATGCACACATGTATTAAAGACATCTGCTAACAGACATATTTCTCACCTCCTTGATAATTATTAGTGTTTTGACATTCCCAGGAGATAACCCTCTGATAAAATAAAAAATCATATCCCCTTTCATGTTTTATTCTGTTTTAAGCCAACCCTATTCTTCGTTCACTTCCTAAATGCATTAAGAAACAGTGAGTGTTGAGGAGCCTGGGTGGCCCGGTCGGTTGAGTGTCTGACTTCAGCTCAGGTCATGATCTCTCGGTTTATGAGTTTGAGCCCCACGTCAGGCTCTGTGCTGATAGCTTGGAGCCTGGAGCCTGCTTCGGATTCTGTGTCTCCCTCTCTCTCTGCTCCTCCCCTGTTCTCTCCCTCCCTCTCTCTCTCTCTCTCTCAAAAATAAATAAATATTTAAAAATAATAATAAAAAAGAAAGAGTGAGTGTTTTCTTTGGCTCTAGACTGTTAGGCATACTAAGATGTACCATTATTTCCCCTAATGACACTTCCATGTGAACAACTCTGAGAAGAATTCTTTCAGAATTTCTCCTCTCCCTTCTTTGCCATTATTTCGTACTATGTCAGTGCATCATTTGAAGACCACTCTGCTCCAGTATGATGCTATACAGATTAGACACAAAGAGAGTCAGAATACACATACGGCCTATTACATGTATGTGAACATGTATTTATGAAAAGTATATAAATATTCTTGTGAAAATCTTTACCACATAGAAAAGTACAAAGTAGAAAATAACAAGTTTTCCACTACTTACACTAATATAAAAAGTAGGTAGCTATATTAGTTGTCTATTGCTGCATAAAAAAAATTACTAAAAACTTACTGGCTTAAAACAACACCCATTTATAGTCTCACAATTTTAGGGGTCAGGGATATGGGCACAGCTCAACCTCTGCTTCAGCATCTTTTACAAGACTGTAATGAAGATGTTGGTTAGGGTTGGGAGTCTCATTTGACACTCAACCGGGGTAGCATCCACTTCCAAGTTCAGGTGGTGGCTTGCGGAATTCAGTTCCTTTCAGGCTATTGAACTTCCTTGCCATGTGTTCCTCTATATATGGCAGTTACCGAAGCCATCAAAGGACAGACAGATTCAACCAAGTCGGCTAGAAAGATAAAAGTTACAATTTCTTGTTTCTCCATCGTAGTGATGACATCTCATCACCTTAGACAAAATTGTGGTTACAAGCGAGTCAGTAGGGCAGCCCATACCTAAGGGGAAGCAATCACACACAGAATATGAGATCATTAGAGGTCATCTCAGCTATGCATGCCATACTAGATATGTAAACAAATATGGAGGTTCATTTTCTACATGCACTTTGGCAATTCTGTTTTATTCACTGTATCAAGGCTAATTTACCATTCTAGTTTCCAATGCTATATCTTTTCAAGTGTTTCCATTTCTTCTTGGATTTTCATCCCCAGCCCCAGAGATCAGAGATGATTTTAGATTTTCAGATTATAGCAGATTACTCCCAACAAGCAACTTAATTAGGTTATGTTACTACTTCAACTTACTAAGGATCCACAAGACACAAAAGCATGATTCCAAACATCACAGAAAGGTACAGATATTGGTCAAGTTTAATTTCTTCAGATATTTCTCCAGGAATGATACAGAGACTGAAAAAGATAGAGACCCGGTGATTCCACAAGTCCACTTGTGTTCATTCCAACAAAAATTTTGCATAAACTTGAGGAAAGGAAAGAGGAAGCAACTCACTTTCCTTGGGGAAGTGACTACAGTTACGTTTCTTCTAAGAATTTTAGGCTTTACACACTACAGAATGTACATAGTCTTCTATCTAAGTGAAGGCAGTTGTTCACCTGGTAAAATTATAGATAGGTTCAAAAGGCTTCATTTGGCCATCGTCACACCTAAGAGTCTAAGTACAAGCCTGATATTGCCACCGTAAGTGTTTGTTTCATTTCGTGTGCAAAAGTTTGTAACTGAGAATATACTGTAAGTCAGGACTGTGTTAAGTACCAGCAAAAGACTTGATTGGTAAAAGAGGAATTATAATACCAATTATCTGTAAGATATGGAGAAATGTATTTAGATGGAAAAAATTGATGCGTAAACAAACAAGAAAGGTACAGTACACATTACTCCCTTCAGGACAAAGTGGCACAAGTATTTCTCCATGCTTCATTCATGCAAAGCACAACTTTTAAAGCCCTATAAACTGTAAACCCTGCTATGAGAGATAAAGGAGAACACTGATAGGCAATAAGAAGGTGAGAAGCAGTATCCCAGGATAAGAGGGACAGCACAGTGGCCAGATGTCTCATTTCTTAATTATCCTAAAGGAGGAATACTACCCAGACCTGGTATTCACAAGAACCTCCAACCTCGGACAGGGGTTGCGGGGGTGGAAAGCAGCCCGGTAAACTCATTCTTCCCTACAACCAAAGGAAAGTTTTTCTGACAATATAAGGTGAAGTGAAAGCAAACAGCAAGAGGGATTCATTGGGAGTCCAGCCAGAGAAAGAGCAGCCAAGGGAAACATGGGCCTGAGACATCCTCTTCCTACCAAGAACTAGGAAGGCAGGGTGCAGAGCTGGCAGAAAAAACTCAGCTATAGCAAGGAGCATAGTCGAGGAAACCCCTTTGTCCTCATGGGCCCATGACCCTCTCCCCCACCCAGAAACACCAGGACGCATGGTCAGAACTAAGAAAAGGAAAACAATCACTGAAAGTGGCCTACACTGAGAAGCTGCTTTATTCCTGTGTACCCAACTCCCCTCAGTTGCCTACAGGCATTGGGGAGGCATACCGTGAACTCCTAGCTCCTCTGAAAGAGATCAAGTCTGAGTAGCGAGGCAGCCCAACCTGGAGAAAGCCCTTCTGCCCCAGCAGGCAGTAAGAACTGGAAAAAGTGGGAATTCCAGGGGCACCAGACAAGCCAAGCAAAGCGGAGTGTTACCACAAACACTGTGGAAATTCCACGGTCACTGGAACTACAGCCCACAAAATTTAACCAACACCTGTGTATTCAAACAAACCAAGGTAACTGCCTACCAAATTAAGAATTTAAATAGAACCTTGAGGGGTGCCTGGGTGGCTCAGTCAGTTGGGTGTCCAACTTCTGCTCAGGTCATGATCTCGCATTCCGTGGGTTTGAGCCTTGCTTCGGGGCTCTGTGCTGACAACTCAAGGGCCTGGAGCCTGCTTTGGATTCTGTGTCTCCCTCTCTCTGCCCCTCCCGCACTGGTGCTCCATGTCTGTCTGTCTGTCTGTCTGTCTGTCTCTCTTGCTCTCTCTCTCTCAACAAAAATAAACATAAAAAATTTTTTAAATAGAACCTAGAATCTGACATAATCAACAAAAGGTCCAGGGTACAGTGAAACATTACCTATCATACCAAGAAAATCACAACTTGAATGAGAAAAGACCATCAAATGATGCTAACAACAAGATAAATCCAAAGTTGGAGTTCTGTGACAAAGATTTTGTAGCAGTTGTCATAAAAAAGCTTCAACTATCAATTACAAACTCTTGAAACGAATTAATAGGAAATCTCAAAGAAATTACAGAACAGAACCTACAGAAATTGTAGAACTGAAAAAAAGACAGCAACAGAAATGAAAAATTCTGCCTAGATAGCAAAATTGAAATGACAATAGCTGAATGGAAATAACAAAGGATAGAATCCATAAACTTGAAGACAGATTAATAGAATTCACCGCATCTTAACAATTTAAAAAGAACAGGAAAAAAAAAAACAAAACAAAAAGGGCGCCTCAGAGACCCTCTATCTAAAGAATAATGATGAAAGAAGCAACATTTTTATCTAGTCCTAGAAAGGGAGGAAACAAAAGAGTATTGGGGGGGAAAAAGGCTCAAAACTTCTCAAATTTGGGAAAGACACAAAACAACACATCCACGAAGTAAGTGTACCTTAAGCAGGGTAAAATCAGAGAAATTCAGAACAAGACACATCATAATTAAACTTGTGTATACTCAAGATAAAATTGTAAAAGCAACCAAAGAGAAACAGGACTTTGCCTAGAGGGAAATACCAAAGAGAGGAACAACAGATTTTTCTCCTGAAACCATAAAGGACAAAGAAAGTACCTCAACATTTTTTCAGGTGCTAAAAGAAGTATTAACCATGAAATCTGTATCAGGCACATTGATCCTCTGAGAAAGGGAAATAAGAACATTAGGATATTAAGAAACAGGAAAATAGGGGCGCCTGGGTGGCGCAGTCGGTTAAGCGTCCGACTTCAGCCAGGTCACGATCTCGCGGTCCGTGAGTTCGAGCCCCGCGTCGGGCTCTGGGCTGATGGCTCGGAGCCTGGAGCCTGTTTCTGATTCTGAGTCTCCCTCTCTCTCTGCCCCTCCCCCGTTCATGCTCTGTCTCTCTCTGTCCCAAAAATAAATAAACGTTGAAAAGAAACAGGAAAATATTTTTGTTATTAGCAAAAATACCCTTACATAATGACTAAAGGAGGCTTCAAAGAGAAGGAAAAGAGGTAAGAACTCCTGGGAGTATCAGGACGTATCAGGAAGAAGGAACAAGAACACAAAGATGGAAGACCATGAACCATCCCTTGCCAAAGTTTCATCAATAAAAACTAGAGTACCATCTGATACACAAGATAATGCTATTTAAAAGTGGTAAAGTGGGGTGCCTGGGTAGCTCAGTCCATTGAGTGTCCAACTTCAGCTCAGGTCACTATCTCATGGTTCTTGGGTTGGAGCCCCCCATCGGGCTGGCTTTGCACTGACAGTGCACTGAGGCTGCTTTGGATTTTCTGTCTCCCTCTTGCTC
Organism: Leopardus geoffroyi; assembly: GCF_018350155.1. Taxonomy (NCBI): domain Eukaryota; kingdom Metazoa; phylum Chordata; class Mammalia; order Carnivora; family Felidae; genus Leopardus; species Leopardus geoffroyi. The sequence continues at coordinate 191,421,395 of NC_059326.1, forward strand.
TCTGCCCCTCCCCTGCTTGTGCTCTCTCTCTCAAAAATAAACAAACATTTAACAAAATTAATAAAAGTGGTCAATTGAAGAGACCAAGATAGAGGTGAAGTTCTACACATCTCATTTTAAGTGGTAAGTGCTGGTAACTGTAGACTGTTACAAGTCTACTTTTTTCTGGTTATTATAATACCTAGAACGACTACTACAAAATCTACACATGCAAAAAAAGATGCATTCTAACCCACTACAAACAAATTAAGAGGAAATAAAAAGAAAAATTTCAATTAATCTATAGCAAGGCAAGAAAAAATGTATGAAAAAATAAGTTTAAAGATGGCATACTTATGCACTCATATTAATTTTTGCAAATTCCTATGCACGTAACAGCTGTATTCAGATAGAATTCACGTATCATCAACTTTATCCTTTTAAAGCATACTATTCAGTGGGTATTAGTATATTCAGAGTTGTGTATCCATTATAAATTTAAAGTATTTTCAGTACTCCAAAGCAAACTGATCACCTGACTGTCATCTCCCAAAATGCTTATCTTCCTCAGCCCTAGGTACCCATTATCTCTATCTATAAATATTCATAGTCTTGAAATTTCATATAACTGGAATTATGCCATGGTTCATCCTTTGTGACTGGATTCTTTCAGCTAGTGTAATGTTTCCAAAGTTCATCCATATTGTAGCATGTATCCGTACTTCATTTCTATTGATTGCCAAATAATTTTCCATTGTATTGATTTACGACATTTTATCTATCTATTCATCAGTTAATAAATACTCAGATTGCATCAACTTTTTAGGCTATTATAAACAATGCTACTATGAGCACTTGCATAGTTTTTATAAGGACATGTTTTAGGTTTTCATTCTCTTGGATATACACATACCTAGGAGTAGCTATGTTTAACCATTTGAGAAACTGCCAGACTGCTTTCTAAAGCAGTTGTACCATTTTAAATTCTCACTAGCAGCATATAAAAGTTCCAATTTCTCTACGTCCTTGCCAATCCTTGTCATTTTTTTTTAAAAATAATTATTGCCAGTCCAGTCGTTACAAAGCATTATCTTACCCTGGTTTTCATTTGCATTTCCCTGATGATAAACATCTTTTCATGTGCTTATTGGCCATCTTTTTCCCTTCTCTCTATCCAAATCATTTGACCATTTTAAAAGTGCTTCTATCATTGAGTTCTTATAGTTCTTTATATATTCTAGATACAAGTTCTTTTTCAGACAGGAGTTACAATTTTTTTTTCTCTCCATTCTGTACATTGTCTTCTCTCTTTCCTTTGAAAGGATGTCTTTCAAAGCACAGAAGTGTTCAATTTTGGTGATGTCCACTCTTACCAATCTTAATGAACATGGTACTAGAACTTCCAGACACTGCAATAAGACAAATAAAAGAAATAAAGAGCAGACAGATTGCAAAATAAGAGACAATAATGAAGAAAACCTCAAGGTATCTCCCCAACCCCCCCCATACTAGAAGTAATAAATGCAAGGTCGTAGGTTTTAAGATCAACCACATTTCTATTTACTGACACTTAACATGCAGTAGTTGGAACTGAACACATGCCATCACCTACAATCACTCCAAAGAAAATAAAACCCTTAGGCATCATCTATTTCATCAGTATGCGTACCCTAAAAACAAAACGAAACCTTACAAAATGCTGAAGAAACTTAAGATGTCTTAATTTTAAAAATACCATATTCATGGATCAGAATACTCTATATAGTAAAGGTGTCAATTCTCCCCATATTCATCTACAGGTTTAAGGCAATCCCTGTCAAACTCCCAAGTTCTTTTTTTGTAGACACAGGAGAGTTTATTTTAAAATTTGATTGAAAAGACTCAGGCTCTTGAGTACCTAAAAAAATACATATAATAATAATAATGGAAGTCAAAGTAGAAAGAATTAGTCTACCTGACACTAAGGCTTGCTAGAAGCTACAGTAATCATGACAACATGGTATTGCTGGGGGGGTGGGGGGGGGAACACCATACAACATCAACACAGAGAACCCAGAAAAAAATCCACAGAAATATCCTGGTTTTTGACCAAAGTACAGCTCATTGGGGGCAAAAAAAAAAGAAAATAGCGAGCGAGAGCCTTTTGATCAAAGGTTACTGAAACAACAGGACATCCACGAGCAAATAAATGAATCTTGACCTAAACCTCACACCTTTTACAAAAACTAACTCAAAATAAAATGGATTACAGACTGAAATGTAAAACAAATATGTGAAAAATTTAGGGGGGATAAAAAGGAAAAAAAGTCTTTGGAGTCTAGGACTAGGACAATAGTTCTTAAATTTGATACCAAAAACATAAGCCATGAAAAGAAAAAATTGGTATACTGGCGCTTATTAAAACTAATAGCTTTGGTTATGTGAAACTGCATTTGAAAGAGGATTTAAAGACAAGTTACAGATGGAGAGAAAATATTTGCAAACCACACACCCAACAAAAGATTAGTATCTTAAATATATAAAGTCTCATAAATCAATAGTAAACACACATGCCAGGCAATACAATTAGAAAACATGGGCAAAAGGCAAACAGATATTTCACTGGCAAAGGTATACAGATGGCAAATAAGCACATTAAAAGATGTTCAACATCATTAGCCATTAGGGAAATACAAATGAAACCACGATGAGTTATGCAGGCATGTATGAGATGGCTAAAATTAAAAAAAAAAAAGTGACAACACTAAATGCTGAAAAGATACTGAGAAATCAAATCATTCATACGTTGCTGGTGGGATTTTTTTTTTTTTTTTTGCCTTTTTTTTTTTTTTTTTATCTGGCACAGCTACTTTGGAAAAATGTCTTTACTTTTTTTTTTTTCTTTTTTAATAAATGTAACAACTATCACATGACTCAGCAATTACACTCCTTGGCATTTATCCCCTTTTATATATATATCTTGCATATTGTAGAGAATTCAAAACATTTGTTCATACAAACACTCACACATGAATATTCACAGTGGCTTTAGTGGTAATAGGTATAAATTTGCATCAGCCCGGATGTCCTAAGGGATGAAGAGTTCAACAAACTGTGCTACATACCATAGCAGACTTGCATGGATCCATGTGGAATTGTACTGAATTAGAGCCAATCCCAAGTGTCACAAACTATATGATTCGATTTATAAAACACTTTTAAAATTAAAAAAAAAATTAGAACAGGTGAAGAGTTTTCAGGGGTGAAGTACAGGGGGACACAGAGGGAACAGGAGGTTATGTTTACAAAAGGGCAATACAAAGGACTATAGTGAGGCTGAAATTTTTCAGCATCTTGCCTGGGGAGGTGATACATGAACCCACCCAGGTAATAAAATTGTACTGAACTCAGTGCACGCATGCACACACACACATACACAGTGAGTACACATAGAACTGCATAAATCTAAGACTAGGGGATTGTATCAATGGCAATAACCCTTGTTGCAAAATTATACTACGGTTTTGAAAAACATTACTACTGAATGAATGCAAGTTGGCCAAGTATACAGGGAATCTTTCTGCATTATTTCTTACAACTGCTTGGGCATTGAGTTATCTCAATAAAATTTTCAAATAAAAAAAAAGTAAACTATAGTGTACAAGCTATAGTATAGGAAAGTGTTTCAAGAGAGGCAAGGCCAGAAATGTTCTCTTCCGCTACCTTCCCTAGAGTTAGGCACTCTCTAGAATAATGTAACAAAGTTTTTTTTCCTGTGAGGCAGTAACTCCAAGCTTAAAAAGACACCCAGATGTTTAATGTAAGAAGGTATATTTAAACTGACAGTGAAAAGTTAATCTTTATAACTTCTAAAGATGAGTTGTCTTTTAGATGCTTTACCCGGAGGCCAAACCACAGCAACCTTACAAATCATGTCAGAACTTACACCCTCTTCTTTACTGCCAACACTCAGAGCCAATCTTCTGTCCGAGAAGAGAAACTGACCTGAATGAGGATGCCTGTGAGTACCCTGCAGTGGTAAGACACAAAGGGAGATGGGATTTCAAGAAGACAAATTCTTAGAAAGTAGAGAATGGCTAGGGGCATGGGCAAATGAAGATTTGATAACCTTGGTAAGAAGGGGAATAAAGAACCTCTGATGAACAAGTACAGGTAGTACCTAAGGGCAGGAATTACTAGATGATCCCAGAGTCAAAGCAGAGGGTTTCACAATAGCGAATGGCACGTGGGGACATACCACTGGGACAAGTTGAGTTGGCAAGAGAAGTCACTCTCAGATTTCTACAGTTCTGCACTCTGAGTCGGAAGAGAAATTTTGATGGTGAAGGAAATGATATACTGGGTATTCCCTGGGATTTACCTGAGCCTGATTGCTAACAGCAGAGACATTTTGGTGCTCAATTGTTCTCCTTCCCTCTCAGTATTGTGGGACTGTGGTTATAGAGGTTAGTTACTGGGAAAAGGAAGAGGGCGGTTGATTGTGCTCTGAGGTTACTCATCTGGAGGACTCCACAGAGCGCCAACATCTGGGATGGTTCTTCAAGGATAGGGAGGAGATTGCCGGGTGGTGACTTATTCTTACTACCTCTTTTTGGTGCAGCAGTCGCTAAAGCCAAATTATTATGAGAGAAGTTACATTAAGCCATTCATGTATTTGGAATCTGCTTAATTAACTTCCATCACCTAAAGATCCAGAAAAGAAAGAACCAAAGGACTGAGGGAAGGGAGAGGGAAGGGCAATTATCGAAGTGTTTTCATTGACTTTTCCCCTCTTTAATCCTTTTTCCTTTCATGCATTAGCCTTATTATGTGGGTATTACAGCTCCCCTCTGGCAAATAAAACATGGAAAATAAGAAGTGGAGAAACGACTCGCCCAATGTCACACTGCTTAAAGTACAATATTTCAAACGCAGGTTGGACTCCAGACTCCACGCTCTTTCCAGGACCAACACACTGTGACAGCAATAGATGTCATTACAAGAAGGGACAGGTCACATGTGGTATGTGTATCACTTAACAGGACTGGAGCACATGGGTGCTAAAATGGCAGGGCAGCACCAGGGCCCTGAGGGCAGCATTGGGAGAACTGAAGGCGAACTTCACTTAGGCTACATTTCCGTCAAGGCCTTCTTTTCCAACAAGATAGATGATCAAATCCTTACAACACATTCGAGGAGAGCCAATCTAGTGAGTCCAATACTGCTTGTAAAGATAACAATGTATAGTGGTGAAGTACACAGGATTTGGAATCAGATTGGCTTGGGTTCAAAACTTGGTTCCTTTTGGAACCAGCTGGACCGGGTTCTTCCTGTGAATGGCCACTTCACGCACCTTTTATTCCAGCCATGGCTGGAACACTTTCTAGCAGCCATCAGCCAGCTTAAGAGTGGTGCAAACTAACAGCATGTTACTTTGGGCCCTTGACACAGAGTTGTCTTAAGTACCTGTCTCAGACCTTCTTGGACACCATGTTGAGGAACACCAATGAGAAGCTGCTTGGCCCTCAGAAATGTACTACGTGAAGTCAGTGTACTAGGTGAAGTCAGTGACAACAGCTAATAGAAAAATGTTTCCTTCTCATCCCCAAGGAGGATGGTTTTGAGATGCCCTTCCTGGAGTCTCTCATAACACCCTTCCAACAAGAGCAAACAACAGATTTCTAGTAGTGTCAAAATCAGTAACATTCTACATACAAATTCCCTCCTTCATTCCTGATCATTCCACTCTTGCTCAACGCAATCATTTCCCAAGAAAACTACGACCCACAAATCTTTGTTTCTGGTGTTGCTTTCAGGAGAACCCAGGCCAACAAACGAGATCTGTGGCTTGAGCAACTTGACCCTTCTAAAACATATTTTCCCCAAATGTAAGGTTACTAATTATACTGCTCCTACAGGGTCTTAGAAGTATTAAAAGATATATCGCAGGTAAAGCATTTATCCCAATGTTGAGCCCATGGTAAACACTAAATAAGTGGCAGTTATTTTATTCACTGGTTCTTCTGTAAAGTCACTGTGTATCTTGTAAGGAAGCTCCGGACTTATATCACAGTGGGTCTCTAGCAAATGCCCAAATTAGAGCCATGACCAACCTATTTTTTCTAACCCTTTTACAGCTTATTACCCAGACAGTGTCCATGTTCAGAGTGCTCCATTATTGTACAGCCCAACACAGTGTTGAGCAAAAATTAAAATATGTGAGAGGTGGGAGGGAACTGGTGAAGAGTAGGGTTATCTACTGTTGATGTAACACCCACCTCAAATCATCAAGAAATGCCAAATGCCAAGCTTTATCACACAGCCAGCGAGCAATTTTAAGAAAATCCAGAACTGGTTTCAGAGTCTGACATTGCTTCAGGGATGTAATCATTTTCCTCATTTCCATCCTCCTCAAATTTCTTCGAGATTCATTTGAATTCTCCTTTTGATTGAGAGGTTTAATTTTGAACTGAACAAGGTGGTAAACTTTTATATCATATGCTGCATAAAATTACGGTAAACTAAGCACCAACTGGAAGATTGGAAATGACGAGGACTCCCAGAACCTTTTAGAGAAAGACCAACGAGGACAAAAAGCCGTGAGAGCTGGAAGAAAACACCCACCCCCTGTATCAAGGTGAAGACAGGTGGAGGAAGGAAGAAAGCATACAAAAAGAAACCTGTGCATTTTGAATCAACCAAAACAAGAGAAATGGCAAGAAATGACACTTGGATTACTTGGATTACTCAAGGGATCTAATTCTCTCCGTATTTCAGAACATGGACCACAAAAGAGTAGTTCTGTCCCTTGTTGGAATTTATTTTAAAACAAGCATCCAAATCTAGAATAAGGTCTACTGGTCTATGATATTTTGCACATGAAAAGGACATATCCAGAAAAGGTTCCAGGTTTTTAAATAGTGAAAACAGATTCATTTAGGATGCCATCTGTGTGGAAGTCCCAAAGCCTACAATTGCTTTTGACTTGGTATGCAGACTGTCAGCCCAATTTAAATCTGGGGAGGAAGGGCCTCTCCAGAGGACTGGGGGGCTCCGTTGATTAAGCATCTCATTCTTGATCTTGGCTCAGGTCATGATCTCAAGGTTCCTGAGTTCAAGCCCCACATCAGACTCTGTGCTGCTTGGAATTCTCTCTCTCCCTTTCTCTGCTCCTTCCCCGCTTGTGCTTGCTCTCTGTCTCTCTCTCTCATATTAAATAAACTTAAAAAAATAAAAATGAATCTGGAGAGAAATTACAGGTTGAAAATGATGAAGGTCAAGATGATCCAATAGTCTTTTCAAATTATCGCGTCCAGCCACAACATCTCACAAACACTGCCTCTGAGATTTTCCTTATCAAATGTTTTGTACTCTTCTTACCCCTATTACCCTAACACCCACCTTAATCACCTTATGTTTGGAATATTACAAAGGGCTCTTACTACGTCTTCCTTGATTACCATTTTTTCTGTCCCAAGTCCATCAAAATTCCACTTTCATATTATCACTGACCCACATCAACAGAATTTTTCTCCTCTCTATTCAGTAACCTTTCGATAGGTTAATTTCAAACCCTGAATGTTGGTGACCCTAGTCCCTCAATTGGACCACATGGCAACAGTCCAGTCTAACCTCCATAAACTCCCTAAACTCAATCTTTCATTCACAGCACAAAATCCTCTGTAGACATGCTTGGGCTACCGTTGAGATAACACAAAGTCACTGCACCACACATTATTTACATTCTGGCTGCAAGAGACAGACAATAAATAAGTAAATAATTAGATAAACCAGACAATTTCAGAAAGCCAAGGCCATTAAGAAAATAAGCCCATTTGTTCATATCATCCCTCTACTCTCCCTCCTCCTTCACTTTTCGGGCTCTGATAAGGAAGTCTTTTCTATCCATTTACCTGAATCCTACCACCCTTCAAGAACTAGCCCAGTCCTCTTTCTTCCATGAAATGCCTCCTGAAACCTTTCCCTTCCCCAATTCTAGTCCTTGGTAACTTCTCTCTTCTCTAACGTTTTTGACTTTACAAGCTCCGAGACTCCACAGAGCCTCTGAGCAGCTTTTCCACTGAACATATGGGGCTTTGAAGCACGTTTTATGAAGAAAACAGCTGTGGCTAAAAGCACAGGCAAAACTGACTTCCTTCCCCTGTTTTATTTCTGTCCCTTGTCTGCTCATTTAATTGGTATGCTCTTCATGGGCAGACACAGGTTCTCCTTCTCTTGTATTTATCAGACACTAAGTACCAAGAATTGGATTCTCCCACCCAGTGGATCTGTCCAAGGACAGAACACAGAGACCTGGGGCAGCAATGTGATGTAATGGAGGTGAGATCAGAGGAGATACAGGAGATAAGCCACCTGCTGCCTCCTGAATTTGCTACAAAACAGGCTTTTGAATTTCATTTATGAAATGAAGCAAAAATGGAAGGTGGGGCATTATGGCCATTTCTTAGGAAAGTTTACAGTTCAAGAGGCATTTCAGACCATGGCAAACGGAGAGGTTAGAAAAGGAAGGCTGTTCCAGGAGGAACAGATGGACAGACACCTGTTTCAATGGGATTTTGTTGTTGTTTTTGTTGTTGTTTTTGAGTTATAATTGACATATAACATAATAACTTAGTTTACACAACATAATGATCTGGTATTTATAGATCAAGAATACTTATAGACTATTTATAATAAAAACTGAAAATGCCAGGAATAGATTACACTAAGTCTCTTACAGCTGCAAGCTTCTATGAAGGAGTTCTTCTAAACCACATTTTGACGTAGCCATGTCCCCATCTGTTGGGTCTATGGAATCATCCAGATAACCCACTAGATATTTGTTGCCTTTGCTTCTTACTTTGCCTTTACTTCAAACATAAATTCTTCGTGCTCCTAGTTTTTTTTTTCTCTTAGCAATTATTTAAGAGCAATTATGTACCTTGTCCTTCTACCATATAGCTCAAATTTATACTGATTCCTACATTTTAACAATACTCCCTGACAATAGCTTTATTTTTCTACTCAGGGGTCCAATTCATTAATATTTATGCAATGGATTCATTTTTTTTTTCAATGTTTATTTATTTCTGGGACAGAGAGAGACAGAGCATGAACGGGGGAGGGGCAGAGAGAGAGGGAGACACAGAATCGGAAACAGGCTCCAGGCTCTGAGCCATCAGCCCAGAGCCCGACGCGGGGCTCGAACTCACGGACCGCGAGATCGTGACCTGGCTGAAGTCGGACGCTTAACCGACTGCGCCACCCAGGCGCCCCTGCAATGGATTCATTTTTAGATCTTTGCCTCCCATCCTTTAAGGCTGAAACTAAAATGACAGGAAATCCTGGTTCTCAGTAGACTAGTTCTCTAAATTTCAGCCCATGCTTTAGCCAGCCGTATTGGGTTTCTCTGGTCCACAACAGTTCAGCAGTGTAAGGGTATAGTAAGATAGAGCTAGAAAGCACCTGTAATCTACAAACATAACACAAATGGTGCTTGCTCCCTCAGCCTCAATTAATAGATAAAACAACTTCCCTTGCAAAAAGGCCCCCCCCTTTTTTTCTTTTACTTCTTTTATTATGTATGCTGAAAATAAAACCTTCTCATCCTAGACTCAGAGTTCAGATGTGGAAAATATCATCTCTCTAGCTTTGCTATTCTGAGTAAAGATTTAGTTCAATCTTCTAAGGTCAAGCCTGAAAAGAAACAAGTAAATCCTAAAAGTGATCAGGAAGCAAGCCTATAGAATACAGGCACAGTACCTAACAGATATAATTGACTTCCTGTCTCTTTTACTAGTTGTTCCCCGCCCCGTGTTTTTGTTTTATATTGGTTTTAGCAGGGTTTGTTGTTTGTTTTGTTTTTTTTTTAACTCCAGGTCCTCAGCTTAAGGCCAAGGATTATGTTCTCTTAGCCTTAAAGAATAATAGATTAGGCATAATCTGTATAGTGTGAAATAATATGGATAAGCTCTTGGAAAATTTTACTACGGTACAGTTTTTGTTTTTGTTTTTTGCAGGGAGTACAGTTCTTATAGACACATTTTTATGGAATATTTTATTTGCTATTGACAATCACACATAAATTTAAAATGTGTCTTTAAGGCTAGTGCTTCGGTTTAGGTGAGGATGAAGTCTTGAACAGATTTCAAATCAATTCTTCCAGGAATCCAGACATAGCGCAAAGACACAGGCAGTGTTTTTCTTGGTGGCCTTTTTTTTTTTTTTTTTATTTTTTAAATGTTTATTTTTGAGACAGAGCAGGGGAGGGGAGACAGACAGGGAGACACAGAATCCAAAGCAGGCTCCAGGCTCTGAGCTGTCAGCACAGAGCTCAAGGCGGGGCTCAAACTCAGGAACCATGAGATCATGACCTGAGCTGAAGTCAGACACTTAACCAGGCGAGCACCCCAGCACTGCCCCCGCCGGGGCCCTCTCCTGTAACTTCATTTTGCTCCCAGAGCAATACTGTGACACTAATTTTCTACTACAATTAAGTTAACTTAATCAAAATTACTATATGTCACTCTTATTTTTTGGTATTAAAAACATCCTTTCCAGTTATAATACCCAGATTATAGCTATCAAGACTAAAACAACTGTACTCATGCTATACTTGAATGTACCTTGAATTCGTCACATTGCCCAAAGTTCCAAACTTCTTGATCTTACTATTTCCATTCATTAAACCAACATGGAGCCCAGCGTTAACTACACCATTTTCCTTGCCAACACCCATTCTCCATATATCCAATGCTATCAGTTCTGCTCCCAAGGTGTCTCATAGAAACCGTCGTTAAGGAACAAACAACTAGGGGCGCCTGGGTGGCGCAGTCGGTTAAGCATCCGACTTCAGCCAGGTCACAATCTCGCGGTCCGTGAGTTCGAGCCCCGCGTCAGAGCCTGGAGCCTGTTTCCGATTCTGTGTCTCCCTCTCTCTCTGCCCCTCCCCCGTTCATGCTCTGTCTCTCTCTGTCCCAAAAATAAATAAACGTTGAAAAAAAAATTAAAAAAAAAAAAAAAACTAAACGTTGGAATGACCTTCGATATCACCCACACAATCCTGTCTTCTACCATCTTATTTTGGGTCTACAGTCCTCTGGCCTCAAAGGCAGGGACATCTTTTGGGCTGCTCCAAATCTTCTCTACAATCCAGTCATCCCCCACCAAACCCAATACAAAGAAATCATACCTTAGATTCTTACCAGATTATATTCCTGCTCAAAATTTTTCAATAGGTACCTCACTGCATAATAACTTAAATCCATACTACTTAGCACGGCATTCAAGGACATGTAGGAACTGACCCCAGATTTCCCATCTATTCTCATTTTTCCACGGCTTCTAGTCCTGCCCACCTTATATTCCAGGAAGTTACTTAAACAGGCAGTGGATTGCATGGTGCTCCAAAAGCCTAACTTTTAAAATTACTTACAACAATAAACCCAAGCTACGATTTCAGGATAGTTTTTCTGTAACAAGAGTTTGAATTTTATATAGGATTTTATTCACTAGCTTCTTGGCAGAATATATGACTTGAATGGTTTGGTGACAACCATACGCGTAAAGAAAATGATGATCTGAGAATATTGCAGAGCTCCTTTGGGGAGAAGAGCCAAATGTGGGGTCCATTAACATCTCAAAAGGAGAAAGCAAGAAAAATAACTGCTAAAAAACCAGTGAAGTGGGAAATGATTCACGGATTGGTTGAAATGGCAGGTGTGGATATTTTCTTTTCAACCAACAATAGCCACAGAAACAATTTCTAGTTATTGCCCGGGAACTGTTTCCAAAGGCACTATATTCCTAAACCTGGGAAGTAGCAGTATTGTTTCTTTGTTTTGCAAATGGAGAAATTCAGGCTGAAAAAAGACAAAGCACTCTGTCAGAGCCACAGAACAGCTAAACCGCAAAGCTGGGATTTGAACTCAAACTGTGTTGCCTCCCAAGTGTGTGGGGCTTAAAAACATTAGACTCTTTTACCTAGCACGCCTTGCCGAGCCACTGCCAACACACGCGTAAAGACAGCCAAATCCAGGTGGTGTTCCTTTCCAGCAGGGTCTGATGTTTGCAGCCCGTTCGGGTTTCTAAGACACCGCTTCTGACAAGTTAAAATAGCTGCACTCAGATTCCTCAACCTTTCTTCCCCAGCTCTCCAGTCCTTAGTCCTGAAGGGCTGTATCCTTGAAATGCCCCTCAAACTCTCTCAGGGCGCGGGACTCCCGGAGCAGGAGGAGAAATGAAATGAACCTGCCCTCCCCTTCCCCCTTCTGGCTTTCTCTGCTGGGAAACAACCTTAATTTATTTAACTTGTGCTCCTCTAGCCAGGGTGTGGGTTTGCTTGTTAAACCTAGTCATTTTCAGCTGGGCCAATTAGCAGGGGACTCTCCCTCAACAAAATAAAACAAATTCCTTGAATTTCAAAATAACACACACACTGGTAGAAATTTGGAAAACTATGGGACAGCACCAAGAAGAAAATAAAGATCACCTATAACCACTCTTAGAGTTTCCAGTATACACTTCTAACCTTGTTTCTACGCATAGGCAATAGATATTTCTAACCTTGTTTCTACACATAGGCAATAGATATTTATAAACTAACTTTTCTCATGGCAAATTTCAAAAATACACAAAAGTAGGCAGACTGGTATATAAAGAAATCCAATGTGCCCATCATTCAGCACAATTATTAATCATGGCCAATGTCATTTCATCTACATCCCTACCATTTCCCCCTTCCTCTCATCTCAGACATCATATCCTTTCAAATGTAAATGTTCCATTATGTACTTGTGTAAAACAAATGTGCTTTTCATTAATCATAATCTGATAGCATTATTTTACCTACAAATTTAACAATGGTTCCTTCATATCATTAAATATCCCCATTTAATGGCTGTATTTCCAATTTCTCATGCATTTCTTTTTAATAGGCTTCTTAAGTGTTTATTTATTTTTTTTTATTTTTGAGAGAGAGAGTGAGCGAGCAAGCATGCACAAGCAGGGGAGGGGCAGAGAGAGAGGGAGACAAAGAATCCCAAGCAGGCTCCAGGCCCTGAGCTGTCAGCACAGAACCCAATGCAGGGCTTGAACCCACGAACCGTGAGATCATGACCTGAGCTGAAGTCAGACGCTTGACTGACTGAGCCACCCAGGAGACCCCAAGCATTTCTTTTTAGGTTACTTGTTTGAATCAGAATAAAATTTAGGTCCACAAGTTGCTATGGGTCAGTGCGTTTCTTAAATCTTACCTCCTCAAAGTGTGTTGGGAGGTGGGGTGGAAGGGAGTGGCAGAGGCATCACCTGGGAGCTTGTCAGAAATGCAGAACCTCAACCTCCCCTATGCCCCCCCAACCCAGACCAACCAAAGCAGAATATGCATTCTAACAAGACCTCAGGTGATTTACATGCACATTAAAGTTTGAGGCTCACTGGTTTTAAGTCTCTTTTAATCTATGGTTTCCCATTCTTGTTTCACCTTTTCATTTAGTAAATCTTTCCAGGAAAAAAAAAACAAAAAAACTAGCTTGTAGGTCTCCTCAAGTTTCACACAGTGTAGCTAATGTTATCCTCATGGTATTGTTTAACCAGCTCCTGTCTCCTGTATGTAATTTAACATAAACGAGGAATTTATCTAAAGCCTTGATTAGAATCAGGTTCAATTTTAGGGAGGAAGAATACATCACTGGCAGTGGTGGCTTCTATCAAGAGGCACATACAGTTCAGTTGCCCCTTTTTGTGATGTTAGTAGCCTTAAAGATCATTCTGTAGAACTATTATTTCATTAGGCATTGTAACATGGTGACATTCTATCTTTCTCCCTCTTGTACAGCGTTAACATTTCTAAGAGCATCTTTTCTTTATCAGCTCTAGGATTCCTCTGAGGCATAATCTGTACAAGAAAGACAAGATGACTCTTCAATTCTTTCCCTTTATTAGTTTTCAGAATACTGAGTTGGTTCTCAATCAGACTCTAGGGGTGACCAAAAAGCTTTTGGGATTTTTCTTTTTTTTTTTTTAGCATTATTAGGAATGCATGGATTTACACATAGTTGATATTTTTCAATCATCTCAATTATTATCTTATTGAAGCTAAAATCCTTGCATCTTTGGCTAGCAGGATCCCTCATGTTCCCAAGAAGCCTGACTTAACGACAGTCATTTTTTTCTAGCTCTTTTCAGAGGACAGGCTTACTAAATATGTTTTGTTTCCAGAGAGAGTCATCATAAGTTCAAAATGATACTTACAAATCAAATTCAAAATGATCGTGATTTTATTTAAACCCATTTGTCTTACCGTCGGTTTTCAATTCTCATACACCAAACACCCTGGATCTCAGTGACATCAACATAATTCCTCATTTGTCCCTAATGATGGACTTTGAGGTTGTTTCCTGTTTTTGCTATTACAAATACTGTTGCAATAAATAGCCTTTTGTTTGCATCTTTTGTTTGGCAAATTCATCTTTGGAGAGGTCTGAAGAAGTGGTTGCTGTGTCAAATGATAGGCAATACATATGCTAATGGGATGCTACTATAATGCAGTGTGTATTTTCACATAACGTTTACACTGTGAACATTTTTTTACATCATTAAATAATTTTCTACAGTTTTATTTTTGATGGCTAGGAGATAGACTTTTTAATCATTCCCTGATTACTAGTCATCCAACCTGTTTTCTATGGATCACAGTTTCAATCATTTTAATGACTATCCGTGTGGATAAGCCATTTGCACGGTTTCAGACCTACCTCCTTAGGAGCTAGTTTGCACCTTCACTTGATGAAACTGCTTTGAACAACCTCTTCCACTAAGCAAGTATCAGTCATCACATTCCAGGGATACTGCCAAAACAGCACTTTCAAAGCTAGTTTCAAAGAAAGCCCAATTGATACAACTGAATAGCCGATGTAGAACAGCATCTGACCTCAACTTCATCACTAATTCTGACTGATGAATCTAGTCCACACTGTCATTTATAAAAGAGAAGCGTTAGATTAGATGATTTTATTTAATAAATTTTCTTCCAGCTTTAAAAATGAGTATAATTCTAAGGAGTTTCATATGCTTTCGTGTTCTTTGGCATTCTTCAGAAGTCAGGGCTGTTATTCTACCTATTTATTCTTCTTTTATTATTATTATTCCACTAAGCATCTAATATCACTCTTTACTCTTGGTGAGTTTTATTACCTGCATGCTGAATTAACTTTTCAGACTCCCTCCTGGCTGTTGAACTAGAGTGTATGGCTCTGAGTCTAGGAAAGATTCATGCCTAATTTAAGTACTACAAATATTTATTGACTGCCTCTTATTTACAAGCCACCATGCTTGTTTAAGTGTAATTTTCAGATAAATTAAGTTTGTTAGAAAAGTAAGTTCACTTGAAAATATATAGCCTAAAAACTGTCCCCTGAAATATCGTTTCTTTACCATCTGACCACAGAACTGGTACAAGAGACAGGGAGTTCTTTAAAACTAGGCCACTAAGGGGGCACCTGGGTGGCGCAGTCGGTTAAGCGTCCGACTTCAGCCAGGTCACGATCTCGCGGTCTGTGAGTTCGAGCCCCGCGTCAGGCTCTGGGCGGATGGCTCGGAGCCTGGAGCCTGTTTCCGATTTTGTGTCTCCCTCTCTCTCTGCCCCTCCCCCGTTCATGCTCTGTCTCTCTCTGTCCCAAAAATAAATAAACATTAAGCTGAGGGGTGAGTTTGTGTTTGTTGTATAAAAAAAAAAAAAAAAAAAAAAAACTAGGCCACTAGGACTGGGTGAACATAGTTAACAATCTTCATATCCATATTCATCTACAGAAGAACTTTATCTTTAACATAATTTCTAATTATGTCCCTGCTCTCAACAGGCTGCCTGAAGCAGTAGCTGGAAGTAGAGACAATAATAATCCTGGGCCTTCCATAAAGACATTTCTAGTTTTCTCTGACGTCATTTGGAAGAGACCCAATTTAGAGATGCTCTGCCTAGATATCAAAGACACAGTCCAATGTAACAAGGAGCCATGTCTGTAATCCAGCTACCAGAGGTTTGGTCTCCCCAGTCTGTCTAGTGTCTATCAGACACTTCCTTCTTTTATTCTTTAAGAAAAGAAAGAAAGAAAAAAAGGAAGGAAAGGAAAGGAAAGGAAAGGAAAGGAAAGGAAAGGAAGAGCCTAGGGGGTGAATTCTTCTGGGGGTCAGTGCGGGGGGGGTGGGGGGGTTGGGGGGGGTGGGCGGTGAAGGAAATAAATAAATGGAAGCTGGCAGTGCCAGAGGCAAATCACTGGAGAAAGGTTGTTCTCACACATCACCAGCAGTCAAACATCTCGTAACTTCTTTGACCACAGGACTCTTACTTTAGATTATTTTTGACGCCATCTCACATATAACAGGAGGAGGGGAGGGTGGTCCAAATAACTTGACTTTGAAATGTAGAATGTATGGGGGGAAACAATTAAAGACAGACATGTTGGCCAGAGTTTTCTAACTTGAACTATATTTGAGGCAAGGGGATCTAGCCCAGCTGCACATTTTTATTCTAAGAAAAAAGAAAGGCCCAGTGTCTCTCTTTGTGTATTCAAAATACAATACAGAATTTCATATACTGAAAATCAGAATAATTTGAGTTAATGTTTACTTGAAAAATAAAAATACTATTTAGAAATCAGAAAATTGGTTTTCTGGGATAATAAAATGGAAAATGAATATAGGTAATTATATGAAAAAGAAAGACCTTTGAAAAGGCATTTATGTGAGCAAATAAATATGAAGGTCTGCCAAAAATATTTGAGATATTAAAATATAATTGATTCTTGAAGAAAATTCTCTGAAATGTACAGGGCCACTTATACATGGACTTTTTCCAATAAATACAGTACAATGTACAATACTGTAAATGTACTTTCTCCTCCTTATGATTTTCTTAAAAACATTTTCTCTAGTTCATTTTACTTTAAGAATACAGTATATGAGGGGCGCCTGGGTGGCGCAGTCGGTTAAGCGTCCGACTTCAGCCAGGTCACGATCTCGCGGTCCGTGAGTTCGAGCCCCGCGTCAGGCTCTGGGCTGTTGGCTCAGAGCCTGGAGCCTGTTTCCGATTCTGTGTCTCCCTCTCTCTCTGCCCCTCCCCCGTTCATGCTCTGTCTCTCTCTGTCCCAAAAATAAATAAATGTTGAAAAAAAAATTAAAAAAGAAAAAAAGAAAAAAAAAAGAATACAGTATATGATACATCTAACATACAAAATACTTGTCAATCACTGTTTATGTTATTGGTAAGGCTTCTGGTCATCAGTAGGCTATTAGTATTTAGACGGTGGGGACTCAAAAGTCATATGTTGATTTTCAAGAGCATGGGGATCAGTGCCTCTAGCCCCCCATTGTTTAACTGTACAGAATATTTGTGATTACCTAGCATCCAAACATCGAGATGCTTATAGATGTTCTTTTTTTTTTTTAAAGAGTTAATGAAATTATCAGAATATGACCCTGAACATTTCAAAGCTTTTAGAACTTCTATAACCTCTAGCCTTATATTTACAATTCCTTCTTTGACATCTTCCCCCAGATCCATCAAAGGCATCTGGAATTTAGCATGGTGAAACTGAAGAACTAATTTCCCCTTGCAAAATGAATGGTTTTCAGTCTTCCCTAACCTCAGAACACAGCCCCAATATCTACCAAGATGCCTAAGTTAAAAACTTGGGAGTCTGGGCCAGCTTGATGGGTATATGCCCAGCGCCTTCATACAGAGCCTCTCACTCTGGAGGGTCCTGCACTTGGAGTTTAAAACTCTGTGGTTGCTGTCTTTAATTTCTGAATTGGATCTTCCAATTTGTGTTTCCTAAGTGAAGTGTGGCAATAAACAATGGAGCACGGCAAGGGCTTAGAGTTTGGCTCACATGTGGTCCTAACCTCCTACCATCTTCCTGCCTCCCAGGACAGGTTCTCAGCTTCCCGTTGCCTGTCCCCTAGCATCTGGAGTCTCACCCAGTTTTCCCCTCCGTGTCACTGCCCAGTGGCAGGTGCTCCCCTCTATCCAGGACTGTGACCATTTGGCACTGGTGGCAGGTAGGACACTGCATTTTTCTCTAGCCCTTCACCCTCAAAGGGGAGCCAAGAGCAGGTACACAGAGGGTCAAGGCTGAGCACCGCCCCCCAGCACCCACTGCAGGCACGAAGGCTTACAGGCCAGGCTGGCTGCTTCCCATGCTATAGCCCATCCTCAGAGAGACCTCCCAGATCTCCTTCCTAAGTCTTCCTCCTACACTGTGCTGTCCCCTTCATGCCCTGTATGCTGTTTTATTCATTTGCTTATTTTTAAACTTTTTTTTCTGTCTGCCTCCTCCTCTCTAGGCTGCAAGGTTCATGAGGACAACAATGTCTGTTTTCTCAACCAATCTGTATCAGGAGCCTGAGTACTTGAAGTTTAGTGCTCAACAATTATTTATTAAATGAATAAATACTCATTACGGTGATAGTATTTAAGGTACTATTATATCATATCAGTTTGGAGCCTTTGAAAGTTGGAAACTTGGGTATACAATGGATATTCAGTTTACCAGAAAGCATGTAGATGAATACAAATTTGCATATTAATTTTCAAGCCTCAACCCAATCATTGGACTGTTGACCATGGTACGTATGGATCTTATATTCATGGAAGAAAGGAAGTACAGTGTTACTTTAGAAGAGTAAGCTAGGGGCGCCTGGGTGGCGCAGTCGGTTAAGCGTCCGACTTCAGCCAGGTCACGATCTCGCGGTCCGTGAGTTCGAGCCCCGCGTCGGGCTCTGGGCTGATGGCTCAGAGCCTGGAGCCTGTTTCCGATTCTGTGTCCCCCTCTCTCTCTGCCCCTCCCCCGTTCATGCTCTGTCTCTCTCTGTCCCAAAAATAAATAAACGTTGAAAAAAAAAAAAAAAAAGAAGAGTAAGCTAAATTTTGGGATTTATTGGAAATTATCTAGAGAGATAAACTCAAAATCAAACTTGCCTGGGCAATTTTTCTCCTCCCCTCCTTTCCTTCCTTCCTTCCTTCCTTCCATGTTTCCTTTTTAATCACAGTCCATAATACTCATCCCTCAAATTTTATAATAAAGTTTAAGAAGGCAAATAAAAATTCTTTTTAAATGAAATGTTTAATACTCAGCTATTTTAGTCTCTGGTAAAAGTTTGTGATAGGCAGAACAGTTATCACCCAAAGTGGTTCAGGTTACAATCCCTGGGACTTTGAAAATATCACACTACACAGCCAAAAGGACTTTGCAATGTGACTACGTTAAAGATCTTGGATGAAGAGATTGACCTAGATTATCTAGTTCAAACCAATGTAATGAAAAGGTTTTTATAAGAGGGTCCAATCCAGAGATATTGGAAGCTGCTACGCTGCTGATTTTGAAGATGCAGGATAGGGACATAAGCCAAGGAATGAAAGTGGCCTCTAGAAGCTTAGAAAAGGCAAGAAAATGGACTTTCCCCTAGAGCCTCCAGAAGCAAGACATCCTATTGAGACCTTGATTTTGGGACTTCTGTCCTCCAGAACTGTTGTTGTTTTAAGCCACTAAATTGGTGGCACATTATTACAGAAGCCATAAAAAAACCAATATGGTTTATTATAATGAGAGTTATATAGTTTATATTTTCATATATAGCATGGAACAGAAGCACAAGTTTTAAAAAAAAGTCATAAAATATTATCTACCCTACTATTTCCTAATGTTGTCTAGGGATCAGAGTCAAGTGAGGAATTTATCATAAACATGCTATCTCATGCTCCTTCCTTGGACATTCTGATTCAAGAATTCTGGTCCAATACAGAAAATGAAGCTTAAGAAAGTGAGAATGGTGTTCCTAAGGCCTCAAAGAGAGTCAATAGCTGGACAGGTGCAAAACTCTGATTTTCCAACTGTTAGTACCAAGATTACAGTTCCACACTGAGCTCTTATACTGACAGCAAGGGCCTTATAAGCAATATACAGGGATCACAACGTAATTTTTTGATTTTTAAAGATTAAGAAGTTTCAGCAAACCAAGTCCTAAATCAAAATGAGAGGGGGCTATGCTGGACTAAAGACTCAGAAGGATCTATTATGGACCCATTTTGGGTGCTCCCAGAATTCATATTGAAGCCCTAACCCCAGTGTGGCCATATTTGGAGATGGGGCTCCTAAGGAAGAAGTCAAGGTTAAATGATGTCATACGGGTGGGGTTACTGTTCTTACAAAAGGCACCAGTGAGCTAGCACCCGGGCTCTCTCCCTGTGAGCACATGCAGAAAGGCCATGTGAGCACACAGCAAGAAGGTAGTCATCTGCAAGCCAGGAAGAGAGCCACCACCAAAAACTGACCCTGCCAAATCTTGACCTGGGACTTCTAGCCTCTGGAGCTCTAGAAAATAAAGTCCTGTTATTTAGGACACCCATCCTGTGGTACTTTGTTATGCCAGGCTGAACTGAGTAAGATAGGGCTGCAACAACCAGATGCATGTGTGGTCTTGAACTGGACACTGATTTAGGAAAAGCAGCCTTTTAATGGACATTTTTGAGTCAACTGGGGAAATCAGAATGAGGTCTGTGTAGTAGATAAGATGAATATCTACCTGTAAAGTGAAGATTATGAACCGAAACTGCAAGATTATCAAACAATACATATAGTATTATCTCATGCTGAGAAAAAAATTCAAAAATGTGTGTGTGCATATATATACATATACATTTTATATGTATATAAAATATACATGGAAAGGTATACACTAAAGTGTTATAGTTTGGACCTTTCTGTGGTAGGAATATAAATTTTTATTTTGCTTGTCTGTATTCACAAATTTTCTATAATACACATGTAGTGCTTCCGTAAAAATGAAATATTATTTTTTTAATTGATGCTAAGTGTTTTAATTAAGTTTTAATTTTAATCCATTCAACAGCCTTCATCAAGCATCTCATGTGCTCAAATCTCTAGGCTGGGACACACCCTTCTTCTTACATGACATGTTCTCTTCTTTCTTCCTCACCAAATACCTGGATTTTACCTCTTCTCGAAGACCCAACTCCAATTTCTCCAAGATGTCTTATCTGATGTCTCTAGGCCACAGCAAATATCCCCCTTGTTTGAAACTGCAAAGTGCTCAGTGTCTCTTTGAGTACATAAGAACGAGTCCTTGGTTTTTTCAATATGTTTAACTTCTCTCCCTCTCTTTATAGATGGACTATAGGGCCTTGCGGGGTAGAGTCCTCTTTAAAAATCCTCTGTATTCTCCACAGTGTTTTCCACTTGGTAGACACTGAACAAATGTTTGTTGATGAACTGACAGATCTGGGATTTCCTTTCTCTTGCTCTAAAGCTGTAGTGCAAAACTGCTAGCACACAGTTAATACATATTGAAACGATGCCAATCCTTGGTCTCTAAACATGGTAATGATCCCTTTCTAAAGAGTCTTGGATTTCACCCTGTTTTCTAACTGGCTCTAAAAAGGGTAGGGCTGGTTTGTTAATTTACAATACAAAGAAGAAATCTCTTCCTTCCAGTCTGTGCCAGATGGGTGGGTTGAAATAGTGAATGAGAACTGAAGGTCTCCACAGTCATGCACCAGGTGACAAGAAAGGAGCTTTTTCCAAGTAGTGAAACTGCTTTTTCTCTGCTAAGAGATTGTCTTAAGAATCAAGAAACAGCCAGGCTGAAAGTTGTGTCTTTGTCCCCGCTTTTCTAGTCCTGAGCCAGGAAAATGAGATCCCGGAGAAGTGAAATTTTGCCAAACCCCTGAGAAATGAGGCATTTGCTGCTGGGGATGCAAGAAGGTTGGTGACATTTAATTGAGGAATTGCCCAATTTTCCATCTGGTTGAAGAAAAAAAATCAAGGTGAAACAGTTGGGCCCCGATTTGTGTGACTGAGCGAAAGGCAGGTGCCATCCAATTTCATTTTCTTAAGGCAATGGATCTTTACAACAAGATGTCTCTGCTCCACGGTCCAAGGGAGCAATTAGAAACATGGGAAGCATCATGTCTTGACTCTTGTTCTTCCAGAAAGACACTTAGAGTATGTTAACTTTTAAGCTATTCTACTGTGCAACAAAAACTGGTCACAGGTAAGATATGGGCTGTGGAGTCTTACAGATTTGTGTTAAATTCCTAGCTTTGCCAAATTTTACCTGTGTGACCCTGAGCAAGTATTCCTATCTGTTCCTCAGTTTTGTCATCTGTAAAATGGGCACTATCATAGTGACACACACACACACACAAATACAAATATATATATATAGAGAGAGAATAGAATAGAAATATAATATATAATATACAATATAAAATATATAATAATAGAAACTGTACTTTTTTAGAAGTATATGTCAGATGCCCTAAAAGAAGTGTAATTTGCCTTAGTCTATTGTTTTATATATATATATATATATATATATATATATATATATATATATATATAACATATATATTATATAATATAATAAACCATATATAATATGTAATAAACCATATATATCATATATAATAAACCATATATATGATATATTATATATAATATATGTATATGTATTACACACACACACACATATATATACATATATATATATATATATATATATATATATATATATATATATATATGAAACAATAGCCTAAGGCAATTAACACTTCTTTCAGGGTATCTGACATATACTTTTTAAAAAGTAGAGTTTCTATTATTATTCTCTACCACATCAGGGAAACTCTTTTAACTATAAATTAAAAATTCTGAGTCCAGCTTTAGAGGAAATGGTCTACCTGGGACAGTTCTACAGAAGACCAGAGCACTTTAGTATCATTGGAATGGTTGCACCCAAGGATCTTGATGTTGACTCATTTCATTTCGACAAGTGTACCAAAGGAGCCATTATTCCTTATTTTGATCAAACCTTTTATATCTTTGTCTTCTCAACTATTTATTCCCTATCCCTAGCATTCCATTGGTTGCCATTGTCAATATAACTAAATCCTGTCCCTCTTGAAGCCTTAGTCCAAAGGTTACTACCTCCAAGAAATCATGTAATCTACAGTCAGAAGCTACCACTATTGTCTGGAACTGCCCCCCTCCCCAACCAAACTACTTGGATATTTCCTCCCTTTAACATTTATTTCATTCCATTTTACCTTAGATTATTTGTTTTCTAGGAGACCTTCTTGTGTCCCCAGCAGCAGCAAATGTCTCATTTCTCAAGGATGTATCTTTTTATAGAAATTACATCCTTGTCAAATGTGTATCTTTTCACACCTAGAAAGTGTGAAAAGATACACACATGAAAGATACATGAGCCTAGAAAATTTTACATAGGTACTCAATAAATAGTTAATAAGTGAATAAATAAATGAGTGGCTTCAAGCCTATTCTTGAATCAACGAAAGAACTTGATCTATACTCTAAGAGCAGCGGCCTCCCCCCACTAATTTCCATCATTCTTCTTCTAGCATTTTTATCTTTCTCCATAAAACAGCAACATCCGCTCTTTTGGAAGTATTGGTAAGAAAAATTCTGTCTGTCCTCCCACCTCTCCTTACTCATTCATAGCCAAATGAGGAGGAAGAAGTAATGTTACCAGCAAGGTTAAGAGAAGGGCCCAACCATACGGCAATCACCTTATTCCAGAGGCTCAGATGTCACCACATGGGTGAGTCAGCCTGATTTGGAGGCACTCTTGGTATAGGCCACCAATGCTGGTCCAGCTTGTCTATGAGTCCTAGATGGACTTTTTAACGGATCCATTATTTATAGAAGGAAAATAAGGATGACAGCCCCACATACACATCTGATAATACTCACAAATTCTAACATTGAGCTGATGTGGGGAAGGATACCAAGAAAAAACAATATTTCTAAATAGGATACTTCAAAAGGAAATACAGAACATTCTAAAGTTTATACATCAGAAGTATCAGAGAAAAATCCCAAGAAGCTATCATCCTTCTCTGAATTGAGATTCTAAATCCGAAGATGTTTTATTAATAGGCTACTATAAAACTGAAATGGGCCTCCGGCCAGTGCATTCCTAAATTAGAGGCTGATACCTCACTGGAAGGAGCTCCACCAGGACCAGGATGGAACTAGGTTCAGCAGAGGATGTTAAAAGTCCTAAGATAATTTGATACAAACTTAACAGTAGATGGCCCACTACAAGAGATTAAAACTGTCATCCAAATGAAAATGAAGGAATGCATCTGCCCACACTCATGAGAGAGTCACAAACAGCTGGAGAGATCCTGAGCACAACACCACACCATCCGGATATTTGAATGCAGTCACCCCAACAGCAAATGCAGAAGAGTGTAAAGTGGTAGCTTTTCACCGTGACTTGGCTTTAATTTCACAAGATCTCCTAAGTGCAGTATGCGCTTGGGGTGCAGTATGCTAGTGGAGCGAGCTCCTCCAAGGCATAAAAACACGTCATCCAGTTTGTTGTATCCTCAATACAGGAATTTTTGTTTGAGTTCCTCTATTGGGTAATTATGATCAGGGGGAGATCCAGATTTTCTGAGGCCTTGAAGCTTATGTAATTTGAGGGTATGCCCTTAAGAAAATGGACACAAATTTATATACACAAAAGCAAGAGGACATTCTTGAAAGAGACTCTTATAAGCCATGGGCAGTGAGGCTTAAGATTCACAAACTTCAGGAAATCCTCCTCTGATTATAGCACAGCAGTGATTGTCCCCGTAAAACCCTCCATTAACGGTCTGCTCGGTGTTTGCCAAATGACCATGTAAGTGATGGAACAAATGATGATGGAGGTGATGAAGACGAAGATAATGGTGATGGTGAAGATGATGAAGGCGGAGGAGGGAGAGAAAGATTTATACAGAGCACACGTCTATATTACTTCATGCTCTTGCCAATGGCCAATGGAAACCCCATCAGAAGCCTAGATGACAACCCTCTCCATTGTCTTGTGGCTCTACTCCCTGCTACTCTCTCCCACGTATAACCCCTCGTCTGGGACCTGCTGCTCCCACAAATGGCCTGACACTCACTGTAACTTATCCTCACAAGGGCACCACTCAGAAGAATAGGAAGGGACTGCACATCAATCTCTTTCATTTCTAGAGAGGTTTAGAGAATTTATTTTTTCTTTTTATAGAGGAGTCATGACAAGAGCCAACTGAAGCTTTTCTGCAAATATATCGCCTGTGATATGTTACTTCCTTTTCTCTCTCGTGACTGTGAAGCAGAAAAGGGAAACTACTCTCTCTGTAGTAAAAGGAGATTCAAGGATAACCGACAAGGCGTAAAGACTGAGAGGAGAGAACACATGAGTATTTCAATCTAGTTAAGTTAGATTCCCAAATATTGCTTTTCCTTAACTCCCCAGTTGGTTTCCAGATGATTGTTTCCATTGTCTAGTTTTCATCTCATAATTTATTTGTTCAAAGATAGTTTAAATGTCTATCATGTGCCTATACGGTAGAGACCAGACATCTAGCCATGAACTTATGATAAACGGCACATGCCTAAATATCATTATGCAAAAAGAAAACTCCCCCAAGAAGCATACTACTCTCTTTATTAAGGTAGATACATTGCAGACATTTGGGTTTCAGGATGCTAAGGGGCAGGGATGAAGGCAGACCAGGATTAAAAATAACAAATAGACAATATCAGGCACGTTGAGGGGGGTATGACCATAGAGATGCTGTTTTAAAATGGGGAAGAAAGATTGTTCAGCTACAAATGTATGTATTAATAGTGGTATTGTAGAGGGCAAAACTGAACACATGGGACAAACTTCGCTGACTGATTCACTGGAGAGGCACAGGATACTGTAAGCAAAAAAAAAAAAAAAAAAGATGGCCTAATTGGTTCTTAGGGGTAGGAGGTTGATGGAGGGTCCCTTGGGGAAGGTGTGACTGGATGATGGAATCTGAGTACTATGTGTGTATAAGGGCAAGGATGCCACTCTACAGGCAGATGAAAAGGTCCTGAGGCAGGAAAGTACATGACTCATTTGGGGGAAGCAACGATGGCTGGATTGTAGAGAAGTAAGTCTGGGGAAGTGGTGAGACCACCATGAAGTGCTCTATAGACCATGCTAAAGATCTGGCCTTTTACCTAATATATGCCATTTTGTACATTTGTAAAACTACAGATAAAAAATATATATATTAAAGCGGCCTCAATGTGTAGTATGGTGGAACGACCCCTTTTTAGGATCCTCGAAGACTTTTGTAGGAACCCAGAATAGATCCTCCAAGGTGGGAAATATTTCTCATTTCAAGTCTAACAGAGTAAGTAACCAAGTAAGGCTCCAAGTGGCCATGTTGCCTCTGTTAAGTTTCAGTTCCCTTGTCTATAAAGTGAAAACTTTGGCCATATGGCGTGTGTGTTTGTGTGTCTGTGTGTGTGTGTGGCCACATTTTTTTAAACTATGGATTTTGAAATAATTTTAAATTTACAGAATTTTTTTTACATTTTTATACATTTACATTATAGAATTCCTGTTGAAACTCTACTCTGCTTCTCCTAATATCAACATCTTACATAACTATGGTATCTATATGAAAACTGAGAAATCCACAATGGCATAAAACTTTTCACTACACAACAAACTTTATAAGATTTCATTAATTTTTCCAGTAACACCTCTTTTGTGGTCCAGGATGCAACTCAGGTCATCTTCTTGCATTTAGTTGCCATATCTCTTTAGTCTCCCCCAAATCAAAGATAGTTCTCCATCTTTTCTTGTCTCTCATGACCTTGACACTTTTGAAAAGCAGTGGTCAAGTATTTTGTAGAATGTCTCTCCCCTTGGGCTTGTTTAATGTTTTCTTCCTTTGGGGAAGAACATCCTCTCATCAGCCATATTGTGAGTGTTCCACACTCTCCCGCTCTAAACTTTATTTCAAAAAAAGAAAAAAAAAGTCTGGCCTCTATCTTCTTTATTCAACCAGGCCCAGCATAATCTGCACATCAGACCTGAATGAAGCTTAAGATATGATAGTCACTGGAAGGCCTGTGTTCTATCCCATCTTCTTTTTGGGAACGTCATTAGTCTTTAACCCTCCTCAAACAGTATTTGTTCTAGTCATTTCCTACATTTTCTCCTTCTCTCCGTCCCCTGAAGCCACCACAGATGCAATATGTCTACAATAACAAGATAAGTATTATGTTCCTTAGAAGAATTTTCTTTTAACATGATAATTTTTGGTCTCTAATACCCCCAGGACATCCCTTTCTAGGTAGCATACTCTATCTACACTGGCAGGGAATTAGCTCTTGCAAGACCCATGCCTGCAAATTCTCTAAACTTTACTGTTTGCTTTGTAAAAAGACAATGACTCATTCCCAATTATCTTCTCTTGACAACAGAGCTGTCTCCCTGAATTTAAATCACACCTATCAACCTGGGACCTAATCTATGGATGGAATCTGCAAAGATGGAACACAATAGGAGCAAGATTTCTTTGTGTCCTAAGATAAGTCACTAAGTAAGTTTGTATAAGTACCCTTCAGTTTAGATAAATTTGACAGGCAGAATTGCCTCCTTACAGAGTTAGGAAATTAGGTACTGGGAACTGTGAAGGTGCTAACAGGGGAAGTCAAAGACTTGGAGAAATGCCTGGTGTCGGGGAAACACTGAGGAGAAAATTACTGCAAGTCACCCTGTTTTACAAGCTCCATCACACTTGGGTCCAATTCCTTGAACACATAACGTCCTCTTCTCCTTAGGGCCTTTGCACACATTGCTCGTGCTGCCTAGATAACTCTCCTCCCCACCTTCTTTTTGGCCTTCCTCAGAACAGCCTTCAGCCCCCTTCCAGACTAGGTCAGGTTTTCCTTCGTATGTTTTCACCATTTCATGTGCCTTTCCTTCATAGCACTTAACAAACTTTATACTTGCGTATCTGTGCCGTCGTCTAATAACAACATGGTCAGCTAACAACTACTGAGAGCTCTCCGTCTATGCCAAGCACTGTACCTCTCGTTCACTTTTCCAAATCAAACCCTGAGGAGTTGGAGGTACAACTAGATAAATGCCTCGCACTCCAGCAAACTGTAAGTGGCCTGTGGGCGTGTTCTGTGTTTGTTTCGCTCTCCCCGGAATCACCCGTGTTGGCAAAGATCTTAGAAAGAAAAAAAAAAAATCATGGTACATATTTATTAAGCCAATGACAGCAGCATGATGTAGCAGGGAAAACGTGTGTTTCAGAGTCAGACACGGTGAGGTTCAAATCCCATTTTTGTGATTGGCTAGCTCTGTAAACTTGGACAGCTTATTTCATATTTCTTACTCTTCATGTCCTCATCCACCTGAGATAAGAAAACCTCATCACAAAAACCTGTAAGGGAATTAAATTAGATAATATAGCTGAAAGCACAGAATCATGCCCTGCATGAATTATATGCTGAATAGGTGCTAGCTTCTCTATTCTATTAAAAATGTATTTCTTAGCATTCTAATATTTCTTTAGATGATTTCCCTTACGATACTACCAGTCTTCTTAGACATGATTTGGACACCGTGCACACTAAAATGTTATGCTTCAAGATAACCATTTTGGGTTCTTTGATGTTATTTCAAGAATGAAGACGGGTTTATTAATGGGCAGGGGAACAGTTGACCAGTGGAAATCAACAGGAAATAATCACTTTACAGTCCATTGTATTAGACTACCAGAGAGGCAAATTGCATTTCTGTTCTGTTCTTACAAAGTCACCCAACTGTCACCCCATTCTACTCTTCTGGCTTATAAACCTACCTGCCTAACCACTTTGATATAGCTTTGGCAGAAGGTTTAAGTTGTACTGATAACTGGTAGAATTGAAACCCAAATTAAAAGATGCACAAGACAAAAGGGAATCATGGCATTAGCATTTCAAAGTAGGAAAGCAAACAGAAAGACTCACAAAGGAAAAGTATAAGAAACACCTTAAGATAAAATTCCTTTGAAGTTTCTTAATCCCGCAAATAACAGAATGGTTATCTAATGGTATCCATTATGTCCTACTAATTACCTTATAAAATTTACATTGGAAACATGTAGAAAGAAGGCAGTCTCAAAAAATAAAAGTTGCCAATAAAATACGTGAGACTAAAGAGTGCTCACAGAAAGAAAATAGCAAAACTCACTTACTTACGTTTATTAAGCATTTACGATATGCTATTCTCTGAACTAGACATTTTAGCTAATTTAATTTTCATGCATTTATTCAACATTTATTCAACAAATATTTATCAAGTGCTTACAATACATCAGACACTGGGCTTAGATCAAGAAACACCAGATCCCTGCCCACACAAAGCATGCAGTCCAGCAGAGGAGAAACACTGTAGATACAGCATAGAATATCTGTTTATACCCTATCCCGCTTCCTCAGATATCAACATGTTACTTAACTATGGTAGAGGCACCTGGGTGGTTCAGTCGGTTAAGTGTTCGACTTCAGCTCAGGTCACGATCTCGCAGTTCGTGGCTTGAAGTCCCTCATCAGGCTCTGTGCTGACAGCTCAGACCCTGGAGCCTGCTTCAGATTCTGTATCTCCCTCTCTCTGCCCCTCCTCTGCTTGTGACCTGTCTCTCTCTCTCTCTCTCTCTCTCAAAAATAAACATTTAAAACTATTTACATAACTACGGTATATGTATGAATAATGATAAATCACCATTGGCATAATACTTTTTGCTACATGGCAAACTTTAGGCAAATTTTACTACCTTTTGCACTAACATCTCTTTTGTGCTCCAGGATGTAATTCAGTTCGTCTCACTGCATTGTCTAATCTCCTTAGTTTCCCCCAATCAAAGGCAGTTTCTCCATCTTTCCTTATCTCTCCTGACCTTGGCACTTTATACATTAAACAGTTTCTTAACATTTACTGCCTAACTTAGGGTGACCAACATACCCTGGTTTGTCTAGGACTTTCCTTGTGTTAGCACTGAAATTTTCACATCCCCGAAGTCTTCCCTCAGTTCTGGGCAAAGGGGTAGAGTTGGTCCCCTAGAAAAGTGACACATGATGTAATTAAATATAATAAGCACTACTATTAAAAAGTTCAGTTATATGAACTATGTGTGTTTACACGCAGATGAAGAAACCAAGCTTTTAAAAAGTTAAAAGTCTGTATTTAGTAAAGTAGGGAGCTAAAACCTAGTTGTTCTGACTCCCAATTACACAGCCTGATGCCATGTACCAGTTGATAAAATGTCTTCTGATACTTTATACTTAAGAGTAGCAATCTAGACTTGCTCTAATTGATGAAATGCTTCCAAAAGGTTTGGGAGAGGAGTGGCCATCAGAACAAGGAAAGCAAGATTTTAGAGCAAATCCCTTGGGTCTGGATTCTGAACGCACTTCTGTCCTTGCTGGAAATGCATGACAAAAGAAACACCTGCACACCCTCTGCCATCCCCATCTTTCAGCTTTGGGTAGCTCATGGACAAACAAAAGAAAGCATTTTTCAGCTTGACTGCAGTCTTTTGTGAGAAACAAATTATGTTTCTTCAAGTGTGAGGAGTTGGGTAGGAGAGAAGGGCTGTTAAAAATTGGTAGGGCATACCTAAATACCTCTGAGCAGTGGGTGAAAAATACCCCAGAAGGGTGTTTCAGCAGACTACACCAGCTCATTTTGGTTAGAAAGATGCAGTTTTCCCTTGGTGGACATTCAGTGAGGAAAAGATCATGTCTAGCATTAAGCAGCTTTATTTAGCTGGCATCCTTGACAAAAGATATGAAACCAAGCAGTCTTGAAAATTGGCAACATTGGCCAATAAGAAGAAACTGGGTTAGCAATACCCTCTCAACCCCATTATGTTTGCTCCAATGACAGAAGGATCTTTGGGCTGTTTTGGCCACTGCCGTATTCCCTATACACAGAACAGTACCCTGCACAAAGTAGAAAGTCATTAATAATTACTGGGTGGGTCAGTGGATGGATGGATGGATGGATGGATGGATGGATGGATGGACGGACGGATGGACAGATGGATGGATGGAGATGTCTGTATGGGTGCAAGGATGGCAAGATAAGAGTTCTAGTTCTAATCTGTGAATCTAGGAAAGCTATTTTACCTCCCTTGAACCTTGTCCTTCTCATATAATAAATGGGAGAATTCAAATATATGACTTTTATCTCTTCCAACAAAATTCAGAATTCTATGTCCCAAGGGATACAGGTTAAGAATCCATTCATAGAATGAGTCTCAATGTCAGGACATATTTCTAGATGCCCATCTAGAGAAAAGAAGTTAAATAAATTATAGCATAAAAAAATAAATCGTCGTTAACATTGACATTATAGGAGTATATTTATTGACAAGGAAATTGCTCGGGGTACTTTAATTTTTAAAAATTACAACATAGCATAAACATTGTAGTACACCCCATACGTGTATAAATATGCAGGCTTAGAGAGAGATCTAAAAAGATATACAGTAACATGTTTGGCAATGCCTATCACTGGGTAGTGGATAAACGGAAGAATTTATTATTATTAACATTATTATTATCTGTACCAGCTAATTTTCCTCTATGACTATGGGCTGTCACATAATATAAATAGATATAATGACCCAGCATCTACTAGGCACCTAGCTCATCACTAATGAGGTACCATAATGTGGGAGTTAGCACAGGGACTCTGGAATCAGACAGCCTGGTCTAAATCCTAGTTAAGCCCCTTAATTACTGTGTGACCTAAGGTAAGTTACTCAACTTCTCTGAGCTTCAGTTTCCCACCGTATAAAACAAATAGTAATACCCAACTGATTGATTGCTGGTAAAGGTTAAAATAGGTAATCTATGCCAAGTGTCTGGTATACATCATACATTTGATAAATGTTAGTTATTATTATCATACCAAATACAAAGAGGTGGTTTTTACGTGTGTGTGTGTGTGTGTGTGTGTGTGTGTGTGTGTTTTATAAACCTGTCAAAATGACGTAGTCATTTTCCTCAAGAGACTTTTAATTTGGTGAGAATAATAAGACTAACACACAAGAAACAAAAAGAAAGCACCATAGTAACTTCCCACAGTCAAGGATTTAGAACTAATGCCTTCTCTCTCCCTGAACCTCTCTCTCCAATGAGATGCCTGAGACCCACCTGGTAGAAATCTCTTGCCCCATCTTCATACCTACTGACACTCCTTCAGCCCATGTCTATCTTTTGTCTGCTCATTATGTTAAGCTCCAAAGGGTCTCCTGGCCTCCTGTCTCTTCAAATTCCCATCTCTCAGCAACAGTGGTCCTCAAAAGGTGGTTCCTGGACTAGTAGGATCAGGATTATCCGAGCACTTGTTGGAAATGCAAATGCTTGTGCTCCCTCAAGAGCTAATGGATCAGAAACTCTAAGGATGGAGTGCTATAATCTGTGTTATAACAAGTCCTCCAAGGGGTCATGGGCACACTCAAGCTTGAGAACCTTTACTGTCAGATCAGTCTTCCCAAAGCCTACATACATCTGACGTATATATGCTCTATGATTCTCCCTAGCTACTGAGCAATGGTAATACATCCTCATATGCTGCTGCTCAAACTCTTCCCTCTACAGTCTAAGCTCAGTCTCCTTTGCCAGGTACATCTACCACTTCTACTCACAAAATGCTCTAGCAAAACCAACGCCCCTAATTCTCTCTGGACACGATTCGTGTTATGATTCTACTAATACGTTCCTATGCCTTTACTCCTACTAATTCCCAAAAGTGTAATATAATTTCAACTTTCTTCCTATCTTAGATGTGCACACCCTGCTAAACCGCAAGGCCCAGGCCCACCCATGAAACTTCTCTCAATATACCACCAATACCCTATAGAAATGACTGCTTTCTCCTAAGAACACCCTAGTCCATGTTTCCCTCATGTCCTTCCTTGGTATCATCGTGGTGTATTCGTTCCCTAGGGCTGCCATAACAAAAAACCACAGAGTGGCTCAAAGCCTACACCTTTACTCCCTCATAGGTCTGTAGACGAGAAGTCTGAAATCAAGGTGTCATCAGGGCTGGGTCTTTTCTCTTAGTATCTCATGTTGCCAGAAATTCTGGGTATTCCTTGGCTCACAGACACATCACTCCAATCTTTGTCTCCATAGTTACGTGCCATTTCCTTAATGTTTCTGCATTTTATTCTCATTTTCTAAGAACACCAGTCATATTGGATTAGGGCCCACTCTAATCCAATGACCTCATCCCAACTTGATTACATTTGCAAAAGACCCTATTTACAAATAAAGCCACATTCTTTTATACTCCAAGGTTAGGACTTCAATCCATCTTTTAGAGAAACACAATTCAACCCATTGTCATTTACACATTTGACATATGGCCCCTAATCAATAGCAAGCTCCTTGCAGACAGGCACTGTAGTTCATTCCCATTTTCCCTTCCCTGTTCGTCTCTCCTAACCGCCCACCCAATCCCCCTAGAGGACCTAATTGAGAAAAATAACTCCTTTGGCATATTGTAGTTTAATGAATGGAAAACTAAAAACATGTGGCAGAATACAGCTAAGTGGTAGTTACATTAACTAGTAACTAAACAGTAACTTGCGTTATATGGTCTATCCAACTGTGCAGAATTGGGAGGTTAAAAGCAAGGTCTATGAGAGTGGCAGTGCTTAAATAAGGCTTCATGGAGGCAGAAGGGCTTTTTAATGAATGGACAAGCTATAGGGAGAGAGAGAGTAACTTTCCACGTAGAGAAACAGTATGAACAAAAGACTGTGGAAATTTAATTAAAAAAAAAATTCTGTGTTAGTAGAACCAGAGCCCTAGCAAGTGGGTCTGGAACGGAAGGAGGAAGATGGGCAGAAATGGGAAACAACCCATCGCTTGTTCTTCTTGTTAGTTCAATGATCATTGTTTGTTCTCTTCTCTATTTTTCCTACTTGTTTATTATTCCCTAGCTGGCTTCTAAATTCATGTCTGAGAGAAGATAATTGAGTTGGCAGCTTAATTTGCCCATGGAACCCTGGACTTCATTCTCCTGACACTAATCATCTTCCTGTGCTAGAGGGCAAGCTACAGAGTAGGATGAGGACCACATCTGCTTTGGTGACTATAGTATCTTCAATACTCACCATGCAGAACAGTCTCAGTAAATACATCTTGAATGGACGACTGAATGACAAAGGACAATTATAACAATATACATATGTATGCACGTATGTGGGTATGCATGTATGTGTATATAGGTGCACTTATCAGTGGCTATTACAGTCCATGAACTCTAGCTTCCTGGTCACTGGAAAACAATCATTCAATTGACACCTTGGGTTCCTAAATAGTGTGAATTGCTTATTTAACTCGATTTTTTTCCCTGCATAGTCCCCAATCTTGTTTATATTCATTCATTAAACAGGGCTTTAGCTTATATCTCTTTTGTATCTATTTTAACACAGTGTTTTGCTTAAACAACATCAGATATACCAGACAAGGCTTACGCAGAATCTGCTTGTGTTCAAATTCAAAGCAGATGATGAGGTTGAAAATGGTGGCCTCAATAAATTAATTCTTTAATTGTGGTATAAAAAAAGGTCAGAACAGCCTAAAAGCTATACAGAAAATGTGTGATTTTTTTCATAGCTTTCCTTCCAACTCCCTCCAGTGCACACATAGCAAAGTCAATGAAACAAGCAGTGTATACAGCGTGTACTTTTGCACGGAGGGGTATGTCCTCGCAATGGGGAGCATTAACACTGACAGGTTTTCTTTGACAAGCAACAGTAGGTTTGGGACAGCATCATGCTTTATTCTCTTCCTTGTGAAGGATGATTATTAAATTTTTATCTTGTAATTCAAATGAAATATTAAATCTCTTTCAAGGAAAAAAAATCTCCATAACTTTCTCAGATCTCTCAATGTGTGGTACATACATCTTAATGACTCATCTCATACCCGCGCCTTCGTTATGTACAGAGGCTTAAGAAAGTATAGAACCTCACTGTCATTATCATCGTAGCAAATATTTGTTAAGCAATTCTTATATTCTAAGTAGAGCTTTTAGTACTCATTAAGGCAAAGCGCCACGTTCTCTAATTTAAACATCACAATGATGCTGTGAGCTGAAAATTGTGATTATCATTTCACACATGAAAAAAAATTGAGATATCAGAAGAAAAATAACTTGCCCAAGGTCACACCGTTAGTAATTTGAAGAGTCAGATTATAATTCAGTTCTGACTCACTCTAGAATGTATGTGCAATTTACTCAGTCATGTTGCATTCATTTTTTTAACAGAAAAAGGAAAGCCATAAAAAAAAGCAACTGATCTTAGAAACAAACTCATCACAGAGCAATGTTCAAGGACTATTTCTGGGGTGAGTGCACACTCCACCCCATCGTTCATACTGCCATCATGGCCATCAACAACAGTCACTGAACCCAGAAATTATACCAGACTCAGAAACTCAGAAACTCAGAAACTGAAGTAAAACTACCCATTGTCTTTCTAGACAAGTTCACCTGTCATCAAAAAAAAAAAAAAAATACTTATATAT
The DNA here is from genome assembly GCF_018350155.1 of Leopardus geoffroyi. Lineage (NCBI taxonomy): Eukaryota > Metazoa > Chordata > Mammalia > Carnivora > Felidae > Leopardus > Leopardus geoffroyi. Next base: position 191,456,797 of record NC_059326.1, read on the forward strand.
GGGGTGTGTGTGTGTGTGTGTGTGTGTATATCTATATAGATAGATACAGATACACACACACGTATTTCAGCAATACAACTATTTCTTTTCATCTGAATTTTCAAGTGACTGATATTGACAAAAAAGTAGCAGAGTCTTTGCCCTTATGTGTTCATTCATTCATTTATTAATTTTTAAAATATATATTCAGCATATTGAGCACCAACCATGAGTGAAGTTTTATGGGGAATGCATAGCAATTTGAAATGTGATCACTCCCATCTAAGAAGAAGCTGAAATAACTGTAATCATGATATTTGCTATTTAACTGTCATCAAATTCTAGTAAAATGGGGATCAGTGTCAGATCCATAAAAGCTGTGAAGCAGGAGCCATACTCTTACTGGCAACTTTCCATTTCATCTGATCTAAAGTGGACAGGTCTTTAGAGAGCCTTTCCATTTATTCCAAACTCATTCTTAAATCCTTCCTTCACATCAAGGTGTTAAAACTGAATCATCTTAAAGTACCTCCCTTTCAGAAAACTTGGTGTCCAACTTGGATTTGAATACTTAAAATAGATAATGTACCAGCCGGGGAATTTGAAACATCACATGAGAATGAATAAGGATCATTTTTGATGGGAAGGGCCAAAATCTTTTCTGATATTCCTAAAATTGCACTGCATTTGTGGACCTGCTTGAAATACCAAAAGGATGTCACCAAAATGCCTTTCTTCATTTAAGGAAAAAAAAAATCCCACTGGTTGAGAGCAGATAAAATCAGGTATATGTGGATTGTGGATTAAGCTACTGGTCTGCAAACGATGACCCAGGAGCCAAATCCAGCCTGCTATTTGATTTTATAAATAAAGTTTTATTGGTAGCCTCACCTCTGCATTTATGTATTATTTATCACTGTTTTTGCACTACAGTGACAGAGCTGAGTCGGGGCCACGTGGCAGGCAAAATCTAAAATATTTACTATCTGGCCTAAAAAAAAAAAAAAATGTTTGCCAAATTCTGGTCTAAACCATCAGTCAGATTCTTCCCGAAGAGCCATATACCACTATGCATGGGCCCTCTTGCAACTGTCCCTTCAGGTAGGTTACCATGGGAACTCCAACAGAATCCAGGTATTAGGGAAGACAAGGCCGTATTATTCTTGGAATTAGTTGTGATGTGGGCCTGATACCACCGAGAGGCCCACGATTGAAGTTAACTGATTTCACGTAGGTCTTTCTCAGAAGTCATTCTTGTCTCAGAAGTCCCTGAACAGCTAAGGCTCAAAAACTCTTTCATATGAAAGAACACATTTGCCAGGCAGCCGGGTGGCTCAGTTGGTTGAGCATGAGGCTTTGGCTTAGGTCATGATCTCACGGTTCATGAGTTCGAGCCCCACATTGGGCTCTGTGCTGACAGCTCAGAGCCTGGAGCCTGCTTCAGATTCTGTGTCTCCTTCTCTCTCTGCCCCTCCCCCACTCATTGTGTGTCTCTCTCTCAAAAATAAATATTTTAAAACATTTTTAAAAAAGAATAATTTGCACAATTTAAAGTGTATGGTTTCACATAGTAATAAGTTTAAATTCAGGCCTTGCTACCTCTAAGATTTCTGGCTCCTCCTTGTCTTTGGAGTTCAGACTACATATTGCACCCCTATATTCCATCAGGCTGGTTTGGGGAATTCATACATCCCTTTCACCCAGAATACTCATCTCAAGTTATTTTATACACTTGTGATTATTTGATTAACATTTGTCTGTAATAAACTGTAACCTTTATGAGAATTACCACTACTATGTCTATTTCTGTCTCCCTGACATATTCCTGGAGTTTACTATAGTTTGGGGTCACAGAGTATATCTTCAAGAAGTATCTGTTGACTGATGCTTATTATCTATCTAGTAGTAAGTATTCACTGTTGCTTTTCCCACACAATACTAGGCTGCATACTTCTTTGACCCCTCCTCAGAGCCCAGCAATCGAACTTCCATTTATCAGGAATTCAGCAACTGTTTCTTGTAGGAATTGAAAGCCAACCAAATTTGATCTAACAACAGCTGACTAGAGCCACTGTCTGTGCTACTCACTTTACAGATGATGATGTCATTTAGCAGTTCAAAGAAACTTGGTGGCAGCTGTTATTTCACATGAGTGATAATATTTTCATCTCCCATCCTTCTAAAATAAAGGGCCAGTGGGCTGTTAAAACAACATGAACAAAACTACCAGTAGACTGGCAAGTCTTTCCTCATTACCCAGTAATCACTTCTGCTATATTCCAACAGTCTGTTTGCTTTGCCTTTCTAGCATGTGCTCTTTGCAGATATTGAGATCAGGCTATGAATTGTAGTGGCAAGTAGCACACTTAGAGCAATTTCCATGAAAATAAAGGTTTACAAGGAAGACAGCCACCAGGCGATGAGGAGAATTGATGCTTATAGCAGCAGTGACAAAGGAGATGTATAAATTACCTATTGCGATATTGATCAAAGTATGTTCCATGGAATAGTAGTGTTGCAAGGTGCTCCTTGAAGGAAGAGTTCTACGTACAAATGAATTTGGGAAAAACTGCAAAAAATTAACCCATCTTGAAGATGGGTAAAGTATGTTACCACTTCAAACCTCCAAAAAAGGAAAAAAAAAATGGAAAACTTCCCTGCAGTTATGAAAATATGATACAATTTGACTCAGAGTAGTAGAGATTGCTAGCCTTCTTTCACATCTGGGTTATCCTACCGTTACTGGACAAAGAAAGATTCTCAGCCCCTTGCCATTAGGCAATGCCCTAGGACTAGTTCCAACCAATGAAATGTGCCTGGGCGTGACTTCCAGGGGAGGCAGGGAAAAGTTCCTGGGTCATCTTCAAGCTTTCTCAATTCTTATGAGGAGATCATGAATACCATGCTATGATAATGTCAGAACCATGTGAGGGGGTGCCATGGACCTCTAAGTCAACACATAAAAGCTAACTTCCCCAGAAAGTTCTCCAGGTACGTAGGGCTTTTCAAAAGCAAGAAAGAAATATTTTCCAAGTTTAGCCACTGATATTTGGGGACTAACTTGTTACCACTGCATGGTCTATCCTAGCATTTTTTCTAAATTCATTTGAGCATAGAGTTCCTTGTTCTCATAAAAATAATAAATATCATACAGAAAACTTCTTACAGGGAAACACTTGGGGGATCACTATGCCATCTAAAATAGTTTTCCCAGGAACCCTGGCTGCAGCATTTTGAGATTCTGTAAACAAATAAATATACCTGAATCTGCAAGAAAGACAGAGGGAGAATCCAGAGAGCCAATTCAAAAGTGGAAGACAGGTACTAAAAATCACAGTTCTCTGTGCTTCTTTCTCCTCTACTAACTCTCTCAATGTTATAGCCCAAATATCTCTTCCTTCAATAAATCACTTAGCAAACATTTACTGAATGTATCCTGAGGGCACCAAATAGCATGAGATGCGGTTTGTGATTTACACTCTACCTCCTTCTACCCTGATTACTCACCCTGGTGGGCTATCTTCTCTACAAGGCTTGAATTGTCTGTCTCTGTCTCTTGACATTTAGTTCAAACGACCCTTTATTGATAGCTATCCATTCACTTCTGCAGAGAAAAGGCTGGAAATGTCTCGGTTTCCTACACTTCCCGATACTCAGGTTGCCATGCTTGTAACCGATAATCCCTGGCATTGGCCACAGATGATGGAATCATGATCACTGGGGAAGCCAAAGGTAGCAGCAACAAACCACAGAAGATTTGTCCCAAAAAGCCTTCCTATAGGAATATTCTAAACTGGATTCCAACCAGAAAGTTAGCTAGACCTTCTCTCTGGAGAGGCTTCAAAGTCAGAAGGGTAGCCCAATAAGCGGTATCAATAGAAGAAACAATCGTGGGGCACCTGGGTGGCTCAGTCGTTTAAGCGTCAGACTCTTGATTTCGGCTCTGGTCATGATCTCACAGTCGTGAGATCGAGCCCTGCGTCAGTCTTGATGCTGAACATGGAGCCTGTTTAGGATTCTCTATTTCCCTCTCTCTCTACCCCTCCCCTACTCATATGTATGCTCACACTCTCGCCCTCTCTCTCTCTCATAATAAATAAATAAGTAAATATTAAAAAAGAAGAAGAAGAACCAATTGTGATCAGAGTGGAAGCTGAGATGAAGACAGAAGATGTGAGAATGGCAAAGCCTGTTGTAATGTTAGCCTTGTTAGAGAGCTAAAGACACACAGGGTCAATAAGGCTATCGTGCATCCTGAATGGTGGTCCAGGTCTCCATGGCCCCTTACTGGGCAGCTCTGACAGCTGCCTGAATGTTCTCACACTTCCTCTATGTAACTCAGCCTATCTCAATCCCTGAAGGAACTTAGCGAATACTACTCAAACTCATATTCCACATTGCTTGAGAACAGTGACCGGGTGCTCATGTATTTTATTACATCCTCCATAGTGCTAACCATAAAGGCTGGGATCTAGAAGATGCACAACTTATTAATTTCTGTAATATTTAATGAGATACCTACTCATACCTCGGCTGCAGGCAGCATTTAACACGGCAGAAAAGTCCTTGGCCTCTTGGAGCTCATATTCTAATTCTAATTCTAATTCTAATTCTAATTCTAATTCTAATTCTAATTGCAATACTTTAATTTTAATTTTAACTTTATTCTTAATGGTTGATTGGATGACAAGAATAGTAAGTGTAATTCTTGGCAACATAGGGACACTATGTTAACATGGAAGCCAAGACCTAAAACAACTAAAGGACCATTTGTGTCCTGTGGAATCAAAATTACTTATCAGATAAAGGGTTAATATCCAAAATCTATAAAGAACTTGTCAAACTCAACACACAAAAGCAAATAATCCAGTGAAGAAATGGGCAGAAGACATCAATAGACACTTTTCCAAAGAAGACATCCAGATGGCCAACAGGCACATGAAAAGATGCTCAACATCACTCATCATCAGGGAAATACAATTCAAAACCACAATGAGATACCACCTCACACCTGTCAGAATAGCTCACATTAACAACTCAGGCAACAACAGATATTGGTGAGGATGCGGAGAAAGAGGATCTCTTTTGCCCTGCTGGTGGGAATGCAAGCTGGTCAGCCACTCTGGAAAATAGTATGGAGGCTCCTCAAAAAATTACAAATAGAACTACCCTATGACCCAGCATGTACACTACTAACTATTTATCCAAAGGATATAAAAATGCTGATTTGAAGGGGGCACAAGCACCCCAATGTTTATAACAGCCCTATATATAAATTGTAACAGCCCTATAGCCAAATTATGGAAAGAACCCAAATATCCATTGACTGATGAATGGATACAGAAGATGTGGTATATACATATATATATATTGGAATATTACTTGGTAATGAAAAAGATGAAATCTTGCCATTTACAACAATGTGGATGGAACTAGAGTGTATTATGCTAAGAGAATAAGTCAGAGAAAGACAAATACCATATGACTTCACTCATATATGGAATTTAAGAAACAAAACAGATGAACATAGGGGAAGGGAAGGAAAATAAGACAAAAACAGAGAGAGAGGCAAACCATAAGAGTCTCTTAAATACAGGGAACAAACCGGGGGTTGCTACAGGGGTGGTGGGTGGGGATATGGGCTAAATGGGCGAGGGGCATTAAGGAGGACACTCGTTGGGATGAGCACTGGGGGGGTGTATGTAAGAGACGAGTCACTGGGTTCTACTCCTGAAAGCAGTACTACACTGTTAACTAACTTGAACTTAAATAAATAAATTTTTAAAAATCCTCCTTATTTAATAACCGCCACTTCATGAGCTTCTCCTGTGTGCCAGGCACACTACTGCTTGCTTACAGATGCTATCTAATTCAGTCCTTCCAAGAACCCCATGATGGAGATGTCATCATTCCTAATTCACCCATGAGGAAGTAGAGGCTCAGAGAGTCTAAGTAACTTGCCCAAAGCCTCGCAGTGTGTGGCACGGAGTCCCAATTCAAATTTCGTTTTTCCCTGGCTCTTTCTAAGTCTATGCTCATCCCACTGTTCTACACTTAGGGAAAAAAAAAACAGGATGAGCTTTTTAGCCAAGGAACAAAGAAGTGACAGCTGAGGTGGCAGGGTACATTGTTGTACTATCTTTTTGCGGGGCGATTCATAGTAATCTGACAGCAGAAGATTATTTTCCAGAGTGAGTTTCTCATATAGCAAGGGAAGAAAAGTAATTACTATCTGATTCTACTTCTATCTTTTTATTTTGGCATGACCGGAAATAAAAAAAGACGGTAGAAAAAACCTGACAAGATTATTATAGCATTACAGTATTATGTTCTAAAACAATTAAAACATTTGCTGGAAGGTAATGTTATTCCACTGATTTCCTCCAATAGGAATAACTATGTTCAAACGTTTCCACACAAAAAAATTCCCTAAATTCCGTCCCTCAAACAAATTTCTATCCATTATTGGGAAAGTATAAGAAATCTATGTAAGCCCTTGTTCTTTAATTGAAATTATAAAATGTGTCATGTTTACATGCTCTCATAATATTGCATTGCAAAAAATTAGGCACTAAAAATGCGGGAGTTCTTATTTCTTCAAAGGAGAAAATACACACTATCCTATTTTAGAGGTCACAGTTGGCCATTTCCAAAAATGCTATTGCATGATAGTTATATGTTTTAAGAATAACAATTAATAACCAGGATATAATTTCATGTTTCTACTGTCTTCAAGGTGAGCTTGTTTTAGGACTTCAAATCTCTGAGGTATTTTAGACGCTGCTAAAATCACTACACAACAACAAAGATACAACATCATGAACAATTTACTCAGCAGTAAAATTCAGGAAGTATTTGGCAAAAATAAAAAGGCCAGAAGTACTGATACAAGCTATATCATGGCTAGATCTCGAAAACATCACGCTACGTGAAAGAAGCCAGAAAGAAAGGTCACATGCTGTATGATTCCATGTATATGAAATGTCCAACAGAGCCAAATCCATAGAGGAAGAAAGTATATCAGTGGTTGCAAGGGGATGGGGGAGTGAGTACATGGAAATAGAGGATGATGAGTACTGGGTTTCTTGGGGAGGAATAAAAATATTCTGGAATTCACTGAGGTGATGGTTGCACAACTCTGCAAACCGTGGATTACATAATTTTAAAGTTGATTTATTTATTTTGAGAGGATGGGGGGCAGAGAGAGAGAGAGAGAGAGAATCCCAAGCAGTGCAGAGCCCAACGAAGGGCTCAAACTCACAAAACCGCAAGGTGGTGACCTGAGCCAAAACCAAGAGTCAGATGCTTAACGGACTGAGCCACCCAGGCATGCCTGAATTGTACATTGTAAATGAGTAAACTACATGGTATGTGAATTAGGGGTCAGTAAAGCCACCCTATGAAGAATCATTACCAGCAGTGCCCAAAGGCAGCCTCTCCTTGAACTGCTCTTCTCGTTCTTAGCACTGAGATCACACGGCTTCCTCTGGCTCCTGAGACCAGACGTGCTAGGACCCCACACCAGGCCTTTGAACCTGCTGTTCATGCTGCTGCCAACGTCCAGCCTCCCCCTTCCACCTCTGCTGCTACCTCCAACATGTCAGCCCGACCTGGTTAACTCTCACTCTTGTCAGATTGCCCCTCTCATGTGGCCAAAGGAAGCCTCCCCTTACCCTCCAGAATAATCTCTGAAAATCACACATGATCCCCTTATACATCCACACATTTCTTTAAACTTTGAATTTTTTCAGGGGTTTTGATCCTGCTTGTCCCTCTAGCTGGTAGCACAACAGCGGGCATACAGTACAAGCTTGATACAAATTTTAGAAATGAACGAATTTTTTGTCAAACTTTTTTTTTTAATCACAAAAGGCTTCCTTTTCCTTGTCTGTTTTTCTAGCAAAGAAATATAGCTAGAATTTCTCTTAAAAACTTGCAGATAAACTGTCGATACAGGGAAGTACGAATGGAACCATGGCTATTAACCAAACACAAAACAGATTTTTTTTTTAAGTGATTTCTTCCAGAAGATAAATGCCCTCAAGGAAAATACCCAATAGAATCGCTAGAACAATTTGTGGCCTAAGGAAGAAACCCTTTTTCTTTATATAAACAACTTTTGGGGCGCCTGGGTGGCTCAGTCGGTTAAGCGGCCGACTTCAGCTCAGGTCACGATCTCGCGGTCCGTGAGTTCGAGCCCCGCGTCGGGCTCTGGGCTGATGGCTCAGAGCCTGGAGCCTGCTTCGGATTCTGTGTCTCCCTCTCTCTCTGCCCCTCCCCCGTTCATGCTCTGTCTCTCTCTGTCTCAAAAATAAATAAAACGTTAAAAAAAAAATTTTTTTTAAATAAAAAAAAATAAACAACTTTTGTTTTCTTTTCTGGGCAAGTCTGCCTTTTGCTTTGTTCCAGGCATAACCACTGAGCAAATATCTCAGAGGATCAGCTGCCTGTGGGAGTGCACGGTGGTTAGGAGTCGGCTTGCACGCAGCCTCCTAAATGGAGTGCAAATACAACCTTTTGCAAGTTACTTGACTTTAGCTTCAGTTTCCTCATCTGTGGAATTAAAATAACAATACCCAGCACCAGAGGGTTGGTCTGAGGACCAAATGGCATATATCTATAAAGCACTCTGCCTAGGGGCAACTGGGTGGCTCAGGAGGTTAAGCATCCGACTTAGGTTCAGGTCATGATCTCATGGTTCCTGAGCTCGAGTCCCCAGTTAGGCTCTGCACTGACAGCTCAGAGGCTGAAGCCTGCTTCAAATGATGTGTCTCCCTCTATCTCTGTCCTTCCCCTGCTCTCTCTCTCTCCCTCTCTCAAAAATAAACATTAAAAATAATAAAAATAAAGTACTCTGCATAAAGCCTAATCAATAAATACATAATGATGATGGTTCATTCTATAATCAGGAAACCAATAGCCTCCAGAAGAGGAGACAGTGAAGAGGCCTCACTATAAACCATTATAATTCAAGATAGGAAACAATTTTACTGCTATGAATTAATCCCACCGACAACCCTTGCAAGAGCTCTCCAATATAAACATTTAAGAGTGTTTATAATATGGGGTGCCTGGGGTGGCTCAGTCGGTTAAGGGTCTGACTTCAGCTCAGGTCATGATCTCGCGGTTCGTGGGTTCAAGCCCCCGAGTCCCGCATCGGGGCTCTGGGCTGACAGCTCAGAGCCGGGAGCCTGCTTCAGATTCTGTGTCTCCCTTTCTCTCTGCCCCTGCCCCACTCACACTGTCTCTCAAAAATAAAATAAAAACATTAAAAAATTTTAAAAACAGTGTTTATAATAGATGCTATTTTTTAATAGATTAAAAAAATTCAACTAGAAACAACTGACATATCCATTACAATAGGATCGGTTAATTAAATTATGGAGTGCCCATGCGATGTGATAAAATGTGGCTGTTAAAGTATGAAGCCAACTCTTTAAAAACTAAGGCACAGAGCAGCCCTCTTCTCAGCTCCCTCAATTTTCTCTAAGGCTTTAGTTTCATCTTTAATTAAGGAGAAAAAAGGAACAGCATTCCTCATTTATTCTTGAAAATCATTGAATAAAGACACGCATATTAAAAATGAAAAAGAGGTATACGTGCTCAGTTGATATTTAAACATCATTAAAAGGAAAGATAAAGAATAACGCAGTACGTACAACATAAATCCTCTTGACTCTATAAAAAGTATAAAAATGAGCACACATAGTAGGTGTATCTAGTCGGAAAAATCAGGGACTATTTTACAAGGGACTTGGGAAATTCGAGATGGAAAACTTGAGAAGGGAATTAATTGCAGGCTAAGGAAAGCAGGGCCACGCAGGCACGCGGGCTTGGAGGTGAGCTTCCCCGGGGAGAGGTGGGAGTTTGCAGCTACTAGAGAGGCAGAGAGTCACAGGAAAGTGCACAGACGTGAGATGTGAGATGCCAGACAAGAGTCAGGCTGCTTGCGCAGGATTTCAAATGGCAGATCTAGGCCTCTGGACTTTGCCTGGTAGGTGTTGGAAAATTAGAAAGATTTGTGAAGAAAGGAATGATATGATCAGAGTTGCCCATGAGGGCTGGTCATGTGGAGGGGTATGTGCTAAGGGGTGGAGGGGGCAAAGCACGAGTAGGCATTTAGGCCGCTACCACAAGTTGTCCAGTTTTTCCCTCTGCATTTTATAGCTGCCATATTGATACAGCTCCAATTTTACTTCCTGATAGAATGTTTTTGCTGCTTTCATAAGAAATGTCACATGAATGGAGCTGGCAATTCCTTTCCAAAATTCCTGACAGATGTTCCACACATCCCTAAATTACTGATCTCCATTCAATAATCAAATTCTGGGCAGATATCATATTTCAAAGAAATGTGATTTTGCCCATTTAAGGAAAGGAAGTGAGATCATTAAAATAGTTCCCTAAGTAATGCATTTTAAATGAAAGCCTTTTTTTTTAAGTCTTTGGGGGAAAAAAATATCAAAAGTCAAACTGAAACATCCAGGAAAAGCTCAAATTAATATGTTAATTCTGTCAACATCCAAGGTTCTGAGTCCAAGCCTAGAAGTAACAGTGCATATGGTGATTTCCTGCTCCATTGCTAACATTTTAACTATGCTCATTGAAATCACAAAATAAATGTCTCAAGTGAAGTTTTCATCCTTCTTCCAATGTGAAATATGCAACTTCTCTGCTTTATTTTAGAGATTAGTTAATGATACTAGGAGCCATCAGTGATTTTCATTAAATATGTCAAATAAGGACGAGCTAGGGAAATAGGTGATAGATTAATGGCAGAAATTGTGTCTTTCCAGTGAAAAATTTCATGTCTCTCTGTGGACATTATGTATTTCCCTGTCTGACAGATTTTTTTTCCACAAAAAAGACAATGAACCTTTGAATTATAGGTAAATGAAATTACATGGTTACAGCTCGATGAAAGACTTGGAAATATTATGTAGCATCAACTGCGAAGATTTAAGTTTTCTATTTATCTGTTACCACTAGGGAAATTGCCATCGGTGCCTTGGTGAGAAAAAAAATAAACGTCTGTGTAGGAATGCTGAAGTACTATACAAATGATGGCAACTCTATTCTTTTTGCCAACAAAGGGCAGTGTGTGCGTTTTTCACGGGGGCAGCCTCGGGTTCTACAGAGTTAGGAATCGCAGCTTGTCTCTTAATAAGGAGAAATTTCACGAGGACATTGAAACATTAGCATCGCTCATCTCAGCAAGCCCTTCCTTTAGACAGAGGGAAACATAACCTAAACACAGTTCCATATCATTCATAAGCACTAATTGGTGAAAATGTAATGTCAAGAGACACAGAATGATCAGGGATTCCCCCTTCTACATGGTAAAATAAACTAGGGTTGATCGGAATTATCACCATGTAAGCCCAAACTTTGTATTGGTCATCTACCGCTGCATAACAAGCCGGTCTAAAACACAGCAGCATAAAGCAACCAGGTGGTGACTCTACTTATGGTTCTGAATTCGGACAGAGCATAGTAAGAATCGATTTTCTCTGCTATAAGCTGTTCGGAGCCTCAGCTGGAAGGACTATGATTCGGGGGTTGAATTGATGGCTGGGGCTGGAATAATCTGTGGGACTCATGCCTTTTTAATTTCCATATTTGTGATGCTTTGACATCCAAGGCCTTCCTGATACTGGGGGACTGCCTGTCTTAGCTCATTTGTAGAGATAGCTGACACTTGTCCCACCCAAGAGTGCCCCTTTCATATGCAAACTAAGCAATCCAGAGGCATTACCCCAACCATCTGGTTTATCAGACTCTCCTACCCCTGGCCACTAGCCTGCCCTAATCACCTCAGATGTGGGTACCAGACAACTAGAGACAATACTTATACCCCTGAGCCCACTGAAGTTTTTCAAACTAGACAATTCTAAGCCCACCATGCCTGTTCCCTCTGTAGAAGCCACAATAAAGGTTCTTGCTCACATTTTCCTCTTATTCTCTCTGCCTCCTGAGCAATGCTGAAGCTTCCCCGTGTGGCCCTCCAGCATGGTGTGGCCATGCCTCCTGTTTCTAGGGATTTGTGAGTGCAAGCTTCTTCCTTGGTGACAGTCACTTTCATGTCTGTGTGTCATACCATACTCGGCTAAAACAAATCTTGAATACGTTTTAAAGCAACCTGAATGTAGCTTCCCTTTCATGTCTAGTGGTTGATGTTGGCTGTAGGTCAGAATATCTTGCCCACGGACCGTCTGTGGTTGCAATGCATGTGCCAGTTTGGATTGTCTTGCAGCATGGTGTCTGAGTCCCTAGAGCAAGCTTCTTCATAGAACAAGGCAGAAGTACACGACATTTTCTGATCTAGCCACGGAAGTACCACAGCATCACTTCTGCCACGATGCTACTTCTGGTTGAATCAGACACAAGGTCCACCTGGGTTCAAGCGGAGGGAACAGAGGTTCCACCCCTAAATGGGAAAAGTATCAGGTCACATTGAAAAAAGCAAAATGTGGAATGAGAGATACGATGGTGATCCTATTTGGAAAACACACTCTGCCCCAAGATAGTGCATGTATCATTCCTGAGAAGTAATGGAGACCATACTAGTGAAAGGAGACCAGAAAGGACCACCACACACTGGATGCATGAAAGATCTAATATATTTTGGACAAGAATCCTTGAACATGAAATATGACCTCCCATGTAAAGCACTAAGTCACATCTAACACAGGCAAGTGAACCCTGTTCTTATTTTGCTGGGGGACTCTGCATCTGTATCTTCCCTCTTCTAGGACTTGTGCTTTGAAAGACAATGAGACACCACTCTCACCACAAATGGCAGGAAGCAAAGTCATATTTGTTGAAGACGTGATAAGTTACAGGTTTTGAGCGGGAAACGTTCTGGTCGCGATGCTTGGAATCAAGTTCTAGCTCTACTGTCAAATAGCTTTGAGGCCTCAGATAGCCAACCACCTGGTTTCTTTATCTGTAAGACATGATCAATAATTGCTTCCCTGTCCTTCTGTCCTCAAATGAACTCTGAAGCTGGATATAATTTGTGAACGGTTCTGCAACCGCATTATAATTATGTGAATGCAGCCTGTCATGGGAATCTTGGTTGACCACAGGGTCAACAAGGCTGACGCAGTGCAGTTGAGACCCCAGAGCTTGTTTCGACACTGACTAGGTAGCAGCCGCTGTGCTGAGCACTTCCCTAGATTCAGGTTGACTGTGGGTGCCATTTCCGTTCACAGCTGTATATTCGATGGGAATGCTGGGGCATGGAGAGTAACTTATCAAAGGCCACAACAGCCCTTAAGGGATAGAGCCTGAATTTGAATTCAAGCCCTCTGACCCAATAGCCCACATTTCATCCTCTGCACCGGAGCCTCTGGTCCTGAAAAGCCACACTGATGCTGGTCTTCAGCCAGGCTTCTTATAGGTACTTGCATTGGCAAGAGTTGGGCTCTGTGGACGTTGTCCATCCCTGTTACCTAAAAGCAATCTGGCAGCACGTGGAGAGGGAGAACGCCTCCTTCAGAAAGAAAGAACTCCAGAATGCCCTTTCTGCACCAGAGAAGGAGATCAGGAGCACATTCCTTTACAGCAGCCTGACAAGGGTGTGGGGTCTGCTGATTTCTTAACTAGTTTTATTTGCATGACAGCAAGCCATGATCTGTCCCTCTATGTTAGCATTCAGTGATAAAATGGATTCAAAGCCAGCAGTGTGTCCTGTCTTCTGTGTTTATTTAATGAATGGGTTTAATTTTATTTAAGGGGCACTGGAATAGCAAAGGCTGCCAAAAGGTAAATCAGAGGTGTATGTATGTATATGTATACGTATATATACATATATACATATATATATGTGTGTGTATATATATATATATATATACGTATATATATACACACACACACGTATATATATGTATATATGTATGTATATATGTATACATATATACGTATATACGTATATATACGTATATATATATACATATATATATATATATATGTACAGATTTGCCTTAATGTTATGTTTCCATTTTTTTAACAGCAAGCAAAGTTATTTTTATCCATGATTTTGGAAGGAGTTAAAATTTATAACTCGTCGGTCTTTCTGGTTGAGAGATTGTGTTAGGACAATGATTACATGGGAAAATAATCCTACTAAATATAATAATAATTGATGAGCCATTATTGAATGTTGACTATGTGTTCGGTACCATGCTAAGCGCAATGCAAGTAATGACTAACTTAATTCTTACAACAACCCAAGGAGATGTTTACTATTATTAATCCCACTTCACAGCAAGAAAGCTAAAGGTCAGGGGCACATGGGTGGCTAAGTCGATTAAAGTCCAACTCTTGGTTTCGGCTCAGGTCATGATTTGTGGGTTTGAGCCCCATGTTGGGCTCCATGCTGACAGCACAAATCCTGCTTGGGATTCTCTCTCCCTCTCTCTCTGCCCCTCCGCTGCATGTGCTCTCTCTCTCTCTCTCTCTCTCTCAAAATAAATAAATAAACTTAAAAAAAAGCTGAAGGTTACACAGCTATTAAGGGGTAGAGCTTATAGTCTGTTTCTTTTCACTAGTCTACGCTGACTCCTGGTATAGTGAAAGGGCTAGGGTATTTTATCCATTCTAAGCGAGAGTTAGGGATGTTCTGCATTTGGCTGTTAAGTTTGGGACACTTGCTTGAGTGACTTTGGCATCCCTCAGATTTTTATCATCAGCCTGTTTGGCTCCGGATACAGGAGTTAGAGCAATGTTCCTATAAGTGAATCTTTTCATTGTGGAGCATGCCACTCAACATGGAACATACTTCAACAACAACAAAAAGTAGACCGTATGGGAATTTGTTTCTGTCTTCATTTTAAGTGGGTCCTCTCAGCTCTTACCAGAGAATTTACTCTTTCTGCCAGAAAGGCCGTTGTGTATACTTCCGAAGAAGTCCTAACCCTACTGGAACTTCTTTAACCTAGGTACAGATACATTGCGTTCCAAAATATATGTCATATGTTTGAGTCTTAGAAGACATTTCCCCATGGGGAGAATATTATAATCCCTAATTATGGATACCTAGAACGCAGCTACCTTCCCTGGTAACATAGGGGGACACTGTGGAGAAGTGCTCTTCAAACTACCAATGTATTGTTGAATCTTTGTTTTTAAATGTTTATTTATTTACATTCGAGACAGAGAAAGAGTGTGAGCAGGGGAGAGGCAGAAAGAGAGGGAGACAGAATCCTAAGCAGGCTTTGTGCTGTCAGCACAGAGTCCGATGTGGGGCTCGAACTCATGAGTTGTGAGATGACCTGAGCCAAAACCAAGAGTTGGACACTTAACTGACTGAGACACCCAGGCTCGCGCTGTTGATTCTACAGTTCCATTACAGAGAACCCCATTACAGAGATACCAAGTGTTGGCAAGGATGTGGAGAAAAGGGAATGTAAATTGATACAGCCATTGTGGAAAACAGTATGGAGGGTCCTCGAAAAATTAAACAGAACTACCATTAGGTCAATCTTTTCACGATTGACATTCATGGTGTCTTAACATTGAATTTGAACTTTCCTATTGCCCATGCACAGTACAGATTACTTAAAAGTGTAAAATCTTAGAATATATGGTTCAGAAGGAAACTTATAAGCACTGAATGTGCATGTGTCAGGGGCTGCCTCTAGGTAGGACTAGATTTTCTTATGTATTATGATGACAGTCGTTGCCTCAGGCATTGAAGATGCTGGATGCTTTTCATAAATAGGAGGATCTGTGTAGCATAATAATTTTAAAAAGTGATAAAGTTATTGCAGTTTAACATAATAAGCAAACTTTATAAAACTTTCTCCATTTTAGAAAATCAACAGGGGTTGGCCAAATGTAGAACTCCAATGTCAGCTAATCAGCTATGCCACCTGGTCTGACAAATCTGGTCATGTTACCTACACATAGTCTTATTTTTAAAATAATTTAAAAAATACCTTTCATCGTCAGCAAGGAAGTAACTTAGGAAAAGGCAATTTTTTGTTGAATTCAAAGCTGATTTAAAATTCTGTGTGGGTGTTTCCTGAGAAATTTGCTGACGAGGGCAAGTTCTCTCTGCTTGCTGGCTTCTTCTATTGGTCTACATTGTAATCAGAAAAATGTGAAGAATTTTCATTGATGGCATTGCCACAAAACATGATCCACTTATTTCATCATCTGTTGGTGGCACATCTTACTCTGTGGTGTTGATCCGTCTTATAGACCTTAAATTGCAGGTCTGGCCCTTTGGATAACTGCACCTTGCAGGGTTTCATGCAGAAAAACACCTGTGGTGTACAAGCCAGTGTATAGAAAATGTCTTTCTATCCTATCAGGCTTGTTAAGTCCTGGAATTTTGCAGAAAGCTTAGTAAAACACCAGCTCACACTGTTCATGACTTCCTTGCTGGGATCCCCTAATGACAGGGCATACAATGGAAGATGACTGTAAAATGGACAAAGTATAGACATTCTTTGTTAGTTTCACTTTGATGATCTCATTAGAAGTAAATGTCTGAGCAGCGACCCTGTCTTATTTGCAGCTGTGGGATCACACTCTGACATGAAGCAAGTGAACAATGTGAAATAAGACCTGTGCGTAGAGATGTGGCATCTCTGTTTTTATGATACCTTCACCTGCAACCAACATCCTCGCCCCACACCCAAAGTGAGCAAATGAACAGAGATTTCTTCTGGATAAGAGAAACCTTAGTGTCTATGACTAGTTTGCCAACATTCAGGGGCCCTGCCCGCTTAGTTCCCTTGGAGGTGTTACCACAGGGTTTTCGGTGAATTTTAAATACAAAAACTCTGATAAAAAGTTGCCCTGCAAAGACAAGATGAACAGTTATGCCTTTGCCAGCTCCTGGGGAAATCATTGGTTTGTGTATTTGTCTCCCCCAAACTGTAAATTCTTCAAGGATGGGTTTGATGCCCCCCATATCTTGGTGTCTCCTGCCCAGCATACAGCAGGGGGCCAATAAATGATTGTTAAGGTACACTTAATATACTTTGGAAAGTTGGATTTTTTAAAACTGGTTCCTTCAGTGATTTGTTTTTCTTTCATTTTTTCAACAAACATTTATCAGGAATATCACTAATCATCATGGAAATGCAAATCAAAATGTCAATGAGCTATCATTTCACACCTGTTAGGGTGACTATTATCAACAACAAGAACAAGAACAATAACGACAAAAACAAGAGATAACAAGTGCTGGCAAGGATGTGGAGAAAAGGGCATGTAAACTGATACAGCCATTGGGGAAAACAGTATGGAGGGTCCTCGAAAAATTAAACAGAACTACTATATGATTCAGCAACGCCACTTCTGGATATATATCCCAAGGAATTGAAGTCCAGATCTCAAAGAGATGCCTGCAATATTATTCACGATAACCAAGATATGAAAACAACCTAAGTGTCCACCACTGGATGAATAAAGATAATATGATATATACATGGAATGGAATATTATTCAACCGTAAAATCGAAAGAAATCCTACTATTTGCAGCAATATGCATAGACCAGGGAAGCATTATTCTAAGTGAAATAAGCCAGACACAGAAAAACAAATACTGTATGAACTTACTACTATGTGGAATCTAAAATAATCAAACTTGGGGTGCCTGGGTGGCTCAGTCAGTTAAGCATCTGACTTCAGCTCATGTCATGATCTTGTGGTTCGTGAATTTGAGCCCCAGGTCGGGCTCTGTGCTGATAGCTCAGAGTCTAGAGCCTGCTTCAGATTCTGTGTCTCCCTCTTTCTCTGCCCCTCCCCCCTGCTCATATTCTCTCTGTCTCAAAAATAAATAAAGCATTAAAAATTTTTAAAAATAATCAGACTCATAGAAACATAGAATGGAATGTGGTTTCCAGGGCTTGGGGGGAGGGGTAATATGAGAAGGTGATGGTCAAAGGGTACAGATTTTCAGTTACACAAGAAAAATAAGTCTGGAGAAGTACCTAGGGAACAATACTGTATACTTAAAATCTGCTAAGACAGCAGATCTTATGCTCAATATTCTTACCACATACTCACAAATAATAAGATAAGGGGGTGGAAGGAAGCTTTTGGAGGTGACAGGTTTACAGCCTTGATGGTAGTGATGGTTTCATGTGTGTAGGGTGTATACTTATTCATAAGCTCATGAGTTGTATGTATATATATAGGTTTTTACCTGTATATCTTAAAAATTATTTGAATAAATAATAATAATAATAATAATAATAATAATAATAATAATTACAATGGATTAGGAGGGGAAGAAAGAACATATTCTGTGCCAGGCTTTTGGGTAGACACTAAGGACACAGTGATAAACAAGACAAAATTCCTATCCCAATAATGGAATCCCACACAGGTCCCTCTGAAGAACTGATTAATTCATTAGAACTCGACTTTAAATCTTTGACAACACAAAAGTAGTTTTACTCTTCCTTAGAAGTAAAATGGCACAGGTGGAATACAGAAATGTTTTCATTTCCTCTAGATATTCACTCTTCCTCAAGATAGATGGGAAAACTTCTTTTCCAGAAGCTACTGCATAAAATAAACAGGTAAGATAAGATAAGATAAGATAAGATAAGATAAGATAAGATAAGATAAGATAAATTTTAGTTTTAGTTGCATTGCAAGCAACCACCCAAGCAAAACACATTTACTTGTCCTACCCTGTAACCAGGTTCTCTTGACCTTTGGGTACTTGAAAAAAGTACAAATGGAGTGTATAAAAATTTAAAGTTATAAATCAAGTAAACAAACTGTTAATTAGAGTTGGTTTTATCTTTCTATCTTGACAAATATACCTTCATAATGACTTGAAGGGCCAGCTCTAAATTTAAGTTTCTTGGACCCCTTGGAGTTTGGAGCCTGGACCATGGACATCCATGTTGCTTCAACCTGGGGCCACAGGCTTCTCTTTCCAGCTTGGGCACATCCCACACTGTGAGGGACCTTTGTATGTCCATGGGTGAACACCCAAGTCAACATTTCTAGGCCCTGCCAGCCCTGTGCACCACCACCCCTCTTCCGTCTACACAGCTGCTATTTGGTGCCCTGTTTTAAGAACGCATGTGTTGGGGCGCCTGGGTGGCGCGGTCGGTTAAGCGTCCGACTTCAGCCAGGTCACGATCTTGCAGTCCGTGAGTTCGAGTCCCGCGTCAGGCTCTGGGCTGATGGCTCAGAGCCTGGAGCCTGTTTCCGATTCTGTGTCTCCCTCTCTCTCTGCCCCTCCCCCGTTCATGCTCTGTCTCTCTCTGTCCCAAAAATAAATAAACGAAAAAAAAAAAAAAAAAAAAAGAATGCATGTGTTGGCTGTTACAAGGTCAAGTTGGTGCAGCCGCAGGAGATTATGAGAGTGAGGCTTGCAGGGTTTATTATTCTCACAGCCCAAAGAGGGAGTCACTGCATGGTGTGCAGGGCCACAGGGGAAAACACCAGGGTGGTCAGGAAGCAGAATACGAGAATGAGAGGGAGAGCTTAGACTAATCATGGCCTTTATTGGAGTTTTCTCAGGAAAGTGAAGGCAGGACCCAGGACTGGGTTAACAGTTTGGGATTGGCTATTTTGAAGAATTTCTGAGGGCTCTAAGTTACAGAAATTGTCTCCAGTCACTTGGCACCTGGCCCTGGGATGATTTAGGGTGTAGCGTGTAAGAGTTAGATAAGGAAGTGTTTGGAGTATAAACTCAAGATTGGTTTGTTTGCATGTCAAAGGTGTGCAAAGGGTTGGGTCCTTTGTTTTCTGTAGAAACTGGCTTGCCTCAGTAGAGATAGTCTCCCTCCAGCCAGAAAGTTTTTTGTTTTTTTTTTTTAAGATGTCAAAATACCATAATATATAGAATACTTAAAAAATAAAAACAGATTTAAAAATTATTTACAATACATGACTTCTTGGGACTACAGTGCACACAGGTCGCACAGTTCACCTTCCAGAAGATGGTCCTGGGCAAGAGGCCAGCACCACAGGTCTGGGAAATGGACTTGGGCATATTTGGGCAGGCAGTTCTGGGACCTCAAAGGCAGAGCAGAGTCTGGAAGGTCTTGGGCCCCAGGTTGGCATGTTCCCTTGTCCCTGTGAAAAGGGAGGTCACTGGAAGAGGGCTGAGCATAAGACGTCTATAGCACGAGGCACCTCTTTCTGTGTTCTAAGGGAATTCTGGCTGGAACAAGGTTTTTAAATACAAAAAAAAAAAAAAAAAAATTAGCATAAAAATGATATTTTCAACAAAGCTATATATGAAACAGGTAAGAGAAAGGTACTTATATTGATGTCAGTACCTGAAGCTTAAAATGAGCCCTGATTGGTTTTCTTCCTTGGGTTCACATTCTGCCTTCCCTCTTCCCTTTCTATATCTCTCCCCACTCTCCTTATTCCCACCCCATCCCCATACTCAATGTCAGATGTGCCTTTGAGGAACATTAGGGCTCTGACTTTGGACTAGACCAGTGGTTCTGAAACTTGAACAGGAATCAGATTCTACTGGAGGGCTGATTAAAACACAGATGGCTGCCCTTCCCACTCCTAGAGTTTCCATTTCAGAAAATATGGGATGGGGAGCCTGAGAATTTGCATTTCTAATAAATTCCCAGGCATTGATAGGGTGCTGATCCAGAGACCAGACTTTGAGGACCACTGGATCAGAAATGATGACTCAGAATCTTGTTCGTGCTAATTCCCATGAAAACTTTTGGGGCTTGTTGTCTTTCACTGGAACCACCAAATGATGCCTAAGATTTACATGTCATGTAGAATAATAAAATAGGAGAGGGCTGTGTTGGGCAAACTGCAAGGCCTACTACTTGGTTGGTATTTGCAATAATTGTCTTCTCATCATCTTGCTTCTTGATGCCAGTGACACAGAGTGGGAGCTGATTATATAAATGGTTATGTGTGGCAGTTGGAGAAGGCCAGCACATTCTGCATTTAGAATAAAACATCTGAAACAGCTGTTTAAATAAATTCTTTTAAGATTAGAAAACAAAATCTTCAGAATGAAATGCACTTGAACAGGGAGAAAGCTTTTTGTCACTACTTTCTAAGTCAAGAAATAGAGACTAATTTATGGGGAACCTGGCTGAATTTCAAAATCTTGCCAATGATTCATTAAAATTTTATTTTTAGTTAGAAAGATGTGTTTTATATTCCATCAATTCATTGAAAAATGTTATAATTACATTTTACTTTCATGCTGTTGAGAGCAACTTGCGGTCTGAATAGTGTATCTCTACCTCATATTCCCAATTTTGAACTCCTAACATTTAAACAATATTCTTGGTAATTAACCATCCAATTTCCAAATACTTATGTTCTGTAAGAGGTATTATTGAACATTAAATTTGCTTCAGCTGAGTATTATGTTCCTAGTATATAAACATATTGCTTTGGCCAGCAATTACATTTTTACGTGCAGTGTATCGAGTTGAGGAATAGATTAGTAGTAGTAGTAAAGAAAGAACAGAACCAACTGACTTATTTGACTAAAAGTAGAAACAAATACATGCATGTACATGAGGGTGGAAACTCAAGCAGAGCTCCGTCCTCATGGCTGACCCAGAGGATCCACTGAGGAGGAAGGTACCGGCCAGAAACACTCCCAGCCAGGCAGGCTGGCAGGCTCTTTACAGCTCCGTACTTGTGAGGAGCCTATGGCAAGTCAGAAGATATGACTGGTGTACTTGACAATGAGACCCCAAGCTGAAAGAGACAGAGAAAGATTCTCTTGCTCTGTGGGCTCTAAACTGGCCATGAAGTGAAAAAAGAGTCACATGGTGGTGTTGCGGGCAAAATTACGCCCCTCTGACCCCACCCCACATTCCTCTGTTGAAATCCTAACCCCAGTACTAAAGAGTGTGACTGCATTTGGAGACTGGGTCTTTAAAGAGCTAATGTAGTTAACATGAGGAGAATTAGGTTGGATCCTTATCCGATATAAGTGGAAAAGCACTGGTGTGGTATGAATTGACACTGGAGCCGCAGCCCAAGTTTGTTCCGGCCAAGAACTGAATCCAGACCATCCACTGTCACTTAATGCTGAAGAAAGGATGGCGTTCTCCCTAGTGCATCCCTTCTCTCTCTCTCTCTCTCCTTCTCTCTCTCCCTTAATACTCTTTAAGAAAAAAAATAAGAAAAGAAAAAAAAAATCTCTTCTTTATTAGAAGAAGAGATCAGGACACAGACACATATGGAGGGAAGACCGTGTGAGGACACAGGGAGAAGGTGGCATCTACAAGCCAAGGAGAGGGGCCTCAGGAGAGGCCAATCCTGCAGACACCTTGATCTTGGACTTCTAGTCTCTAGAATTGCAAGACAGTAATTTTCTGTTCTTCAAGCCACCTGTGGCACTTGGTTATTACTGCCCTAGCAAACTAATACAGACAGGTCTCCTAGAGGTTGTGTTTTGGGGATGAAATGTCCTGTGCTCCTTCTATGCTCACTGACCAGGGACACAGCTCTCCCATTCAGGCCCCTCTTCTAGTACTTGTCTGGTCTCTGTCATGTCATCCCTGTGATGACACTAACTCCTCTCTGCCCTCCCCGTGGCGCACCTGCCGGGCCCATGCTGGTGCACAGGACACTGGAATAAGAATGACACTTGAAGAAGCAGATTCCTAGACTTGTACCCAAAGATTCTGATCCAGTAGGTCTGCAGTGAGGTTCTTCTACACTTTTAACAACCCCCTTGGCCGATTCTGCAGGAGATGTAGGGGAACCGCTCTTGACTAATAACTGCCTTAGACCACCCTAAGCAAGAGGAAAAGCTGAATCCTAGAGATTTTCTAGGGAAACAAAACAAAACAAAAAAAAATGGGACACTCTTGTACACTTTCATTAGATTTTAATTATGTTTATTTCACTTATGTTACCTCCCTGCTTAAAATCATTCCATTGCACTTAGTACAAACTCCACCATCTTTGCCATGCCAAAGACAGTTCAGCAGAAGAGTCTACACCCAAACACCGAAATCATGGGGTGATATCATCCCTGTGGAATCACTGAAGCTACCCTCTCCTGACTTCCAATCTGTTGCCATACGGGTTCCTTCTGCCTAGAATGGTTTTCCTTCCCGGCCAAATCCCACTTACCCCATAATTTAGCTTAAATGTCATTTCCTCTCCTCTCATCAGTTCTCGTATTCCTCCCTTTTACAGCACTCTGTTATTATTTTCCTCCTAGAAGGTATCATAATGTACACTTGTGGATTTATTTGCACAACTGATTATTTAGTTCCTGCCTCCCCCAATAGCCTATAAGCTCTACAGGGCTTTGTTTTGAGTGGGTTCATTGCTGTCATCCAGCAGCAAGTAGCATGTCCAGCACAAGATAAAAGCTACATGAGTGTTTGCTGAGTGGAGAAAGGAAGAAGTATGTGTTGAAAACCCCAGGGAGTGTGAACAAGGGCTTTGGAGGTCATCACATCGCTTGGAAGGATATGTGATGCTCACCCCCACCTCCCATCCATCTTAAAAGGTCCGTGTCATCAGTTCTGATGATGTGTATTTTCAAATTCCCTTTCCCTCCTCCCCAGAGCTGTCTGACCTGGGAAGAGGCTGACGGAAGGGCTTATGGGAAGTCAGTTACCCTGCAGAAATGGGGACTAGAAGTAGCCTTGTCCAGTGTTTGATACATCTGGGCACATTGCCAAGATTTTTGACAAGATAAATGACTTAATGATTTCCACCAATTCTCATTCCAAGTCAGTGGGATTGATATAGAGGTGGTCAAAGCAGATTTTGAATGGAGATCAATACTATTTAATATCTAAATTTCATTTCAGAATGTGACTAAGGATAAGCTAGTGGATTTTTGCTAGAGGTAGAATTATTTTTTTAAAATAATGATCCTCAGGGCCCCACAGGTTTTCCAATTACTATCATAAGGGGGAAAAACCTGCTGAAGATGACCCCACAAGCTCTTGCCTTGATTTGCACAGTAAAGATGTTTTGATATTTTTCAAGTGTAAGATCAAAGTGTTAGGGCTCCATTAGTCACTGCATTAGGAACAAAGATAGAAACATAGATTTTGTTTTAATTTGAAAGCAAGTGGCCTTATCTTCTATTTCATGTTATTAGGGTCTCAGGGAAGTCCATTTATGTTTTGCGTGCTTAAATAGATTAAGAAAGAGGAAGATTAAGCAATTCTCTTGAATTGATACCTTCAAAGAATAATGGAAAGCATCTTAATTTGTTATGCCTGTACTTATTGCGGGGTGAGATGTTATTTGATACTCATAGCTAGAGGCAAAGCATTTTAAAAAACGCGAATATGTGTGGTTCTTAAACATAACATTTGTGTTTTGGGGGTAACTCGTATTCGAAACGTATCCAACACTTGTAAGTTGCTCCTTTCTACAACGGTGCTGCTGCTACCCTGTTAATCCTTCTACTACTACTACTGGTATTTCTATGACCAAAAACGCTCCTACCACTCGTAATCCTGGTGCTTTTACTGTTATTTATGACCATGAGAACGATGAGCCCTCCAACCAACTCAAAATGACAGTGTTCCTAGTCTTGTATGAGGTGCTCGTGTAATCAAAACAACCCTAAGATCAGCACTATCACTGTCCCTCTTGCACACTAAGAGAGTGGCAGAAAGAAGTAGTAATTTGCCCAAGGTCACCCAGCCAATGAGCGATGGGCCCTCAACTCACGCCCACATTAGCTTCAGTAGAAAGGTCAAGTTCCTTCAAGTCCTCCAGGATGTCTTTAATAGGAAAGGCAGATAATAACATTTACATAAAGCAAAGTTTGGTGTCTGATCTTCTTTTACACTTTTCTGTCATACTACCTTTTCAGAGGATTTTAAACATTTTTTCAATGTTTATTTACTTTTGAGAGAGAGAGGGAGAGAGACAGACCGAGCAGGAGTCGGGGAGGAGCAGAGAAGGGGTGGGGGGCACAGAATCCGAAGCAGGCTCCAGGCTGTCAGCACAGAGCCCTGATGCGGGGCTCGAACCCACAAACCGCGAGACCATGACCTGAGCCGAAGTGGGACGCCTAACCAACTGAGCCACCCAGACGCCCCTTATCTGAAGGGGGCTCCAGGCTCAGAGCTGTAAGCCCAGAGCCAGAGGCAGGGCTGGAACTCACAAACCGTGAGATCCTGACCTGAGCCGAAGTTGGATGCTTAACCGACTGAGCCACTCAGGCACCCCTTCTTTTCAGAGGATTTTAAACCATTTTTATGTAATACAAATGCTCTATTAGCTGGGTGAGTGAATCCACCTCTTACACTAAAATACATACATTCTTGCCTCCAGCCAAATTGAATCAATTCCTGTTCCCCAGATTGTGCCCATTCCTACTTCCCGTTCCGGGAGCACTCGCGGCAGTCACCTACACAGAGATAAAAGAAAGGCCATTGTTGGCAGCTGAGGAATAACTGGGGTACTAGGGGAAGGAACCACAGCCCAGTTAGCTGGCATTCCACCCAGGGGTGAGCCCTCACTGGCAGGTGGGAGCCACAGCTCCGAAGTCAGTTACATGGAGATTGGAGTCACTTTAGGCATAAAGCTTCAAAGGCCTCAATATAAATCTGCAGAGTGGGGAATTCACGGGTGGATAGTGGGAAATTGACTCCAGAGTTATAGCATTTCAGGAAGCAACTGACACTGAAGACATCTGAAACATTTCAGAAGGATCCTGATATCCTCTTGGCATTGGCTGTGTTCAGCCACTTGCCCTCATTCTTCTTCTAATGGCCTTCTGATTGATCTTGCTTTCTAGCTTGCATTAGGGCAGTTTCTTCCCAGTCTGTATTTCACGGAAGGTATTCTAACAGAATTAAGAAATATCTCAAGGAAGGAAATCAAATCATACTAAAACAAAAGTTAGGTAGCTTTCAAGAATAGTCTTCTATTTTCTTTTCTGGTTGCTATTTTTGTTGTGGCTGTTGTTGTTTGTTTTAATCCCCAGGGGCAGCTTCTCTGGTGCACAAAGTCTCTTGGACTCAGAGTCCAGGATGCATCATTGGGTGCCCCTTCCCCCACGTTTATTTTGAGCGTGAGAGGACAAGCACGGAGGGGCAGAGAGAGAAGGAGAGAGGAGAGCCTCCAAGCTGGCTCTGCACTGGAGTCTGATGTGGGGCGTGAAACCACGAACCACGAGGTCATCACCTGAGCCCAAATCAAGAGATGGACACGTAACTCACTGAGCCACCTAGGCGCCCCATTTTTTTTTTTTCTGGGCTATTAGGTGATATGATGGCACCATTGTATTTAAGTTCACAGGCTCTAGTGTCAGATGGGCCTGGGTTTGAATTCCAGCTTCTCCATTTATTGATGGAGAGTTGTATAACCTCTCATAGCTGCACTTTCCTCCTCTGTAAACCAGGGTAGGCATGATAAGGACTTTGGGTGGCTATTGTGAAGATCAATTTCAGAGAGTTCAGATTTATCCCTTAGCACATCTCTGGCACAGAGGGTACATTCAATCGATGTGAGCTGTTGTTGTTGTTGTTGTTGCTGCTGTTGTTGTTGCTGTTGGAATGAAGGACCCCTATTGATCGTGTGTAGGACCCACGTTCATCCAGTGACTGCTAATATTTCACCCCATTTTCTAAAGAAGGTCACCGGCAGCATTTCTATGCATTATAGCGTTTTCTACCTTGGCACTGATTTTGAATTCAGAACCAAAATCCAAGTGACAAATCCCTTTAATTTTTTTTCATTGGCGGTCAAAAGCCTTTGTTTCATTCACTGACTCGTTCAAGCAGGGCTGATGGTTACTGCATTCTCACAGGCACTTGCAAGCTTGTTACAAATGAGTTGTCTGGCGGATTTAAACCTCTCTTCCTTTCAGGAAATGAAACGGCACCACTTTACTGAGCCAGGCCATGTATCCAATCATTTACCATAGCTGAGAGCCAGAAAAAATCTGGTTCTGTTCACTTGATGCTAGAAAGGAGAAATCATTCTCCCTAACTTCCACCACCCTGAGATAAAATATAAACACGTTTCCTAGGTTTTCACCCTTCAATTTGGGTTGCATTGCCTGGTAGGGGGGAAGGGGATGACAAATGAATGGATTCAATTTTACTATAAGTCCTAAAATGGAAATCTGTACTAGGGTGTCATTTAACATTCTTCCAGCTGGAGTGTTCTCCAACTCGCACTGTCCAACCACCAGAACGATGTGGATTGAGGGGGAGTTCTGACTCCCTCCCTGCACGAGTCAAGGGCTCTAATACCTTCCTTGGATTCTTGGCTGTCCTAGAGGAATCCAGGAAGGCTGTCCTTTCTTCCTTCTTAGTTTCATCAAGTCATTTTGTTTTCCTCTTTCTGTTCAACCTTTATCTTTTTCAGGGCTGATACTTTGCAGGTGCATGCGGATCCAGAGATACATTTTTGTATCTGTTGAAATAATCAATAGCCTCTATTCTAAGAACCCACCCCCTTCAAGGGCCCCTCCACTGCCTGATCTCTTTCCCAGGATCCCCTTCCCTCCCTCCACCAATCCTTTAACTGAAGCGTTGACCCCTGGCAGGGCAGGAGACCTCCAGACCCTGCTTCAGTTCTGTACCACCAACTCCATTCTGCTTGGGAAGTTCTCTTGGCAACCCTTCTAAGAAACCTTTCTGAGAAGAGGGGCCAGAGTCTTGAGGGGGAGAGAGAAAAGTGTTCCAAACTGAGGTAGCAGCACATGCATACTATGGAGGCAAGAGAGAGGAGGCACTTTGGCGGGGCTGTGGTCCTTCCCTGTGATGGAAGGTGAGGTTGGGCTTGGAAGCTAGGTGGTGGTACCTAGGTTGATTATACCTCACCCCAGTTTCTTCTTCTCTTACGAAGACCTTTCTGGCCTATTAAACCTTGAGTCCAAGTTCTTAGCAAGATAGGATCTCTGTTTCCTTTCTTAGAAAGCAGGGTGGGCGTAATCTTCAAACCCTCCTAGAAGGTGATGAAAACTATTTCATTTCTCCTTTCTAGTTCATCAAAGAACAAAGGAGTTAAGTTTTCATATGAAAGTTGTCTGAACCTCCTTTGAGATTTTTGTCAGAGGAACTTGTTTGTTTTCTACTGAAGTGAGCCGCATCTCACTAAGCCTCTAGTCTGGCTTAGTGGAACAGACTCATTCAAGCGCTGGTGTATTAAAATGGGAGGAGCTTGATTATTATCAGAACTGGAACAAAAACAGAGTTCTAGAGTAGTGGACAGGATGCCAAACTTCATTTGCAAACAGTCGGCAAGTAGGTGGGGCATGGCCAGGTAAGCATGCTAGTAAAACAACAAATTCAAGTGGGCAGACATATGAGTAGGGGACTTGTCAAAAAAAAAAAAAAATGATACAAACATTGGGGATCATGCAAAAGGGCTGGAAGTGGGGAATAAGTCCTTTTAATATGTCCTATTGGAACATTATTTAATGGGCTACCCATGGGGTTTTGAATTATCTAAGGGACGTACTTTTGCTTGATTTACCATGCACATTTCACTAAAAGCTCAGGCTTTGTGGTGTTATGTGATAGCTTGTAGACATTTGTCCAGGAGAGGTAGTTTCTCTCCCCCAAGATAATGATTTGGCTGCTCTCTAGGATATAAATCAGTTTTGTGTCTTTAACAAGGCTATTCTAAGATTTTTTTTTTTTTTCCGAAATGACAGTATATACCCAACTTCTCAAATGCTATTTGAGCCAGGTTTACCCAGGGGATAGTTTCCTAGAGTTGCCATAACAAATGACCACAACTTTGGTGGCTTACAGCAGCAGAACTGGAGAAAGGGAGAACTGTCATGGTCCGGAGTTTAAAATCATGTCTTCTCATCTCAAATCAGGGTGTCGGCAGAGTCATGCTCCCTCTGAAATCTGTTGAGGACAGCCTTCCTTGCCCTTTGATGGCTTCTGGGGGTTGCACAGTGGTCTTTGGTGTTTCTTGGCTTGAGTTGTATCACTTCGATCTTTGCCTCCATTGTCACTCGGCATCTGCCTGTGTCTTCAGATAGTCTTCTTATAAGGACAGTGGTCACTCTACTGCATTAAGGGCTCACTCTACTCCAGAATGGTCTCACTTTAACTCATCACATCTGCAACGACCCTGTTTTCCAGGAAGTCCGCATCCTGAAGTACTCAGCATTTGGATTTCAACATATCATTTTGGGGGAAACAACCCATAGCAACCATCTTGCTTGTCCTGTCATTAATGAGTTAAATAATGCCTTTAGTATATGTTAATCCTATGCTTATATATATTAGAATCATGTATTTAACATTTTGGAAACTATGCTCTGACCGTCTTTGGAGGCTAATGAGGATGTTGGAATAAAGGACATGTGTGAGATCAGCTAGAAAGTCTGTGGATGTTGGATCTTGACCAGCGACTGGAGAAAAGGAAGAGATGTCTCCAACCCCACTGTCAGGTCAGTTCAGCAGGAAGTAGAAGATATGTCCCCTGATACCACATACCTTCCCCTACCTAAAAAACACTTACAAACACAGAGAAGGTTCTGTAACACCATTGCTAGATTACGACATGAGTTTTATCATGGGATATTCATGTTTGTGGACTTTTTCACAAGCAAAATAACCCTGTGGGATCCAAATAATCTAGTTCACAAATTGTAATGCCTTGCCAAATCACCCTGCCTATCAACCCACCAGTCCCCATGGCTGGGGATGCTGACTTAGCTTGATCTCTGCTATGATAACTACCTGCACACATGTGAGATCTTAGGTAGGTGTCTCAGCCTATTTCCCTGCTGCTGGACTACACTTCTCATGATTGAATTTAGTCGTAGGCATCCTAGATCATATCTGTAGGGATGTTAATCCTTGTGTTCTTTGCCTCTTTGGTCTCATATTCCCTGTAGCCAGGCCTCCTAGACATTCATTGCTAGTACAGTGTTCAGCACACATTAGAGACACAACAGCTATTTGAATAAAGGAGTAAGCAGGTTACAGTTGGCCCAGATGCTGCCAGTAATCCCCTTGCTCCTTCAGACTCCTATCTTTGACATAGATCTTTAAGAATTTTCAGCTTCTCCTGGGCAGGCTTCTAATGCTCTCTTAAACTGGCCCAGTCTAGAGTTATGGCTCTGATACCTCTTTGAACTTTTGAATCAGAGTCTGCTCGTAGGCTCTGTCTAAATTGTTAACCTACTACCTTTGAAATGAATGCCCTCATGCTTCCCTAGGAATGCATATTTTGCAGAAAGCCAAGAATCAGCATAGACTAAAAGGCCAGTTTTCTTTAGAGACTTAAACAAGTTTTGGCAAATTTTCCTCTTTAATGATTTTGCCTAAGTTCAAATATTTTACTCTTTTGTCCACTTAGAAGCTTGATGAGTTAGTTAATGAGACCCACATATATTGTTATAGACTCTGAGAGATTTAATTAAAATGTGCTAATGTGTAAAATCAACTGTGCGTCAATGGTTTCTTAATTTTTCCCAAGTTCAGATGGAGTGAATTAATGGTACTTACCATAACTTTGGGGGTGTTATAGAAATTCTACACACAGTAGCAATTAGATTCTGTTTATTACATAGTATACTAATCTTCAGGGTAACATTTAACAGTTAGAAGTCTCATACAGTAATTATTTTGTGGCTTTGACAAACTAAATATTTACAAAATTATAATTTAGTGTGAGAATATGCCCTGTAGCTGTTAGCATGTCAAAACATGTTAGGCAGCTCATACAACCTGTTTGTTAGTGTTAAAACCCAATTAATGTATAAATTAACTTTAAATATATTTTTACCAAATGCATAATCAAATGTGGAACTGAAATAATTTTTCAGACTTTTTTTTCTTATATTTTTTTTTAATTTTTTTTTTCAACGTTTATTTATTTTTGGGACAGAGAGAGACAGAGCATGAACGGGGGAGGGGCAGAGAGAGAGAGGGAGACACAGAATCAGAAACAGGCTCCAGGCTCTGAGCCATCAGCCCAGAGCCCGACGCGGGGCTCGAACTCACGGACCGCGAGATCGTGACCTGGCTGAAGTCGGACGCTTAACCGACTGCGCCACCCAGGCACCCCAAGACTTTTGATGTCTAATGAATCTAGGTGATTTAGTATCTAGTCAACTGTAGCTTTAATCTATTATAATAATTGTTTCAATTATTAAGTTATTACTATTACCAAATAGGAATTCGACAGGCATTGTGCTAAGTGATCTACATACATCTCATATATATATATATATATATATATATATATATATATATATATATGTATATATATACATATATATCATATAATCGTTGGCATAAACCTAGGACGGAGGTAAAGGTTTAATACCTATTTTATAGTTTGGAAAACTGAGGGTCTGTGAAGTCAACCTAGTTATCCAAGTAACACGCTATTTCATGAAGGTGGTCTGAAACAAAGCCTGGACTTGACCCCAGAGTTGCCTGATACCAAATCTCATGTTCTTAACTACCACTAATTCCTGCCCTTTCCAGAAAATGCTACTCATGATATATATTGTTATGGCTGATTTTATGCTCATTCACTGAGTTTCATTTTGCTGTGTTTCAGTTCTTTACCAAACACAATCATGGTTACCCCACATACCTTAGAGAAAGACATTAAAAGTATAAACTTAAAATATCCATATTTATGTATCTTTACCATGGTGACTTTTTTCTTTCTTTTTTTAAGTAAGATATTTAGGAACGAAGAAAGAGAGAGAAGGAAATTAATTTATTTGGGGCCTCTATTCTCATCTAGATATTGAAGTAGCCTAGACACTTCACAAATTAAATCCTTATAATGGCTTGCCATCTTCAATCACTTATCCAAATCATTCAAGCCAGATGTGTTTTGAAATTTAGATTTGTTTGTTTAGAAACCTGTACATTGAACATGTACTTTTTCGATGGCAACAAAACATGGGACACATAAGCCAAATGGAATAAATAAAGGCAATCCTTGGTCCCATGTTGGTTCAGATCACATTTTACAGTTAGATGAGTTCATGTCAGGTCAGGTTTGCTACCAAAGACATTCTGAAAACCTTTTAGTTTTGAGAGCTTTTGATTTCAGAATCATGGACTATGGCATGTGGATTTGTATTACCCACACACATAGATCAGGAAAGTGTGGCTGAGACAACTCCAGTGACTTGTACTTTGGTCACATGGCTCATAAACAGTGGAGCAAGAATTGGAACCTAGATCTTGTTCAAGCGAGGGTCTCCACTTGATTTCCATGGTCTCTTTTTGTAAATGTCCTTCAGGATGCAGAAGGGAGAATTAAGTTTCTACCAGCGCCATGCTCTTATGGCCCTGAGTTGCTAAGCAAATCCAGCCTTCACTCGGGCTTCCCATGGAGATTCAGCAAGGTGTACAAGCTCAGTATTATGCAAGGTCTTGCTCATTTCCCCTGATCCTGCTGATGACCTGGCCTGCATGTGCCCCACCACCCTCTGTGCCTTTCTTGCTGACACACCAACCCTGGAAGAACACACAGATACATGGGCATGAATAGAGTCTTGAAATTACGGCCTAGGCTTTAAATTAGATTAGACATTTAGTTAATAATTTCCCCAGCAAACCAGGAATGGCTCTGATCATTCCTGGGTTATAGTAGTCTGTATCTCATCACCCTGCCCCACATTTCTCTTTCTGAGATAGTGCCTGGAGGTAGGAGTTGAGGGTGTGCCCTCATTCAGTACTCAAATTTTAAGATGCTTACAAATCTTCTAGGATCCTGTTAAAATGCATTAAATAGGTCAGTAGGTGTGGGACAAGCCTGAGACGGTGCATTTCTCACAAGCTCCCACGTGATGCTACAGGTCCATGGACCCACATTTTGAGTATCAATGGCTTAGGTGACTGAATGAAGATTAGGTCAAAGTGGAAGTCCTCTATTCCTTTCGTCTCCAAGGCAGAATTCCTCATGTAGCAGTTTGCTGTGATGGGCTTGGTATTAGAGTCACCTGGGTTTGGTGTTAGAGTCTTTGATTAGTATAATCCATATCCTGGTCTCCGTATGCTGCCTTGGTAACGATTTCATGAACCTTTATGGCTGGATGGGCCCATGTGGGCTCTTATTTGCTAAAGACCCTCAGGCCTGCATGCTGTCTCCTATCAACTAACTCTCACTGACTCTCAACTGGGAATCCATGCCATTCAAGAACTGAAGGTGCTCTGTGTTGGCATACTAAAACTTCCATCTGAGCACAATCAGCCACGTTTAATATTATGTAACTACATTTCAGGATTTGAGAGGGAAGTTGCAAGGGACCTCTTTCAAGTGTATCATACTGGGTGTGGATGCCAGAGCCCCCTGCCCCTCCACCCTCCACAGATCTCAACTTACCTAAAATACCTCCACATCTCAAGGTGCAGAATTGAATAGTTATGTCAGAGACTGTGTCCTATAAACCAAAATATTCACCACCTGGACCTTTAAGGAAGAGGTGCCTACACTGCTCCATACCATGGGGGCGTGTATAAGTTGAGTTTTCTTGATGTAGTGTTTGATAGATTCAATGAGAACTCATCTGAATAATTCTATTAATTTTTTTTTTTAATTTTTTTTTCAACGTTTATTTATTTTTGGGACAGAGAGAGATAGAGCATGAACGGGGGAGGGGCAGAGAGAGAGGGAGACACAGAATCGGAAACAGGCTCCAGGCTCTGAGCCATCAGCCCAGAGCCTGACGCGGGGCTCGAACTCACGGACCGCGAGATCGTGACCTGGCTGAAGTCGGACGCTTAACCGACTGCGCCACCCAGGCGCCCCAATTTTTTTTTTTTTTTTAATTTAGAGAGTGAGATCATGTGAGTGGGGAAGAGGGAGTGAGGGAGGGAGGGAGAGAAGAAGAAGAAGAAGAAGAAGAGGAGAGAGAGAGAGAGAGAGAGAGAGAGAATCTCAAGCAGGCTCTATACTCAGCACAGAGCCTGATGCAGAGTCCATCCCACAACCCTTGGGATCATGATCTGAGCAGAAATCAAGCGTCGGATGCTCAACCAACTGAGTTACCTAGGTGCCCCATGCATAATTCTATTTTTAATTGTAAAATATGACTAACACTTAGTTACTTCTCTAGATTTCTTTTTGTAAATCTGGATTCTTTACCAGGTACTTGCTTTGGACCAAGGTCACATACACAGAAAGGCAAAGGACAAAAACACATTAATAACTTTGAAAATATTGCCCCCATTTAAAATAAACTCTACCTCTACCCCTGGATAGGTTCCATTCCAATTGTAGATACAAACACATATCCCTCTCAAATATATTTAACCTTACAAGGAGGTGGAGCTTAATTATTTAGTGTTTACTGAATACCACTTAAGAACTTGAGGGGTGAGGGGCGCCTGGGTGGCTCAGTCAGTTGAGTGTCCGGCTTCTCCTCAGGTCATGATCTCACGGTTTGTGAGTTCGAGCCCCGCGTCAGGCTCTGTGCTGATGGCTCAGAGCCTGGAGCCTGTTTCAGATTCTGTGTCTTCCTCTCTCTCTGCTCCTCCCCTCCTCGTGCTCTCTCTGTCTCTCTCTCAAAAATAAACATGAAAAAAAAATTTAAAGAACTTGAGGGATGAGAGATATGTCACTATCAACTGTATATGTCATAAAAACTGTATGTATCTCATACTATTAATTATACATTTGTATCTGTTTTCTATTTGCTCCTTTTACTATGGTTCTCCAGATGTTATATACTGTTTTAGCAGATAATAATTTTTAAATCAACAGAGTATAGATTATATTTATCTACCTATTATCTAAAAGAAAGAGTTTTATACTTGTAGTTGAAAACAGATCATGAGCATTTTCCATTATCATTCAGTATCCATGCAGGCTTCACTTTTAATGGGTTCATAGCATTCCCTCATATCTAAGGCCATGCAGTGCTTTTCCATTGCCCTATAGCTGGACATTTATGTGTTTTCCACGTGTTGCTGTCTTCCTTCATGTTTGATTTGAAATCACAGTGAGATTAGAAAAATTTAAGGCTATTGGGGTGCCTCGGTGGCTTAGTTGGTAAAGTATCTGACTTCGGCTCAGGTCATGATCTCACTGTTCATGGGTTTGAGCCTTGCTTCGGGCTCTGTGCTGACAACTCAAGGGCCTGGAGCCTGCTTCAGATTCTGTGTCTCCCTCTCTCTCTGACCCTCTCGCATTTGCACTCTGTCTCCCTCTCTCTCAAAAATAAGTAAACATTAAAATTTTTAAAAAAGAAAAATTTTAAGGCTATTAATGAACATACCAAATTTTACTCAAAAGACTTCATGTCAACTTATTCTTGCATTAGTTTGTTAGAAGTGGGACACTACCAGTTTTTCTTTTAAATTTTTGTGAATTTAGCATCACAATCCCAGACTTTAGCCTCTACTACAAAGCTCTAATCATCAAGACAGCATGGTATTGGCACAAAAACAGACACATAGACCACTGGAATAGAAGAGAAACCCCACAATTAGACCCACAAAAGTATGGCCAACTAATCTTTGACAAAGCAGGAAAGAATATCCAATGGAAAAGAGACAGTCCCTTTAACAAATGGTGCTGGGAGAACTGGACAGCAACATGCAGAAGAATGAAACTAGACCACTTTCTCACACCATACACAAAAATAAACTCAAAATGGATGAAGGACTTGAATGTGAGACAGGAAACCATCAAAACCCTAGAGGAGAAAGCAGGAAAAAACCTCTCTGACATCAGCTGCAGCAATTTCTTACTTGACACATCCCCAAAGACAAGGGAATTAGAAGCAAAATGAACTATTGGAACCTCATGAAGATAAAAAGCTTCTGCACGGCAAAGGAACCAATCAACAAAACTAAAAGGCAACCAACGGAATGGGAAAAGATGTTTGCAAATGACATATCGGACAAAGGGCTAGTATCCAAAATCTATAAAGAACTCACCAAACTCCACACCCAAAAAACAAATAACCCAGTGAAGAAATGGGAAGAAAATATGAATAGACACTTCTCTAAAGAAGACATCCAGATGGCCAACAGGCACATGAGAAGATGCTCAACATCACTCCTCATCAGGGAAATACAAATCAAAACCACACTCAGATACCACCTCACGCCAGTCAGAGTGGCCAAAATGAACAAATCAGGAGATTATAGATGCTGGTGAGGATGTGGAGAAAGGGGAACCCTCTTGCACTGTTGGTGGGAATGCAAACTGGTGCAGCCACTCTGGAAAACAGTGTGGAGGTTCCTCAAAAAATTAAAAATAGATCTACCCTATGACCCAGCAATAGCACTGCTAGGAATTTACCCAAGGAATACAGGAGTGCTGATGCATAGGGGCACTTGTACCCCAATGTTTATAGCAACACTTTCAACAATAGCCAAATTATGGAAAGAGCCTAAATGTCCATCAACTGACGAATGGATAAAGAAATTGTGGTTTATATACACAATGGAGTACTACGTGGCAATGAGAAAGAATGAAATATGGCCCTTTGTAACAACGTGGATGGAACTGGAGAGTGTGATGCTAAGTGAAATAAGCCATACAGAGAAAGACAGATACCATATGGTTTCACTCTTATGTGGATCCTGAGAAACTTAACAGAAGACCATGGGGGAGAGGAAGGAAAAAAAAAAAAAAAGAGGTTAGAGGGAGGAAGCCAAAACATAAGAGACTCTTAAAAACTGAGAACAAACTGTGGGTTGAAGGGGGGTGGGAGGGAGGGGAGGGCGGGTGATGGGCATTGAGGAGGGCACCTGTTGGGATGAGCACCGGGTTTTGTATGGAAACCAATTTGACAATAAATTTCATATTAAAAAAAAAACAAAGAACAAAAAAATAAAAAAGTAAAAAAAATAAAAAATAAATAATTTTTTGCGAATTTAACAATGAAAAATTGTATCACTCTTGGTTAAACTTTTATAGGCCATAACATACATTTTTTTGATTTTTTATTTGTCCTTATTTTTATTTACAGTATTTCTTTTACATATAGCAATCTCTCATTTCTATATCATATTAACATTTTCCTTAATTGTTTCATCATTTGTCTTTATTCTTTAAAAGGCACTGCTCATTCTTAAATTAGATAGTTATTCTTTGGCATTTTTCTTCCATTGCATGTGTGTGGGTTTTCATGTGTTTCTGCTTATTTGTACCTCATGCATGTCTTGGTTATTTTTGAGATAAAGATTGAATTTGATTTTTTTTCTCAAACTGTTATAAAGTTGTTCCAGCATTAACTTATTAGAAATATGAGTCCTTTGCCAAGAGATAGAAATTCCAACTTTAACATATGTATTTCTAGTGTCTCTTTTGGGGCCTTTAGATCTCTTTCTTTGATCTATTCATCAATCCTTAGACTAGCATAAGACTAATATTTTAGAACTTTCTAATGAGATTCAATACTGGTAGAGTATGACTCTCCTTGTTACTCTATTCTTTCAAAGGTTCCTTGGCTTGTCTTACTATTTATTTCTTCCAGTGAAATATAGAATCTTTTGTTTTATTTGAAATCATTTTAAATCTCTAGAAACTTACAAGAATACAAAGAAGTATATATAAGATTTAATTTTCTTTAGCATTTCCCCTATTTACTCTATTATCCACATGTATGTATTTATTTTTTTCATTTGAGAAAATGATGTATTTTTATTATTTATAGTTTTTACTTAAGGTAGACTGTATAGGTTAAAACTTAATATTTCAGTGTTTCTAAGAATGAGGATATTCTTTTATAATCATAGTAAATAATTTATCAACTTCAAGAAATTAATACACAATGTTTTTATCTAATCTACAGTCCATATTCAGATTTGTCCCAATTTGCCCAATATTATCCCAATAATTTCCTTTATGGCATTTTTTTCCCTCCAGTAGAGAATCTAGTCTGGATCGTTACATTTGTCCTGTCTGCTTAGTCTCCTTCAGTCTAGGACAATTTCTCAACCTTTCTTTGGCTTTCATGATATTGACATTTTTTAACAAGATCAGTTACTTTCTATAGTGTTCTACATTTGGGGTTTGAAGATGGTCTCTCATAAGAAAGATTCATGTCACATTTCTAGTCAGAATACTATGTAAGTAATGTGTGCTTTCCAGCACATCACATCGGGGGCACATGATGTGTACCTGACCTTCAATGGATAATGTTTATTGTGGCACCAGTCAGGGTACTGTCCATTTCTCTACTACGTATTCTACCTTTTCCCTTGCAACTAAGAAGCATTCTTCAAGGAGACACTTCAAAACCTCTACCTTTGATAGTTACGGTATGAACCAACCCTCACTTGGTTGCAAAGTGGTGGTTTTTTAACTCCCTCTTCTCCATATTTATTAGCTGGTACTCTAACATTAGGGTGAGCCCTGACTTTTCTCTTACTTATTGATTGATTTACCCATTTATTTTCAATATGGACCTATGGATTCTTACTTATTCTGTCGATTAAAATATCTTAGTGATCTTAACCATGTTGACACTAAATTTGTCCCAGATTCACCCAGTTGGGATCAGTTGAAGGTGATTCTTGTGTCTTTTTGTTATGTCTCTGTCACCCTTTGAGTGTGTATTTTTTCTTAATGAGGTAGATATGTATATGGTGATTGTTAAAAACCTTCATGATACATTGCTAAGTGAAAGAAAGCAAGGTACGGAAAAAAAATATATATAGTATTCTACCATTGTGAAGAAAATGGAAAAAATAATATATATATTTGCTTATTTCTTCAAAAAGATTTTCTGTATAATCCCCAAGAATATAGAAAGTGGCTACCCACAGGTGGCAGACAAAATAACCACTGAAGACAAAGGTGGTGGTGGTGAGATTTTTATACTATATCTGTATTGTAAAATTATTTTCAACCATATGAATGTCTTAATTTCTAGAAAAAAAACATAAATTACACTTGTGAAAGCATATATATTCTATTCTGTAATAGTTAATTGTCCAGTCAAGTACTTCATAATAAAGTTTTGTACTATAGGCTGATCCCAGAAATTGGGAAAATGTAGAATTTATCTTATTAAAAGTATATGGGTATTCACATAAGTTACGGGGTTAAAGGATACAGCTTAAGAAATACAATCAATGGTATTATAATAGCATTGTATGGTATCAGATGGTAATTACACTTGTGAAAAAAATAGGTATGGGTAATCTTCACTGAAAAACAAGTAGTTAATGATACTGGTACTATAGAAAGAGATATGTAATCCTACCTAGTTTGGGATAACAAAGTTGATTAAATTTTATTTCTTTATTTCCATGAATTTTTTTGTAATCAGAGCATGTATTTTCTCACATTCTACATTAACCAGATGTTCCAGCTCTGGAGTTAGATGTTTCTTCAAAGAGTACTCTGGTTCTTTTCGTGGGGAATGGTATTTAACAAAAAAATCTGGCTTCTAGGTGGTTCTAGGGCATTATTGGTTCCAAGCCTATTCAAAACCAATTCAGTCCCAAAGGTTTCTTACTTCAACAAATCACTGACGTCTTTTGGTACAATAAACTGATTTTTGAAACAAAAAGGGAAACTAATAACACTTTCATATTTCAGTATTGTAATCTCCCTTCTTTCACAGTGAGAATCCTGATCCCATCGTTAACACATTCACTCATTTGCCCAGTTCTACAATCCATGTATAAAAGTTTCACCATACCTCTCTAAAAACCAAACTGTCTAAAAAGAGTTCAAGATTTGATATTAGTTCTTTTTTTTTTTTTCACTAGACTGAAGATATATGTCAAAATACTGTGTTTAAAAGTTGCCTGGATTTGTTTTCTTTCCTTTCTTTTCTGTTGTTATTCATTTAAAATGCAGTTGGGGTTCATTTATTTCTGTCTATATTTAGTTTTAGTGTCTTATTTCTATTCTTGCTGCTTTAATTTTATTGTTTTCATTTGTAGAATATTACCATGATTCTAAAAGTCAAAGCTACCAGAAAAGGGTCTCTCCATCCATTATCTCTTGTTATCTGTAGCCTCTCCCCCATCCTGGATTGGTAACCAGTTTGACTGGTTTCTGATTTATTTTTCCTCTATTTTTTTTTTTTTTGAAAAATAAGCAGACGTACATATGTTTTCTTATTTTCCTTTGTTTATTACACAAAGGTAGCGTATTATTTATAATCTCTTTTACTTTGCTCTGTTTGCTGAAATACATCTTGATAATTATTCTCTATCAGTGCACAGAGACCTTCCTTCATCTTCCTTATGGGTACTGTGTTCCCCTTTTGTATACATACTATAGTTGATTCAACTAATCACCTATATGGGCACTTAAGATTATTATCAATATTTTGTAGTTACGCATGCTGTTGTAGTGAATGACCTTGACCTTGTAAATATATGCTTTCGTATGGTTGGAAGAGGTTTGTTCAGGTATATTTTCAGATATGTGATTGGTGTATCAAATCATAAAAGCATGTAGAGGTTATAATACATGTGCACATTCTCTTCTGTTGGGGTGGTACCTTCAAGGTTCCACCATCAGTATATGAGAGTGAATATTTTCCCATGGCCTTACCAACACACTATATGGTTACACTTTGAATCTTTGAATTATGGTTGAGAAGTTTGCATTTCTCTTACTTAAAAGTGAAATTGAAATCTTTTCATATGTTTAAAAATCATTTTGAATTCTTTTGTAAAATATCTTTTGCCTTTTCTATAAAATATTTGTTTTTTCATTTCCTCATCTTTTCTTTCGTAAGTTTAGTTGAGAGATAATCTAATTTTTCAATAAAAAAGAAATATTCTCTATTTTTTTCCCAAACGAACACTGACACTTTATTTTTATTTTTATTTTTTTTATGTTTTATTTAGTTTTGAGAGGGAGAGAGACAGAGCACAAGTGGGGGAGGGTCTGAGAGAGAGGGAGACACAGAATCCGAAGCAGGCTCCAGGCTCTGAGCCGTCAGCACAGAGCCCGATGCGGGGCTTGAACTCACGAACTGTGAGATCATGACCTGAGCTGAAGTCGGACGCTTAACTGACTGAGCCACCCAGGCTCCCCAGAACACTGACACTTTAAATAAATATTAATATTTCCTCGATGTTTGAAAATTACACATGTTAGGGGTGCCTGGCTGGCTCAGTTAGTTAAGCTCCCAGTTCTTAATTTTGGCTCAGGTCATGTCATGGCTTGTGAGATAGAGCCCAGAATCCAGCTTGGGATCCTCTCTCTCTCCTCTCTCTCTGCCCCTCTCCCCAGCAGCCTGTGTCTGTGTGAACTTGCACGCTCTCTCTCTCTCTCTCTCTCACAAAATAAATAAATAAACTTTAAAAAATTGTTAAAAAATAGTAATAGGAGTATTATTGCAAATACTTTCTCCTACTTTTTCATTTGCATTTTGACTTTTATATTTTTTCTTGCATGAGGGAAAACTTCCTCCTCAGCTTTACTGAGGTGTAATTGACACATGAAAACTTTATTATTTTTAGTGTACTCAGATGCCCCAATCTCTCTTTTTTTTTACTGAAGTAGAGTTGACATGCAATGTTACATCAGTTCAGGTGTGCAACACAGTGCATGGACGACTCTAGATGTTATGCTGTGCTCACTATACGTGTCGCTACCGTCTGTCACGATTTCACATTATTATAATATCATGGACCATATACCCTATATTGTACCTTTCATTCCATGGCTTCGACATCCCAAAACTGAAAGCCTGTATAGCCTTCCCCTTTACGCATTTTGCCAGTCTCCCTATCCCTCTTCTGCTTACCACCAGTTCTCTGTGTTCATGGGTCTGTTTCTACCTTTTGTTGGCTCATTTGTTTTGTTCTTTAGATTCCACATGTAAGTGAATTCATATTTGTCTTTCTCAGTCTGACTTATTGAGCCCTACTCAATATACTCTGGGTCCATCATATCGTTGGCAATGGCAAGATCTCGTTTTTTTTATGGCTGAGTAATAATCCAGTGTGTGTGCGTGTGTCTGTCTCAAGGTACCTTCGATTGCTTCCATATCTTGACTATTGTAAATATTGCTGTGATAAACATAGGGGTGCAGATACCTTTTCAAATTAATGTTTTTCTTTTCTTTGGGTAAATAGTAGCGGAATTACTGGATCACATGATATTCCTATTTTTGATTTTTTTGAGGAACCTCCACACTCTTTTCCACAGTGGCTGCACCAATCTACATTCCCACCAACACTACACTAGGGTTGCTTTTTCTCTGCATCCTCACCAACACTTGTCGCTTCTTGTGTTGTTGATTTTAGCCATTGTGACAGGTGTAAGGTGATATTTCATTTTGGCTTTGATTTGTATTTACCTAGTAAATGTTGGGTGCAAAGCTAACATTTAAAGATTTTGAAATTCTTTAACCTCAAGAAGGCTGGGATATGTATAATATTGCTTCTCATAGGAAGTTCCCTTTTTATGGATGTAACTTGTACCCAGCCAAAAGGATCACTTCTCCAGAGCGTGCACAGAACAGGAAGAAAGGGACAAGCAGGGTTCCAAGAGGTCTATTTCCTGCCGATTCAGTTTGCTTTTTATAATGACAGAACTAGTCTGATCTTAATTTGAAAGTAGCATCCAACCCAAATGAGGGGGAAAAAAAACCTCACATATTTCGTGGGAAGATGATAAAAATTAAAATTCAAAGGCATGTGCCAATTTGAAAGGAGTCTCTGAGGGCTTTGAAGGTTCAACTACAAGGGAGGTGGAGGAGTGATACAACAATGTCCATGTTAATATACAGACAGAAATGAGGAGAGGCAAAAATGAGAGAAAGTTGGATGTCTCATCCCCCAACCTTGTCCAAAAGCCTGCCTCTGTACAGTTCAGAATACAATCCCCTTTTGAAAAGGAAAATTAAGGGGTGTGTGGGTGGCTCGGTTAAGCGGCCAACTTCAGTTCAGGTCATGATCTCGCGGTCCGTGAGTTCGAGCCCAGTCTGTGAGTTCGAGCCCCACATGGGGCTCTGTGCTGACAGCTTGGAGCCTGGGGGCTGCTTTGGATTCTGTGTCTCCCTCTCTCTCTGCCCCTCCCCTGCTTATGCTCACTCTGGCTCTTGCTCTCTCTCAAAAATAAGTAACATTAAGAAAAAAATGAAAGGGAAACTTAACATGATAGGAAAAAACCTCCTTATGGAGTGGACTGAAAGTGATGCCAGTCACAGGTTTTCCAGGCCCCAGCCACCAAGTAATGGCAGGTATAGAACAATGTGCAACTCCTACTGGATCCCAACAATATACTACCTCTTGGTTAGCAGTATTTTTGATCCTGAAATCCAGAAGTTGTTTTGGGGTTCAGAACACAAAAGTATGAGTCAGAGAAGCCTACAAAGTGTTTGTGACTTTATCCACATTTACAATAGTCACACCTACCACATACGTGGTGCTGCAAAATGATGGGCACTTCGCTTCAACACAGGCAGGCTTCCTCGAGGGTATGCTACTCCTGCGACGACTGAGCCATCCGAGAACAATCGGTCAGTTTGTTCATTCACAGACTCAAACACAGACTCTGCCATGTGACAAAAGTATTTAGGTCCAGCGATTCTCAGATAGGCCATCTGGATCATCAGGAAATCCTACGGCAAGGGATGTATAGAAAGATACTGGTTCCCCTCAGTACAGAGGAGACAAGCTCTAATTTTCAGAACAGTGTTCTTCTATATCAAGAGAAAACCAAATTAATAATGATAATAATAATAATAGCAGCAAAATTTGGATTTAAAAAAGAACGTTTTGGCATGGTGATTATATTTAATAATACTGCCTTATACATTCAAATGGTGCTAAGAGA
This sequence comes from Leopardus geoffroyi, assembly GCF_018350155.1. Taxonomy (NCBI): domain Eukaryota; kingdom Metazoa; phylum Chordata; class Mammalia; order Carnivora; family Felidae; genus Leopardus; species Leopardus geoffroyi. The sequence goes on from NC_059326.1 coordinate 191,500,412, forward strand.
GTAGATCTTAAATATTTTCACTTCCAAAAAGAAATGATAATTATGTGATGAGATGGAAGGAAGAGGTAACTAATGTTATAGTGGTAATCATGTTGCTATATATATATATATATATATATATATATATATATATATACACACACACACAAACACATACACACACACATATGTAATAAGTAAAATAAATATACTATTTATTTTATATACAATAAATAAAATTTTATATATATGTATATATATAAAATCAACGTGTGGTATACCTTAAACTTACAGAATGTTATATGTCAATTATATCTCAATAAAGCTGACAAAAATAAATAAAAACAGAACTTTCAGATTATCCCATACCTAAAATGCCTCTGAGGACCACTGACCACATTTATTTTTAATCTTCCTTAAAATTTGTACCTGGCTCTCTTTGCCCCCCATGCCCAATTCGGCCCCACCTGCCTGTCAGCCTCATGCCCTTTTCCTCTAGCAACACAGGCCTCCTTTTACTTCTCCCAAAGCACTAACCTCTTTCAAATCGTAAGGCTTTGCTCATTCTGGAACCTCTTCTTTCATCCATGATCCAGTCGACTGTTCCCTTTCTTCAGGTCTTGGCTGGGGGCAGACCCTTTCTGACCTCAGAGATTATGTCATCCTCTCCCTGTGCTATGTTGTCATCAGGCCCTGCATTTCCTTTTTATCCATCTCATATTGTTATGGGAATGGAGTAATTATTTGTGGAATCTTCTGTCCTCCAACAAACCCTGAACTCCAAAATGGCAGATGCCATGGCTTATAACGTACTCATCCCAGCACTGGAAAGAGCACCTAGCCTCCTAGTAGATGCTCAGTAAATATGGAAAGCAAACATGAAAATCACTTCTTCTTGTGCCACATCACTTATTTTCCACACTGAGTTCAAATTCTGTCTTCTCTGGAAAACTTTTATTAACAATCCCCTATGTAAAACCTCAAGTCCTCTAGGTTGAGACCATAAGTACAGGAAAAGAATGTAATATATCTATTTAAGGGCAGTGCCTGCCATAATCCCTGACATCTTGGTAAGACCTCAATAGATGTCTGGTATACCTAACACAGTAGTTTCAATTGTTTTCAATTGAAGAACAAGGGACATATAGTATTTGTATTCAGGTATGTAACATAGTGATTCAACATTTATATACATTATAAAATGTTTACCACAATAATCCAGTTTCCGTCTGTCACCACGTGAAGTTGTTATAATATTATTAACTATATTCTCTATGCTGGAGACAATGAGGAAACAAGACTGATATTTTAACATAAACACGTAAAGTGTCAAAAGTCAAAACCATCAAACTAAAAAGCTTTTACACAGCAAAGGAAACCATAAAGGAAACCAAAAGACGACCTACGAAATGAAAGAAGATATTTGCAAATGACATTTCCAATAAGGGGTTAATATCCAAAATATATAAAGAACTCCCACAACTCAACACCAAAATAATAATAATAATAATCTGTTTTAAAAATGAGATGAGGACTCAGTAGGCATTTTTCCAAAAATGTCCAGATGGCCAACAGTCACATGAAAAGATGCTCGACATCACTCATCATCAGGGAAATGCAAATCAGAACCACAATGGGATATCACCTTACAACTGTCAGAATGGCTAGTATTCAAAACAAAACAACAGTAAATAACAAGTGCTGGCAAGGATGTAGAGAAAAAGGAAGCTTCTTGTACTGTTGGTGGGAATGTAAACTGGTACAGCCACTGTGGAAAATGGTATGAAGATTCCTCAAAAAGTTAAAAATAGAAATACCATATGATCCAATAATTCCACTACTGGAAATAGTGGGAAAATGAAAACACTAACTCGAAAAGATACACGAACCCCTATGTTTGTTGCAGCATTATTTACAATAGCCAGGACATGGATGAAACCTAAATGTCCATCAACAGATGAATGAATAAAGATGATATAGTACACACACACACACACACACACACACACACACACACACACACAGGACTATTACCCAGCCATAAAAAAGAATGAAATCTTGCCATTTGTAACAACAAAGATGAACCTAGAAGGTATTAAGCTAAGTGAAATAAGTCAGATAGACAAAGACCAATACCATATCAATTCATTTTTTTTGTGGAATCCAAAAAAACCAACCAAACAAAAAAACAGAAATAGACTCTTAAATACAGAGTACTGGTAGCTGCCAGAGGGGAGAGGGTTGGGGGATGAGAGAAATCGTTGAAAGTATTAAAAGGTACAAACTTTCAGTTATAAAATGAGTCATGAGGATGTAACATACAGCATTTGGAATACAGTCAATAATACCATAGTAACTTTGTATGCTGACAGACGGCAACTATACCTATCGTGGTGAGCCCAGCATAATGCACAGAATTGTGGAGTCTATTATGTTTTACACCTGAAACTTATATAATACTGTATGTCAGGTATACTTCATAAATAAACAAATAAATAAGAAAGTCAAAATAATTGTCTGCCTTGGCTGACAATATATATTTTTTAATGTTTTATTTATCCTTGACAGAGAGAGAGAGAGAGAGAGAGAGAGAGAGAGAGAGAGCATGAGCAAGGGAGTGGCAGAGTGAGAGAGGGACACAGAATCCAAGCAGGGCCCAGACCCTGAGCTGTCAGCACAGAGCCTGTCTCAGGGCTCGAACTCACAAGCCGTGAGATCATGACCTAAGCCAAAGTCAGACGCTCAACTGACTGAGCCAGCCAGGCGCCCCCTTAATATTTTCAACGTATGAAGCAAGACTGAAAAGCAATGAGGCACATAATCACTTTTTTTTTTTTTTTACCACCTTGCAAGTATTTCTAGAATTCTATAACTGGATATAAAAAAAAGTTTCTGAAGGAAGGTAGACGATAGTTATACATGAAGAGAGAGTCTAAAAGAATGCTTATCATCACACATTGAACATCACCTGTGAAAAATAATCTTTATTCAAAAGTGTTTCTTTCTAGCTACTGCTTTTTTTTCCCCCTTTAGCATATCATGTAATCTTTTTTAAGCATCTTGATCACACTTCCTGCTCCCTCCCGAGCTGAGGGTTCCACCCGTGAAACAGCAATCTTCTGCGGCAGCCACCCGCTGCTGGCTGTGAACTCCCTTCAGTGTGATCTCTTTGAGTCTGAATTCACACTCAGGGCCCTGCACCTCGTTATGCTGTTTCCAAAAAACAGCTTGGTCCTTAAGAGATTAACCTGCCAATCCCAGGAAGATGCCTCACACTCACTCGGCGCAGACGAGCTGTACAAAGCAGCGAAAGCCTTTCAACAGAACTTTGAAGTATCAAACAATTTATACTTGTGTGTGTTTATGCAGACACATATGGGAATGCAATATATATATATATATATATATATATATATATATATATATATATATATATATATATATATATGGCACTTGCTTGGCTCAGATAATGCTCTAAAGAACATAGTGCTTTTTTGCATTAAGGTAGCACGTTATATCTTCAAAGCCTTTGCACAGATGTTAGACAACAGACAAAGAGAATAATGCCATTGACTTGAGAGGTGACTTAAACTGCTGTTCTCAAAGTGTGGGCCTAGAGGCAGAAACATCAGCATCACCCAGGAACTTATTAGAAATGCATATCCCTGGGTCCTAGGCCAGAACTACTAAATCACAAACTTTGGAGTTTCTAAGTGTATAAGTCCTCCATGTGATTCTGAGACATTCTCAAGTTTGAGAAGTGCTATCTTGAGAGAGAAGCATAGAAGATTTAGTACAGTGGTGGTTAAGAGCACAGAAAATGCCTAGTAGTGCAGTTGCTGGGTCGTAGGGTAGTTCTCTTTTTAGTTTTTTGAGGAACCTCCATCCTGTTTTCCAGAGTGGCTGCACCAGCTTGCATTCCCACCAGCAGTGCAAAAGAGATCCTCTTTCTCCACATCCTCGCCAACATCTGTCGTTGCCTGAGTTGTTAATGGTAGCCATTCTGACAGGTGTCAGGTGGTATCTCATTGTGGTTTTGATTTGTGTCTCCCTGATGATGAGTGATGTTGAGCCTCTTTTCATGTGTCGGTTGGCCATCTGGATGTCTTCCTTGAAAATGGCCACTGAGAGCTGGGGTTGACACCTGGCTCCTCTGTTTACTTCAGCAAATTATTCACTGACATTGTCTCAGTTCCCCCATCTTAAAAATGGGAACAATCATTATCACAAAACGTTGTTGCAAGAATTAACCGGTAAGATTCATAAAGTGCTTAGTGTAGTGTTCAATAAATGTTACAAGTGTTGAATGGGGCAGGTCCCTTAAACACAGAGGCCAGAGATTCAGAAAGGCCTTAGGGCCAAGAGGGCAGAAAAGTTCTAAAACTATATGTGACTGAAAAAAGGATAAAGCCTACAAATAAATAAAATGATAACGCAGGCACCCATTGCCGTCAGTCTTACTTTCATACTTGATCCATGTGGAAATCCCACTCTACCCCAGAAACATCAAATTACCTATAATAATACCATATAAGTTCGCACATGCACTTTCCTTCTCTAATACAGATGGAAGAATAAAGATTGATATATCTTTACATCTTTACAAAAGT